>NC_050465.1:55610225-56210225 GCF_903995425.1 Onychomys torridus | reverse complement strand
GAAACGATCTGACATCCTGCATCGAATCCATGACAGGGAAGCTGCCAAGACAGAGAACACCCTGTTAGAAATGCTCTCCTTAAATGTGTTCCTCTGTAACTAGTCACTGGAAATGGCAGTGATTTCCCGTGCAATGTAATATTTTTCATTTCACCTTTAATTTCTGAAATTGTTTTCTAAAGTAATGTCACTTGTGGGGAAAGGAGGCTGCTGCTGGAGAACTAAATGCCCTCTGTTTCCTTCCAGGGACTGGGGATGCAATCACCTAAGAAGGCTGGGCCAGGCCTCCCCAGACTGTTGAGAACTATTACAAAGATGACTGCCTACTGAGCCAGGCAATCTTGCCTCTCCTGCTACCATTTAAATCTCTGAAAGTTTCTTCCCAATGCCATGGGTCAGCCTGCCCTCATGAACAATGACAGTTAAGTCTTGAAACACTCTTCCCACTCCTAACTCTACCCGGTTTTACATTTTGTCTCCCTCTGTCCAGTTGCTTAAGTCGGACCACGATCTTTTTTTGTGGGACACCATGTCTTCTAAAATGAGTCTCAGTCATTGGCTCGCCTGCCTCCCTCGCTGCTCAGATGGAAAAGCTTTTAAGCTTAGTTCCCGGTGTTTTCTTTTTTCTCCTGGAAACTTTCATCATTGAATTAGGAAAAGATTCAGAAGCAAGAGGTGATGGAAAGCAACTTTATGCAAAGAGGAAAAAAATCCAAGGCGAAGGTGAGGAGGATATCTCCGAGAGTGAACATTGAGAACTGCATGCTGTTATCTCCTGTTGTATCCCCTTCACAGAGTGACCTTTGGCTCTTTCATTAAGTGAAAGGAAAATGGCAGGCTCTGCATTTTTGTCTATCCTCTCAGGACTTTCTCCAGCCTGGATGCATTTCCATTATCATCCTTCCAGGTTGTCAGAAAATCCCTAGAATAGTTACACTTGAGGGGGCCTTTCCTTCTCTTTGAAATGTAATGTCCAAAATACTGGAGACAGATGATGAGAATTTCTATTGGAATGCAAATGCATCACTTAGGAGGGAGAGGATACCAGGGCAGTGTCTTCCCAGACAACTGCGGTGTGTCAGATGGCATCAACTGGTTTACGGAGTTCCAAGAGGAGAGGATGAAGGAAAGGTCAACTCCAGGGATGATTGGGGTTCATTTTATAATACGGTCATTTGATGGCTTGCCACTTAAGAAAGATGGAAGAGAATAAGGGTCATATTTAGTAGAAGGAGAAAAAGAAAGAAAGTAGAATACACCAGAGGAGTGATTTATACAAAATCTTGGTGAACTGGTGTTTTATTGGTGGGTAGAGAGAGACGTGAGCAGATAGATACCTTAAATAAGTCAGCATTTTTGAACATGAAAATAGAGAATTAAAAATGCCAGTATCTTTTGCTAAATTGGTTGTACTTTGTTTTTTGTTTGTTTGTTTGTTTTTTCATGACAGAGTTTCTCTGTATAACAGCCCTTGCTCTCCTGTAGACCAGGCTGGCCTGGAACTCATAGAGATCCACCTGCCTCTACCTCCTGAGTGCTGAGATTAAAGGCGTGCGCCCACACCTGGCAATTGGTTGTACTTTTTTCTAAGTTGCAGATAGACAGAAAGAGCCATCTTTGCCTTTGGCCCAGTGAATTGTGTTTCAACTGACTTGCAGAGTCACAAAGGAGCTGTTCTATGACATTGCCTTATAAATTGAAAGATCAAAATCTGCTTTTCCATCCACACTTGAAAACCCCATCTGTGAGTACAGAGTTTTATGGTTTATAAATGTTAAGTTCACCTGTATGAAGCAGTAATACACCTTAGCTATTATTTATAAACTGCTCGTGAGATAAGGCGGATCTGACACTGCCTGTGGGTGTGTGCCGGTCTAACCCAAATACCACATGGGTTTCACCACTTCATTGTCGATGGTGAATCTACAAACAGAGAAGAAAGGTGGAATAAAAGACCCATTTTCCACATGTGGTTCTCTGGTTTGTTGGGAAAGAATGTTTAAAAAAAATCTCAGCTAAGGGGCTGGAGAGATGGCTCAGAGGTCCTGAGTTCAATTCCCAGCAACCACATGGCGGCTCACAACCATCTGTAATGAGATCTGGTGCCCTCTTCTGTATAATAAATAAATAAATCTTAAAAAAAATGAAAGAAAAGAAAAATCTCAGCTAAGGAACATTTTGGAATGAGGGTCAATGTGACAATGTCTTCTTCCTCCTTGAGAGCCGAGATGATGGTAGCCTAGCTGTTGGATATTGGTCTGTGGACAGAGATACTGCTGTGCTGTCAAGCGTGTTGTGAGGAAACACTGAATAGGTAGAAAAGGAAAAAGTGTCCTTTGACGGAAAGACTGACAGCCTCTCCAAATAGCATTATCCCGTAGGCTAAGAACAATTTTCCTATCCAAATCAATAAAAAAAAATATAGTATTGGGTTTTAGATTGTGTCTGTCTATGTATGTAGAGGTCAGATGTCAGCCTCACATGTTCTTTCCCCAAGGTTATCCACCTTGTGTTTAAAGACAGCGTCTCTCACTGGGACCTGGGATTTGACAATTGGCTAGGCAGGCTAGGAAGCTAGCCCCAGAGAGTCAGCCATCTCTTCCTCCCCAGTGCTGGGATTCCAGGCAAAGACCTCCTCTTCTTCTCTGACTGAGCTATCTCTGTAGCCAAAATTATTCATTCTCATCCTCTTCCTCCTCCTCCTCCTCATCATCATCACCATCATCCTCATCCTCACCACCCTCATCCTCATCATCCTCATCATCGAAAAATGATGGATCTACTGTGTTTGAAATCATTGTGAAATAGGAATGTTTTAGAAGACAATAAAGGATAGAACGCTATTGGTTACAAGAAATATTTTCTTTGTTAAAAGCATGCCATTTTTCTTTACAAGAAAATTTTCAATGAAACCCATCCAAAGGATGTAAGATGTGTTGAATTGAAAAGTTTCATTGTTAACTTGGCGTTAGATAGGAACTCTAACTACCAGGTGAAAGATGTTGTAATTGAATCTCATTTGATCAGATGCCCAAAAGCCACATGTAAGTCAAAATCAATTTGAGGCCTTATATTTTTCTCCTAGTAACTTGCGACTTGCAATTTTTTAAAATGTCAAAATTCAAACATCTCTCACCATTTAATTTTGTGTTATTATCATCACACCACTCAAAACCCACTTAGAAAATGAAGTCACCTTTAACCTTAATAGCCAGAATTAAGCAAAGTAGGTAAGCAACATTTCTTGGGGCTCAAGTATTTTCAAGTGCTTATAACAGCTCCTTGGTGTCTGCTTCCAATAATAAACACAGAGCCAACTTCCTGCTCTCTCTACAGTATGAACTATTAGTCACTCCCTTAGGCATTCCCATGGGGCTGCAGCACCCAGTCTCATTTGGATGAGTCACTTGGAAGGCTCAGAAGCAAAATGCTCATGAAAGAAGCTGTTCCAAGAGAGATTTTTCTCAGCATCCTTTGTCTGGCTAAGTGATGTGAGCAGATCCTAGCAACGGGAGGCAGAGGCCGAAGTTGGTCAGCAAGTGGAGATCTCAAAGACACTGCCTTTTTCTACTATGTTTGCTGTAATAACTAATTTTTAAAAATTCAGATTATGGGGCTGGAGAGATGGCTCAGAGGTTAAGAGCACTGACTGCTCTTCCAAAGGACCCAGGTTCAATTCCCAGCATCCATATGGCAGCTCACAACTGTCTGTAACTCCAGTTCCAGGAGATCCGAAACCCTCACACAAAATACCAATGCACATAAAATAAAAATAAATGTAAAAAAATTCAGATTACATTTTATTCACTGATGCACAGATATTCATGTACCCTGGCATGCATGTGTAGGTCAGAGAACAATTTAGAGGAGTTGGTTTTCTCCTTCTAACACCTGGTCCTGGGTATTGAACTCAGTTTGTCGTTCTTGGCAGTGGGGACTTCTACCCACAGAGCCGATGTCTTTTAAAAGACATCATTAAGATTCTGTATTAACCAGAACTTTTTCTGACAGTATAAGGACCAGTTGACTCTCTCTTGTAATCATCTCCCCGCGAAACATCTGGAATAAGCAAGTTTAATTTTGAGTAGATTCTACTGGAACTATGGCCTATTAGGCAAACCAATCAGGCAGGGATATTTTTCTGGCAAAATTTATTATTGAAGTTAGATAGTTAAAAAGAAGTTGAGGAGGGGCCAGAGCGATGTGGCTCTTCCAGAGGACCTGGGGTTCCAATTCCCAGCACCCACGTAGTTGATGGCAGCCGTCAGTAACTTCAGTTCCAGAGGCCGGAGGATCCAACTCCCTCTTCTGGCTTTCACTGGCACTGTGTGTGCATGGTGAGCAGACATGCAGGGAAGTAAAACACTCATACACATAAAAATAAAGAAACCTTTAAAAAATAGTTGGGAAATGTAAAGAGGTTGACGGAAGATCCTCCTAGCTCAGTGTGAATTGATGATGACATCATAGAACACACGGGGGAAGGGGAAGAGGGGCTGTTTGCAGTAATTGTCACATGGAAATGCTGCCACAGGGATCAAATAGGACCAGAGTAAGGGAATCTACTTCCTGTAAAGCAGTGATTTCCAACCTGTAGATTGCAACCCCTTTGGGGCCAAACAACCCCTTCACAGGGATTGCCTAAGACCATTGGAAAACACAGATATTTACATGAGGATTCATAACAATCGCAAAATCACACTTATGAAGTAGCAATGTAAATAATGTTATGGTTGGTGGTCACCACACCATGAGGAACTGTACTGAAGCATCATGACATTAGGAAGGTTGAGGACCACTGCTGTAAAAACATTCCTAACCCCTCTGCTGTTCTATGGCAATCTCTTAGTAGATGCTATCTGGTGATACAGCGAAATGGAGCAGTTAAGACTTCTCTTTAGCGTCTCCATTGCTATTCCTTTTGTTATTATCTTCCTCTCCCAGTACATCCTGCTCTTTGATGCCCTTTCTTCAGCCTGACATCTTCATGTCACGAAGCATTCTACTTTCCCAATTTCCACAATGGCCTGTTGTGTGCTGTCTTGAGAGTGCTTGATGGGTGGTTGAGTATTGGCACCCCTTGATGAGCAGTGGATACTGAAATTTCAAATGAAAACTGTGTCTCACTGTATCTCTATAGCCAGTTTAGATCAACTCTTTTTTAACTTCGAGGATTGATTCCAATAGGTAAAGGTTGGATTGTTCAAGCTTATGGAGGAACAATCAGTCAGCAGAGCGATCTATGTTTTCTCGACAATGTACCTTCCAGGTGACTCCCCGTCCCACTTTGTCTCAGACCACTGCTTACCCACAGATGCAGAAACTCACATGGACCCTAGTACAAGGTTTAGAGTACATCTTCAGAGCAGGGCTTGGGCAGACTACTGGTTCTCCACAACAGGAGCTTCTCGAGAAGTGTGGTTCAGTGCTACCTCTCTTAAAAGGTTATTGCTGACTTCATGAAACTTGCAGACACTTAGGGAGGGCATCTGCCACTCCCCATGATCCCTCCATGTCACCACATTTCAGCTGCTTTGCTCGTCCTTCCATGTTATTTCACAGTTGAGGGCTCCCAGGAACAGCCAGAGCGGCACACACTGGGTAACCGACATTTTCCCATTAAGTCTCCACTTCCCTTGCTTTATAACAGACTCCTTTCAGACCACAGAGTAGCCATCCATAAGACAGATGATCTTTAAAACTCGTGGAGAGAAACGTCTTTCAACCGCTTTTGAAGGGACCGAACGTTACACAGGAAGAGAATCTGAGAAAGTCTTTCTCCTCATGCGTTTGGCTACCCATCTGGCTGTCTGACTTCTGAAACAGCTGGAGTTCCAAATGTAAAGTCGGGATTAAAGATGTCCTGTGTGAGAAATACTGCCTCAAGTTTAAAAGGAAAAAAAAAGTTAAACACATTTAGTGAAGTTAGTACTGGCTAAATTTCTAAGTCTGTGCTTGTGAAATTCAGTGCTTCTCAATCTGCTCATTTGCCAAGGCATGATTTACTCACGGTTCATAAACACATTTAAGTGCTCAGTAAGGAACACACAATCTTCTCAAAATTTATGGGAGATTGAAATATCAACTCCTTCAATGTAGAGGATGGAAAGATCATGATGCATATATATTATATGTGCACAATCATATAATTATATTTATGCATATGTAATATGAAATACATTATAATGATGTGTTTTATATAATACTTTGTTTTTTGAAACATGATCTCACTAGGTAGTTCTGGTTGTCCTGGAACTCACTCTGTAGACCAGCCTGGCCTTGAACCCAGAGATCTACCTGCCTCTATCTCCCAGGTGCTGGGATTAAAGGTGTGTGCCATCAGGCCCAGTTTATGATGCATATTTTTAAAGTGGACATTAGCGAAAGAGAGCTGGCACATACCAAGACCATAACCAGAAGTGATGTCTTCTTCCGTGTTGGGGGCTTCTTATATTTAGATGTGACAGCTGTTTCCAGGGCAGGAGCTCTTGAGAAAGCTTTAAGCTCTTAAAGCCTGTGGATTAATATAGACAAATGAAACTCAAGCAATTAGGATCTTAAACTTCGAGTCTAAAGCGAAAGGTCTGACTTTGTTCAATGGAGAGTTTCAATGCAGAGAATGAGGAGTTTCCTCCCTGATCACTAAAGTCATACATATTTATTGTATAAAGCTTGGGAACCCCAGAAGAGCAGAAGTCAGAACAGGTGGAGAGGGGTCAATGGCTCAGTGGGTAAAATGCTTTCTGTGTAAGCATGACAACCTGAGTTCAGACCTTTAACGCCCGTGTGAAACCCTGGGCATGTCAGCTCACACCTGCAATTCTAGTGCTGGGTGGTGAGGGAGAGGGATGGCAGAGACAGGCAGGTCATTGGGACTTGTCCAGTCAGTCTAGACAGAACAGTGAGTTCTAGGTTCAGTAAGAGACTCTGTGCAGTGCAATAGAATAAGAAACCCAACATGAACCTTTGGACTCCTTGTGAAAATGCACAGGTAAGCTCACCTATACACGTATGGATACACATGCATAACACACACACACACACACACACACACACACACACACACACACACACACACACACACACAAATCTTTTTTTAAAAATCAGAATAAAATTACATTGAATCCTGTCAATCAAACACAATTGCTGTTCCATTAGTACACATCACATCTTTTCTCCTATATAATTGGCCAATTTTCTTTAATGAGGCATCATTCTTAGTCAACATGCTGGTTGAATCTGCTTCTTTGAGTTAAAAATATAACCTGAAGTTTTCTGGAAGGAGACTTCTGGGAAATGAGGGTTTAAGATCCTCTGGAGCAGAGAAAGAACCAGGAAGAGGGAAACAGGAAGCTAAGACACAGCAAACCAAAGACCTCTTATGGTGTTCTCTGTTAGATGGGAATATGAATGCAGGAAGGTTAGGGGATGGAGACCTAATTGTTTTTATAGTCAAAGATCAAAATCTAGAGGCATAGATATGCCTCTAAAATCAAGGACCTCATTCAGGCCCCAGTTCCTTCTCCTACACACTGAGCACCTTTGAACATGCTTCTGAACATCTCTGAGTCTTTGATTCAAGAAAATTGAATGATTAGCATAGGTGAGTCCTAAGTGTGCTGGGGGATATCTTTCTATATGCTGCAAATATATGTTGTTCCCATTGGTTAATTAATAAGCTGCTTTGGCCTATGGCGAGGCAGCTTAGAGGCAGGCGGGAAATCCAAGGAGACAGACAGGAAGAAGAAAGGAGAATCAAGGAGATGCCAACCAGGAGAAGCAAGACATGAAAGTACTGGTAAGCCACAAAGTCACATGGCAATGCCAGGAGAAGCAAGATGTGAAAGTACTGGTAAGCCACAAAGCCACGTGGCAATGCATAGATTAATAGAAATGGGATAGGTTGTAAGAGCGAACTAGCAAGAAGCCTGCCATAAGCCAAGTAAGCCTCTGTGTGCTTACTTGGGTCTGAGTGGCTGCAGGACCAGGTGGGACACAGAAAACTTCCGACTACACAGATGTTTCATATATGGCTTCTCATCCTGCTGGTAACTTTGCGGGAAAGGATTTATTAACTATAATTTCCACATGAATCCATAGAAAGGTCATAGGGTTAGTCTTCCCACATGGTAGAGCCAATACCCAAACTGGGATCCAGTCTTCTTCCTTGTCCTGTTGGTGTTTCTCACTCCTTACACACGACACACAGCTACTGCTCCATTTTCCTCCCACCTCCCAGTGTGTCAGGAAGATGAATGACCCATCATGCAGGAAATATTTTGTAACTGTTAAACACAGAGGGCAGAATCTTGTTTGTGTCATCATACACCAGTCCGATTTCAAGCCATCCATTTTAACACACACTTGGGTCACCTGTCTGCCTCCACACAATACATGAGTGTGACGTCTCTGAACGGCCCATCAAGGATGGCTGAGCATGAGCTTTATCTGGCATAGCAATCTTTGGTACCCTATCATTTCTCCTGTTTGCCCGAACAGCCCTCTGTGGCTCCTCAGTGAAAGTTCATGTCAGTCTGTAAGTTGATGAGAGGCCTTTTAGCCCAGCCAGCTCCAACACAGGCTGCTGCAACACGGACAAAATAAACCACACTCCTCTCTGTGTCCAGACACTTTGAAGAAACGGAGGATGACTTTTCAAAGATGGCTTTGGAGAAATAAAACTTGAGCTTGCCCCTTTCCAGATGTCCGGCCAGGAAGACCCAGGTGCAAGTGAATCAGCAGACAGGCTCCTCTCATTGGAGACGGCACAAGGCCCATGTGTCCACAGGCAGCTGGGCAGTGGCTGGGCTCTTTCTTGGCAATGCTTAGCCTCAGATGTGGCCGGCGGAGGCTGATTCAGGGGGAGACGCTGCCTCTCACTGAGTCATGAGCCTGTCTTGGAACTTTGCAGGCTTGTGCTTAAGTAACATGCCCAGTGTTTGTGGTTTACCTTCCACAGCTGACAGCTGAGTCCAATGTGGTGGGGAGGGGGCAGGGGCGGCGGGGGGGGGGGGACAAGTGGTCCTACAGAGAGAGAGTGAGTGATGGTGTGTGGCAATAGGGAGGCTAAGTTGCTATTTAAAAGACTCAATAAATGCTGGGATGCTTCAGAGAAGAATTTGGAACTCACCAGCTGAACCTAAAAGCAGACAGAAAATTCAGGGGGATTTACCTGTGGCAGAGAGCTCTTCCCACCTGGCATTTCACCACACAAGCCACCAGGAAGCAGCATTGCTGTGCAGGCTCACATTCAGAGCAGTAAAATTAGCAAATCAATACCACAGTAGTTAGGTCTGTGGCAATTGTAATGGGGAAATAGAGGAGTTCATCAGACTTTTACCTGAGCTCCTGGCCAGGGATGTCTCCTGTCCTTTAACTGTATATAGTCTTGGGTGACATCGAGTTTAAGGTTCCTAGAATTTATATTAGTGCCCAGACCCTCCAGGTGCTGCTGCAAAGAACCTACAGATCTGATCCCACCCACTACAGGCTCTTTCCCTTAAGAGCTGCTACATAAAAGTCCCATGATACTCTCCCAAAGAGCTGTATCTCAACCCACACCCTAACCCAGGTCCATAGCAACTTGACTGCAGTCACGTTAATACGTGACTCAGCTCTACTCCCCTACCCAAGGTCTCTGTGACCCCTGTCATGTAGCATAGGTCACATATTAAACAAGCTGCTTCCTCACAGTCCTGGATCCCTCAACATGAAGCAGAGTGAGCTTCTCTGGCTTCCCCAAGTAATCCAAATATTTAGTTTCTGAAGGTGAAGTTGAGTGTTCGCACCATGGAAGGAAGTAGACAGCATTCACAAAGTTCACTCCACTTCTCTGACCGAAGAACTCAAGGAAGTCTGCCTGCTTGTTGCATGATCTGAGTGTCTTTGAGAACAGAAATACAAAGACCAACACAAGTTGGAGACCGCTTGGGTGAATCCTACACAGACAGGCAAAAATATCCAAGAACCTGAAGCTTGGGATGGTTCCATTGCTTCTAACTCCACATTAGAATATTCAAGCACCATCATCTGCCTTTGATCACGACAACAGCTCCTTGCTCGGTCAGAGGAAATAGAGAAAAGACAGAGAAATAAAGGGCTCAAGCTGGAAACTGGAATGTTCTTGTCAGCACTTTGAGAAAGCTAACAGATGGGAAGCGTTTTGCCCACTCTTTAATAAACATGTGCTGATTTCTGCAAAGAGCTGTGAAATCCCACAGGGTCTCTAAAATACCCCGTCCTCTATCATCTCAGAAGCTAAATATGAAATAACTAAGATGACCCAAAGCATGTGAGTGTCTGAGATACATGCTAAATTTAGAAATAGAGTTTTCATTTGATCAAATTATAGGTCTTTTCCCACTAAGTTCTCTCTGTCTCTGTCTCCATCTGTCTGTCTGTCTGTCTGTCTGTCTCTCTCTCTCTCTCTCTCTCTCTCTCTCTCTGTGTGTGTGTGTGTGTGTGTGTGTACGCACACATTCACATGTTTGTTGGGAAGAATCTAGAAAAATGACTTGAAGCACAGGCGTTTGAAAGATTGAGTATGGAAACAGCATCTGTAGACGAATTGCTAAACAGTCTTACAATAAAAAACACAGACCCAGAAATTGGTGTTAAGACCGGAGAGATCAGAGGAATAGGAACAGCCACAGCCACGTCTCCTCTCACCAACTCCTCAGCTTCCAAAGAGCTCTACTTCCTGTGTGCCCACGCCTATATGCCTTTCTGTTCTGTCTTCTCATTTCCTCTCTCCACCCAGCTACATCACTTCCTGTCTGTCTGTACAGACCTCCAGACCTCCATGGTTAACTAGTGTTAGAATTTAAGGCATGTGCCATCATGCCTGGCTCTGTTCCTAGTGTGGCCTTGAACTCACAGAGATCCAACTGCCTCTACCTCCCAAGTGATGGGATTAAAGGTGTGTGCTTACCATTGCCTGACCTCTATGTTTACTATAGTGGCTGGCTTTTCCCTCTGATCCTCAGATAAACTTTATTAAGGAGCACAATATATTGGGAGAAACAATATATCACTACAAGCATCTGCTGACCAATTTTAGCAGAGATGGCAGTGGAGTGGCAAGCATTCTGGGGAGAAATTGAAACCTTCCCTTGAACAAGGACGTGTTTTAAAGGCTGTAGATAGAACACTGATACATATGGTACTATCTGGTAGAATGTATTGCAAACAGGAATCTTTTTATCAGGTAATTTGCATACCCAGGAAGGCTTTTATCACTGGCAGAACGAACAAATATTCCTAGGCTTGTTCCTGTATGAACACAAGTGACTCCCCATTTCTCTTTGTCTCAGGGTGTTTCTTCCCCCTTTGCTGCGTGGTCCAGTTCTTCACATTGTACTCTTCCTGCTTCATCTGCTCATGAGATGGAAGCAATCAGGATCTTAGAAGCAGCTTAGGATGAGTGGACAGCTACCTCCCTTCTTCTGGTTGTGATGTCTGTGACTAATTCATAAACACAGGGTTATGAGTCATCCCAAACTCCCTGAGCCCCTAATGGCCTTATTAGGTAGGCAGAGAGGAGAGGCTCTGGGACCCAAGTCAAGTGCACCAAAGGGCCTTTTGTCTTTACTTTAACCGTTGCTTATGAGGGACCTGCTCCTTGCTGTTCACGATTCACTCAACTGTTAATGAGCTGATGTGCTTGTTTGCCAAGGTTTGCTCCCCTAATCCACCTGTTCATTAAAATTCCTGGGCTTCTTCCCAGGATTCAATCCCAGAGATACAGATTTAGGGATTAGGTCTAGAATTCTTTAGGGATCAACCTGCGAGATTCTTATCTTGAGGCAGATATTCTGAAAATTCCTATGCTCTCTCTTCTCAATGGGATTTCCGAGGGAAAACCTTCAGCCCGGTGACTTAAGGTTCAATGGTAAGTGCAAAAGCACTTTGTCCACCTGAGTCACAAAGCGTCAGATCGACTTAACTTGCAGTACAATTAACTTGCAAATTACAGAGTAACATTCTCAAGGAATTTTCATCCAACCGTTTCTTTAACAAATTGTCTAGGTCATCTGCTCAGGACCAGGCATTGTTCTTGATACTAGGGACACAGTAGTGAAAAGACAGTTCTGATCCCTGCTTATAATGAAGTTTTTTTAAAGACAGAATGTCAGTCCTTCAAATTATAGTCCCCATTACATTAGCAATAAAATATCAATATTATATTTGTATAGCACCCTACCAAAAAATGACATGGAATGATAGTTACACAGTGTTTTTGCAGATAGAATATGCATGCATCAGATTCTGTTGTCGGTGGCTTGGGGTACATCAGTGAACATATCAGGTAAAGATCTCTGATCTCATAGAGCCGATATTCTAGTGCGGATATAACAATAGAAAATATGATCAGTTAGGTAATGCATTGAGTATTTATTGCCTTGGTTAGCAAAGGATACTGGTTCTATGGTGGGAGCAGGGGTCAATAAGTGAATGACCATTGAATATGTGGATAGCCTCATTGTTAAGGGGGTCTTTTAAATGAAGACTTGCAGATGCAGGATTCCTAAGCTGGGACAAATTCCCTAAAGAGGGGAAATATTTTTAAAGAAGAGCAAGAGAGGGCAGGAAGTTCATAGCAGAGGTAAGCTGGGATCATTTAGGGACTTGTCAGCTGTTCAGAGAGAAACAGGGAGGCATTGCAGGGTTCTGAGCAAAGGGTGACATGATGTGACCATATTATTTATGGGATGATTGTGTTGTGAGTAGGTTGTAAAGGGACATGAATGGAGAACATGAACCAATCACTTAAATAGCATCTAGCTGCATGTATCTAGATCCAAATGCACATCTGGACAAGCTATAGATGTGCATTAATGAGAAGCCAGCAGTCCTAGGCACTAGAGAAAAAGCTGTCTCTAAGCACACAAGAGTGGTCGTGTATGTGTGTGCGTGTGTGTGTGTGTGTGTATGTGTGTGCGTGTGTGTTATAAACAACAACAACAGAGCAACAAAGATGTTCATGAGTAGGAGTCAATAAATGTAAGCTCCCTAATTCCAGGACACTGTCCAGTAGTTAAAAAGAATGATTGAGCATTGTTTTATCAAGATGGATAAATTCCTTTAACTGTTTTTCTTTAACAATTAAAACCAAGTTAGGAGAACAGTTGAAATATAGTAAGTTCAAGGTGCTAAAATAGTACTACCAACTTTAGATACAAAAATAAGCTGGATGGTGATGGCGCGCACTTTAATTCCAGCACTTGGGAGGCTGAGGCAGGTCAATCTCTGTGAGTTCATGGCCAGACTGGTCTATAAAGGGAGTGCCAGGACAGTCAGGGATATACAGAGAAAGCCTGTCTTGAAAAACAAACAAACAAACAAACAAACAGAAGCAAAAACAAAAATATAAACTGTAAGCTCAAATGAAGAAAGAGATCTATTTTCCTCATGATAATTACGTCATGGAATGGAGAGAGGGCAAAGGGTTTGGAAAGAAAGGGAACAAAATAAATTCCAAACATCCCTGAAATCTGGATATTAGTGTGTTAATTGTGCCCCGCTTCCTCATTCCATCCTTCCATTTGAAAAACTTGGAAAAATAGTAAAATGTTCAAGTTTATATGTTTTCATTGAAAAAAATCAACAAACTCTAATAACAAACAGAAATATTTTATGAAAGTGAGTAAAAGAGAAGCAATTCTTACAGCAATCTGTAAACTTTTAAGTCACTGTATCTCCCTGGGTTAAAATACCAGCCATCATAGTATTATTTTCCATGTAAGTTCACTTGCTGATAGTCAAAATCTGATGCTCTAAAGAGTACTCTGAAGTGAAGGAGATTGGCAGGGCTCAGAAGGAAGGCGTGGATGGTCTTTCTCCTACCCTGGTTCCTAAGCCCCTCTATCTGTCACTTTTTTCTCTTGACCTGAGTTACAATCCCTTTTACTTAAGGGAGTCACAGACCTCACAGCCCTACAGCCCTTTTCAATATAGGCACTCCATATCAAAAGAAAGGTTTGCTTTCCCTCTCTCTTTGGCTTGAAGGCTGTGATTCCAGAGGACATGGATACCCAGGAGGGAGAAACATCACACAAAGAAGCCAGGAAAAGGGTGAACGAGGCGCTTTCCTGGGTCCTCTCCACATCTTCGGCTGTTATCAAGTTCCATCCACATTTCTATGTGGCCTGCCAAACCTCAACAGAAAAACAGACCATCTCCCCTCAGTCTCTGTGTCTTTATCTCTGAAGGCATCCATGTCACATAAGACTTTGATCCAGTTCATTTGACAGATTCTTCTCTTATAATGTATGTGTGTCTTTTGTTATATGCCAGCCGAGACTGTCCAGTGGATTAGGAAGGACCACCGCATCTTACTGCCTGAATTCATGTCTGCAGCTTTTCCTGCCTTTCATCTTTCTGACTGCCTGCTTTTGTACCACTTTTGTCAACATTTAACAGCCTTTGTGGCATTGGTGGTGCATACCAGACACCACATTAAAAATGGATTTCCTGAGCCAGGTGGCAGTGGCGCACGCCTTTAATCCCAGCACTTGGGAGGCAGAGGCAGGCAGATTTCTATGAGTTTGAAGCCAGCCTGGACAGGCTCCAGGAGCCAAAGCTACACAGAGAAACCCTGTCTCGAAAAACCAAAACTATAGCAGAAAGTTCCTACATCCGGGTTCCCAAGGTTCATGAACTTGGCTTCACAGGGTGGGGTGCTTTAGGGGGACATTGGCAATGAACGGTCTCACTCCTGCACACAGAGGTTGTCTTCCTCCACTGCTTGCAAAAGCTGGCCGGATGGCTTGGGAAGCTTATTATTTTGTGGAGCTGAAATGTTATTAGGCAGAAGAACAACCCGAGCAAAGGATATTTCAGCGAGTGACAAGTATGTTTTGTACAGTGTATTGATGATAATTTCTCTTCTCTGCCTCTCGCTCTCCTGGTTTTATGCTAGAGGCTTCTTTGAAAACAAGTGTTTTCAGATTGGAGCACGTTATGGCAAGGAGCCCGGAAGAGGTGGATTTAGCGCGCACTGAAGTCCTGTTTTCAATTATCAAGAATCCACAAAACCACAGGCTTAGGTTTGGGATAGCCAATTTCAACGTTTGCCTTTCCAATGTAAATGTATGAGACATAAGCTGTTTAGCAGTACTGGGGTCTTTCTCAGTGACACAGTCTCATCTCTCTAGCAGACTACCTGCTGTGCAGGCTTATCACAAAAGCAGGTTATGGCGCCTTCATTAATATGTCGGCACACTGACTAGACACTGGGATGGGCAATTGTTTCTCTCTAAGCGGTGATCCAGCATACATATTCAATTTAATATATTTCATTATGCTAATTTGAACAAGAAAATAGATTTTTTTCTTACAAGTTCCAGCACATTTTCCAAAGACAGAGAAAACCTGTTACTGTTACAATACTTTATTCAATTGTTATATAAGAATTTCCATTTTAATGCAGGCAAGTGTCTGACTTGAGGTCACATGACCCAGAAGAACAAGAGTGGTTGAGACAATGGAAAGCAGAGAGAATAAATGATGGGGAGGTCATAAAGAAGGAAGGATGGGTCAGTTAGCTGGGCCCTGTCCATGCCAGAAATTCCTTGTTCCTGATCAGCTTACTGATAAGCTCCATATTCCTCTAGTTTCTCACAACCAGTGTAAAGAACAAGTAGCTGGAGTCACAGGTTACCGAAGTTACCTAATAAGTCCTAACGTGTCAGTTTTCTTATCAGTAATAGGGCTGAGGATAATACTCGACTGCTGACCTCAGAGTGTTTGCTCAGAAGCTAATGATATGAATGAAAGTGTTTGTAAATAATAGTGTAAGATTTATGTCCTCTGTTACATTTCTACCGTTAAGAATGAGATAATGAGGGGTTGGGGATTTAGCTCAGTGGTAGAGCGCTTGCCTAGCAAATGCAAGGCCCTGGGTTCAGTCCTCAGGCCTGGGAAAAAAAGAAAAAAAAAAAAGAATGAATGAATGAAATAATGGTTTAGATCTAATTTATTTTAGTCAACATGCAATGTATGGCCCCAAGTTTCTTTGTCCAATACAGAAGCTGGTAGCTATTGACATTCATTGGGTTGAAATTGAATACTACCTTTAAAAGAATCCGGCCACTCAGTAGTACTTACTACATAATGTTGGCAGCTACATGTGTCTAATGGTTACCTCTCAGACAACATGACTGCTAGAACTTTCCCACTATTGAGGATGGGCTGGTCTAAACTTTAAAGGATGGAACTTTAACTTGCTTGCTTGTCATACTATATACAAACATTAATTTTTAAAAGAATATTTATTATATTGCATTGCATGTAAGTGTTGTGTGGATGTGCATGGAAGCCAGAAAGGAGAGCTGGATCCCTTAGAGCTGGAGTCACAAAAGCTTACAAGCTGCTCTTGTAGGTGCTGAGATCCAAACTCTGGCCCTCTGATGGAGAGTAGGTGCTATTAACTGCTGAACCACCTCTTCACCCATTTCCTCTGCCCCTTTCTAACCAGCAGCTTGCCTTTATGTGTTAAAGAGGAACCAAATTCTATATTCACTAAATTTCCACCTTAGCCGAGGTCTTTATAAGTGTAATCAAGAGCTTATGGAATTATTGAAAAAGAAAGCAGCTTTTTGGTAGTTCATTACAACAAATTCTGAAGCCATAAAATGTTTTTATACACCATAAAAATGGTTCTCCAGCTTTGTTCCATGGAAACTCATTTTGCTTTGATTTACTGTGACTTGGGACCTAAGACTCAGAATGAGATTAATGAGCTGCTTCTGGTTACGTCATCTTCATGGATCCTCAAAGGCAGCCGCTGCTCTAGTCACGGACGATGTTCAGCTCTGCTCCGGCTTTAACCGAACGGAATGCCTACAGTTTCCGAGTAACTCCTCCCGACAGCGCAGCAGATCATGTAGTTGGCATGTCTCACTGCTGCCTAGGCAGCTTGCCTGACTGTTTCCACAAAGACTCTGCATAGCACAGGGGCCAAGAGAGGCAATTTAAGGAGAACCTACATGGATCAAGCTAGGGTAAGCAGGCTGATAGGCTGAGGCACTTCCCCTTGGAGCATGTGGGGCTGTTTTTTTTGTTTTTGTTTTTGTTTTCTTTTCTTTCTTGGGTTTTTTGAGACAGGGTTTCTCTGTGTAGCTTTGCGCCTTTTCCTGGAACTCACTTGGTAGCCCAGGCTGGCCTCGGGGGCTGGTTATTTTTAATGGTCAACTTGACACAACAGAGAATTACTTGGGAAGAGAGTCTCAGTGAGGAATTGCTAGATCAGGTTGGCCTGTGAGCATGCCTGTAAGGAAGTCCTTCTTCTTCTTCTTCTTCTTCTTCTTCTTCTTCTTCTTCTTCTTCTTCTTCTTCTTCTTCTTCTTCTTCTTCTTCTTCTTCTTCTTCTCCTTCTCCTTCTCCTTCTCCTTCTCCTTCTCCTTCTCCTTCTCCTTCTCCTTCTCCTTCTCCTCCTTCTCCTTCTTCCTCTTCCTCCTCCCCTTTCTTCTTCTTCTTCTTCTTCTTCTTCTTCTTCTTCTTCTTCTTCTTCTTCTTCTTCTTCTTCTTCCTCTTCCTCCTCCTCCTCCTCCTCCTCCTCCTCCTCCTCCTCCTCCTCCTCACCTTCCTCCTCCCCCTCACCTCTCTTCTTATTCTAAGACAGGGTTTCTCTGTGTAGCCCTCGCTGTCCTGGAATTTGCTCTAGACCAGATTGGTCTCAAACTCCTGCCTCTGTATTCTGAGTGTTGGGATTAAAAGCTTGTACCACTGCACCCAGCTGGAGATTATTTTTCTTAATTAGGTTAGTTGAGGTGGGATGATCCACTCTAACATCAGCAATATCACATCACAAGTTGGATAGAAAAAAGTCAATTGAGCTGAGCAAGTAAACACACATTGATTTCTGTCTCTGTTCTCAAGTGTGATGTGACTTATTGTCTTGAGTTTTTGCCTTGATTTACCCACAGTAATGGAGTGTAACCTGGAATTGTAAGCCAACAAATTCTTTCTTCTCTAAATTGCCTTTTCAGGGTACTTCATTACTACAGTAGGAATGAGAAAACATATTTAACACTGTTTGATACTTTGTGATGATCATAGATTATAAATATATGAGGTACCAATCATTCCTGAGCATCATTTAGGTTCCAAATGAGTGTCTTTGCTAGCAACACATGCTTTCTAATTTCCTATGTACTTCTTCTTCTTTTTTTAAAGACAGTTTTATTATGTAGCCCTGCCTGGCCTGGCACTTGCTAAATAGACCATAGCCTTGAATTCATAGACATTGGCCTGCCTTTGCCACCTGAGTACTGGAATTAAACGCCCAGTGTACATATTTTTAAAAATTCTTAAACAACCACTTAAATTTTCTGACACAATGCTTTGACTCTAACAACAAGATAATAGGAAAGAAATTCCGACAATGCTTTTGTGCATTTGTTAATTTGCTAATTGGCAAAGCCAAGTGTCTACTCCTTTGGGTCTGTGTTCTTTTAAGGAGAATACTATGTCAAGAAAAAGCAGTTCTATGTTCCTGAGATGGAATGCAAAGGGGTCCTCTTGTGGGGTCCTGTTGTTGACTCCAAAAGGACTGCTGGGATGCCGAGTAATGAATCAGGCTGCTCAAGAGATATTTGAAGAATAGGAGCTGTGGCCAAGAGCACAGATAAAGGAACATTCTAGAAGATTGCTTGCACTTGAGTAGGAAGTGTATGGGGGGGACACACTTTGAGGATGTCAACACCAGTTGGCAGTCAGCAGGAAGATGGTCTCAGCTGTCGTTTGTTAGAGAGGATACAAATACATAAAGAAAGTGTGGGAAGCTGAGGATCTGGGGTGACCATTTCTGTAAAGGGCAAACAGCATGGGGAAATCATGGAGTCTGACGAATCTTGTGGCCGAAGAAGAGAACTGAGAAAGTCATCTCTGAAAACTGTGTGGCACCGGCTGTCCTGGTACTACTTGTGTTGGTATTGTGTTCCCCAAAATATTGTGCACCCTAATAAACTTATCTGGAGTCAGAGAACAGAACAGCCACTAGATACAGAGGCCAGAAAACGGTGGTACTCATGCCTTTAATCCTATCACTTGGGAGACAGAGATTGATCTAGATCTCTATGAGTTCAAGTCCACATTGGAAACAGCCAGGCATGGTGACACACGCCTTTAATCAATCCCAGGGAGTGACGGCAGAAGGAGAAAGATATATAAGGCATGAAGACCAGAAACTAGAAGCATTTGGCTGGTTAAGCTTTTAGGCTTTGGAGCAGCACAGTTCAGCTGAGATTCATTTGGATGAGGACTCAGAGGCTTCCAGTCTGAGGAAACAAGACCAGCTGAGGAACTGGCGAGGTGAGGAAGCTGTGGCTTGTTCTGCTTCTCTGATCTTCCAGCATTCACCCCAATACCTGGCTCAGGTTTGATTTTATTAATAAGACCTGTTAAGACTCCTGCTACACTACTAAAGGTTGACTTTTGTCTCTTTCCTCCCCTTCTCTCTTCCCTTCCCCTCTCCCCTCTGTCCTCTCCTCTATCTCTCCCCCTTACTCTTTTCTGTGTTCCTCTCTTCTTTCTCCATCTCCTTCTCCCCATTCATCCCTTCCTTTGGCACTTACTTCTCCCGCAAGTCCTTAACCTAAGAAACACAGCAGTGTCAGAGCCGTTAGAAAGGACAAAGACTCCATCGTGGCATTGGCTCACAGAATGACAACGTTTTATTGGTTTCAAATTAGATCACAATAAGGTCTGTTCCATAAGGAAAATGTGATGGGAGATGAAGACTCATACTTTTTATAAAAAAAAGGGCTAAAATTATATTTTAAGTTTATGCACATATTAATAATTATTTTTGTTTTCAGATTGACCCAATTTGAAGAGGGAAAAGTTGAGACATTAACATAATAAGGAAATTGCAGAGCATGTTAGATGGTGTTCGATGGTGTTCGATGGCATAAGAAAATATATAGCCAGTTACTGTGGTCTGGGCGGGTAGAGTACAGGGTGATAGCAAGTTGAAATTTCTATACAGATGGTCAATATGGTTCTTTCATTATTCTGTCTCCAATTCTCTGACTGTAATTATAGATAGAAGTGAGAGAGGCTTTTATTTGTCATATTATCAATATTTTTAGAATTCTTCTAAAATATTACTGGAAATATATGTTCTTAAAATTTTGAAATAGTACTATTTCTGAAGTCAAGAACTCATCACCTCCTAGATTCCTTATTGCTGAATGTTTTCCTGTTTTTAATCACTAACAAGTTTTTATTGATCTTGAATTTTTTCTTTCTGAGGTGATGAATTGATTTTCCCTTTAGTCTCTTAATGGAATCAATTTATATCTAGAAATTCTGACACCCTCATACATATATAATTTAAAATATTTTTAATCTAAAAAATAAATACCTAAGGTGATTCTTAAAGAAGATGAATTAACTAAACATACTTCTGGCAGGATCAACCAATAAATTCCGAAGAAGAACTTGACACAAACCAAATTAAACGTTTCTTTCTCAAGTTGTTTTGGATAGATACTGTTTTGTCATCGCAATAGAAAACAAGCTGAATAAAGCAGTGTGCACTCCCAGCCACTGAACTATCTCTTTAATCTCACTGTGTGGTGGGTACCTGTTCCACCTATGACCTTGAGGCACCATCCCCTAGGGCATGGACTCTTGGCAGGATTGAGACCTAAGGGGCACTTACACCTGGCTCTCTTCTCTCCCTCGTGGGCCTGGGTGATGTGGACTGACTCAGGCAGCAGAAGCTGTGTGGGACCGACCATCATCCTTCCAGGACTCTGCGACAATTTTGTCCTATCCTGGTCAGTGAGTTGTTCTCCCCAATTTATATCCTAATAAACTCCCTAATACTCGTTAAGCAGACTCCCTTGGATACCTCACTATACCACTGTAGACATTCTTGACTTCCTTTAGTCTTCCTTCCTTCCTTCCTTCCTTCCTTCCTTCCTTCCTTCCTTCTTTTCTTTCTTTCTTAGTCGTGTGGGGGTAACACTAAACTAGCTTCACTGTGATAGAACTGTCAGAGCAAACTCTACATGTTTACAATGTACCATTTTGTTAAGCTTCGATATTTGTCGATCTCTGAAACTGTCAACCCACGTTAATGAATTCACTTTCTCCCCCACCACCCCAAAGTTAGCTCTCTACCCTTTCTGACTCCTTCCTTCTTGCCTGCTTCACCCTTCATTCTAGACAGTCATGGGTTGGTTTTCTGTTGTGATACTACATATGTACTTTAGACCTAGTAGATTTCAATCATACTAGTTATTTAGAGGTTCATGTGTTGTGTTGAGTGTCTATGTTACAGACTTAACTTTGGTATTTTTAATCTTACTCCTTCATGCTGTGCGTCTGGTGGATTCTGAGGTCAGCTTTCCAATTCATGTAATTTTTGTTTTCCCAGGCTGTAGAATTGTTTAAATCTTAGCTATTTTTTTTTTAATGATCAGGATTTCTAATGGTTCTTTTTCTTATGTACTAATTGATACCTTATTTATTTGTTGAGATTTATCATTTCTTGTTATTTTTAAAAAGTTTCCTATAATTTATTGTTTGAAGAATCTAAACATATTTGTTTTCAGATTTTAAAATCATTTCTCCACAACTTAAAACTTAAGCTCCAATTCTCTGCCCTTCTTTTCCAATATTTTCTTCCACTGTGTGTGTGTGAGCACATTCGTGAGGGCACTTCCCTGGTGTTGGTGGCTTTTTTTCATGCTTCCATCAACTGGCCTTACCCATTCTCTTCTTCTTTGGACGTTTTGAGCTTGCTCTCATCTGCTCACCTAGGACTTTAAATCTAATCCAATTTAAGAAATAGTACATATAGACACCCAACCAGTGGGTTACTTGTTGCAATTTTCACTTTTGCACATAAAGGGGAGTATCAAAAATACCTCATTGATTTCCTGTGGAACAAGTGACCATTTTGAAGAGGACTCATTTAGAGAAATGACGGTGTGAATTATTTTCATAGCCAAATCAATATTTGAATTTCTAAAATAAATGAATTGTAGAATTCTGTGAAGGTAGTTTTATTTTGTTCATGAATTATCTCCAGAGATGGTAAGATTTTCATTCACTTCTGTGAGGAGGCGAGTTCCAGTTTCAGTCAGTAGTTTTGTTTTAAAAACCAAGGACTAGGCCTCACTCACTTCAGACCAAAACATCACCCTCTCCAGTTCCAGGAGGGGCCCCTGGAAGAAGGCCAGGTCCACCTATGTTGTGAAGACTTTAAGCACAGGAAGATCTGGACAGGGAAAATTTTGTTGAGTATTTCTTTGTCGTTGCCCCCCCCCCCCCCCCCGTTATCTTGAATTAATACCAACACACGCCAGACATTCTCACAGCCATCTGAAAGGGCAGTGGCCCCACAGAGGGAATAGCTGGTGGGGTTGTTCCGGAGTCTTATGAAAGGAAAGGTGGTAGTATCTTCTACAAATATGAAAGTGGATGGTCACAGATAGGGTACACGTCATGTGTATGCGCATGTGTGTGGTTCCTTAGAGATGTCCATGTTATTTTTGAGACGGAGTGTCTCTCTCTCTCTCTCTCTCTTTTTGTTGTTGTTTTGTTTTCCAAGACAGGGTTTCTCTGTCTAGCTTTGTGCCTTTCCTGGAACTCACTCTGTAGCCTGGGTTGGCCTTAAACTCACAGAGAACTGCCTGGCTCTGCCTCCCAAGTGCTAGGATTAAAGGTGTGCGTCACCCCCACCCAGCTGAAACTGGGGGGGTCTCTTTTTAAGTCTGGAGCTTGCCCATACAGCTAGACTGTCTGCGCAGCAAGCCTGAAGGATCCCATAGTCTGTTTTCCTAGAGTTGGGATTATAGGCACGCACTACTGTACAAGCTGCATATACATGGGCTTAGCGTGTGGGGATGGGAGTCTGAAGTCAAGCCTTCATAGTTATACAACAAACATCCTACCCACTGGGCCATCTCCCTAATCTCAGAAGACTTGGTTTACTTCAAACAGTTCCTTAGAAAAGCAGTTCCCCTGGAATCCAGTGCTGTGTCTCTGACTGGAGTATCTGGGCATTTTGTCACTGATTCTATAGAGGAAGAACACCCAAGAATAGGCATGGGGCCACTACAGTCAACAATTACACTTTCAGCTTGATTGATCTGGCTTTGTGATAATTCTCCTTAGAGAAGAAAAATGTGGCGAACACCAAACTACCTCAAGCGAGATCCAAGGAAATACAGACATTTGATTTTTTTTTTGAACACTTCATTGCTGTGGATATCGCTCTGGACAAATAAAATGCTGTTTGGCCAGTGGCTAGGCAGGAAGTGTAGGCGGGACAAAAGAGAAGAGAATTCTGGGAAGTAGAAGACTAGAGAGAGACACTGCCAGCCGCCACCATGAAAAGCAACACTGGTAAGCCACAAGCCATGTGGCAAAGTATAGACTAACAGAAATGGGTTAATTTAAGATAGAAGAAGCAGATAACAAGAAGCCTGCCACGGCCATACAGTTTCTAAACAATGTAAGTTTCTGTGTGCTTTCTTGGTTGGGTCTGAGCGACTGTGGGACTGGCGGGTAAGAGAGATTTGTCCTGATTGGGCCAGGCAGGAAAACTCTAACTACACTTCATCTGAATTAGATTCTCTTGGGTGACATGATTGGAAAACAGCATTTCATTTCAGTGAAAATATGTTTGGCAGCCCCTCCATATACAAAGTTCAACTTCAGGGCAAAGAAAAGAAACACTCATTATGTAACCAAATCAAATTATGAGCTATAGAGGAGAGTTCCTGCCTTGGTTCAATCGGTAATAGGAAATAGATATAAGCTCTTTTAGATTATAGAGTTATTTTGGATATAACAATTCCAAGTATTTTCACCTTGGAGACCTTTACCATGGTATCTTATTTATTTAGAGACCATTATGTAAGACACACCATAGCAAAGGTAGGGTTGACTCCCTTTTTACTTTCATGAGAATTCAGGAATGAAGACAGAGAAGCAGTTCTGTAGTAAAAAGAAGCCTTTTCTAACTGCTGGATGAAGAGTCACAGGGGCAGAAGGTGAGGAGGTGGGGCAGAGACTTCTCCAAGCACTGCTTAGGTGATGGGGAGTTGCTTGTGGAGATTCTGTTTTTCCTCTGGTCTTCTTTCTCTCTCCACTCAACATGGCCATTAGCGTTTTCACAGTGTACATCTTCAGCTTCTCCCCCTACAGCAAAGCCGAAGATTAACACTGTGTTAATGGCCATGACCTGCATGTGGTTCTGAAAACATCTGAGCCACATTTAAAAAATGAGACCTTGCATTTACAAGTCCAGCTTTTTAACTTCTGATGGGGCGGGAGATCTGGTTTCCTTAGGTCACCCAAGCAACTGGGAGACTGAAAACTTTCTCCTCTGCCACGGTGCTGACCTTGCTTGCCTCCCTCTTTATATTAGCAGCTGATTCCCCTCAGCCCTTGTTGCGGACATTGGCTTTCTGAAACATTTCCTGCATTATTTGTTTGTCCAGCAAGACTTCATGAGGAATCTGTGCTCTCAGATCCGTGGATGCAGCAGTAAACAAAATAGACAAGCTTCCCAACCTCGCCATATGTATATTCTGATGAGAAGAGACAAGAACAAACAAAATCTTTGTTCCATTAGGTAAAAGATGTTGCAAGGAACTGTAGAGCCTGATGCGTCAGATATGACTGTATCTACCTGGATACGTATGGGAATGGAATTTGCCCGATTGCTTGGTGTTTTGTAGACAATGAAGTGGGAGTGGAAGCTATCGGTGGTCTCTGGGTAGAAACATTGTTTCCAGGCTTTGACTCTTCCTTGCAGTGGCAATTGTTTTGAAAAGGACTGAGGAAGGAGGACTGCCCGGGAGAGTCCCTCAGTAGACTTTTCAGAGTGCCGTCTTTTAAGCCAAGGAGACTTGGAAATTGGTTTTTACTGGTCTGAATAGAAGCAGAGTGGGGTGCTGGGATTTGAGTGGGGGCTGAGCTCACAGATAGGGTAGGCTGGGGATTTCTCTCTGAATAGATGTTTGAAAGGTAAGTGGATTGAAGGGAGTACATGAGCTGATGTATTATGAAGGTAAGGCTACTCTTGGTTGATCACTCTAGGAAGAGATGTGCATGCCCCCGGAACATAGACTTGAAAACTCCATTGATTTCCAGACACTATTCCTTCCCCGAGATTTTATTAAAATAAACACATTAATGTAAGGAACATAATGACATGCACTGCTAACACTGCTGTTCCTTGCCTAGAGTTTTGTGTTAGGCGTTGCCCACTTTCCATCTGATTTCAGGCTGTGACCAGGCTCTGCGGAATCCATCAACACGTTCATGCTGATTCTCAGCAGCAACAAAGGCCAGACAGCTTTCATCAGCATGCTCAGATCTTAGCGTATTCCCCAAGGGTGGTGGTGGTGGGGAGAACAACACACTCTGTTTTGTTCCCTTTGGCCTGTTATGACTGTTTTAGAGAAACACATAAAGTAAATCAGCTCAAAGATAAAGCAATGTAATGCGTTTTTCAGCTGTGAAAATTGTCTTGGCCGCATGCAATTACTTTTTCTCTCAATGTGTAACAACTGATGTTTAAATCGTGCTATCAGTAGACACTCTTTAGTTTCTTATTCATGGGTGTCATTCAGGTACTCAGTATGTTATAATTTAAATTCTGATTTTTTAAAATATAAACACAGCCCCTTTCATATAAGTCACATATACGTTAACCCACTGTGATGATTACAATGTTTCTGCCTGCTTTAGATACCAGATGAGATACGAACTGATGATTATAATGATGGAGATTAAGTAGGTAAGTCTTTTCTATTATTATTTTCTTCATTCTGGGGGAAAAAAACCCTGAATATGGCAATTTCTTGATTCTATATTTTCTTTGTTTTTCATCTGCATTATTGGACCTCAGCAACTGCGTCTTTCACTAGTTCTTTCCCCCTGTACCGTGTAAGCAAGCATAAGAAATATTCTGGCACTATTGTTAGAGTAAAATCATCTGGTCAAGAGAATCCATTTTCTGGCCTGGGTAGAGATTTAATGTTCCAGTTAGGTTGGTTCAGTCACTCTGACCAAGGGACCATCCTGAAAAAAGTGGGTTCACCTTCATCCCAAGAAAGGTGGGTTCACAGTCAGCCCTTCACTGACTAGACTTGAGGTTTGACATTGTAAGTTTGTTCATTAATTGGAACCTGCTTTGTACTCGATGGATATTGGGGGGGGGGGGTTCCATTTTGGAAAATGCAAGCACACAAACAAGTCTAAGCTATTCCAGAAGCACTAGGCATTCTTGTGAAGGGGAAGAATCCAGCCCCTCGTGTCACTCAGTATGCGCCATGAGCTACATGATCTGTTAAGATCTATGGCATAGTTTTCTTATCTCTGGGAACTCATGATCTCACTGAGAGAGCATTTGACACACAGAGCAAGTTGGAGTGCTTGAAAGCAGAGCGGAAAGTATGTAATCTGGCAATAACTTCTATAGAAGACCAGCAAAGGGGTGTTGGAGTCGGCCTTCTGGAGGAGTGAGATGAGAGATGGAGTTTATGAATTGGAAGGCAGAGGCATCCCAATTCTCAAAAACTATCTACTCAATGACAAGTTACTCTCTAGATGAGAAAATGTCACTGAGCTACCCTGTTCTGAACTTCTCTTTAATTCATGCAATTGGAGTCATACAAACTCTCCAATGAGATGAAGATGGGAAGGAAGCTTAGACACTTTCTAGCTTTCGACTTAGTGTGGGGTGTGTGTGTGTGTGTGTGTGTGTGTGTGTGTGTGTGTGTGTGTGTGTGTGTTAAAAGTGGTCTGGAAGGGTGCAAGGGAGGAGGAGGAAGGAGAGAAGGAGGAGAAGGGAAATAGCATTAAAGTACCATAGCTACTTGAGCAGGGGTTAGATAAGGTCCTGTGCATGCTTATCCATAACATTCCACTCATGGAGGCCAGCAGGGACACAGGAGAAGGACTAAGGCAAGCAGATCTGTCTGTGGAGGTTCCCCACATGGGAGATGAGAGCGTTACAGTTTCATGGCTTCATGTTTGGGTTTTACCCCGGAATGCCAAGCAGTATTTCATGAAATGAATACACACGTGGCATAGGTTAGCTATGATTTTTAGTGTTATATGATACTATAGACCAAATTAAAGGATGGGCTTTTCCTTCTCCTTTTGTTGCCTGGCCTAGAGATTCACTTACACACAGCAGAGCTGAAAAATAATTATAGGAGCTGGAGAGAGAGTTCAGTGGTTAAGAGCATTTGTTGCTCTTTAGAGGACCTGAGTTCAGTTCCTAGGACCCACATCAGGCAGCTCACACATACTTGTAGCTGCGGCTGCAGGGCCTCTGATACTCTTTTTGGACATCAGCAGGTACCAATACACACACACACACACACACACACACACACACACACACACACACACACACAAATAAATCCTTAAAAATTTAACTACAATTCGAATGTTCTGGCTGAGGCTAAGGCTTCAGAAATGATATGACTTTTCAGTGAAGTCAGTGAACCTGTTTTCTTCAAACTCTTCACTGATGTCAGTGATAAAAAGGAACTTGGAGCTTTCAAAATCAAGAGGGGAAAGGGGAAAAGGCAAAGGTATTGGGTGGAACCCGGGGGTGGCAGAATAGGACACTGGGCATGAAGAGTTTACCTTCTTAATAGATCTCAAAATGTGTGAGAGTGTTGAAGAATGGGGCATGGAAGGGAATTAAAAAGAAATGCTTCATCTCCTTCACATTTGGTTCAGGTTAGAGCAGATTACCGGGCAGTTGAATGAAAATGTAAGTAAATATGAAGTAGGCAAACTGATCTAGCGCAATTTCTCACAGCTAAATGTTTGCATCCGTCGCATAATTACCAGAGAAGGGACCAGGAAAGGGGGCAGGGGATTTTGGCCTTTGGGAATTTGTTACTGGTCTTGCCCTTTCACTGTGTTCTTTGCTGAGGTCATATTACATCAAGAAATCAAAGACTAGCAAAAGTAGGTGGAGAGGTGACCTGGCAGCCACTAAGGAACCATCGGCCTCCCGCCCCCATCCGCACTCCCGCCCTCACCCCCAGCCTATCTACAGAGTGCAGTAGGTGATGGGTCCCTGGTGGGGTGCTCAGAGCTTGCTATCCTTTGTCCTTTTGTTCAGAGACAGGTGGCCAAACTAAAAGACCTCCTGAGACACTGTTGTACAAAGCTGTCTTTGACACTATGTGCACACATTTCTCTTTCCAACAGCTTGTATACATTAGAACCTTTCCTATAAATCGTGTAGCATATGGTTAAACCAAATCACATAAACACCACAAGTCTTTGAGGACAGACACTGGGATCTTTATGAGGAGACACCTCATTCTGAATTGTCAGCCATCCCCGCCCGTATGGTCCCATCTACACCTTACACTTGGTAGGCGCACATGTGAACTGGCCATTGTCTTCCTACAGCAGCCTTCTGCTCTGATTGTCAGACCCTCCATTTTCTTAGTGATGCCAGTAAGTTCTTCATCACCAATCTTTAAAACCAAGGTGTTCTTTAAAAATCACTTATTTTCCCTGAGCAGTTTCCAGTCACATTGGCTCTTTCTTCCTCAATACACCAGTTAGACTGCTTCCCTTATGTCCCGAGTCTTGCTGAAGGATGACCCTTTAGAGACAGTTTAGCCTGCAGATACTGCTCAGTTGGTAGAGTACTTGCCTAGCACTCCAGAAAACAAGGCATGGTGGTGCACATCTATGATCTTAGAACTCAGAAGGTGGAGGGGAAAGATCAGAAGTTCAAAGTTATCCTGGGCCACATAGCAAGTTTGATACCATCAGGGCTATAGGAAACTATTGGGGCATGGGGTGGGGGAGTGGAGAGGGGAGGCTTAATCCCATTCTACTGCCCATTTCTCTGTTCAAATATTTTGCAGTGATTCTCAACTATTAATCCATTTATAATCTCTGTATATTGTTTCTATACTCCTAAAATATTATAAATCTCAAAATATGCTATTTTTCCTTTGAACATATAATAGACTTTAATGCTTTTAAGAAAAGGAAGAAAAATAGTCCTTCATTTTTACCTATATTTTTTTACTGTTTTTACATCCTCATTCCTTTCTGTAGAACCAAAATTTCAGCTGGGCAAGGCAGCATAGCCCAGGCCACAGAGTAAGCTCCTATCTCAAAAACAATTAGAATATCTTCCTTCCACATTTAAAAATGTTATTTGTTGAATTAACTTCTAAAACAACTATTAAACTTAACACTAAGTTGGGCGGGGTGGTGGGGGTGGTGGACATATGCAAATTTATTTCTGTAGGTATATAAAACTAGAGATAGGTATGCTTGTGTGTGTGTGTGTGTGTGTGTGTGTGTGTGTGTGTGTGTGTGTGTGTATGCGTGTGTTTTAACATAGCTAAGAACAAGCAGAACAAATTTAGATCTCACACTAGAAAGAAACTAATTCTTACTAACTTTGGTCACATATATTGTTTCAAATGCTACAGTGAGTTCGTTCAGTGGATAGCCAAAAGCATTTTCCATATTCACAGTACGGGACTTCTACTATGCATCTTTGACAAGGAAGAAGAAATGTTTTTTTTTAAAACTGTCTGGCATAGTGTCTGTCTTTGACTATATTCCTGCAGGTATCTTAATGTGCCAAGATACATGATTTAGCATGTAGGCTGACTCAAAGTATAGTCTCATCTTCTTTGATTGTGGATTACATTTATGCCACAGTGACCTTGAATCTATCTCCCAATAAAATGCTGGAAAAGGAAAAAAAACACCCTAAAACTACAATGTGGATTTGTTTGTGGGAAATATCTTTCTTGCTTAAGAAAATGTCTTAAACACACATACATGCATATCGTAAGAGAGAATACGTGGGGATGCGTAGGTGTTTGTATGTATGTGGGCACATAGATGTGTTTAGTGTCCATCACACATGTGCGTGGGTGTGTGGAGGCCAGAGATCAGCCTCGGGTGTTGTTCCTTAGGAACCATTCAAGAGAGCTAGACTGACTGACCAGCACCAGCCATGTGGAGCTTGCTCTGGATGCATCTCTGGCTCAGGGATTCCCAGTGCGGCACCACACCTGTCACGTGGGTGCGGGTTGTGTGGGATCATTTTACCGTGTGCCGTCTTCCCAGCCCTGAAAATGTCTAAATGAAGGTTTAAACCTTTGAGATGAAAATGTAAACCTTTTGGCAGATGTTTCACTGAGAAGGGATTTGAAAGAGAACTGTTCTTGTCTTCTGTTATTTCCTGATAAAATTGGTTGTTTTTTTTTTTTTAACCTTTGTTCCTCTGAACGTCATGTGTCATTTCACCTCACACTTAGTGTCAGATTTTCTTCCTTGAACTGTCTCTGGTTTTTGCAGTATTTATTTATTTATTTATTTTAAATTTTCTTTTATTGAAAATAGGGCTTTTCCTCACACAACACATCCTAATTATGGTCTCCCTTCCCTCTACCCGTCCCAATTCTTCCCCACCTCCCCTCTCATCCGAATCCATCTGTTTTCTGTCTCTCATTAGAAAACAGACAGGTTCCTAAGGGCTAATAATAAAATAAGATATAATAAGAAAAAATAAAAACTAACACATTGGAATAGGACAAAATAAAGAAGCAGAAGGAGAGAGCCTGAGAAAAGGCACAAGGAACAGATACAAACACAGAGACCCACTTGTACACAGTCCCTTGAACACACTAACTGGTAAGCCATAACGTATACTCAAAGGACCTGTAGAGTAAAAAGAAAGAAAGAAACTGAAAATATATAAATAAAATTAAATTAAAATAAGATTTTTTTTTTAAAGGAGAAGTCCTAACGTGGCATTATGAGACAAGGAAGTTCCAAAGATGGCGTTGACTTTGTTTTCTGCTGTCCATCTACTGTGGGACATGCAGCCTGCCCTTAAGAGTAGATTGTTTCTCGGTGAGACTTCATTGGAGGAAACTAAATTTTCGTTTTCAAGTGGTTATCAATTGGGGATTGCTTCTGAGTTAGGAATGGGACATGTGTCCACTTCTTATGTCACCTCCCTCCCTGAAACGCTATTGGGAAGGGTAGTAAGATGGCCTCATGTGTACAGGAGCTTGCTGTGTGCTCCTGATAGACTTAGTTTGATCCCCAGAACCCACGTCAAAATAAAGCCCAATGTGGTGATGTGAATTTGTAGTCTCAATGGTCCTATGACAGGATGGGAGGTGGATGTAGGAGAATCACCCAGAAGTCCACAGGCTAGTCAGCCTGGAGCACGTGATGAGGTAGAAGCACACACACAGACACACACACACAGACACACACCACATACACATACCACACATATACAGATACATACACACAACACACACACAGACACCACATACACACATGCTACACACACACACCACATATACACATACCACACATATACAGATACATACACAAAACACACACAGACACACACACCAGAAACACACAGATATACACACATCACATACACACATACCACACACACAGACACACAGACACCACATACACACATACTATACACACACCAGACATACTCACCACATACACACATACCACACATATACAGATACATACACACAACACACACACAGAGACACATAAACACACACACACACACACACACACACACACACACACACACACGATTTTAGACTATGATACCATCCCATGGTCACTGAAGACTTTTCATTGTATTGCAGGATTCTTTTCACTCTGTTTCAGACTAAGTCATTATTATTGGATTGTCTTGGAGTTCATGTCCACCATAACACTAATTAAAACTTTTTTTTAAGTATAAAATACTGTGTTTTATTCCATCCTAGAGTTTCTTTTGGCATCTTTATGGTTTCCAAACCTTTCTGAAATCACTCTTTTCACCTGTTTCATTAATTTTTATATATTTCCCTCAGCAAATGTTTCACATTTTAAATTATGTTATCTAATTACAGTGTCTGCATACCAGATATGGATTTGTTTCTTTTACCTAATTTTCTTTTGGCTGTAAACCACATTTTTTGTTGCTGTTGTTGATGTACGTACATAGTAAGCATTTCTTTATATTTCAATGTGGTGGTTGAAATACGAATTTTGTCATATTCCTCTACAGTGTGTTAAATTTTGTCCCGGTTAAGAGTTAAATGAATCTTGAATCATATTCATTTCCCCTCAATCCTAGGATAAAATACTAAATACTTGTATATAGTTTTGATTCACAGGGGGTAAAATACAATCTTAGATCTCTTTTATTCTGGGTGTCTAGATTTCTGCTGCTGAGTCACCTGGAGTCCCACCTCTCATAAGCAATAGCTCAACAGTCAGCTAAGGTGTCAGCAGTTTGGATGCACCTTTCAAGAGAACCCTTTCTGGCTCTCTTCTCTCAGGGATTTCATCCCTCGATTTTAACCATGATGGCAACATCAACTGCTACCTGGAGACTTGTGTAATAAGAGTACAGAATGACTTACAGCTCATTAGGGCTGAGTTTCCCAGCGGGAAAACTCAGGGTGGATTTTACATTCTGGGGTCCTTTCTCAAGGATCAAATCTCCCCTTGTTTGGTCTGTTCTTGATTACTCTCTCTCTAATACTTTCAAACAGTTGTTTTTAATATTCTTTGGGAATGTTAGTCCACTATAAGATAGCCTGTCATTACAGGGACTCAGAACCTCTGCATTGAATATGAATGAGTCATAAAATCTTACCTCAGCTTTCAAGATCCTCCAGAAATATTCCTTGTGTTGGTTAATTTTATGTGTCAACTTGAATAGGCCATGGGATACCCAGAGAGCTGCTAAAAATGTTTCTGGCTGCCTCTGGGAGGATATTTCTGGAAGAGATTAGTAGTTGAATCAGCCGATGAAGTAAATATCATCGTTATCGAAATGACCAGGTAACATACAGGCCACTGAGACCCAAGTAGAACAAAAAGCTGAAAGAAAAACATGGGGCATCTATCTTTTATTGCCCAGAGAAGTCAGTGTTGTGAATTCTTAGGCTTCAGGACTCAGACAAGGACTTACCAACCTGGCTCCTTGGGTTCTCAGGCCTTTGGATTTGGACCAGAACCAGACCACCAGTTCTCCTGGGCCTCCAGCTTTGTGTACATTGTTGGACTTTTCAGATTCCAGGCGTTTCTTAGCCAATCCCTTATAATAAATCTCTAAGGTCCTTGTACATATTCTATTGGCTCCATTCCTCTGGGTAACCTTGACTAGTTCAGTCTACAACCTTTCTTTTTAACTTTGTCTGTACTTGGCTCTTTCTTTCTTTCTTCCTTCCTTCCTTCCTTCCTTCCTTCCTTCCTTCCTTCCTTCCTCTCTCTCTCTCTTTCTCTCTCTCCCTTCATTCCTTCTTTCCTTCCTTCCTTCCTTCCTTCCTTCCTTCCATCCTTCCTTTCTTTCTTTTTAGAATAAGTCTATGATTTATTTATATTTATGTGCACATGTGTGTGCCTTACTGTCTGCTCACACCATTTGTATACAGGTGTCTGAGGAAGCCAGAAGATGGTGTTGTACCCCCCTGGAACTGGAGTTACATATGGTTCTGAGTCATCCAGTGTGACTTTCAGCAACTGAACCTGGGTCTTCTACAGGAGCAGCATGTGCTTCCAACCACTGAGATATCTCTCCAGGTCCCTGCAGAGATAAGTCTTATGCACACCCACTTCCTGTCAGCTTGTCATATCTGGTGTTCCTTCAAACTTTGTATCTGTGCCTTTAATTTTGTTTTTTATTTCTTGTTTCTCAGAATGTCCAGAGTCTGTTGTCACACTTTATGAGCTTCTTTATTTTATTATTTTTTTGCCTGTGTGTGCATATGTGTGATATGTATATGCATGTGTGCAATATGTGTGTGTGCATGTGTGTGATATGTGTGTGGGCATGTGTGTGATATGTGTGTGCATGCATGTATATTCATGTGTGTGGAGACCAGAGACTGATGTTGGGTGCCTCCCTTAGTCTCTCTCTACCCTATTGAGTCTGATCTCTCACTTGAGCCCAGGCCTAGACTATTGGGCTAGTCTAGCCGTCAAGCTTTCTCCCGGGATATCCACCTCCCAGGTGGACACTAAGGATCCCAACTGCAGTCCTCATGTTTGTATAGGAAGTGCCTGCACATGCTGAATCATCTCCCTAGACCTTATGGGCTCATTTTAGCATCTCTCTTCCTCGTCTTCTGTCATAAGCACGAGAGGCAACGATCCAATCATTTACTGATAATACAAGTTACAAAAGTATACATTAAGGAGTTCTTCCTACACAGCAGAAAAAAAGAATTGAATGTAAGCATCACATGCATGGGTTGCTATAAAAGAGAAGGAAAGGGATAAACTGGGCATGCACAGTTTCTGCTCTTGAGCTCAGTCAGTTTAACTGTCTGTGAGAAGAGTAATGTGTGTGAGAGTCGGCAGTAGTGTTATTGTAGGTGACAGTCCTCCAAACAGAGACACGAAGAAAGCACAAACTCTACCCACAGCACCCTTGCCAATTATTAAGTGGATCCCCAATACTGACCTATTGTTTTTGCACACGCCCCTCCTACGCTCTTCTGCGTGAATGCACTCTCTCATTGCCACAGATGTGTATTTTTGCTTTATTGAATATTACAGCATTTATTCTAGCATGTAAGCATTTTTGCTAGGATCCCCTGAGAGTCAAAGGCTAGTTAATGCTGTTCATGTTTAATATTCCTCAACTACCGACATAGTGACTAAGAGGTGGTGAGCCTTCAACGTATATTTACAAAACGAGAAAATGAGCAAATAAAATGATCCGTTGAAGGCGTGGGTGGCCTATTCTACATAAGATCAAGTCAAGAGTGCTGCAATAATTTAAAACTGAAGGAGCACAACTGTCAAAGGAATGAAAGAATAGACTTTTGTTTAAAGTAGCTGATGGTTTCTCACCACAGAAGGTGGTGATGACATCACCAGCTCATGACCATTGTCCTCTCCTCCACAGCGTGAGAGACTCAGCAGGTAGGCTGGGAGCTGAACACCAGGGACTTCTGACAGCACCTTCTTGGAACTGGAGACAAGCTTCTCTAGAGATTTAAACATCTTGACTCACACAGCTGTTAGAATGGTGGAAGTGAGTAGATTAAGAAGGGAAATTGAATTTCTCTAGAAGGTGATGTAAGGCTTTCCTGATCGTCTGCCAGACTCTAATGCTAGAGTTTGGATGTTGAATGTTACAGGTTCAATTCCCAGGGTGATGTGTTTGGAGGCGTGGGACATTTTAGAGACTGGGGCTAATGGAAGGCCTTGGAGCAAGAGAAGCATAGGGCATGCTTTCATAGACTGTGGAATACCGTGCCTTTTTTCTTCCCCAAGGGCTGGAACCTCTGAAACTATGGACCAGAGCTGGAGGTGTTGCTCCTATCTGTAATCCCAGCGTTGTCACAGAATACTTCCCTGACACAAGTACAAAAAGAAGAATTAAATTTAACATTTAAATTTCCTGAACATATTTTTCTGGGCACACAGCATGGACCCATCTTATTGTGTTTCAATAAAACACAAAAAGCACTTTGCAATTAATAATTTTCTTCCCACTCTGTTCTTTGATAGCACTAAGGATTAAGAGACAGAGAAACAATTTTTTTTAAACAAAAATGTACTGGTCTGCACTCTACCACTATAACAAAATACCTGAAGTAACTCAGTGGTAAAGAGAAAAGGTCTATTTTGCCTCATGGCTTTTAGTTTGGCGTTTGAGACAGGGTCTCACTCTGTAGCTCAGGCTGCCCTCCAACTTCCATACAGCAAAAGCCGGACGATCAACACACATCACCGTGACATCAACCCAGCATCTTGCTGAGATAATGCCTGTCCAGTGTTTCCATAATGAAGTTTGTTTTTCTGTCTCTCTATTGTGCTCTTTTAAAGGAAGTGCCATGAGGAGCCTACGTTTAAGGGGTAGGAATGTTCCATTCCCGGAAGTACAGGCAACTACATAACTACATATGGAATTCTTTATTGTGAATAATTTGTCTCCTGTGTGACACATTCTCCTATCTATTTCTTGAAATATTCGTTTATATTGGCATGGACTCAAAGATGCTTATTTAGCACAGTGGGTTTCATTGTATATTTTGTTCCTTTTTGTTTGTTTGTTTTGGTTCAAGCTGCTCAGCTCTGGCCTTTGGAACCTCCTCAGCTGGTGGTGATACTTAATGTTCTCCTGACAGGCTTCCATGGTGGGCTTTTCTTCCTTCCTGCCCCTAAGAATTCCCCACACTTATCATGTGTCTCTCCTGCTCCACACCTACAACCAGCCATTTATCCAAAGAATGCTGCTTCCTTGTATGAAAGAACACTATCAGAAATCAAGCCCTGGGTCCTGGAAGTGCATGTTACTACACGAACACTCTTGCTTTTAGGCCCTCTTTACTAACAGGGCAAGGAAATATCTATGTGTATAATAACTGGCGTATATAAACACATCTCTAATTATTTATCCCTGTGTATTTATCTGCATTGATATTAAACTAAACATGAGTTCATGCTGATGTCTCAAGTCTAATCCAGTAAATCCTAAGTGAATCATTCTAGACCTCTTCCCTTCCCTGTCTATAAACTCCCACTCAAAGCGAAAGAAACCTAGTGTTTACCATCTGCCATCTATTTCCTTAATTGCTCACTCCTAGCGTACACATAGAGTGGCTTCAGAATTGTTAGCCCCGTCTCGTGGGAATCAATGTTACCCGTAAGAGCACAGAGCTCATGTGCAGTGTTAGCTTCAGGTTTGACTTCTTTTTAACATCATTTAGTTTAGTGCTTTCACCCCCACTATCCTCCATGAAGTACTTTTGAACATTTCTAATACAGATGGACTCTTGTGTCCTAGTCTTCAATCCATCCCCTGAGCACCCAAGAGTGAGCTTTTATATGCATGCACATTCAATTTCAGTCTGTGCTGCGAAGTGCTATGGGTGTTGATAAATGGATAGTGCTTTGCAACTATTGTCACATGGTCATGCAGAATACTTCTTCCACCTTGAAACACACCACAGCTGCACCCACTCAACCACTGGCTTTCTTCAAGACCATGGCAACCATTTATTTATTGTATGTCACTGTGCTTTGGGTTTTTCTTTTTTTCTTTCCATAACCTCATAAATCTAGTATCATTGAGTATGCAGTTCCTTTCCTTGGGGCTAATTTTACTGAGAAATTGACATTCCAGAGTCATCCATGTTTTTGCCTGGCTTGTGTACTACATTCCTTGCTTGCCCATTGTTTGGATGGGGCACAGTTCATTGATAGCTTCTTCTTTGGGAAGCTACAAATAAAATTGTTACATCAACTTGCCTTGGGTTGTTTGTGCTGATTGATACTTTCCTACTGGCTGAGCAAACACTTAGGCATCTGGTGGTGGGGTTCTACGGGGGTCCTACGGGGGTCCTACGGGGGTCCTACGAAGAAGACTACAACTTTGAGACACTGTTGTCTTCCAATGTGGCTGTACTACAGTCCATTCCTAGCTGCAGTGGGCGAGTGAGCATTCTTGCTGCTCAGCATCCCTGCCAAGAACTGAGGTCATTCGTTCTTGAATTTCAGCGATTCGGACAGGAGAGCAGCGGAATTCCACTGTTGCTTCAATCTGGATCCCCCTAATGGACGAGCAACGCGGAACACCTTTTTATCTATAGTTCCCCCCTCCATGTCACTTCTGTGGTGCATGTTCAGATGTTTTGCCTATTTTCAAATCATGTGCATTGAATGTTAGGAGATCTTAAAATATATTCTGAAACAGCTCTTTTATCTATTGTGTGGTTCATCAATACGTTGTCTTTGGCCTCTTATCTCCTGAGCTTTCTGCTCTCCTCGGTCTCTCTTGCAGCTTTTGAGCTGCGCTCTCTGCTGCTCAAGGACATGTCATTTACTTCTTTCTGTAGCGTTCTTTTTAAGATTTATTTTTCCATCGTGCGTATCCGTCAGTGGCTATGGGCACAAGTGTGTCAAGTCCTCCGACGCAGGAGTTCCAGGCAGTTGTGAACTGCTTGCTGTGAGTTCTGGGCAGCAAACACAAATTCTCTGGAAAATGAAGTAAGCACTTTTAACCACTGAGCCATCTCTCCAGCCTCCTGCTCTAACCTATCAATGAATTTCATGAGGTATTCTTCTTGGAGAAGTACAGAGATGGTTTCCACATTTCCTTTCATCCCCAAACCAAAACAGTGATGGATATTCTTACAAATAATAATTTTTGTAGCTATTAACATAGGACAAATTAAAATCCTATCTTACCTTCTGCTCTATGAAGGACCCAGGCTTGCCCCTTAGCACACACGTGGTGGCTCAAAACTATCTGTGATTCTAGTTCTAGGGCATTAGAATCCCTCTGTTGGCTTCCATGTGCTCATGCATGCATGTGATACATATAAACTCATGCAGCTGTACACACACACACACATGCACGCACACACGCATGCTCTATATTAAACTCTATATTAAAGGCATCAATCTTTTCAAGACCTTTGCTAGGAATAATTCTCCCTCCATCAGCCTGCCATGCTCACGGAGCTATTGTTTTCCTTTTTGTGTCAGGGTCAGGGTCAGAGGGAGGCTATGAGTGTACTTGGATGTATTGTTTGCTATGGTTACCAGTATGTTAGATGTTCATAGAGATGAGACACGAGAAATACGCAGCCTCAGGGGACAGCCACTTTTGCAAAAATGTCATCTTGGGCCTGAGGAGATAGATGGCTCAACTGGTAAAGTCTCACAGGCACAAGGACCCGAGTTCTGTCCCCAGAACCTGCGTGAAGATGCTAGGCATGGTGGTTCAGACTTGTAACCCTGGCAACAGGGAATCGGACACAGAAGAACCACTGCGGCTGGCTAAGTGGTGAGCTTCAGTACAATGAAAGACCTTGTCCCAAAGGAGGTGGACAGCTCCCTGAGGATGACATCCAAAGGCGTCTTCTGGCCTCCACATGCCCGTGAACATGCACACATGCAAAGGAGAGGTGGATGTAATCTTCCCATCCGCTTTAGTTCATTTTTTTCTTTAAAAAAAAAAAAAACTTTATTCCATTTATTAGAGAGAGTGTGTGTGTGCGTGCGTGCGTGCGTGCGTGTGTGTGTGTGTGTGTGTGTGTGTGTATAATTGTGAATACATGCATGCCGTGGTGTGCCCATGGAGTCAGTTATCTCCTTCCACCATTATGTATCAGGGATTGAACTCATCAGGTTGTCAGGCTTATGCCAAAAGCATCTTTCCTTGTGGTGCCTCTGTGGTCCTCTGTTTTCTGATCCTTAACTCAGATCTCCTCGTGCCCTGTTGGAATCCTGTCTACTGGTCTTTGCATTCAGAGCTACCTCAGAGTGAAGGCATTTAACGAGGCGATCTGCATAATGCATGCTCAGCTACTTAGATGGTCGAATTATTTGGAGGCTTTGGGAAGTCTGTTGCATTCCTATGACCATTGACCTTGGACCTACTTAAGACAAAATCTAGTCTTTGAGAATATCATTTATGTATACAATGAAATAAGATCATGCCACCCCCTCCCCCGCTCCAACTCCAAATGGATCTCTCCTAATAGACATTTAGGTTTGATTTTTTTTTTTTTTTTAGACAGGGTCTCACTATGTAGCCCTGGCTGGCCTGGAACTTACTCTTAGACCAGGCTAGCCTCATACTCATAGAGATTCACCTGCCTGTGCCTCCTGAATATTGGGAGTAAAGACCTACCTACACTACCATGCTCTGCCCAGAAGCAACCTCTTAGCGTTTGTGCCTGTCTGAGTTTTGAACACCTCAAATGGAGCTATCTAAAACATGCAGTGCATAGAGACATTCGATTTAAACTTCCCGAACACCATCTAGGAGCAGTTACCAAACAGATTTGGGCATCCCCCTCTGGGATCAGAAGCATCCTTCGCTTTTCTACCTGGCTCTTGTGTATCCAATGTTACCTCAAGCCTTCGGTGCTGGGACAGCATCTGCTCAGACCAAAGTGTAGAGAAGGAAGCTAGTGGGCTCACTGGCTTAGCCTTTACCTTACGCTTTTTAAGTTTCAGTTTCTGCTGCCAAGGCACTGAAGTTAGCCTTTGGCCTACAGTAGTTTTGACCAATATGGAGACTGTGCCTCAAAGGAACTCTGTCTCCTTAAGAATGTGTTGCGACACATTCAACTCCAAGTCATGTGAGTCGCAACCGGTCTTGCGCTTTAACAAGTACCTTGGATATCTGAGAATAAGCCAGTCGTGGCTTTATGGGCCTTTTCGGGAAAGCTGCTGCTGTGTTTCTTCTGCTCTTGATGCAGGGGAATGCACGACCATGCTGCGAGCCAAGAATATAAACAGCCAGAACAATATGTTCAGCATTTAGGAAATATGGCTAGACGTAGTGAACACAAATGACCGAACTGGCCCTGTGGCCAAAGGCATTTCCTCTGCACATTTTACCCACCTCAATAATGGCAGCCTGAATGTACTGCCTAACCCACATGATCCTGGATGTCTGTGCAGTGGGGAGCATTTCTTTGGACTTGGCTTGATCTTGGGTCTTTCACTAGATGATGGTTGTTTTAAGATAGAGAAGCATGTCATGTCTAAATGACTCTGTGGAGAGGTCCATTCCACACGAAGGGCCATGAGCCTGGGGGAGGGGATCACTAGGAAGACTGAGCAAACACAGAGTGGGACTGGTCAAGGAAGTGCATCAGTTTGAGAATCTAAACGGCCGTAAACCTTTGGATCCTGAGAACTTTCCTGGCTTCCCTTGTATCACCCACTGTTTTTAGCTAAGAATACAAGACCACAGAAACAGTCTTCTCAAGCTTGGAATTAGCAGTTTTATGTGTTTGGGGGGCATCATCCGAGTGTAAGTGGTAAGAGCAGAGAGAGATTCTTTATGCTTTTAATAGCTAGATTAAGTGGTCATTTCTAGGTCAGCTCTTACTGCTGTGACCTTTGCCCTCATTCACTCTGCTGGAGATTTTTCAGAGCCCCTATACACAAGGGTATAGAAGCTAGACAACGTAGTGAGGATATCTACTAAATAAGCAGTTTGAGCTTCTCTTGTCTCCGATAACATGGTAACCATATGAGAATTGTGGATTTAATCTTCTTTACTACAGAAGCCATTTTTCTCTGTGCATCCCATAATATCAGGTTGTAAATCTCAAGTATACCCAACAAAATTCATTTTAAAATAACTAAGCAGGGGGGATACAAAGTGAGCAGCGTAGCCCAACAAACACACTGTCCCCAGCCTCCCCTTCATCTTTCAGCTCCTGTGACTAGAGGAAGAGAGAGGAGGTTCATCAAGAGTGGGGCTCAGTCTCTCTTCATGAAACACCTACTGGTTCCCAGACACTTTCTGCTAAGTACCGTATCATGTGACTTGACTCCAGAACAACTCAACTCAGCAAGGCAGATATCATTAGTCCCATTGTATAGATGGGAAAACCACAGTAACTTCTCACAGTCTCTGAGCTGTAGGCAGGCAGTATCTGAAGCCGGGGAGACCTGACTATTTGGAAGCTGCTTGGTGGTTGTTCGCTGTCTCGCTGTGGAGTCCCTCTGGCCTGTAATTAGGGCAGACTGCTCTCAGGGGAGCTGGGGACTGTGGCTATCACAGGTGTGTGAAAGAGGCAACAACCTGTGGAAAGTTGAATCTGCAAAACCGTAAAGTCATAATGACCTCAACTCTAAGGCCCAGGTCTAGGAAGGACCAAAACTGTTTCAGACAGAGCCAGAAGAGAGATGGGCCCAATTTCTCTCCTTGCCCCACAGTAAAAATGAGAACTTGGGCCAGGTGGTGGTGGTGGCGCCAGGACACGGGAGGCAGAGGCAGGCGGATCTCTGTGAGTTCGAGGCCAGCCTGGGCTACAAAGTGAGTTCCAGGAAAGGCTCCAAAGCTACACAGAGAAACCCTGTCTCAAGGAGAGAGAGAGAGAGAGAGAGAGAGAGAGAGAGAGAGAGGAAGAATTTGGATTCCACACAAGTTGTTGCTGTTGTAGCTGAGGAAAACCAGCAAGATTTGGAGATCTGTGCTTCTCTTCAGATGGGAATGAATGTTTGAGAAAAAAGATGAGAGCAGCCGGGCGGTGGTGGCGCACGCCTTTAGTCCCAGCATTTGGGAGGCAGAGGCAAGTGGATCTCTGTGAGTTCAAGGCCGGCCTGGTATCCAAAGAGAGTTCCAGGAAGGGCGCAAAGCTACCCAGGGAAACCCTGTCTCGGAAAAACCAAAAAAAAAAAAAAAAAAAAAAAAAAAGAAGAAGAAGAAGATGAGGGCAAGAAAACGCATGCCATCTTTTAGGCAAAGGAGGGTTTGAAAGAGACATAGCCCAGAAGGTAAAAGAAAAATGACTCCTAGTTTTCCTCGGGATCTATTTAGATTGTTAGACAGGAAGTGCTTAATGTCCTGCCTTTAAATTAATTTTTCCCTTCCATCAGCAGCACCAGAATAATTGCTGTCTTTGCAGTGCCCCCCTCTCCGTGCCGTGCAAAGGGGGCGGCCGAGGGGAGTGTGAGAATTGGAAGTATAGAGGAACTGGAGCAAGCTGATGCAATGTGTATTCTAAACTGCAAAAATGATTGCCTTCAGGGTGGTGAGACAGCCAGACCGTGTCACTGGATTAGTAGAACGTTGCCTCATTGCTCCAAATCCTAAGTCTGTTTTTTGGGTTTTTATATTTTTGTTGAGAAATGAGGTTTCAGTAAAATCTTAGTTACCCTTTCCCTGGGGCAAAAACTGTGAGCAAGGCAAAGACTCAGAACAAATCTTATTTCTGGACACAGTCTTCCTTCCAGGGTATCTTTTTCCAAAACAACACTTATCTTTGCAGACCATGGAGTTGCATCATACGATAGATCATTAACCACCATTTATGGATCACCTCGGATGCATCCTTTACCATCAGGGCTATAAAGACAAATGATACCCTCTGTGCCCTCCGGGAGCTCATGTTTAGTGGAGAAGAGAGATGACTGAGTGAATAGTCACTCCATAAAAGTTTAATAGTCAAAGACTACACAAAACTGGGTGAGCGCATTCAGTATCTCCCAGGCAAAGACAATGTCTCGCATTTTCTGTTGGAAAGCAAATTCTCCTTGTTAAGAGAAATAAGTTGGCACCATCCAAACGCGCATCCCTGTATCAATCTGTCTGTAGCTGTAGCTACAGTGGCCCTGATTCCCTGCTGCTAAAATCTACTGACACACAGACAAGCTCAATATAATACAATCGTATGGGGAAAATAATACATTTTCCTGGGTAGGTAATTAGAAAAAGCCCTTCTGTATTTAGAATCTGCAACATGTTCACTGCATAACACTTTGGGGAAGTCACATCCAGCCACATATTTAGAAGGTGTCCCATGGCAAGCTGGAAAACCAGCATTGGTGTCACATCACTGAACTTCAGAATGAGTCTTGGCTTATCTGATACCTGGAAGAGGCAGGGCCAGCAACAGTTACCAGTGTTCTTTCCATTGTTCAATTTAACAATCTGGTCCTCCTTGGGCTCCTGTGGAACAGAAGATTTGGTATCTCACACTTGGTGCTATGAATGGAGTAGGTGTTATTCACTTTGATTTTTTTTTTCTGAGCTTTGTGGAACTGTCTTGCACATATTTAAGGTGGTGTGGCTCAGAGGAAATGCACACGTTAGGCAATCTGTCTACCTTGAGAATCGGTTCTGCCTTTCTGACTCTTAGTTACTTTTCTTTTACTGTGAAGAGACCCCATGATCACGGCAACTTATAGAAGAGTTTGTTGGGGCTTACAGTTTCAGAGGGCGAGTCCATGAGCATCGTGTGAGGAAATGAGACAGCAGGCAGGAAGCAGAGTGCAGGAGGAGTAGCTGAGAACTTATATCCTTATCAGCAAGTGAGAGGCAAAGAGAGCTAACTGGAAATGGCTGGGATTTTGAGACCGTAAAGCCCAACCCCAATGACACACTTCCTCCAGAAGACCACACCTCCTAATCCTTCCCAAACAGTTTCATAACTGGGGACCAAGCATTCAAATATATGAGCTGGGGGGGAGGGGACATTCTCATTCAAACTACCACAGATGCCCTGAACATTATTGCAACCTCTGATTTATTAAAAAACAAAACATAACAAACAAACAAACAAACAAAAAACCAAGATTCTGTCTCAGAGTTCATTGACTTGTGGGACATTTGAGTTATTTGAGGTAAACCTCAGTGATGACCCTCTGTGTGACCTCTTCCAGATCCTCTCCTTTATCTGTTTCCATCTGCGGATGTGCAGGTCCAGATCAATTTGTACACAGACTGTTAGACAGAGAGGAAGTAAGAGGAAGGCATAGTACATACCCTTGTTTTGGTATGCAGAATTGGTAGCTTGACAATTATCTAGGGACTAAAAGCTGATATATTATTTTAATTAGACACGTTGTGAACATGCGGGCATGGTCGAGGTTAGGCACAAACAGGATTTCCAGACATTCAGGGGTACCTTACTGTGGTGGGTATTATGTTCCCTGAAATATTGTGTGTTCCTCCAAATAAATTTATCTGGGGTCAGAGAATAGACAGCCACTAGAACAAAGCCAAAAGTGGTGGCTAGAAAATGGGAAGAGTAAGCCATAGCAGAAGTTGGGCGGTGGTGGTGCACGCCTTTAATCCCTGCACTTGGGAGACAGAAATACCCTGGATCTCTGAGTTCAAGGCCACTTTAGAAACAGCCAGGCATGGTGACACACGCCTTTAATCCCAGAAACCCAACCTTTAATCCCAGGGAGTGGGGGCAGAAAGAGAAAGGTATATAAGGCGTGAGGACCAGGAACTAAGTGAGAAAAAATCATGTAGCTAGTTAAGCATTTGGTTGGTTAAGCGTTCAGGCTTTGGAGCAACACAGTTCAGCTGAGAACCATTAGGATGAGGACTCAGAAGCTTCCAGTCTGAGGAAACAGGATCACCTGAGGCACTAGCAAGGTGAGATAGCTGTGGCTTGTTCTGCTTCTCTGATCTTCCAGCATTCACCCCAATAACTGGCCTCGGGTTTGATTTCATTAACAAGTACTTTTAAGATTCATGTTATAACTTACTCTGGAATGTAAGTGTTAAGTGGATGACAGTGAGTGGAAGTCACAAATCTCCCTACATTTCAAGATACTTCCAAAGATGCCTCTTGCACCCACAGACTAGCTGCCTTGAGAGCGACCCTGGTAACGCTCATGCTTTCCCAGTGGCTCCCTCAGAGAGGCAGTCATAGGTGGTCTCTGCAGTCAGTGGCCAGCTGTGCACCTGGCACTCATGGCTAACTGGTGGACTGGTTTGTGACCCTCGTGAGACCATTGGGGGAGGTTTACAGCATAACCATGACCACTTTGAAGTGCTCTTTATCTGCTGCCATAACAGAATTTATGCCTGCTCAATCTGAGATGTGACGTTGGTTGAAGAACACGGGTCTACAGGTGACATTAGTCTGCTGGCTGTCGATTCAATTCCTCCACATAAGCTCACCAAGAATAACCCAAAATTTTGAGGTTTGGAGATCCCTAACGACTGTGCGACATCCTGGAATCACAACAAAACGATGTGTTAGACCATGTGTGAGGGATCGTTAGCGGACACTCAGCATCAAATTCTTCTTCCTTCCCTTGTATAGAAATCAGTATTTTATTTGGGGTGACAATGACTCCAAGCTGAAAAAAACTATGCATTCTAACACCCCTTCTTTATTGTCAAGGTGACAATGAGGAAGTGATGTTGCTCATGGTTTTAAGACGGTAGTCGATGCCTGAAGAACAGATAAGACAACTTATCAACCGACTCCAGCAGACAGCCCAGGAGTCACTTCTTCTGTACTTCCTTCTTATTCAGACATGGTCCACAGCTCTTGATATTGGTGTCATCCCTCCCACTATTGGATCAGACCAATTGGCTCCGAGGAACCAACCACACCTAACTATAGGTGGTGTTCTCAGAGAAATGTCCCAGTTAATGGGGCAGAGGGGAACTTGCTCATGCCAAGATGGAGCTATTTATGTCAAGCTCAAACCAAAGGAGGTCTAAGAGGTCATGAGGGAGGGCATACTACACTCACATACTTTGAAAGTCCTTATGCACATATATATGCTTGTGATGAGAACTGTTACAGGAACTCTCCGACAGCATAGAATATTCCAGATAAAATTACATGTATATCTCTGCTAGCTGACTTGCCTGCGGAGCCTTCTGTTATATCATCTCTTTCTGCTTTGACTGCAGAATGATGTTGGCCATTTTGCCTTGCCATGTTGCCTGCAGACCAAAGCTAAGTACCATAAGGGTGGCATCAAATGACAGAAGGAGTCTGTGTTTGTCACCTGTGAAACCTCTAGACTAGTTCCAGGTGAGCTTTCTACCGCCAGAGGAAACATGTCCATTTAAACCATGTGTCCCTGGTGGCTCCCCTAATTCATGCAGGCTACATGCCATGTTAGTAGTTTGGAAAGCATGGCTTGGACATGGCTGCAGTTTTCACTGGGAAATCATTGCTCCCATAGTTGTACATAATTCTGTACATACATACAGTTAGATAGTGAGAAATATTTACATAATGAGTCTAGACCACACCTACTCCCACAAGGCCACACCTCCTAATAGCGCCACTCCCTTTGGGGGCCATTGTCTTTCAAACCACCACAGTCACTATCTTCTTTAGTCACTCTCTAGATGATGCTCTGGGGGACCATCCAGTCTCTTCACAGTTCTGCTTTTTCTATAATGTGTTTCCTAGGGCATCTGGCATGCCCCACCCTTCCTAGAAGAGGCTCTACGGAGCTCTCTCCCTCCCTCGGAAGGTGCAGCACTCAGCACAGTGAGGGACCTCCTAGTGAGGGGAAGCTAGATGGGGGACATGACGAGGTGAACTCCCCTGTTTGGTTGTCGGACAATAGGTGGCTGGTGTTCACTCATTGGAGCTTTGGGGAAGTCTCTGTCACTGAAGGTACAGCAGAACGAAAAGGTCCCCAGCTCTGAACTCCCAGGCAGACAGACCATGCTTCCCCATGCCCCAGACACGTTCAGGATGGTCCTAGTAATTTTTCTGTTGCTGTGATAAGACGTTGTGTGTATAGAAGGAAGAGTGTATTGGGTTTCCAGTCCCCGAGGGTCAGAGTTTATGATGGCAGAGCAAAGGAACAGCTCACAACTCACATCTTGATCCGCAACCACGAGGCCAAGAGCGAGACATTGGGTGGGTACAAGTCTTTCTAAACCTCAAGGCCCACTACGAGTGACACGCCTCCTCCAACAAGGCCACGCCTCCTAGTCTTTCCCAAACAGTTCCACCAAACGGGGGAAGGGAGCGGGGAAGAAATATTCAAATATGTGAGCCTGTCAGGGCCATTCTCACCCAAACCACCACAAGGACTTTCTTTTTTTTTTTTTTTTTCCCAGAGCTGAGGACTGAACCCAGGGCCTTGAGCTTGAGCGCTCTACCACTGAGCTAAATCCCCAGCCCCATCCACAAGGACTTTCTGATGCCACACTTTAGTCCCCGGCACAACCCACGACACTTATTTACTGAAAATGGGATGAGTTGTCCAAGGCTTCTGGCATGTCTAACTTGCGCATGACACAAAGGTCATATAGGAATTGCTTTTCTTTAAACAGCATTCTTATTAGATTTATTTAGTGTGTTTGTATGTATGCCTAGGCACATTTCTGCCACGGCACAAGGGTGTTGGTCAGAGGACCACTTTCCTGTACTACCTGGGAACCAGGCTCTCAGGTCATCAGGCTTGGTGGCAAGAGCTTTTACCTCCTGAGAGGTCTTTCTGGTCCAAGAAACTGCTTTGAATGTTGACACGAAAAACAGTTCTACTCTTGGTATTTGTCACCATGACCGTTAGTGGTGATTGAGTCTGGAATCAGCTGAGAGACATACCTCTTCGAGGGCCTGCTCCTGCTATTTCCAGGAAGGATACACTGTCAGAGAAAGGATTTCCCAGAATGCTCAGCGCCTTCTAGCAGTGGCCCAGCTGTAAAGAAGTCCAAGGGAAAAGCAGTACTGCTTTGGACCATTTGCTGGCAGAACGCAGATGGCAGGCAATGAGCGGTTTGTGTTTGCAGCTGGCTTCTCCTTGAGTCTTCCCGGGCTCCCTTTCCCGGCTGCTCACTCATCAGAGGGCGCCTCCTTAATGTGCAGTGCTGACAAGGCATTTCAGTCCTGCGGCTAATTAAAGTCACTCTTCAGCTCCCTGTGACAAGTTCTTCAGACTCATAAATCAGAAGTTAGATGGCCTTTCTCATCTCCTTGTCTTTCTTTAACACATTGACTGCTTTCATGATGGGTAACCCCCCGACCGCCAATAAAAACCCCAAACAAAACTACTGGTGAAAATATCTGGTGTGTTTTTGCTTTCTGAGTCAGCGATACACAGCCAAAAATACAAACGGAAAAAAAAAAAGGAGTTTTACTTTTGCCGTTCTATGCATGGCCACGGGAAACTGACTTAGAGTGCTTTAAAAAAAAATCAGTGAGTATCTGTTACAGACCTGTGAGTCATTCTAGGGTGGAATTGAGACAGACCCAGAGTTACCTGGGGAATGCAAACACGGTGGGACCAAAGTCCAAACGCCACAGTGACCCAACAAAAAAGATCCCCGGGAAAGAGGAGCCTGTAAGCAAAGCTCTTGACAGCGCCAACACCGGTGAAAAATGGCCTTGGAGGTTTCTCATTAAGGATATCTGAAAGCACAGTTCTTATCTCTCACTCTGCACACCCCCCCTCCGTCTCGGTTGGGGCGCACAGACTGTCTCTACCCGCCAGTTTCATCCCGCGCTGGAGGCAAGCTGTGTTCACCAAGGTCAGATCCGCTTGGGTGGATGGATTAGGTTACTGCTCCCGACTGATGAAAAACTGGAGCTTCAAAGCTTGTTCATTCTCTCCTAAGAGCCACACCCAGCAGAAATGACCCTTAAATTCACGCTACTGAGGGCAGCACTTGGGAAAAGGGGAGAACTTTAAATAAAAAACAAAAAACAGAAAACCAAGTTTGAATAAATCTAATCATTCGCAGCCCGAAAGAAATCACCAGACGATTCTGAGGCAAGATTGACGTACACACAACTGTGGAACATTTTTCATTAATTCATGTCCACAGACAGTCCATCCTTAGAGGGCTTCCCTTTCAAGGCCCTTCAATGGCTGATCTCTCAAACACTCATTTCCCATTACTGCTCTGTTTCTTGTGAGATTTATTAAAGAGAAGAAACAATTTTTTACTTAGTCTGTAATTGTCACATAAAATATCCCAAAATTGAACTAAAAAATGCTGTTTAAATATATCACGCAGACAAAGATGTCAAAAATTTTGAAATCTAATAGCTAAGCTGTATTTGTGGGAATATACATTAAACAGTCACTGAAATGACTTAAAAAGAGAGAGAAAGCATGAAAAGATAAAATTGAAGAGTATTTCCCAAAAAGGCCAAGCATAAAGTGTCTTTACTAAAAAGAAGCACGGTATAATATCATATATTTGATGTCAAGAATGTACTCAAAATGCCCAAGTTCATACCCCAAATTACTGAAATAATAAGGTGTATTAACTCTTCCTTATTGGAGAAGAGTTAAACAACAGACTTAAAATGCTTTGGCCCAGATGTCCAGATGAATGGATAATGAAATCATGGTATGATAACACGATAGAACCTCATGCAGGAAAATGAACCCCAGAAAGTATTACATTAAGCCAGGTGACCCAGACACAGAAAGACCAGAAAATCACATCTCTTCTTTCACGTGCAGATCCTATGTTTTAATATGTTCTCGTAAGTGTAGATGAGCACAGGTACAGGCCAGGAGGCTGGGGAGGACTCATGAGAGGGAGAAGAGGTGTCAGGTAGAGGGGCAGACAGGAGGACCCGTGAGACATGGGAACAGGAAGGAGGCTATGGGGCTGGAAAGGTAAATAAAAGGAAGGGTGTGGAGAGGCAAGGAGAAGGGAGAACCAAGGAAAGATGTTGGGAAGGTGCCGTAATGAAACCTAATATTCTGTATGGTTTAATATATAATATAAGCAGGTTTATTTTTCAGATGTCTTTGAAGGGTTTGTACTGTGACATTAAGATAAGCTAGGCAATGTTGTATGCAGTTGTTCATGCTACATGCTCCCTGTCCTTGATGCCTCAGCATCAATAATATTGACCTGAAAACTGGACTAGATCCCGAATTCACCGAGTTTTCCTTAGCATCTGGGAGCAGGTCCCAGGCCTCCATGTTTTCTTATTGGTTACCCAGGTTTTCTTCAGGCTTCCTGGTTCAGTACTACTGTGTAGGACAGGTTCATTATATCACGATTGATTTTTCTCTGTGATCTCCTTCCTAGACTTTATACCTATTGCCTGTCAGAACCACACAACCACAACCTGTGACAAAATGATGTTGGTGCAGCGTTTTAAGACGGTAGCTGATGCCTGAAGAACAGATAAGACAAATTATCAACCGACTCCGGTCCATAGATCTTGATATTGTTGCCATTTCTCCCACTATTGGATCAGACCAAGCGGCTCCGAGGGACCATCCAAGCCTAACTACAGGTGGTGTTCTCAGAGACATGTCCCAGTTAATGGGGCAGAGGTGAACTTGCTCATGCCAAGATGGAGCTACTTATGTCAAGCTCAAACCAAAGGAGGTCTAAGAGGTCATGAGGGAGGGCATACTACACTTGCGTATCTGAGATGGGAACTAATCAAAAGACTCTGAAAGTCCTTATGTACATATATATGCTCGTGATGAGAACTGTTACAAGAACTCTCCAACAGCATAGAATATTCTGGACATAATTACATGTCTGAAGAACTTCTCCTAGTCACTATCTGCATTACCCAGTGAGGAATTACCAACCCTTGCAGTGAACTTCGGTGGCCAGTGAGCTCTATCGCCCCTCCTTTTTCCAAGTTTCCTTCTGTCTCAACCTCCTCTCATGTCAGTGTTTACCCCAGGAAGTAGATTCTAGACTCCAGCACCCTGTATGTCACCTTTGATGCTGTGCTTACAAAGTCAGAACTCTGCAGAGCTTTGAGGATATGCTCTCTGAGACTCTGGCACACTATTTGTGCTGCATTTTAGAGATGAGTCGCAGAAACCTACTCTGGGGTGAATGGGCAGGAGAAAGAGCTTATGAAAATTCCAAACAACAAAATGATGGGGATCATTTTGCTGTTTAAATGAAATACAAAATAAAGACCACATCCCTTCTTCATCATCATATTCTTCTTCATTTTCTTCCTCTTTTCTCCTCTTCCTCCTCTCCCTTCTCCTCTTCCTCCTCTTATTTAGAAGATGTGATGCTAGGGAGTATTATTTAAGGAATATATTTAAGGAATCACATTCTGGAATATGCTAATTTCTTATTACACCTAAATACAAGGACAGAGGTTGCTGAGATGATTTGGTAGGTGTTTTAGTTTGAATAAGAATGGCCCCTAAAGACTCATATTTGAATGCTTAGTCACCAGGGAGTAGCACTATTAGGAGGTGTGACCTTGTTGGAGGAAGTGTGTCACTGGGGGTGGGTTGTAAGGTCTCAGAAATTCAAGCCAGGCCCAGTGGCAGATGGTTCTCTTCCTGCTGCCTGAGGATCTGGATGTAGAACTCTCAGCTACTTCTCCAGCACTGTCTGCCTGCATGCTGCCATGCTTCCAGCTGTGATGACAATGAACTGACCTCGGAACTGTAAGCCAGCCTCAGTGAAATGTTTTCCATGCTGTGGTCATGGTGTCTCTTCATAGCACAGAACACTGACTACAACAGTAGGTAAAGTGCTTGCTGCAAAAGTCTGGAGACCTGAAGTTTGATGCACAGAACCTATAAACATCCGCAGTGGCTTCCATCTATAATTCAAGCTCTTTCACCATGAGATAAGAGGCAGAGACAAGAGAATCCTTTGGAAGTTTGTGGGTCAGCTAGCCTGGAACATGTGGGCAGCAGAACAACAAAAGCACCAGTTTCAGTGACATGGGAGGAGAGAATGGACTCCTGACAGTTGTCCTCTGACCTCTGTGTGCAAGATGTGACACGCTACACACACTCCACAAATAGTAATAGTAACAAAGTATGAGAAGGAAAAGTGAAATTCAGGCTTTTTATCAAGCCAACTCGGATACATATTTACAGCATGATATAAAATAAACCATACATAACATTTATATCCATAAGCTTCTTAGAATATTTTTTACTGTAAGCTGATTGTAGATAATTATGAAAATTAGGGTATAAAGAAAAAAATATTCATGCCCCCAGAATATTATGAATGAATATTATCATGGCAAATACTTGGCTGTTTTCCTCTCAGCACATTACATGACTTGAAATGTTTTCTAACAGCCGGGGGCGGGGGAGAAGCTGGGGCATGTTAATAATGTTATTAACATGGGGAAATAAAGCTCAAATGTTAAAATAAAGGTGGATTCATGACTTTTTTCTTTTAAGTGGCAGTGGGGAGAGATTGAACCCAGGGTTTCATACACACCAGGCGAGCAGTCTACCAGTGAGCTGTACCCCCACTCCAGCTTCCTTCTGGCTGCATCTGCAACATCAGGCAGGCTTCTAGCCTTGCCACAATAATTAAAGTTCTGATCAGCCAATCAGCCTTTGGAGAAAGCTCAGTGTAGGTGAGCCTTCTTTCCAGAAACCCTAGTTTACGTACTTTGCATCAAGGTTGCATTTTGGGGGTTTCCACACACATCCCCACATTCTCTTTCTGTGCAGAGCCCCACCAAAGCAGTCAAGTCCACCCGAGTCCATGTGAGAAAACCTTCTCCCCAGGAGCTGCTTTTATTCGGGCTCTGTGCCATACCTCACAGTATCTAGTTCATCCTTTCTGCGCGTTTCCCAGACTCCTTTGCAATTGGTTTACTGCTAGTTTTACCCATCAGAAACAGCAAAGGAAAGAGAAGGCGGCGTTATTCTGTTTGCTTCAGGCCCCATCAATAGTGTCTATAACTGGTCGTTTATTCTAGAAAGGGCCATTGGCTTTGGACTTCTGCCTAGCAATCCGAGAATGTGCCCCATAAAGTCGTTTTAGACAAATCAACCACGGCCGAGCACCAGCCCCACCTATCTCCATGTGGTACCCGCCGGCTTGCTCATGCCGGCTTTACTATCCATGGAGTGAGCGGTCCGGTGGTTAGCTCTGCTTTCCTCAGTCGGGATCATTCATTCCTACAGAACTTCCTTTGCCTCTTTTAACCCTTTGGTATCTGGAAAGCTCACTTACAAAATTAAACCAGGCCTTTAAAAACAATTAAGTCTAGGCCAAGCGGTAGTGGCGCACGCCTTTAATCCCAGCACTCGGGAGGCAGAGCCAGGCGAATCTCTGTGAGATGGAGGCCAGTTTGGGCTACCAAATGAGTTCCAGGAAAGGCGCAAAGCTACACAGAGAAACCCTGTCTAGAAAAAGCATAAATAGATAGATAGATAGATAGATAGATAGATAGGTAGATAGATAAAACAAATTTTTAAAAAAGTTTAGTGAGATAGCTGTTTTTCCTCGGAGAACTGATACCTAGGGAGGGATCCTGTGGATTAATCTTGTTCTTCCTTAGAGGGAATCCCTGTATCCATGATCTTGCATTTCAGGCTCTGGCAGGAGCTCCTTCAAGGGGTCAGACAGTTGAAAATACCCAAGGCAGAGACTTCCTCTTTCTATGTCTGCCTTGCCTTCTCATTCTCTTCTCTGGGCATTAGAAGCGGGGGACTGGTTTCGGGGTTCCGTGCTTCATCAGGAAGGGAGGAAGTGGTGGGGAAAAAAAGGGAAAGTCTTACTGCTTCAAAAATGCTAGGTAGCTGAAGTGCTCGTCAACACAAACACACAGACCTCATCTCGATGGCGACCAAAGTTTATTCTGGAGCCAAATATGAGTGATCACGCCCCCAAAACACAGATTATCCCAAATTCCTGGTGTGGTGGTTTTGTGTTCCCCGAAATATTGTGTGTTCCCCGAAATAAACTTATCTGGGGTCAGAGATCAGGACGGCCACAGTATTAAACATGAAGATAGGCAGTGGTAGCACACGCCTTTAATCCTAGCATTTCAGAGACAGAAATACCTCTGGATCTCTGAGTTCAAGGCCACATTAGAAACTGCCAGGCATGGTGACACACGCCTTTAATCCCAGGGAGTGATAGCAGAAAGCAGAAAGGTATATAAGGTGTGAGGACCAGGAACTAAGTTAAGCATTTGGCTGGTTAAGCTTTTAGGCTTTGGAGCAGCACAGTTCAGCTGAGATTCATGTGGATGAGGACTCAGAAGCTTCCAGTCTGAGGAAATAAGACCAGCTGAGGAACTGGCAAGGTGACGTGGCTGTGGCTTGTTCTGTCTCTCTGATCTTCCAGCATTCACCCCAATAACTAGCCTCAGGTTTGGCTTTATTAATAAGAACCTTTAAGATTCATACTACATCCCGGTTCCAGTGTGGAAAATGCGTTATGAAAATTTTATAATAACAGAGCAAATGAAGTGAAATCAAAATCCTTTTCTAGTTCCTGGACAGATACATCAGGAAGGTGGTTACAGCGGAGTCAGGAAAGCTCTGCTATCAGCTTCAGATGCCGTTGAACGATGGCCTTGGCCTTCTGCTTGGTGGATTTACCTAAGAGTCACAGAGTGTTAGACCACACACAGTGGGCAGTAAAGGTATTTATCGAGATAAGATAGGCAAAATATTTGGCTCTGGACTGCCACAATCACGCTTTGTGGAAAGTTCAATGTAAATAGACTTCTTCCTAGGAACTTTTAGTTTACATATTTTACATTAATGATGCATTTTTCAGGTTTCCACAAGCACCCCATAGTCTCATTCTGTGCTGACTCCCACAAAGTTGCAAAATTATTGACAACATAAATATTATTGCTTGAAGTATTAACTATTGGAATAAACAACCTCTTTGTCCAGTAGTGACCCTGTATTTTGTGTGTGTGTGTGTATGTAAAAATAGACAAGTCTACTGTATTCTGTTATGTTATTGTTTTCAGAGATTAGAAAACAGAAGAATTATTAATATGGCTTCAGATTCGATGATAAATTTCATCAAAGCATCTGATATATTTAGGGGTTGGGGAGATGGCTCAGTGGAAAAAGCACTTGCTGTGAAAGCAGGACCAGAGTTCGGGTCCCCAGAACCCAGATGAATGCTGGTTGGACATGGTGGACCACTTGTTATTATGGTGCTGGAGAGAGGAAGACAAGGGATCCCTGGAGGAAGCTGGCCATTTGCATTACTCATACCAACAAGCTTTGGGTTCTGTTGAAGATCTTTGCCTTAGTAAATGAAGTAGAAAGTGACCAAGGAAGATACACACACACACACACACACACACACACACACAAGTACACATACACAAATACACAGTGCACATAGATACATAAAAAGCCATTTACTCTATCTAGAACATGTAGGACTGAAAATTCAGCAGTTCATTTTTCTAAAGGTGCATAATTTTGTTGAATGTAGTGTTAAACTGAGGTTACAATTTTCTCTTGTTCTGAATTATCAAACAGTCAGACGTTTTGCTCCCCCATTAAAGTTGATTTAAACATACAGCTTATATAGGTTATATGGGATTTAGTTCCACGGTTTCTTGAACCAAGAGAAACTCAAGATGGATAAGCTGTGTTAACGCTACGAATCCATATGTGTTTTTATGAAGCTGAAAAGTAAGTCTAAGATTTTATGTGCCCTCTAAAAGATAAAATCTTTAGAGAGAAGCATGCTCCTACCTCCATAAATATTGTACCAATGGCTTGTGCATTATCTAATAACAATAATAAATACACCCCAGTCAAAGGCAACTTTGAGTTTGTAATTGATTTTGACCATTAATCCACATTGAATAACTGCAGGATACAGCAGAGTGGAAATGATGATGTGGCTGATGCACAGAGACAATTTTCCATCCATTTGAATAGCCCATTTTTAACCCTCTCAACGACTGCACAGACAGACCATTAGGTACCACACGACTCAAATGAAAGGTGTGTTTGGAGGACAGAAGAGAGGTCAGAGAAGAGTTAGCTCAGAAATCCTGCAAGAGATCTTAAATATGGTCCCTGAAGGACTAAACTAGTATTTTCAAAAAATTAATAATTGTACCATAAGCAAATGTAACTATATAATTTTGTGTATGTGTGTGTGCACATGTTTGCATGTATATGTGGAGGCCAGATGTTGATGTCTACTGCCTTCCTCTTTTAAGATTCATATTATTTTCTGAGATAGACTGTCTCACTAAGCCTGGGTCTCAGTGATTCAGCCAGGCTAGCTGGCCAGGGATCCTCCTGTCTCTAACTCCCCAGCACTGAGATTGTAGGTGCGTACCATCATGTCCAGCTTTTTATGTGGGTGCTCAACATTCAAACACTGATCTTCCTGTTCATGGGGCAATCACTTTCCCAAATGAGCCATCTCCCCAGCCTCTGAATTAATTTTATAACAGGAAAATGAGCCCTGCTTCCTTAGAAGCATAGAACAGCTTCTTGAGACAATTTTAAATGCTGACATGCTAGAACGGTGGCCTTGTTACACAAGAATCCCTCTGAATTCATTGGAAGTCCCCTTGATGAAGTTAGTCTGAAAACAAAGAAATTCCATCTTTGGTCAAAGGAGTTCTTCAGTTATTACTGGACAGGGGCTCAGTTTGGGGTGACTAATAACAGAATCCCTGAGTTTGCTAAGACTCACTTGAAAGCTGTTGATGGAAACGTAATCTGGCTCATGCTTTTAAGGTTAGACCCATAGTAGAGGGTTAATTGTTACTTAATTGTTACTGGAACAATTAAGCAGAAATGTGATGTCCAGATAAAACCAACCCCAACTCTCTAACTGGTTTGAAATTGCTCTGAGTGCTGACACTAAAAGACAAGGCCATGTATGATCCGCTCTGTCTGTCTGTCTGTCTGAGAAACACACTGGATAATGTTAAATTTGAACTTAACAACACAACCAATGAAGTTATATACCTTTAGATAAAATTACTGCAGATTCCTCAGTTCTCTAGGCATTAAACAGCTTAAATACCTTCCAGAAGTTTCAGTGCTAGGTCGTTGTGAGTCATCTTACTAAATGGTAGCAAACTTAAACCGAACTGTAAAAACAGAGCCCAGACTTTTTTGAGCTAACAAATGGTAAAATGCATTGGTATTAGAATGAGATAAAAGTAATTTTTCTTTTTTTACCTTAGGGAACAAATTGTAAGAGTGGAGCTCAGTGTATTTTTACATAGGCATACCCTTACCGAACCAATGCTCAGACTCAAAAACAACAGTTTTCTGTTCCTCTGAAAGAACCTTCCTTGGCAGCTTTTCTTGGTCAGTTTCTCTGAAGTTTACACTGTTCTGACGTCCATTCACCTTGACTTGCCTTTGAACAGAGTAGTAAAATGTTAATGTAACACTTAGCAGTTAAACAACTCTCAGAGACACCACAGGTCAATGTATTTCCCCCCCACTCATTTGTTAAAAACATTATAGAGCACCCATGCTGCCTGGAAGATAGTGAGAATATGACATTGAACAAGAAAGAATTTGTGCCTGCCTTCAGGAGAGTTATAGAACACGGAAGAATACACAGTGCACAGAACTGAGCGTGAGGCAGCTGTACAGCTTGGTGAATGCCCCCACATGAGGGGGTGCCAGATGTCAAGAAGGGTGCATCATGTGATGACGGGGATCAGTGGCAGCTCCTGGAACAATTTGCAGCTAGACTGAGACAGGAAGGATCTGAGTCAGGACTAACCAGACAGAGAGGAAGAAGTACAGAGACAGAGGAACAATAGGAGCAAGTGCTCAGAATGGAGAGCCCCTTGAATGATTGAGGAACCAGAAACACACAGACACACAGACACAGAGACACACATAGACACACACACACACACACACACACACACACACACACACACACATACACACACACACAAACAAACAAACATAGACAGACAGACACACACAAACATAGACAGACAGATGCACACACAGAGACACAGACAGACAGACACACACACACACACACACATACACACACATACACAAACAAACATAGACAGACAGACACACACACACACAAACAGACAGACAGATGCACACACAGAGACACAGACAGACAGACAGACAGACACACACACACACACTTTCTTTTAACTAGACATGTGGACTTTGCAGGTTGCATTTCAGAGTTTCTACTTAACTTCAAGGGCAGTGGGCATCCACAGAGAAAGCCTATCCTCATCAGACTGGCATCTGTCTTAAAGTATCATCATTAAGGGGAATTAAACATATGGAAAAAGAAAGGATGTGATGAACAGTTTGGGTGTTTTCATTTGGGTCCAAAATTCTGAGTTAGGATCTTTCCTACCAGACACTGTTTACCACACTTTACTCTTTCAATATAAGTGATGAGGAAGTGCTATGGTTTGGATGTGAAATGTCACACACAGGCTTGTGAGTTTCTGCATTTGAACCCCAGATGGTGGTGCTGACTGGGGAGATTGTGGAAGTTTAAGGGGAGGGACCTAGCAGCAGGAAGTGGGTCACTGGGATGGACTAAGGTGCTTTAAAGATTATAGTCTGGCTGGGCGGTGGTGGTGCACGCCTTTATCCCAGTACTCGGGAGGCAGAGCGAGGCGGATCTTTGTGAGTTTGAGGCCAGCCTGGTCTACCAAGTGAGATCCAAGAAAGGCACAAACTACACAGAGAAACCCTGTCTCAAAAAACCAAAACAAAAAAAAAAAAAAAAAAAGATTATAGTCTGTCCCTGGTTCTTGATCCATCATGGTGTCAGGAGTACGAGGCTCATGTTTCTAACCTCCATGTACCCAGCTGCTCCTGCTCCATACCTTCCTCATCAAGATGGACTGCACCCTTCCAAACTATGACAGCACCCCCTCCAACTCTTCTTCCTTAAATTGTCTCTTATCAGGTGTTTAATTCATTATCTAACAATATGTATCAGTCACAGGACACAAGGCAGTGATGTTTGAGGATGTGTATTCTCAATTCCATCCTAAGAGAAAGGCATCAGTAGTGGACACAAGCCACAGAATAGCCCAGCCCCCACACAGCAAATGCAGAATTCACATCTGCCCGCCCCCCATCTCTATGGTAAGATTCCTCACTGCATTAGAATTTTCCATTTTCCGTGTTATAAAACACTGTTTTCTTGATGCCTCTATTTGCATTATAACCATTATTAAGCTGGTAAGTTGAAGAGAAAAGGCACAAAATCATCTTTCTCAGCCTGTCTAATTTCTAAGACTCCTTCTTTATGATCTGTATTTCAACTAAAGTTCTAGAGAATTCTTTCCAACGGACGCCCTAGTCATTTCTCTTCACACTTGCTTTGTACAAATGGAGGTTTAAGCTGCTTAGATTCCCTAGATGAACATATGCATCATAGGGCACAGGTTGTGTAAAGAGGCCTCATGCTTTGCCCTCTTGAATGTGATAAACTGAAACTCCATGCATTTGTCAGTATTATTCTTATTTCCTTCTTCCCTACTTGAATGGACCTCATTATTAAGCCCACTTTACTTTTGCCTTATACTGAAACTCATATATGATTTCCTTACAATGTTGTTGAGGTTTGGATTTTTTAAAAAGATTTATTCATTTTTTTATATGTATGAGTGTTGTGCTGGCATGTATGTATATATGTAGCATGTACATGCCCAGTGCCCAAGGAGGTCAGAAGAGGGTGATGGATCCCCCTGGAACTGGAGTTGTGGCTAGTTATGAACTACCATGTGGGTGCTGGTCATTGAACCCTGGATCCTCTACGAGAACAGCAAGTGCACTTAATTGCTGAGCCATCTCTCCAGCTACTGTGATCCAGCTTTTTATTGGAGTTAAACTATCTACCCAATGCTGAAGTGTCTATAAACTAGCATTATTTACTGCCATGCTGACAAAAAGTGAAATTAACACTCGATAGGTAGACATCAACAGAAAAATTCTGGCTATGGGAAGAAAATCCAGTATGATTTCATCCTAGTAAGTAGTAAATTTTTAATGGACTCCAGGGACATATATGCCTCTTCCCCTAACTGGATTATAAATCCCCAGAGTGAAAGTATTCTAGGTTAAAATGTGTTCCCAAAAATGCATGTGTGAAAATCCTTAGTTTCAGTACCTTAGGAAATGACCTTATTTGGAAGAAGGGCCATTGGCAGGTTTAACTATACTGGGATAAGGTAGAACTGGTAACCCAGTGTGCCTGATTCCTTGAAAGGGGTGAGTGGGGTTGGATGTAAACACGTACACATAGAGAACATGGTGTGAAGATTACAGTTGTATATCAAGGAACAGGCAGACGTTTTAAGTGGGGGGGGTAAATATTCCCTAGCACCTGTAGAGAGAGCATGGCCCTGCCTCCAGAATGATGAGCCAATAAATTTATGTTGTTCTAAGCCATTCGGCTTATGGGTAGAATCCTAACACAACAAGGATTAGAGCTTGCTCATTTTTGTATGTCCTACCAAAGCTCATGAATGTCGGCGGAACCGAAAGAAGCCACTTGGGACCATGTTTGGTTTGGCACCAATCGCTTGTTCCTGTAATAAGACAGGCACAAATCACCTAGCCACCTCTACTCTGGAAGAGGATGGTGAAGTGTCCTGATGTGGAGATGGAGCCTTCATCCAGCTGAGGCTGAAGCATCCGCAGCAGATTCTTAAGGACACACAGCCTGGGAAGCTCTCCCCCATCAGCGCTATTCATCCTCTCCACTTCTTGTAGACATATGTGTGGAATTAGGTGTGTCTTTTATCTGCACTGAGGAGTTTCTCCCCCGTGTACTTTCCACTGTATCATACCTATAGTTCATTGTGACCCATGTGAAGAAGTTAAGCCTACCTTAAGAGAGACTCCACGTAGACTGAGGGAAGAGTGGACAGCATGGACCTGGCCTTTTCACTCTTCGATTTTATGAAGTCTTATTTCCCACTAAACAAAACACAAGTGTTGTTTAAAACTGGCTTTGCCTCAGTTCTGTAGCCCAAAGAAGGAATTATTGTTCGGTCTACTAGGCTGAAGTTGTCATCTAATTGTCTCAAAGTTAACAGCGTGTTGGTGGATATACGTGTTCTGAAACATCTCATCAAGTATTATATGGATGCTGTGGACTGGTCTTGTCTGCAGCTTGAAGACTTACTGCTTGTGGATACATCTGTGTGTGGATCAGATCATCAAGTTTATTTAAGAATGGTTTCAGGGATGGCGAGATGGCTCAGTGGGTAGGGGTCCTTGCATGCAGGCTTGACAACTGAATTCAATACCTGGATCCCACAAGGGACAGAAGAGAGGTTAGAGTTGTCCTCTGACCTCTGCACACCATGGCACATGGACAACAGACAGACAGATGGATGGATGGATGGATGGATGAACACACACACACACACACACACACACACACACACACACACAGAGAGAGTAAAATTTAAAAAAATATTTCCAGCATCCAGAAAACACCCTCTGTTCCTTTTCAGGCTTTTGCATCTGGAGTATTTAATTCTTAATTATTGCTCTAAAATTATTATATTTTGTGTGACAAGAACCTTTGTCCACTGAGCCATCTTGATGCCCCCCCCCAATTTTTATATAACTCCCACTGATACAGCATGTTTCTGAACTAAGAGCCTGTGGCAACTCACAATAAATACAAAATGTCAAGTCTGGTTCAGACCATCCTGTGTTGATTTTGAGTTTGTGCAGAGGATGAGGTATGCGAATGAGCTGCCTCTTGGTAAAGGCCATTATATGTATGATTTAGATGCACTTCAAAATATCTGAAAAATAGAACCCAAACCTTAAAGCTAAAACATTTCATTTGACAATCTAAATTCTATTTAGAAAACAAAACTAGCAATTTTCATGCTTCATGGCTAGGGGAAAAACATCACTTACAACGAAGCAATTGTTGGCTACTTTTTATGAATAAGAGGTGAGAAGCACCATTGCTCAGTGGTCACATAGCACCTGCCTGCCTACCTCGTACATGCATACAGAACTGAACACAGTTGTAAATGTAAGGCAAGCTTTTACTAGGATACTGTGCCCTCTCCCCGAAAATAATTACTTTCAGTACCCCAAAAATATTTTTAAAGGAAGGTAAAAACTAGAATTGTGTTTTAAATTAATGTACAGTTTCTATTAACTGCTCCTAGTGATTGATTTTTTTGAAAATAGCTATTATTTATTATATACCATCCAAAGAGTTTTATGCACACATGTGAGTATTGCTGCTTTACATCTGGATGCTGGCCAATATGTAATTTTTAATACAACCATTATGTGGAAATGGACTTATTTGTAGTGTGACCCTCCTTCCAATTTTGGCATTATCTTTTCTACTTAGTTAGTTTAATTAAAACTCAAGATGAAGAGTGAACTAATTCATCTTCTGTCACTCTTTATGTTCCAAAAGTGAATTCAAATACTTTATTGTGTCCATGTTAGACATAGCATTTTGGGTTAAACATTGTCTGTCTACATATTTGGAAATCTCCTATGAATGGCATTTGAAAACAAGGCACAATATTGTTCTCCATCAAAAGAGACCTAGGTACTTTTTTTTTTTTTTTTTTTTTTTTTTTTTTTTGGTTTTTCGAGACAGGGTTTCTCTGTAGCTTTGGAGCCTATCCTGAACTAGCTCTGTAGCCCAGGCTGGCCTCGAACTCACAGAGATCTACTTGCCTCTGCCTCCCGAGTGCTGGGGTTACAGGCATGCGCCACCACTGCCTGGCAAGACCTAGGTACTTCTAAGTCTTTTATATTCAGGTCAGGTGTGGTAGTGTACACTTTTAATTCTAGCACTTGGGAGGTAGAGGCAGGAGGATATCTGTGAGTGAAAGGCTAGGCCGATCTACATGCTGAGACCCTGTCTCAAAAAAAGAAGTCTCTTATTCAAATACGACATAAGAGAGAATTGCTGTTTGTGGTAATTTGAGTGAGCAGTGTTTGCCCAGAGACTGAGCCATTTGAACGCTTGGTTTCTAGTTGATGTCACTGTTTGAGGAAGTTTAGGAGGTATTGCCTTGCTGGAGAAAGTGTATCTATAGAGGTAGACTTTGACATTTACAGCCTAACCCTACTTCCAGTTCCCACTTTCTACTTCCTGCTAGTGATTGAGAGGTCAGCTCTCTGCTTCTTCCTCCCACAGCCATGGCTCCCCGCCATGATGGACTCTAACCCTCTGGAACTGTAAACCCAAATAAACCCTTCCTTCTGTAAGTTTCCTTGGCCATGACGTTTTATCAAGAAAGTGACTAATTAAGGAAAAATTACATGGAAGGTAGGATTGATATGTGTGTGCCTGTATGTTACGTGGAGTGTATGTATGTGTGTTTGTGTTTGTGTGTGTGTGTGTGTGTGTGTGTGTGTGTGTGTGTGTACCAAAGGTTGATATTCAGTGTCAACCTCTATTGCTCTCAACCTTGTGTTTTGAGGTAGGGTCTCCCACTGAACCTGGTGTTCACCAATTTGCTGAGTTATATGGCTGGAGAACTCCGGGACTCTTCTTGTCTCTGCTTCCCCAGCACTAGGGTTATGGGCACTGGGGATCTGAACACATGTCTTTATACTCCTGCGGCAGGCTCTTTACCAGCGACAGGTTCTTTTTTTTTTTAATGCCGAGTGTCTGGGTTTGCTTTTCTCTCACCTTTTCTCCATTTATGTTGGACACAAGCTCACGTTAACTTTTATTATGATGCATCGGAATGTCACACTTTTACTCTCTTCCACATGCCCTGGAACCATGGGACCACTCTGTCTATTCCTCAAGGCCTTATCTCTAGAATTTCCTTCTCATATAGCAAACTGTTTACAAGCAACTTCAAAATTGTCAGGTTAATTTGTAAAAAACCTACGGTCAGGTATGAGAGTCATAGAAACAAGGAATAACATAGAAGAAATAAAAAGATTAAAGATACGATGTCTTTCGGGATATTGTATTTGCAATAATCAGTTCACACACAAACACCCAAGTAGTACACACATACGTGCACACACTGCAGGGGTTTTATTTTATTAATTCCACAAGTGTTTTATCTTTCATAGTATGTCCTGAAAAACTTGCTAACTCAGTTCATAAATGTAATCCCCGTAACTCAAACAATTGAGTTACGGAAAGTTAAAATAACATATTTTGAACATTTTTGCTAGTAGTTTATGTGCAATTTTAGCTTATTGGGAGCAAATGTACAAATTTAGGGGGAGAGAACAGGATGACTGGCAACCGCAGGCTCTAACAGTGAATTCATGCATAATAGCACAGCCAAGCTAAAGGGCATCTGCGCCTGAACCCATGCCCTGCTCTCAAACACGCCTATTTTGCTTCCACTATAATGTGGGTTACACAGAAAGAAGATCCTTCCAGCCTCCAGCCTCTTTCTCCATCCTCGGCTTGTTCAAGCAACATTTCCCCAGGAGGTTGGTTATCTAAGCCCATTATTTCCCTCTTCCTGAGTCTCTTACTCACGCTTGTTGGATTTACATCCTGCTCCACCTCATGAAACGGTTTTCAAGTTCTGGTATGCACCATCCAAAAAGAGTGTTCTGGCACCATTCCCTCCCAGGATTACCTTTCTTAACTTCTACCCATCATGCTTTTCTAGCATTCCTCTTGCTGTGCGACTGGCCACTTCTCCTCAGCCTCCCTGCCCACCCCCATTTCCCACACTCTGTATCTGCAAACGTGATTCAATCTGCATGCTTTGCCTTGGACCCTGCAATGTCCTTCCCCATGTCCCCATCTCTCTGGGTCTCCGCTAAAGGTCTTTCTCTATTCTTCTCCCTATACTTACCCCTCGACGTCAGGGACTTATTCTCTACAGCAGTTTTGACTAATGAAGTCAGAAAACAAAAAACAGATACTCACGATTATCAGGGCAACAACTCTGCAGGGGTTTAATGCACTTTCTCAGAGTCCCCACCGGGACTGGATTCCAGGTGCTCTCAGAAGTAACCCTTTAGCAATGTCGTCCTTAGTTAGCCCTCTCACTGGGTCACTTCCTTGTTTCACTTTTCTCTGTCCCTCATCTTGTTTTCTGGAGGCCCATCTCGCCACTAAATCTAATCGTTTAATTCCTTGCTAACTCAGATGAAAACAGGATTTTTCTTTCAGTCCATGTTTTCCTTTTGGTGACTGGGAATTTCTGGTTCTGCTTCTTTAAACATTTTGACCATCCTCAAGTGTTCACACTCAACCAGGTTCTTATCATGAACATTTCTGGCCTCTCGCCAAATTCTTTACTTGAATATCTAATAAGTAAATCAAACATAAACTGCTTTTCCAGTCTCACCAAAGAGGAATCCTCATTTCAAGTTGCTCAGATGAAACGTGGGCATCATCTTTGACCACTGTGCCTTTCTCTCATGTCCATCTCCAGTCTTTAAAAAATTTTTAAAATTGTTTATATATTTTAATTTTATAATTAACTTGATTTCACATACCAGCCATAGATTTCCCCCCCCTCCCTCCTCCCACCCCCTGCCCCAACCCCAATTCCCACCACCTCCAAGGTAAGGTCTCCCCTGAGGAGTCAGCCCATGTTTTAAGGCCAATAGTTTCACAAGAAAGTGACTATAGCTGGATGTGGTGGCAGACACTTTTAAATTCAGCTCTTGGGAGGCAAAGTCAGGAGGACCTCTGTGTGTTCGATGTCAGTCTGGTCTACAAAGTGAGTTCCAGGCCAGGTTACACAGTGAGACCCTGTCTCAAAAGAAGGAGGAAGAGGAGGAAGAGGAGGAAGAGAGAGAGAGAGAGAGAGAGAGAGAGAGAGAGAGAGAGAGAGAGAGAGGTGACGGTGAGTTGGGGAGATGGTTAGTGATTAAGAAGATATACTACCCTCACAAAGAACCCTGGTTTAGTTTTTCACACCCATGTCAGGCAATTCACAGTTTCCTACAACTCTAGATCCAGGGTATCCAACACTCTCTTCTTGACTGTATGGGCACCTGCAACCATGTGCACACAGATAGACACATACATGCCCACGCACATACACACAATTTAAAAAAATCTTTTAAAAAAGAAAAAATATGACCATCGTCCCAGTTCCACAACCATTTCTCATCTGTTATTAATTTATGGTAGCCTCTGATTGGTCCCCTGAATTCCATACTTGACCCCTTGCAGTCTGTGACACAGTACAGGAGACAATTCTGTAGAAACAGCACCGACGTGTCTCTGCTAACATTCCCTCAGGAGCTCTGCCACACACTCTTAGAAGTGACCGTATAACGATGATGCAGTTAAAAGTCCTACAAGATGGAAATGATCAGGAAAATCCCATCAAGGGGATGAGAATAAAAATCTGAACAGTGTGAAGGAGGTTGAGCCTAGATGGTGAATGTGAGTTGAGTAGACAAGGGGCGAAATGAAATTGTGAGAGCTCCAAATACAAGCTGAGATGACGTGTGTGTGTGTGTGTGTGTGTGTGTGTGTGTGTGTGTGTGTGTGATTAGATGTCCTGCAGGTTGCTCTCTTTGAACCTTTGCAGAGCTCAGTTGACAGAAGCCGATGTGAGAGCTCTCTGTGGTTATCATCATCCTCATTACCGTATTCACTCAGGAAATTACAGCTTATTTAGTACTTTATTCCTCATATTAATCATGTGAAGTCTCAGGACAACCCAGTAAGAATATACAAATGAAAATAATAAACCCGCCTGAGGTTCTTAAAAACCTGCTAAAGTCCAAACATGTCCCCACAGAAGATGAGTCAGTGACCCAGGATTGGCAGCTAGTTGCCCTTAGATCACTGGTTTTTATTGGACTTGCCACCACTTTAAGATGGTGTCTGCAGAGCCTTCCTCTCGGTCATCGTCTTGGATGCATCTACAGAGACCTGGATTTGACTCATCAACTGGAAAAATACAGTAGAGATCCCTCAGTGGCTTAACTATTCTTGTCCGATGGGTGCTAACTTAGGGTTGTTTCCATTGAAAATGGAGACCGGACTCATTTAGAAAGCTTGCTTTTGTCTTGAGAAAGAATGGGAGGGAAGTCTGCCTGTCTCAAAGGGTAAAAGGGATGCACAATCTGATTTGCTGCTATAATTTGACCAGACCATGTGGACAGTGAAGAAAATGCTCCCTCTGAGGGGACACTCAGATATCCCCTTGGCCTGGCTTGTCTTTAGGAAATAAAAACTCTGGAGAATGGTCTGCAATTACTTCTAAATCTGGAAATATTTTCAAAGGGTAGAACACATGTCTCTGAGACTTTCCTCTACATGTTGGTCTGTCAGTGGTCCAGGAATAACTTTGTTTCCATACAGGTTGTAACTTTTATACCCATGTACAGTCATTTTAGCATATTATGCTAGATGTATCTGGTACCAATTCTCTCCTTAAAAATAGGTTTGGAAAAGATTACTTTATTGAGTACTTATAAAGTGTCACAAATTATCCAAGCTCTACAACACTCCTGAAAAATGCTAACGTATCCACTCAGCAGCTCCACAAAACTTAATACAGCAGTACTAAATGGTATATGGGAGCGCCTTGTCTAGCAAGGGACATGGACTCTTCAGTGATACTGTGTAATGAGATAGATGTGTACATGTGATCAAACCAACCAAACAAAACAACCGTAACTTGTGACAAGTGTTACAAAGCAGAAATTAATAGAGGAGGCCAGGAGGGTCCCTTTCAAGAGGTAAAAATTCTCAGTACAAGAGAGGAAGAACTGGTCACAGAACAACACATGATAGGAAGTGCCTTTCTAGTTTGGTTGATGATGAAGTAAAGGTCCTTTGCATCCGTGGGTCCTGAGGTGGAAAGTCCTTCCTATTTTAAAGGAGCTTAGATAATGGGTATGTAGAGGTGATATAGACACCCAGCGATGAAGGATAAAGCATTTTCTTTCTCTTTCTTTTTCCTCCTTTTCCTCCTTTTCTTCCTTCCTTCCTTCTTTCCTTCCTTTATTATTTCCCCTCTCTCTCTCCTTCCCTCCTCTTTTCTCTTTTCTTTTTCTTTTGGTTTTAGTTTTGGTTTTTCTAGACAAGGATTTTCCTGCATAGGTCTGGATGTCCTAGAGCTCGCTCTGAAGGCCAGGCTGGTCTCAGATTCAGAAATCTACTGCCCCTGCTTCCCAAGTGCTGAGATTAAAGACATACATCATCACTGCCCATGTGAAGCATGAGTTGTATGCTTGATACATCGCCTGGATTTATAAACAAAATTCAGGAGCTGGAGAGATAGCTCAGTGGTTAGGAGCCAGGCATGGGTTCGACTCCCAGCATCTACACGGCAGCTCACAGCCTCTGTAACTCCAATTCCAGAGGATCTGATGTCTCTACTGGTCTCTGTGGGTACCAGGCATGCATGTGGTGCATAGACATACATGCAGACAAAATACCCATACACAAGATAAAAATTAAAACATATAGATTACTGTATTAGGGTTCCTCCAGAGAAATAGAATCAAGAGTGAAGATGGGTGGATGAGTAGGTGAATAGATAGCCAGATGTAGACTCAGCCATGATAAACAAGAAGGGATTTATTACAAGAATTAGGTCACACACTATGGAGGTAGAGAAGTCCCACAGTGGGCTGTCTGTCTGAAAGGTGGCCATCCAAGGACATTGATGGCGTGAGTTAACTCAAGTCTGAAGGCCTGAAAGCCAAGGAAGCTGGTAGAGTAACTTTCAGTTCAGACACAAAGACCTGAGACTCCAAAGGAATGACTGGTATGAGTTCCCAGGTCTAGAGCCCTAGGGTAGAAGAAGATGGTGTTCCGGTTTCACAGGGCAGAGCGAATTGAGCTTTCCTCTGCCCTTTGGTTCCATCTGGGTAAAAGTGGCTCTTCCTTCCTCTCTACCCTGGTTCACTGATGGTCTCTTCTGGGAGCAGCCCCACAAATATAATCAGCAATGATGTTTTGCTACCTCTCTGCGTATCCTGTGATCCAGCCAAGTTAACACCCTGATGGAAATTTGAAGAAATTAAGCCCCACTTCCAGGATTGAAATGCCAAGATTCCATACCCCGGCCTCCATCTCAATTAGTCTTTCCTGATTTTAGCATTTAAAAACAAATCTAATTACAACCTTTTGAATGGAAGCTTTATAAACTGCACGGACTAGCTCGGCATTATTTAAAATAGAAATTCACCCCAATGTGGCACTGTCAGCAAAGTGAGGCTTCCTGACGGCTACTTTGCACGAGTGCCCACAGCCTAGTTTGGGGGCAGCTGTCCAGGAAGGCTGCTCACCACACGCTGCAGGATTGGAACTTTCGGGGCCTCTCATGGGAATGAAGGATTCGCGGTGTGAAATTTTGCCCACGTAAGACTCTAAATTCACCAAGTTTGCGATGTTGTAACAGTTTCAGGGAAATTAAGAGACATTCATGAGTAGTCTTTGAGTTGTTGTCTAGTAATTTTTTTGTTTATTAAATTAATTACTTGCATGAGTATATAGGCATATGCAGACCAGAACATATGCATATAGCTGTTAAGTTCACACATACAGGCATATGATTTTATTTTAGTTGAAAACACAAAGCACTTGTGTTACCTTTAAAAGTGAGACCATTAAAATCTTTTAAAAGGTCAAAACCAAAGAGATTGAATTCTAACTTCTTTTTTTATCAAAGATCTAGTCTGGGCCTGAGGAGATGGTTCAGTAGGCCAGAGTGCCACTGCACAGCGTAGGGACCTTCCATGCTCCAGTACCCGTGTGAAAAAGACAGATGTGTTATGTGCGTGTGACCCCACCCCTCAGGAGCCAGACTCAGGGGATGCCATGGGGCACATCAGCCAGCTAACCTAACAAAAAGACTGATCTCCAGATTCAGTGAGAGACCTATCTCAAGAGATGAAGGCAGAGAGTGCTAGAGAAACCTGGAACCCTCCTCTGGTCTCCACACATGCGTACATAGGCATGTGCCTCCCTCCACACACGTGCATACATGACAACAAGCACACCTTTTTTTAAAAAATGTATTTATTTCTGTTAGTAGAATGTAAGGGAATATCTACAGAGTATAAATAGCAGGCCAGTCACTTTGTAGATATTAATTTATTAATAAATAATAATGTATTTGTTATTATTAATCCCATGTTGTGACATTTGCTTTGATTGTTTCAGAGGTGAAAACGCAATGGCTGAAGGGTGGTGGTGGGGGTGAGATATCTACCCCACGTAACGGGGTTCTGCCAATCTCAAGACTGAAATTCAAATCTCTCCCGCACCTCACCCTTAGGCTTTCCCCCAAGAGTCTAAAATTACTTCCCTCCTTCTGGGGAGCTGTTAATTGGGTGGTGCGCACGTACATGCCCGGGTTTTAAAGCCTCACCTACTTTCTGGATCATGCTTTATGAATTATAAATACTTCTGTGGAGGCTGTTTTCAGATTAAAAGAGGAAACCATGTGAGTCTTTCCATCTGAACGTTTACCCACCCCTTGAGATTGATTGCCAAGGTCATGCCAACTTTCCCTTTCCATCAGCTGAAAATGTGAAAGTGTCGCTTACTCACGGCTTTGTTAGTAGAAACAGGGAGAAAGGGCCGCAGGAACAGTCTTCACCTAACCAAATCACTTGAGGGATGTGTGCCATTACACAGCTTTGATTCCTGGATCAGAAATGCAACACATGGCATAATATTTTCATGATGACATGTGAAGAGACTAGCAGGACTTCCCTCTTTCCTGCTGTGAGTATGTAATTGGATCTTGTGTTGGAGGTTTAAAAGGAGCGTGTAGAAGAAGGAAAAGACTAGAAGCCATCAAAAGAAAACAATATATCGGTATAGATTAGTGTCTCAAATTCGACAGTTATGAGAAGACATTTTGTTAGCGACTTGCCAGAAATACTTATGTGGGTACAATTGTATATGAGGTCAGGGGTGGGGGACTATAGGCTTCCACTTAATTTGTAGAGCCACAGGTCTCCTTGTTTAATAATAAGAACAAACCCAAGGGCCACAAATAATGAAAATGTTTATATTCTGTTTACAATGGAGATGTGTGTGGAATATCCACATCTTCGGGGTAAGTAGCACTGCCCAGTTTGGCATTGTTCGTAGATTAGTTACTTTCTTGTTACTATGGTCAAATACCTGGCAGCTGGAAATCAAATGAAGGGGGGGTTTATTTGGCTTACACTTTGAAGGAGCACAGTCCAATATTTCGGGGAAGACAGGGCAGTGGGCATTGTTGAGGGGCTGGTCACATTGTGCCTGAAGTCAGGAGACAGAGAGGACAAGAGGTAGAGCCCGGCTTAGAAACCTTACAGCCAGTGCCCAGTGATCCACTTCTTCCAGTTAGAACCTATCTCAAGACTCAGTCCCCTCAAGGGAACAAATGTTCAAATACACGAGCTTATGGGGGAACATTTCATATTCAAATCACAACAGTTGGTCTGAATCAGTTGGGATATATATATATAATTTTGGTCCCATTCAGGAGCCTATTTCAGAAATATGCTTATATTTAGCTCACCCATCATCTCTTCCCACCAACAGATGAATTCTGTTGGGAATAAGTACCCTCAAATGGATAGGATTAGCTGAACCACTCAAGTGGCAGAGGAGATGGGATACCTAGCTACATGAGTTCACCACTAGTTCTGAAAAGAAATGTGGCCACAGCAAAGGACCTTATAAATGAGAGGGTGAAAGGATAAGTTTTGCTAACTGCAGACCCAAAACCATCCTTTCCAAGTTTTAATAAAATAAAATGGGCTTTCCCAGTGAATGGAAAGCAAAACCAAAGACCAAGTGTTATGGTGACTTTACAGACACCACTGGGGGAGACTGTAAGCATCCGTGCCATTGTGGATAGACATCAGACTTAACATGGACAGTGGTTTGTCCAGCTGTTTATCTCTGAGCACAGTATAATGGAATCATTGAGTCTTTCAAGTTGTTGGGAAAGAGTTAAAGAGAGTTACGGATGTTCGGATTTGAAGGAGGTATTTCCCATCACCTCACACCTTCTCATAGTATCCGTAGTTGGTGAGCTTTTGGTTTTTCCTTTAGAAAGATAAGAGATTGTGCTCATTAATCAAAAGGTAGACCATTCTTGGCTGTACATTTCAGATTGCTGGAATGTTCCCAACTAATCTGTGTGAAAATATATCTATTGTTTCTAATATTGGTATCTACAATCACAAAGGGAGAAATGTGTATTTTCTTCCGTAAGACACAATAGCTTTTCTAATATTTGAACACCCTTATTGTATTTTCTTTAGTTTTGTTTTCTTCCCCAGGCTAGATCTTATTTGATTTTTCAGACGTTCCTCATCTATTGTGTTTCCAGTCTTCCCCGTACCCTTCTGCAGTCCCTAAACATTCTCTGGTTTATTTGAGTTACCCCAATGTTTTTCCACTCAGAAGTGAACAGTATATTTTAGTAAATAGACAAAGGATCCACAAATCAGGATCTGGCCAGGATTCTAGTTCTCCTTCACATCTGTAAGGAATGATTTCAGAGCTAACCACACAGAATCTGAGCCTGTGGTTAAAAGTGTGGGATCTTCAGAAACTCAGGTTGCTTCAGATCATGAAGACCAGTGATAGGGTCACAAGACAGGATAATACCCAAACCCTCATTCCAGAAGCCCTAAATAATCCTGGGTTACTAGTCTGGGCTGATGGAGGTTTTATCAGAGGGGATGACAATGCCCTGGTGACTTGTCTTTTTCTCTAGAAGGGGAAAAATTAAGATTTTAATAACTCTTAATAACAGCTTTTCATTTTATCTTTTTTAGCATTATATGAATTAAAAGAATTCCCCCTGATCTATATAGAAAAACATTTATTCAGAATGAATAAGCAAACATATATAAATAATGCTCTTCTCTCCCAAACTCTGACACATAGTTATCAAATTAAAAGTTTAAAGAAATTCTCTCTAGAAATTGTATGATTCATCTATCCATCTATCTACCCATCCTTATCTATTTATCTATGTATCTATCCATCTATGTATTTATCGTCTATCTATCTATCTATCTATCTATCTATCTATCTATCTATCTATCTATCCATCTTTCTGCCTCCTGATCAATTATCTCTATCCTCCCACATGAATGTATAGCATATATCCATATGATGTTTTTTTATTAAGAACACCTAGGCCTTGGGGTACCTTGCCTATAAATGATAGCTAAAAACATTTCATAAGCCTCTTTGAAAGTTATTGTGTGTTGTTATCAAGGAGATTTCAGGGTCTTCTTGAGCATATGGACAAACAAATGCAGAAATCCATAAGATTCTAAAGCACCAAATTTCTGAACTGTGATTCTGTTTATAGAACTATGATTCTGTTTACTAAAACTGCCAGGCAAGCCCCCAATACCTAATATTTGATAATTAATTATTGAAACAAAATATTGAAATATTGCTATTTATCCTCGTTTGGCTTCATTTTATTTATTTCAATTTAGTTTTCCTGATCTATGAAGATTCAAATGTTGATTTTGTTTCACAGAGTATTAAATATCTCTCATAGGCTTTGCATTTTCTGAAAATGTAATAAACATTCATCCCTTTTCAAGTCCACCAAAGCAAGGTAAAGTCTGATGTCTTGGGCACTCCAGTAGTGCTCGACTTCAGGCTGGTACAGATTCACATATCCTTGCTTCACAGAGTACGGTCTGCTGTTACCATCAGTGACATCCAGAGAATCGACCAGGGAGTGGGCATTTTGGTAAGTCACCTGAGTCTCCCACTTACTCAAGTCCAGGTTTGTCTCATCAGTGAACTGACATTCAGCCAAAGTGCCACACACCTGCAAATGTTGCTGAGAAAACTACATATCCAAATACAGAAGAATGAAGTCACATCGTACTTTCACTTTACATTTAAAAGCATGAATCAAATTCATTTAAACACATGGATCACTTTACACTTAAAAACATGAATCAAATAGGCTACAAGAAGCTTATAAGAAAATGTAGGTATACATCATCATGACTTTGGGTTCGATAGTGAAATCTTACAAAAACCATAAGCAACAAAAAATTTTTTTAAATAGACTTTCATTAAAATTAAAAAATTTTTCATACTACAAAAGATACTATTAAAGAAGTGAAAACAACTTATAGGATGGAGGGGATGTCAAAAAAAAATGAACAAGGTATCCATTTGGGTACTACATGAATGAACTTTGCAAACATTGCCCCAAGCTGAAGAAGACAGTTGTAAACGACTCCATAAAAGACAATGCTGTTTGTTTGAAACACACAGATGAGGGAAAACTATAGAGACTGTGGATTAATGGCTTCTTAGGCCCACAGACAGAAGAAAATGAAAATGACTGCCAATAGACATGGAGTTTCACTTAAGGGTGATAAATGATTCTAAAATTGAAAATAGATATCAAATCAACCCCATTTCCCTTCTGTTAGATTGGTAGGTTGATGGAGTTTAATCATATAACACATTGTGATTTCGGTAGGGTTCTAGTATAATTGAATTACCTTAAAGGTGAAATGCTCTGCATGTCCAAATTCTCATTCTACAATGCTACAAAAGGAGCCACGGATCCACTTCACGAAAAGGCATTTTTAAAATAGCTTCCTAAATTAACTAGAATACAGGTGGCCTGTGAAAAGCTGGCATGAGATGCAGATCGTCAGAGGTGTAAGGTGGAAACCCCTAACAGCTGCCATAGCTAGATTTTGGAGGCATTTGGTAGGTGACATCAGCAGTAATGAACAACATGAAGACAGAACATAGTTTGTCTATGATGAGGTTGTATAAGGCTATTGTTATATGTGCAAGTCTAGAGATTGGCTCTTGGAAAAAACTCTGGCGCGGTTTTTTTCTCAATGTTTCTGTATCTATCACCTCTCTCTCTCTCTCTCTCTCTCTCTCTCTCTCTCTCTCTCTCTCTCTGTCTCTCTCTCTCCCTCTCCCTCCCTCCCTCCCTCCTCTCACTGTCTCTTGATTTTACTGTTTAAATTGAGTTTGAACAAAGAGCAAAAGCAAAACAAAGCAAACGAGTGAACACAAACGCAGATAAACAATTCTAATTCTCGCGGAGGGGAGCAGGCTGCTGGTGGGGGCAGGCTGCTGGCGGGGGCAGGCTACTGGTGGGGGCAGGCTACTGGTGGGCAGATGCTCAGTGATCCTGGCTTGCAAGACTCACTGTTCTCATCTTCTCACAGCTGCACACAGTGAAATCATTTGGTAGCTTGCAGCCCCAGTGGGAGGATTGACAACACACACACACACACACACACACACACACACACACACACACACACACACAAAATGGCAAGTGCTACAAATTTGGATTTTCTTTTCCCTGGAGACTTAGCTGCTCAACTCTTTGCTGGCAAGGCTCTTGGAATTGGCCACAAGGTAGCACAGAGCAGCAGATTATGTGTTCCCTCTGAACATAAACAGCATGCAAGTCATGGCCTAAAGACACCCACCAGCCTGAGAGCTGGCTGAGAAATAGCCAAGCCTGGGAAGAACTCTGACAGCTAAAAAAAAAAAAAAAAAAATGGAGCAGTACTTTCAAGTGATAACAATGTCTGCTCCCTGTGCTGGGTGCATATTTTGGTGAAGCGGCTTGCTTTTGTATACATAACCGTAGTAACCATTCCATTGGTTAAATAGTCTAAATTCTTTGTCTTCCTTGTAACAGCTCTGTATATTCCAATACTTATTTTTCAAGCTTTCTCCTTTGCCACACACTAGCAGACCAGATAGCATCTAGCTAATCTGAATTTTTTTTCTTATGAATCGTGAGCAAGACCTTGTTTGGGATGATAGAAATTATTACAGTAGATGTATAAAGTAAATATACTTAAAAGAGATTCTTGGGAAGATTGAACATGGACGAGGGGACACAAGCTTCCATCTAGAGACGTCCAATGCTGTTGGAATTCCAGTGGAAAAAAACCAACGCCAGTAGCTGATTGGATTCCATTCTCCCAGAAGCAAAGCCATCAACGGCACAATCTGCTCTCAGCACACGAACAGCGTCCAGAGGCTTCTCTCAGGGAAAGCCAGCATCTGTTTTAAGAAATCCTTTGAGGAAAAAGTATATAAACACGTGGAGACAGCCTGGTACATACACCCCCTTGCTTCTAGAGTTGCCAGACAAGTAGAGAATCAAGCTTCCAAGACGGAAGCCATTCATCTGCCTTGCCCAAGGTAGTAGTACCACCAATTCCAGGCTTTCTGATACTGACCACACGGGGAAAATGGAAGCAAATACAGTTATGGCTGGAGTCGAGCTTGCCAGTTTCCTGGCATGGGAGCAGCGATTGCTTAGTTGTACCTCTGCATATGAAAGAAATCAGAACTGGAATGGAAAATTTAGCTGGAATGACTTGAAAGTTCAGCCAAAACTTCCATGCAGATTTCTGTCCTTACTAACAAGCAAATAAGACAATTTATCAGACATAATATTATATCATAATTTCTAGGCTTCATCTAGGGTTCTTGGATAAAAGTTAGTGTGTGAACTTGGAATATATATATATATATATATATATATAACATCTTTGTTTTTCCTAACCTCAAGACCGAAATGATCATTTTCTCCAATCACATATGGTAGGGAACAGGCCACAGTGGCTGAGGCTGATTCATCAGTAATAGAAGTCACAGATGTTTTTTATGTCACATTGAAGAAGTTGCAGATATTTTCAAATACCCTTTTCCGTTCACTATTTTAAAATTAGGATGATTATTAAACTTGCCATTATATCTTACTATGTAATTACCAGTAGTGAACCACATATATGACTGCGCCAAAAATTTGGCATTTTAATATTTTGAAAATTATATTTCAGCATAATTGGTTCCCTCGGGATTCTGTGTAATCCTGGGCATTTAATCTAAGCTTTGAAAAAACATGACTATGGGAAGCAGTCCACAAGGTCTACTGGAGGGACAAGGGTGTCAGATGTCAAGAATCCTTATTAAGAGTTGTAGGGCAATTGGTTTTCCCTGAATGCTGTCCCTTCCTGTACACTTTTCCCATATACTGGGGGAAGGCTGTCCTGCCTCATCCAGGTTCAGTGGTAATTTTATGAGAATTTGGAGACAAAGGTGGTTACAGAATATGACCACCCTTGAAAACAGCTACCATCTAAGTTGGCGAGGAGGGTGTGGAGGGGTTTATAGAAAGACCTTGTGGAAGAGAGAAGTCTTCCTCTTTTAGGACTGATCAGAAGACCCAGGGTCACAGAGTGCACGGCTAAGATATCACCAGAGGCAATGAATCATCAGAGACCGAGGTTGTAAGCAGGAAACCTGGACATCCCTGAGGAGTGTCGACTCTGTTATTACTGTATCTTCTTGTGTGATCTTGGACAAGTGACACAACCCCTCATGAGTTAGCTTTTCCATTTCCTTAGCCCCATGTTTGATTCAGCTGGCCGTGCAGAAATCCCAAAAGAAACAGCTTGTGGAAAGAGACGGCTAGGCAGTGCCAATGTTTTGTTCCACACCTAGCTCTGGCTCCTCCTTGTTGTCCTACATTTTAGTCCTGGTTTCACCCTTAGTTCAACTTCAGTGGCCATCAGGGTGCCTCGTCCTACCTCAGAAAGTCATCCTCCGAGTGTGCTGAAGGAAGAGATGCTTGGCTCTGTTGTTGTTTACCTTACATCTCTGTTCTCACTGGGTTGTTCCCTTCACTCCTGACAACTACCACTCATTGACACCCGGGGGGGGGGGGGGGGGGGGCGGCGGGGGAGGGCTCTGTGCTTCCAAGCCTGAAAGAGCAATGAACCTTCATGGGAAGAGAAGATTCCCTCTCACATCTCAAGAAATGGATGTCTCCCTAGTTACCAGTGCAAAAGAGTTTTGAGTATGAATAGTAAAAACACGATTGAAGAAGTAAAAATGTGGACTGAAGTTTCTTGGTCCTGCCTGGTCCCTCCTGGGCAGCAGCTGTTTTTTTTTTTTGTTTGTTTTTTGTTTTTGTTTTTTAATAAAATAATCACTCAGAGGCTTAATATTAACTACAAACTGTTTGATCTATGGATCAGGCTTATTGCTAGCTAGCTCTAACATCTTAAATTAACCCATTTCTATTAATTCATGTATTACCACGTGTCTTGTGGCTTTATCTGTATTCTATTACATCTTGCTCCCCCAGGGGCTTGAAGCTTCTCTCCGATTCCACCTTTCTTCTCTCTGTATCTCTCTTGGATTTCCTGCCTAGCTATATCCTGTGTTGCCATAGGCCAAAACAGCTTCTTTATTAACCAATAGTAGCAACACATATTCACAGAAAGACCATCCCACAGCATAAAAATGCAAATGTATAAAAAGAATATTGATGAGAATTCCAACGAGTCTGTGGTGTCTGAGTCACAACAACTTGCCTGCTCATTATGACTTTGGTGTTCATCTTTCAAAGGTGAATAGAATGTTGACAGACATAAAAGTTGCAAGCAAGGGCAGTGGTAGCACAGGTCTTTAATTCCAGCACTTGGAAGGCAGAGGCAAGTGGATCTCTGTAAATTCGAGGCCAGCCTGGTTTACATAGTGAGTTCCAGGAGAGTCAGGGCTACACGGAGGAAACCTGTTAAAAAAATTTCAAAGCATTGCTAATTATCAATTATGTCTTCTTTTAAAGTTTTCTTGATAAATTTTCTGATTGAAGCAACTCAAGATAGCTTTTAAGGCAAGGTTGCCATATCAAATCCACAGAGACGTCTTTAGCTACCAAAGTCAGTCCAGTGACCATATCTGCTCCCATGGAGGGAAAAAATTCAAGTTATCCATCAGTATTCCTGATGTGCCAAGGTGATGCTTAAGTCATAAAAGATCATTTTTAATGCCTCCTGGGATCTTTGAAAATAACTTCTTTAGTTATTAACTGAAAATCAAACCTCTCATTCATTGTCCGCTTTTAAAACCTTGGATTTGAGTTTTTCCCCCCTCTGGAATAATCTTGATCATGCTACTTTCCAATGTGCATTTTAACAAGGTTGGGATGAGACTTCTGTAAGCTGAATGCCCAGGCATTTACATATTACTTCCATTTTTCATTCATAAAGTCATTTTTTTCCATCAAACTAATTTTTATTAATTGGGTTTCCAGGTGCAGATCAGAGAGGAAAAATGGAGTGCTGGACACAGAGGGTACAGTCCTTCAGATCACAGTGGATGGGAGAAAGAAGGCCACTGTTAGAGAAGCACAGGCTTTTAAGACAAACTTCTGTGCCCACCATGACTGTGTGCACCTGGCTTGGATCTCCTGGCCTGTGAGGTGATCTGTGTGTTTGTTCATACCTAGCTGTCATTTTTCTCAGTCACACACTCCCAGACCTACTTTATGATAAAAGTTTTGTTTGGTGTGGTGTGGTGTGGTGTGTGTGTGTGTGTGTGTGTGTGTGTGTGTGTGTGTGTGTGTGTTCATTCAACTGACCAAACACATCAGACAGACAGTCAACTAAGGCGTTTGTCATTTTTTGCTTAGGTCATCCTCCTGACTAGCAAAAAGGCAAGGCATAAAAGAACAGGAAAGGAAGGGTGGCTAGCACAGCAACCCTGCTGGCTCTCAAGAGCCTGAATTGTACCTCCTAGCCTAGACCATGCCAAAGGCGAGCCTGGCTCCCAGGTGTTCTGTGAAAGGTAGCCATGGCCTCTGCTCTCTGTTAACCTACCAAGGGCATGGAGATTCTTGGTGACCTGCTGGCAATGCATGGAATGGTTGACATCCTTACACAAAAGGGATGCAGGGTCCTGTGGTCAAGCCATAGCACTCACATTGTTGGAAAAAAACACTGGTCATTGAGTATCAAGATAAAATTGTCATCAGCGTTTGGGTGTGTGTGTGTGTGCAAAGCCACATTCCCTGGACTGTTTGCCCTGTTTCCCAGAATCATGTCATTTTTGAGATCCAATTATTTTGAATCCCAATAGAATATATTTATATTTTGCACAAATTTGGATCCTGAGAATTGTTTGGATTACACACACACACACACACACTTAGAAGAATGTGCATTTGCACGTTTTCTTTTTCTCCAAGTACCTAAAATGTAGACTATCTTTTCCCAGCTGCCAAATCTTGGCTTAGAAGTGGAACATTTGATGGGCAATTTAACCTGTCTGTTTTGAATTCATTTAGATTCATTTCTTGCTCAGCACATCAAAACAGAATCTGGTGGGAGTCATAAAATGGAAGAACTGTTTACACCTCTCAGTTTTTTAGTCTGAAATTAAATTGTGCCAAAGGTAAACTAATTTGAACCTTGAAAGCTTTGCTTGAGAAGGAAGTAAAACTGGAGACTTTTTCATCTCAGTTCAGGAACTCTTATTTTCTTTAACCAACTTGCCTGCACTCTGTTCTCACACATCACACCAAACACAGTGGGATATTAAGAACTGACACCAGAGAAAAGAAAAGTCATGGACAATGATTAAAGCTCAGTTGCACCAGAGATTATCTTCCATACACGAAAGTATATGACAAAACTTCAGGAGAAATGGCTTCCCATCCTTGCAAGACTAATTGAACAAAAATCACTGCTGAGGTGTATTTAGCTGCAGTGCAGAGCACGCAGGTGGTGCTCTGAGTAATGCTTCCTAGTTCTCTGACAGTTTCAGAACTTCCCATTTTAATCCTTCAGTTTTAATTGCTTTATTGAAACTTGTTCAGCAATGATTTTTTTTCTACTTTCATAAAGGGGAGAATTTTTTCATTCTTCATTTTAAAAGAAGTGTTTATATGACAATTATCTCCCTTCCCATCTTTCCTGTTTATAACTGAATAATTAAACTAACTAATGTAAATTTGATTCTTTGTTAGAGATATTTTCAAACACACAAATATATATTGAAGTAAATCAATACAATTATAAGCTAATATGTAGATATACAACTTTATATGAACATTATAATAAAATGTGATATTTAAAAAACTACTTATCATGGGTTTCAATAATTAACATTCCCTCATTTTATTTCATCTTCCCCTGAAACTCCATTTTAAAAAAATATTTAGCCGGGCAGTTGTGGCGCACACCTTTAATCCCAGCACTTGGGAGGCAGAGCCAGGCAGATCTTTGTGAGTTTGAGGCCAGCCTGAGCTACCAAGTGAGTTCCAGGAAAAGGCGCAAAGCTACACAGAGAAACCCTGTCTCGAAAAACCAATAAATAAATAAATAAATAAATAAATAAATAAATAAATAAATATTTAAAGCAATTTTTAGACATCATCTTTTTTTATCTGTCAACATGATCTTGTTTGACCCATCCTCATGTGTGTATGTATCCATTGCTAGTGGAAAAGCCTCCTTTCAAGCCACAATCACACCACTAACATTGCACTTTTTAAGAAGTAACAATGGTTCCTGAAAATCATTTACTCTTCAGTGTATATTCATTTTCTCTCATTATTTCCAAACTGTCTTTTGACAGATTTATTTGCGTCGGTGTCTACACAAGGGCCACATATCCCGCATTTTGCCAGCATGCCTTTAGGAATCCCATCTACATTACTTTCCCTTTATTTTCCTTTGCCTGTGCTATTGAAAGGTAAATTGAAGCATGAAAACATGTAATGACTATATTGCTGTAAACAACAATTCATGAATCAACAACTCTGAATGCTAAGTGGCTTGTGGGCTCCTGTCACTGGACATAGAAAGCTTTTGTAAGGTAAAGGTGGAAGAAAAGCAGATAAAATGTCAATCAGTTTACAGTGACTTAGTTGCATTATTTGGTCAAGCCTTCTGGAAGTTGATGAGTTCTGATTAATTAGGCTGTAGTTTCACTTTGCTTTAAGCATTTACAAAGAATAGTACAAGTTGCAGTTCACTTAGGTTACGATTTGCATCTCAGGTGAACCCCCACCCCGAGACTTACATGTTAAGGGCTTGATCCCCAGCACAGCTGTGTTCAGAGGTGAGGCATTTGGGAAGTGATTCATTATTAAGAGCTCTGACATAATTGATATATTAAATCGTTTATAGATGTAATAAGCTTAATGGCTTTGGAGTGGGAGGGGCTGTATGCAACTGAGGGCATTCTCTTTGCTTCCTGGCTGCCGTCAGGTAAACAGCTTTCTTCCACCACATGGTTCCACTGATGGACTGTTGCCAGCACACATTTTGAAGCATCCAGATCAGTTGACCATGAACTGAAACCCTGAGCCCGAATAAATCTCTTTTTCTCTGAAGCTGTTTATCTCAAGTGTTTTGCCACAACAATGCAACACTGACTCATCCAACATCTATCTACTAATTGAGTGAGAGTAAGGTCACGTATAAGCCAGTTGCTTTTCTTGCTAGAGTATCCTTCACGTGTGGTTTTCATCTTATCTTGACAATGCTATTTGTTTAAATAGTAAAAGGGGTGGACTGTGATCCTGAAGGATTTCCCACACAGCCAATTGTGTTCTTCTGAAGTCATTTAATACACCCCAGCATCACCTCTATTTCCAGTGTACTGGGAATTAGATTTAGTGACTTAATCAGATGCACATTGGATTTTATATATTGTACTCGTCACTTTCTGTTGGGTTACATCAGAAGGGACAGAATATCTGATTGTCCTGTTTGTAATGCTGTTGAGTCTCACTAGCTGGCCCTTGAGTGACAGCTTGATTTGTCCTTTATAAAATTCCCATCTACCTTTCACATAATGTTTTAAGTGTTCTGCTTAGTCATGGCCTCAGTTCATGATTTCCTGAGGAACTGATTATTGATTCTGCATTTATTGGTTGTAATTCTTCTAATTTTTCCTTATTAATTATTAGGATGTCCTAAACTACAGTGTGAATAAGAAAGATAAAATAAATACATAGTTTCCCTCTTTGTATTTAGTAAGTTCCAGAATTACTTTGTGGTGATACTATATTTGTAAAATGTGATTTTATTTGTATATTAATAAAGTTGCCTTGGGGTCAGAGTAAGCCATTGCAGAAGCTTTAAGACAGGAACTCTCAGTGAACTTGGAATTAGACTGGAGGCCGGCCAGCCCTGCCAGCCTGTCTTCCACCTCCCATGGTGTTATGGTTACAAGTGCACTTGGCATGACTGACGTTTTATGTGGGTGCCGGGGGTTCAAAGTCAGGTCCTCATGCTTGCCCAGCAAGAATTCCTACTCACTGAGCAGTTGTCCTCACCCTGACTTTCACAGTTTTTTAAATTTGTATTTTTTAAAGGTAGGAACTATGTGAAATAGTATTATTTTTTTTTTAAAAAGAGGCCATTACCATCCCACATTGAACAATTGTTTCAGCAACATAAACCTTACCACTGAAAACAGTGGTGTCTTTTAATATAGTGTGAGCCTCAATCAAAATGAGAAATATCACTAAATTATAATATTCATATGGGAGTTTTGTCATATATTAATAAGGAAGCATGAAAATTAAAATTTTATTGAAATTTGTCTTTATTTAAAAAAACTCTTCAGGAAATAAAAATACTCTCTATTACCATTTTGACTAAACATGTTCTTCTGTTAAGATTGTTTAGAGGCAATATCATAAAACACTATCTATCTAAATATATCAAAAATGCTATATTTTAAGTTGTTTTCTTAAAGTGAGTCTAGAAGTTCTCCCTGGACCTTCCTGAAGAAACTTCCCTTCCTCCCCAATCTTTATCGGGAAGAGAAAGATTTACTCTGTAAAAATCAATATGTTGACCTTGTTTAATTCATTTCCACTGAAAAGATTTGTCATTTCTCAGAAATGAAGATTAACATGTTTGTGGAGTAGCTAAGTGTTTTCAATAATGGAACATCACAAGAACTGGGCAGGAAGCAAGAGGAGGGTCTTGATTTTTTTTCAAACATTATGCAAAACTAAATTTAAGACAGTCATTTTCAATAACCTTCTTAGACTGCCCCCAAGGCTTATTTTTTCAGCTTAAAAAACATTTTTTTAAAAAAATCATAAAAACAGACAAGTGATTCTTGTATGACAATTTAGAGGATTTCTTTCCACAGTTTTCAAGTTTGGTTTTGGATCAGCTGTCTTACAACAGGCATATCACCCATACCAATAAGGGAAGCGTTTGACGATCTTGCATGAAACTGATCGGCAACAGGGAATATTTTTGGGCAGCAATCCTAAGTTTTCCTGGACTGCCAACATCTGCTTGCTAACGCCTGCACACATCCCCAGAGTGCTGGGTTTTGTAAACATTGTTTGATGATGACATACTGAAAATTACGAAAGTGTGTCTCTCTATCCACACCCCAAACCCTCTGAAGAACATTTCATAGTTTCAGACTGTGGTCAGCAGGCTTTTTGGGAACTATTTGAGTGTCTTAACTCAAAGTTAAATAGCTGTTTTATTAAAAATAAATTCCTGAGCTATGCTTGCAGGAAACGAGATGGCCACAAGCCATGAGGTCAATTTTGAAATAAAATGCTGCAGAAACAAAGGTTGTTTCTTACAATTCTCCTGATAAGAATTGCTGCAGACTAAGAGAGCATATGATTTTGTAGACTAAGCATATGAATACCGCTGCACTAAGCCTATAAATAGCCCGAAAATCATTTCTTTGACTTGTGTAGAACTGAAGACTCCACACTACTTGAGAGTGTAACATTTCCGGCAGATCTCATATTAAAGTAACACTCTTCTTAGCAGGATAGAACGCAGAGCCGAACAGGATGGAAGAAACACAGTTCTCCAAGTAGCGTTTAAACGCGCAGTGGACGCCTTCTTTTCCGCGAACTAAAATCGATAGAGCTGTCATCAGCAGAGGCCTGGGGGATGATGGGAAAGGAAACCTCCCTCAAGCCAGAAAAGCCCTTTCTAAGTCAAACTCTTGCAAAGCCCTAGGGATTTGTGAGACTGCCGTGTGCTTAAGGAACACGGAATGTGAAATCACAGGCAGATATCCTCTCAAATCAAGCAGCCAAGCAGTGAGCCAGCTTTTTATGGAAAGGGAGGAACAATGGAGGGAGAATGGAACGAGAGGAAAACATGGGGACTCGTCATAAGCAGCACGTGTTTATCCTGACCTGCTTCTTGTCCTCTGTATCCACTCACTACGCAAGAAGGAGGTCACAGGGAAATGTATCCAACATTCGTACGTTTGCACATAGGTCAAAACTATCGAAAGATGATTAAAAGAAATAAATGAAAGCAATAATGACTTTCCTTGTGTGTTATATAATCAACAACGTGCCTCAAAGAATAAGGCTGAAGAGCAATGGAGGATGACTTCTAAGATCAGCCTTGCACTCCCGCCTATGTACCCATGCATGTGTGTGCCCACATACATGTAGACATTCATGGACATGCATACCGCATATATACATAGGACAATGTGGAATTTATTTTTTTTAATTTTATATACATAGGGCAATGTGGAATTTATTTTTTAATTTTAAAAAGGAATTTAAACTCCATATAGACATAGGTATTATTTTATCCACTGCTGTTTCACTGGCATCTCTAATTTATAGTAAGCATTATACAAAAACAAAGTTCATATGAGCACTTAAGAGATAAAAGTGAGGCACTATACTTTTCTCCAATATATCATATGATTAATCCTTAAAATTAGAAAAAAAAAAAAAGTAACTTTTATTGGCCAGGAGAAGTTGGAATGAAGTTTAGGGAATTCTGAAGTGATGTTGGTAGTCATATATTAATACTGAATGTTCATCAACAAAGTGTATATGAAATAGTGATACCCAATCTTCACTGCATTGACTACAGATCAAGCCAATTGCCTGGGCATGCAGCCTGTGTGATTGCACAAGGCCTCATCTTTACAAGGACCGAGTGTCGTCATTTTGAGTCTTGCTTATGGACAAGGAGTCTTGCATTTTTCTGTTGTTCTGGTCTCTGATAATTCCTCCTGCAGACCATTTCTGAGACAGCTGAATTACCAAAGGTGCTGTATGGATGACTGATAGTCTAATATGAAGAAAATAGCTTGTGGATAATTCAATGTGAAATTATAACCTTTGGAAAATTCAACAAAGCAAGTTCCAAATAGTATCCACCTGCCATGTTTGTTTTTTTTTTTTTTTTCAGATCTTCAGCATCCTCACTCAACAGAAACCATTTGTTTGAGAACGATGATCACTGCATCTGCCTCCTATGGCTTTGTAGCTGCCTAGATCCTAACTGAATTCTAGTCCCAGTACCGTCTCAATCAGGGCAAGTTCACTTTTTACAGTTCTCAAGAATCATTCATCTACTTGACTAAACATTCTCCAAAAGCCCTAACTGTTCTTGGTAGTCACTCCCTGCAATGCAGAAATCCTAGTACTCAGGAGAACTGAAAAGCCGGCTTCTTTTTCAAAATGAAAGCCCCACCTACTAGGGGTTTGTAAGTCTCTAAGGTGAAGGCTATAGTAGGATTCTGACATAGCACAGACATTCCAGACACATCGCCAGCATTTGTTTTCTACTTCTGACACATGACACGTTTCACAGAAAATGTCCTGCAATCCATCAGGGCATCCCATTTACCACAACTTGAATTCCTTATAGCTAAGGTTTTCCCTGGTGAAGGAATGCTACCACTTCCTGCATTTAAACCTTAGAGACCTTTAGAGTGCAGTAGTTTGGGAGTGAATGTACATCTTTACTCATCTGTCACAAAGTATAAGGTCAAGTACTCCTTGTCGATTCGGAGTGAAAGAGCATATCGTATGGCTAAACTCCCTCAACCAGCCAGAAGTATATTTCAAGAAAACCGTAAGTCATGTTCGGTACTGTCATTCACATGTGCTCGCAAAACTTAAAGGCATCCCTCAAAGAGAAAAACCATAAGACTATTCCTAGAACTGGGCTAGAATTACATTGATCAAGAGTGTGTTTTACAGTAAGTTCATCAAATCCATGAATGTGCCTTGTGCTGGGTTCAGAGGTGGGTTGCCTTGGGATGAAACCTTTCCTACCTGCCTACGCCTTCCATCCCAAATATGACTGGCCTCTGTCTGATGTGAGAAGTTAAGCGGAGCCAGCCTGACTACTGTTTGGATAGGAGACATTTCTACAGACTTTCGTTGGAGAATTGCATTTCCTTAAGTTGTTTCTTTGTGTTGTGGAACACTGTTCTACATTCATACCAACATCGCTGTTGCCTTCTTGAATTCCCAGCAGCTATAGTTGCCAGCATGAGACTTGCAAAAGATTGGGCCCATTAACACTCCATCATGGGAGGGTAGGGGCTGACAAAGTTCCACTTCTTCCCTACCATGTGTAAGCAGTTAATGGTTGCCGGAAGAGAGGATTTTCTTCCGTGCTTTCGCTGACTGTACGTTTCCCAAGCTCTGGGAATCCACCCCTCACTCATGCTCTTCAAGCCCAGTTGAACTCATCATCAGTTTACCAATTTGGACTGAGGTCACATTATTTCTTCGGTCTACTGTTAGTACCCTATCTGAGGTGAGTAGACATTTGTTCACATCATCCCTAAGGGAAGTTAACGTAGCATCTTTAATATAAACATTTACTAGATCTTTATTTGTCGATTGCAATAATTCCTTCAACTTGGGGGACCTATTTGTGCCTCAAACCATTCTAGGAACTTTGCGTAACCAATTTGTAAAGTTTAACATTCAGAACCTGATCATCACAGGTCTCTGGCTGTCCTCACTTCTGTAATTTGCCTTTGTGCTAACCATTTTTTCTTATTTTTCAACTCTGTTGGCATTCTCCAGTTCTTCCCCACAGATTTCAAGGAGTCAAGCGTTTGAGAGCTAGATACTAATGCTTTCTTCCTGAGGCACCCTGAGTGAAAGGACCTTTCTTTTCTTCCCACCTACAACACGTCTCTTTAACACAATTCAAGACTCTCCATCATGAACACCACTCACACTCTCCTTCCTCCTATTTGTTTCCTGTTTAGAGCTTCTTTGGGAGAGAAGCAAGTGCACTTCAGGCAGGATGAGCAACACAGACCGAAGAGGGAATGTGTATGGGAAGGTTTAGCCAGTAAAAGAACAATGGATGGTTTGGCAGAGCTTGATTACAAAGGGTGTCCTGAAAATGACATGAGGATCAGGCCCAAAGAATTGCTGGGTCTGAACACTAATCCTGTAAGTGTATTGTTCCATTTAAGATGTGGAAACCATGGAAAGACTATGAGTAGGGTGAAGAATGCCTATCCGCTTGCTCTTTAGACAGGTCACTCTTAGTGGTTCAGGATGAATTAGAGTTAAAATCACAGTTCTGCTAAGAGACTATCAACAGAGTAACCATGTGACAAAGGGATATGGGAAAAAAAAAAAAAAAAAAACATTCCAGGAGGAGAGAAAAGTAAGGATTAAATGCTTCATGTTGATCACACTGGAAGAATGCTAAGGAATCCATCATGACTGTAACACAGAGAGTGACTGGAGAAAGGCAGGAGCTGGTGTGTGTGTGTGTGTGTGTGTGTGTGTGTGTGTGTGTGTGTGTGTGTGAGAGAGAGGGGGGGGGGACTAAGGTGTGTAGGTCATATAATCCTCTACCAGGATGTTTGGTTTTGTTCTTGGGCATTTGAGAAAGTCATTTGTAAATTTTGGGTGATGGGTTGAGACGCTCATACTGAATTCTGAAGAAATATTACTTTTGTTACTATGCAGAACAATTAGGCTCTAGGTAGGAGCCCAGTAAGGAGACAGGAGAGTTATGGGAAGAGTTCATGGAGGACATGGCAGCTGATGGCTTGGATGGGCTGTAACAATAGAGGTTGCAGAAAAATCTAGCAGACAGAATTTGGTGATATGTTAATATGTGTTAATATTAGAGAGAAAGATAACTTAAAGGGTGAGCAATTAGCTGTGTGGAGTTAATCCCAACACTTGAGTTGCTGAGGCAGGAGGATCATGACTTGGAGGCCAGTTTGGGAGGGCTGCATAGCTTGACCCTGCCTGAGAACAGAGCCAAACAAAACAGTGGTCAATTCTCATGGATGTAAGACTATGATGAGAACACAGAAAGTCGTGAGATTACAATTGTAAAATACCTTCTAGGAGTGCTTGCCTTTCCTTGTTGGATGGAGTAAGAGGATGACTAGGTAAGTGCTATGGCCTCCTTTTGTCTTCAAGCTTGACTGTAAGGATGGGCTTAGGACTGTTTAATGAATGATTTTTTTTTTAAAGCCCCCTAAATTGTTTTATAAAATAAGGCAATAGAACTTACTATGCTTTCACATTTTCTGAATACAACTCACCCCACCAGCCCTTGAAGGATCAGCCAGAACCCTTTATCACCACCTTGTGTGGAGTGACAATTTTCTCCAATTTACCAAATGCTAGCACTTGCCTTTGAAATAGGAGCCCCTTCTGCAAAGGCCACTATTTTAACCAGAATAAGCTGTGTCGTCAAGCTATTTTCGTCTTAATTTTCTTAAAATAAATGGGTACAAATACAGTAAGAGAGGCGCTGGCCACGTTTTAGTTTTAATTCAGTCACACACATAGATTTTGGTGGAAAACAGTTTCTTAAAAATAATAGAAAAAGCCTTTCATTATGAGTTTAAATTGGATTTTTTTTCTTCTTCACCAGTGGATCAGAGCTCTGTGTTGTAGCCAGAATCCAGCTGTGCAAGTTTTCAACAGCTGGAATTATAATAAACCTCCTTCTATGAAAATGAGCTCATTACTATTGAGTTTGTGTGGATGCTCAATAAATCCATACTGTATATTCCTGAGGTTTGAAGAGACTATTATAAAACTGCATACAAGATTTTTAAAACAAAATTTTAGATTTTACAGTCCTAAAGGCAGACTAACCTTTTTTTTTTTTGCACTCTACCCTTGTATTCTGAAGTTACGTATCTAATCAGAACGAATTATACACACTAATATTTATGTATCAACTTAGATAGTCAGTTCTATTTGGTATCTCCACTAAGAAAAAGATTTAAAACAATATCTTACTAGGTGCAAGTATTATATAACACAAGAAAGAAATCATAAAGCTTTATCAGAATAGTCACAAAATCTAGATTTTAATCGGGCTGGTTATCTTGCCAGGTGCTGTTAAATGCCTCCTCTCTTTCTTTAACTCAGCATTTGGGAATCCTGTGGAGAAGTGAAGGAGTTAGTCAGTTACAGCCTTTGTTTGGTTTCAATCTGGTATTAAATATCATCTCCCAGATAGAGCAAGTCCTATCCTTCAGGTTGATTTCATCATGTCTTTAGAGTATGTTTTCTTCCTTAGCATTCAAAGTATAATAAGGTAATTTTAAAATGTAAGGTTTCTAGGAAGCAAAAGCGACCTGATGTTAAAAATGTGTTGAAAACAGGAAAACAAGAGGGATATATTATTTTTTTGGGGGGGTCTAAATGTAAAAGTAGGTTGCGGTCAAACATTTTCAACTTTAAACGGTCCAAATAGTTTTAGTGGGTCATTTTATCTCCTTTGATATGAATTCCCAAAAGGCTTAGTGGAGAGACATCTATACCCATAATTAAGACAATACAAACTATGAATTTCAACCTCTAAATTATTTTTTTAGTATGAATGCTCTATGAACGTCACAGAAAAATCACTATTAAAACAGTTCGGTGTTGATCAACTGGGATTTTTCTAATCAGTTCAAACTCCAATGTATTTGGCCTAAGTTCGGCCAAGCTTCCACTCCCTGGTAACATGACGGAACACCTCTTTAGCAGATCCAGTCGCCTGAGGATGTCACCTTTGAATAAACATCGCAGTTGTAAATGCCACTTGAGAAGATCCTTTAAAAAGCCTCAGGGAGGTGCCCTGCTGGCTGCCTTGTTTAGCCGATTTCCTCAAATAGGTGTCTGTGTGTGTGTTGGGGGGTGGTGGTGACTAATCCCAGGCGTTACCTCTAACCACACTCTACCTGTAAATTTCCCCTGTGCACGGTTGTCTAAGTCAGAAAAATGTCTTCTTTCCTTTTGTGTCCCTCGAAGAGCATTACTTCCTGTGATAAGACAGCGTCCTAGGAGCCCTGAAGGAGGGAGCTTCTCACTGGGGTCTGAGCACCACGCCCTATTGGCTGGCCCCTGAAGGGAGGCATTACCAGCTCCAGGAGCGGCGGCTTCTGATGCGGAACATTTTGTTCAGATTCCAGAATCCGGGTGCTGTGGGATCTGAAGAGGGAATCTGCTTAGCTCGTTTTATTCTTGCTTCATTAAAAGATCTCATCTGCCTTGCGAGGTGACGTAATCCTTAGGTCTTCTCGGAGAAAGGAGGGCTTAAAATGCTGGGGCGGAAGTGCAATGCTCACCGCTGTAATGCTGCCTCTGATGGTACCTTCCAGATGCGTGTGGGTTAGGGGTTGCTATGTGAATCCCCTCACACCCAGGTCCTTACCGAGCAGCTGTGCTAGTTTAGATTATGATAACACAGCAGAAAAATTCCCTGCTAAGCAGCACCGGCTGAGATTATGGGCTTGATAAATCAAACAATATCTTGTGTTTGGTCCTTGTGCAGCCATTTAAAGGGGGGGGGGGGAGTAAAAAAATCCATTCGTCTCTGCTTTCAAGAGAATCTTTCTATTTGCGATGTGAAACACATTCACTTTTCAACATACTGCATGGTCTTTTCGGAAAACATGGCACCTTCATCAGTCTGCAAAGACATTCAGAGAGGTGAAATCCTTCCAGCTTGATGGTTTATCGTTCTAATCTTTATTTGCTGGGCTTGTTTTATCACTGGGCAGGGTGCCTTTTGATGAGTGAAATGTAAAAGGTGGGCGAAAGGAGCCTAAAATCCCATCTCAAACCAAAATTCAATATTTTTTATAAATGAATTGTTATTCATTAAATGCACATTTATTGTCAAAAACGCAGGAGGAAAAAGCACTCTGAGAAACCTGTATATCCATTACTTCAATAGCTGCTTGACAAAATCCGGGGCACAAAAGCAGCTTTCTGAAGGAAAAGGCTGTTGTAGTCACCCCTCTGGTTTAACATTCATGGAGATATGATCCATAGTGTCAGAGATCACGGCATCAGCAGTGAGGAAACAGGAAGAGAACAGGAAGTGGGAGTGAGCTATCAAACCTCAAAGCCAGCTCCACAATGGCCTGCTTCCTCTACGGAGGCTCCGCTACCTAAGGGTTCCACAGCCTTTCAAAACTGTTGCCTGCAGGGCAGTGGTGGTGCACACCTTTAATCCCAGCACTCGGGAGGCAGAGGCAGGCGGATCTCTATGAGTTCGAGACCAGCCTGGTCTACAGAGCGACAGGCTCCAAAGGTACAGAGAGAAACCCTGTCTCGAAAAACCAAAAACAACAACAACAAACAAACAAAAACTGTTGCCAGTAGTTGGGGAACAAGTGGCCAATCCATGAGATTTGGGGGGAAATTTCCCATCAAACCACATAACTTGGGAGAGTTCACAGGGTGTGGGGTACCATCGCAGAAATGCATTTAAAGACTGGAAGAAATGCTAGAGGGAGATGCAGATGATTTGGAATGAAAAACGTCAGTGAGGAACCAGGGCAGGAGTAGCAGAGATGCTCATGGTTCGGGCTGGGCATATATAATTCCATCCTGAGACATTCAGAAGATTCATTTTTTTCTTTTAAATATTGTAGAGTCTGGGGACATGAACACCATAAGGAAACAGAATACCAACCTGCCAGCGAAGCCACAACTCTGGGATGCTGAGGTTTTGGGAGAAAGTGATCCTTCCACTTGTTTTCTCTATTTTGACCGAATCTAGAGTCACAGTGACCATCCTACAGAGAAGAGGAACTTGCTATCTCGACAAAAATCATAACCAGGATCTTTGATTCGGGGAGGCTGCATTTATTTTGATTGAACAACTTTTCATTTTATTTCAGTCTTGTCTTTGATCTGACTTCTGTCAGAATCTTTATTTTTTCCCCCACAAGAGGCTTGGACTATTACAGGAGGCAGCATCTGTAATTTAAAACAGAGTGGTCTAGTTTGAGCTAGCAATTACAGCAGACAGAGTTTACGGTAAATGCTCCCTGACTATTGTACCTATCATCCCAGCTCGGCCCTTACCATCCCTTAATGCCATCTCCGGTTCAAGTTAGAGCTACACCTGATGGACATTATTCACAGATACTGAACAGATCTACCAAGATGTCTAGTCTGTGGAGGATTTTCACTGTTGCCTTTCCTCTGTATATTCCAGAACCTAGCCACCCAATAATCACTGAAGAATGAAATATAAATGTCGACTAAAAATGCTGAGATCCTTTGTAACAGTCCATCCTTTATTCAACATTGTGGGCACCCTGACTAAACCCCTTCTCGCCCTGAAGTGTACCATTTTCAGCACAGTCATGGCTCTAGCCAGCCAATGTTAGTTAGTTCAGAGTCTCACCACAGGATAATTTTTAGTTTTTCCTCTTTATCTTGTCTTAAGCATTTCTTCAGTACAAAATTGCATTTCTGTTTGTGTTTTTCCATGTCTCCTACTCTTTATTCCTCAGTGATGCCTGCCAAGAATGTCTTCTCTCTTTCAGGACCATCTCAAGGTCTAACTCTACCGGGGAAACTTTTCCATCAAGCTCCTGCAAGCCCAAGCCTAGCCTTCCCTACCACAAAGCCCAAGGAACTTCATCTTTCATTGAGTCTGACTTTTATGAAAAATTACTTCTGTTTAGTCTGCCCCAATGTATAATAAAGTAGTATTTGCTAAAGAAAATTGAGTCACGCTAGGTATTTCAAATAGTAAGGATTTCATAGAGGGAAATTACATGTAAGTTGTAAGCAAGTCGACAAACAATTAGCTTAATGAGGGCAAACTAGAGGCTAGCAGCAGGGGAGCTGTTCTCACATTCAGGCCTGGTGGACAATGGCATAAGGGAGAATTGCCAGAATCTGGAGCCACCTGGCCAGATCCATGGCTGGAGTTAACACGTAGTTTCTAAGACTTCCATGGTGGGGAAGTCATCTTCAGGAATGATAGCCATTAAAGATAAATGGTTGTAGCCAAAATTGCTAACCAATCACTTCTGGCTCTTTTGCCTCCATCTAGGTCATCCACAAATCAGTTGGGAAACGATGCTTAGAGATATGTAGCTGTTATACATAAAAAGTGAGAAATGAATACAAGAACAGACAAATAAGCTATTTGATTTTGGTGGGGGGAAAATATGTCTGACTATAGCGATACCATCTCACTATCCCTTCAGTGTCCAACACAGTGTCTGACACATAATGTTAAGTTGTGTCATTGTGACCTATTTTCAACAGAGAAAGCAGGGCTGGAGAGATGGCTCAGAGGTTAGGAGCACTGGTTGCTCTCTCAAGGAACCTAGCTTCGATTCCCAGTACCCCACATGGAGGCTCACAACTATCAATAACTCCAGCTCCAGGGGGATTCAATGCCCTCTTCTGACCTCTGTGGGCATCAGGCACACATTTGGTATACAGACATACATGCAGGCAAAATACCCATACACACCACACACACACACACACACACACACACACACACACACGAGAGAGAGAGAGAGAGAGAGAGAGAGAGAGAGAGAGAGAGAGAACAACTTAGGGGAAATTGTTACTGTTTTTAGTTGTTTTTTTATTTCTGATTCACCAAAGTAAAGTTTCTAGATCTTATTTAAACTTTGAAACCCTGTGAGAGCCTGAAAAGCTGTTAACTCTTTGCATGGTTTGTGTGTGTGTGTGTGTGTGTGTGTGTGTGTGTGTGTGTGTTTGATATCTGCAGGTAAACTTAGAATTGCATATAATATCTATTTGTATAGCCCCAAATGTACACAATGGTCTCCTATATCAAATTTGGAAGTCTTGGTTTTCAACATTTAATCAAATGAAGTAACGTAAAATCACACACATTGCATAATGCAGTTTCTTTGGTATAGTAACCTCTAGAAACCAAAAGATTACTTCTTCCAGAATGGCATAGGCAAGAGCAGTGGGGGTCAGATGAATATGACCTTCCTGAGACGTTTGGAAATGTCTAGAGAACATTTTTACTTTCGTGACAGCAACCGTGCTACTGGGACAGAGTGAGAAGGAACCACGGACATTGTTTAATGTCACACAGTGCACAGGATATGCCCCACAGAAAAGGACTGGCCAGGCCAAGAGGTCACTCATACTTATATTGAGAAATCCTATTCTCAAGAAAGAGCAATGGTATTCTAGATTTGACTGAGCTAAAAGAGGTGGCATTAGCTTACAATTCAAGATTTGTCTTTAACTCCTGGAAGAAGCTACCATATTCCAAAAGGCAGACAATTAGATGTTGCTAATATTTAATTGTCCAGATTTGATCTCTATCTTTCCATTCTAAAATTATTCACTTTTGGCAGTTCTGAGGATCAAACCCAAGACCTTTCATATACTAGGCAATTCTACCCGTGAGCTTCATCCCAGCCTTTTGTCTGTAAAGATGGGATCCCTCTATGTAGCTCAGTTTGGCTTTGACTACAAGGCCAGGAGGACATTGAATTGTCATCCCCCTGTTTCTGCTTCCTGAGTGCTAAGGTTACAGGCACATGCCACCATAACCAGCTTAATCTTTTATGTCAGCCCAGTCCCTGTACATCATGTTTAGTCTGCACCATGTTAGGTAACAGCTAGTGAATTTCCATTATGATTAAAGAAAAGACTTTCTAGTCTAGGAAACCTGACTTTCAGGGGTAAAGATCATACCAAAGGCATAAAAATCTCAATAGTGAAAAAGATAAGTACATTCAGAGTGCCCAAGTCCAGTTTACATTGTTGTTATTATTGTTGTTTTGTTTTTCTTTGCTTCGCTTTTCCTATATGTCAGAAGATCTGAATGAATTTGCAGTGCTGGCTTGGAGCTACACTCTTGTAACTGCAAATACACACATTCGACTGAATCCTAGAGCCGTTTCCAGGGAGGGTCTATTAGCGGAGTGCAACCAAGAAACCTGCTGTGGCTGTCTATTTTGGAGCCAGGTTTACACATCAGGACCAGGCTGCTGCTCGGGCAGTAGCTTTCCATAGTGGTGTATCCAGTACTCAAACGCTACCACAGACCTACTTGAGAACCTCAAGAGTGGGCCCCATGCATTAGCAAAGCCACCGTTCTGCAGAGTATAATTTTCCAAAGGTGAGTCTGCCTGAAAACAACCTGGAGTTGTCCTCTGGGGAAGGTGAAGGGACCAGAGTCCCTTCCACCCTCTACTGGGATTCTTGTACTTTGACTACACCATGGAGACCTCAGAAACTCTATTGCTGACCAGGGAGTTGAGGCCACATACCAAGAGCTAGTCCAGGCATTTGAGGGCATGTTCCAAGCAGGGAAGTGAATGCCTTTTCTGCATGGATTCTCATCTGAGGATCTTTTGCCCTCAATGCCTCCCACATCACCAGGCTTTGATGTTACCACATTGTAGTTCTCATCCACTCTCCTTTGCCTCTGTGATCCTTCTCCTGGGCCAAGGATGACCTATTCTCTGTAGCAGGAATCTTAAAAGGTCCTATTAATAAAAATCAAACCTGAGGCTAGTTATTGGGGTGAACGCTGGAAGATCAGAGAAGCAAAAAAAGCCACAGCCACCTCACCTCACCAGCTCCTCAGCTGATCCTGTTTCCTCAGACTGGAAGCCTCTGTGTCCTCATCCAGAATGAATCTCAGGTGAACTGCTGCTCAAAGCCTAAAGGCTTAACCAGCCAAAAGCTTCTAGTTTCTGGTCCTCATACCTTATATATCTTTCTGCTTTCTACCATCACTCCCTGGGATTAAAGGCTCACTTTCTGGGATTAAAGGCGTGAGTCACCATGCCTGGCTATTTCCAATGTGTCCTTGAACTCACAGAGATCCAGAGGGATTTCTGCCTCTGGAATGCTAGGATTAAAGGCATGAGTGCCACCATTTTCTAGCCTCTGTATCTAGTGGCTGTTCCGTTCTCTGACCCCAGATAAGTTTATTAGGGTGCACAATATTTTGGGGAACACAATACCACCACAATTCTCCCCACAAAATGTCTCTCAAGTGTACTCCTTCTTATTCCCACCACTCGAGCTTCTTCGGGATCTTCCTTTTTTTTTGCCTTCCTGAAATGTGGCACAAACTGCTGACGTATCTCCTTGGCTCAAGCCTAACTGTGCCCAGTGAGCACTTAGCTGAAGGCCATGTCTTCCTGCATGCTCTTCTTTGTCAAAAGCTCTGATTAATTCCTCATGGTTTGTGGTATGAAGCTCACATCCTTCTACTTATCAGAGACCAACATCTGGCCTTAACTTACCTTTTCAAACCTATTATTATTATTATTTCTCTTCCAACATAGTACATTCCGCACTTAAAAAAAAAAAAACACTAATTATTTCCTCATTTATCTCAAATAAACAACTCCAAATACATTTTATAGCCATATTTTTCCATCATCCACCTTGTCATGACACTTGGTTTCACCTCACAGGCCAAATGCTTTTGGTCTGGAAGGTGGTTCAGTGGATAAGGTCCTTTGCTGTGCACACATGAGGACGTGCATCTTCGTGAAAAAGCCAAGTGCAATAGTATGCCTCACCAGGCTGTGGTGGTACATGCCTTTAATCTCAGCACTCAGGAGGCAGAGCCAAGCAGATTTCTATGAGTTCGAGGCTAGCCTGGTCTACAGATCGAGATCCAGGACAGGCTCCAAAGCTACACAGAGAAACCCTGTCTCAACAAACAAACAAACAAACACAAATACCAAGCCTTTGTAACCCTAGTGCTGAGTGGAGGCACAGGCAAAGACAAATGGATCTAGGGGCTCACTGGCCAGCCTATTTAGATAAAATAGAGAGGAAATAGGAGAAGACACTCAATGTCAACTTCTAGTCTCCACACACAGGCTCAGGAGCCAGCATACCTGCATCATCATCATCATTATCACACACACACACACACACACACACACACACACACACACACACACCTGTATCCCTTTTTGGAAAACCTACTGAACTCTAGATCTCTTGCTGAAGGTATTTTCTCTCCAGTAGTTATCCACATGTCACCTTTATGGCTAATTCATCTTAGTATTTCCCACAGATTGCTCAGCATGGAGCCTTTTATATCATAGATATTGTTATAGTCTTCTGGAGTGAAGACTTCAAGGAAACTTTTGCCGAAAGCTTAGTGTTCAACAGGTATGATATTTTTATAGTTCCCTATCAAGAAGAGAAATGATTTCTGCTACCTGATATTTGGAAGAAAAAGTTTTACGTTAACCATAAATCAAGTTGGAAACTTCCATAAAGAGTGTAGCATGATGCGTGGGTGGCAGAACATTCCCTGTGCATGATTCATTGTGATGGTTACTTTAAAGTGTTATGCAGGCTAAGCACAGGTATAATCAACCAGTTCAACCAACTGGAATTGAATGATTCAATCCGACACTAATTTTGAGGGTTTTGTGAAGGGGTTTTGAATGTGCAGTTAGCATATAATCAGTTGCTTTAAGTGGTTATCCTCTATAACCTACCTGCCCCTGACTTATTTAGTACAAGGGTGTAAAGGCTGACAACAAAGGCTTCTCTGAAGAGCAAAGTCCCCCTGCAGACTGCAGCTCCAGCTCAGCCTCACCCTGCTTGCCCTTCCTAACAGTCTGCACTATGGTTTTAGACTTGCCTAACCAGCAGCCCCCCACGCCACTGTCTAAGCTAAGCGAATGGTTTGCATCAAATTTCTCTCTCTCTCTCTCTGTCTGCCTGTCTGTCTGTCTGTCTCCCCATATAATAACACTTGCTTCATGATTAGGACACAGTTTGAGTAATGCATTGGTAAGTAATTATTTTTGGTGGTTCAGGCATCACGGAATATACTTAGTACAGCATACAAACCCAGATGCTCTAAATATACATATTTAGGCTATATGATATGTGTGTGCAGCAGTGTGTAAATCTATAGACCATGATGAACAAAACATGAGATTAAATCAAGTACAAAAGAAAAATTAGGCAATTAAGAGACTTGGCATACCACATTGTACATTTTTAACTACACACACACACACACACACACACACACACACACACATGATACATATGGGAGTGTACTCTCAAAATCACAATGTAAAGAGCTGTACAGTAAATAATATGCATAATCATTTACTATCATTGAGTACTATGTATTACATATAATTGTATAGTTATACTTCTGACAGCTGACACACATTTGTTGCCACAAACATGAGCAATCTTGCATTGTACATTACAATCTTACAGAGCCACTAATATCTGAATTGTTTGTGTGTGTGAGCGCACATGTGTATGCATCACTGGTTCTGCTTCTGTGATAAAGTGTGACTGATATTGCCGCTATGAAAATTTTCACCCAACATTTTAAGAAGAGTAGTTTGTGATTCCATGCTGTTTGCATGTGTCTATATATTTCACCCATCTATTATACATGAACGTAAATATATCTGTATATATGATCACACAGTTTAAATTGAAATATTGACAAGATACCTTTTCCTCCCCAAATCAAGTGCAAGCTTTAAAAATGATGATGATGTTTAATGTTGTTATGAGAACTAAGACAAACCATTGGTACAGCTAATGTAAATTGACACAGCTTTTCTGATTAACAAATTGGCCTGAAAATGTTCAAGACTATTCATGTAAGAACTTGTTACACACACAATGATTTGTGTGCAGGTGGCTGCAGTTCAATGTTATGGTCAATGAAGAAAAATCTAAAGCCATTTAAATGTCAAATAATAAGGGCATAGCTTCTTTTTTACCCTTTTCTGCAAATATTCAAAATGGCAGAAAATTTGGGGACCTGAGAAAACACTCAGTGTAATGCTGAGTAAATGGATCCAGAAATTACATATTCTATCAGTCAGGGCTTAGCTTGAGAGGAAGGTGTATGTGTGAGAAGATTCTCATAAAGAATGGGTTTACAGCCGGGGTGGTGGTGGCACATGCCTTTAATCCCAGCACTCGGGAGGCAGAGGCAGGTGGATCTCTGTGAGTTCGAGGCCAGACTGGTCTACACAGAGCGAGATCCAGTACAGGCACCAACACTACATAAAGAAACCCAGTCTCGGAAAAAAAAAAAAAATGGGTTTACATGATTGTAAATCTGAAGCTCCAGGGGGCAGGCTGTGGGGAAATAATGATTGTAGATTACATACCCCACTCCCAAATCCCCCTACTCCTACCCACACACTCCCACCCAGACCTTGACACCCAGCCCCATCAGCTCTTCCCTTTTAGCTCTCCAACTGATTGAGTAGGGCTGCCTAGACAACCCAGGGTATCCTTCTATACTTGAAATTAATTTGAGATTCAAATTGACATTTGCAGATTCCTTCTCCTGCAGTACCAGTAACGATCCATTGCAAAAGTGGAAAACGACAGCCCACACAATTTAACACACCTAGAAGAAGCCCATCTCAAGCGAGGGATCTTTATTTATAAAATAAATAAATAAATAATAGAAAACCGCAAGCAAATCTTGAACAGAAAGTTAGGGAGACCACCTGAAACTGGCAAGAAAGAAAAAAAACTGTATGCAAAAAGACTACAAAAGATTGTATTATTCCTCATAGCATCCTATACTTCTCAAAGCATTTAAATAAATACATGTCATTTGGGGATTTTAGATAGACAAAGAGAGGATTTTTTTTTTTTTGACCTGAGTATCGAACCCAGGGCCTTATCACTGAGCTAAATCCCCAACCCAAGGGTTTTTTTTTTTAATGTCAATAAAATGTTAATGAAAATTTTTAAAAAAGATACATTGTCATTTATTTTGTCAATCAGTGCCACCTAACGTTAGATTGAAAAGCATCCCCCATCCCTCAGTCACCTCACCGGACCACCTTTCACCTTGGTCCACCAACCCTGGCTCAGGTAGGCCTAGCGGTGGGCTTCCGGTTGGCTGTTAGCAATAGAGTCCCTGGAAAAGCCTGGGGCTCAGAAGAAATCTCCATGTCTGATCCCTCCCTGTCTCCAGCTTGTCCAAGCATCCAGGTGATTTGCTCAGCCTACCGACAGATTCAGACTTTAACTGAGTTCACAGACATCCCTTTGTGTTCTGAGTTTAATGACCAAGAGGAAAACAGCGTTCCTCCAGCGTAAACAGAACGCTTTCCCTCATAACACACTTTATCCTCACACATCAATTTTAATTCCTTGGCGAGTTTAAGTAACGAAAAGTCGGTGTTAGAAGAGATTTTAGACTAATTCTTTTTGACAGAAGAGGACGGAGGGCCCAAGAAGTAAGATGATGTATTCAAGGTCACCCTGATGGGTGGAGATGAAGGCAGGACAGCCACCCAGGGCTCCCTTTTCGGTAGTACTATGCGATTTTTATGACACTCTACCTCTTAGGATCTGTTAGGGTCAGGAAAATCATCAGCACTCAATAAACTGAAGTAGAAACAGAAAGAAAAAGGGAGAAAAAAAGATACTGCTAATCTTATTTATTCTCTTAATTATACTTCTTTAATTTGACCCATTCAATAACATCCATTATATTTAAACCTTTACTGTCGACTGCTCTAACCTTGGCTTCATGGAGCTAATGTGCATATTTTCTGTAGTGACTGAGAATCACATTTTTTCTAAGTTTAATTTTTAATTGATGTATTTTTTTAAATTTAAAACCCAATCTATTCAGCTATTATAAAAGCTTTTAAGTTTAGAAAATCATTTCATGAATCTATTTTTCTACTCATTAGTTTTATGAAATCTAAACAAGGATCAAGGAATAAGATTAAAAATGAGTTGATACCAGAAGACAGTTTATGCTGGAGAGGATGTGGAGCAAGGGGAACTCTCCTCCACTGCTGGTGGGAATGCAAGCTTGTACAGCCACTTTGGAAATCAATATGGCGCTTCCTTAGAAAATTGGGAATCCATCTCCCCCAAGACCCAGCTATAGCACTCTTGGGCATATACCCAAGGTATGCTCAATCATACCACAAGGACATTTGCTCAGCTATGTTCGTATCAGCTTTGTTTGTAATAGCCAGAACCTGGAAACAACCTAGATGCCCTTCAACTGAAGAATGGATAAAGAAAATATGGTACATATACACAATGGAGTACTACTCAGCAGAGAAAAACAATGACTTCATGAGGTTTGCAGGCAAATAGATGGATCTAGAAAAAATCATCCTGAGTGAGGTAACCCAGACTCACAAAGACAAACACGGTATGTACTCACTCATAGGAGGATACTAGATGTAAAACAAAGATGACTAGACTGCTACACAACTCCAGGGAGGCTACCTAGAAAACGGGACCCTAGGAAAGACCCAAGGATCACCCAATGACAGAGAAATGGATGAGATCTACACGAACAACCTGGATGACAGTGGGAGTAATGAAGGGCAAGATTTGAGGGAAAGAAAGCTCAGGGGATCAGGAGATCCCAGCTGGATCAAGAACAGAAAGGGAGAATGAGGAATAACTGACCATGATAAATGAAGACCACATGAGACCAGGAATAGGCAGAGTGCTCGAGAGGTCCCCAGAAATCCACAATGATATATCCTCTGTAGTCTGCTGGCAATGGTCGAGAGAAAGCCTGATCTGACCTAGTCTGGTGATCAGATGGCCAAAAACCCTAACAGTTGTCTTGGAACTCTCATCCAATAACTGATGGAAGTGGATGCAGAGATCCTCAGCCAGGCCCCAGGTGGAGCTCCAGGTGTCCAACTGTCGAGAAAGAGGAGGGTCTGCAAGAGCGTGAATTGTTGAATCCAAGATTGCAAAAAGCACAAGAACAAATAGCCAAACGAATGGAAGCACATGAATTATGAACCAAAGGCTGTGGAGCCCCCAGCTGGATCAGGCCCTCTGGATAAGTGAGACAATTGAATAGCTTGATCTGTTTGGGAGGCATCCAGTCTGTGGGACCAGTATCTGTCCTTAGTGCATGAGCTGGCTGTTTGAAACCTTGGGCTTACACAGGGACACATGCTCAGCCTGGAAGGAGGGGACTGGATGTGCCTGTACTGAATCCACCAGGTTTAAATGAACCCCCAGGGGTGCCTTGATCCTGGAGGACATGGGAATGGAGGGGAGGGGCTGGGGGGAAGGTGGGGTTGGGGGTGGGAGGGGGGAGGACAGGGGAACCCATGGCTGATGTATAAAATTTAAAACACATAATAATAAAGAAAAAAATTGTTTATTAAAAAAATGAGTTGATACAATGAATATAAAATTTTATATATGTAAACATTGTATCTTGCATTCACATGTTACTTTTTTTACTTTTTGATGTTTCTGGAAATTTTTAAATAGCACACATCACATTTTTATTGAGATTATCGACACATAATCTAGTTGGTTTTCAAGTCTATAATGAAGTTCTCTAGTTATTTTGCACTTTGAATTGCAGTGAGCCTCATATTGCTGTTACCCTGGATCCTTCTATATTAGCCTCCATATGAGGAACGCATCAATTAAAAATTAATACCTATAATTTGAGATGTTAGCTTTGTGGTTTGCTCCTAGTCAAAGATAATTATAGTAAACCTTGGGGATTAAAAAAAAAAAGTAACTGAAGGCAATCATTGATATCCAGGGATATATGTACATTTACCTTACCACATCAAACTGAAATTACTGTAGTAAACTCTTCGGATATGTTTTAAGTATTAGCTGAGGCCCAGATGCTGTTTCATTCATGGAAACTCTGGGAGTGCTGAGGCTTAATGTGTGGTTCCTGAGGACTTTCCCTTTGAATAGTGTAGACCTCAGCACCACCTGGGTAGCAGTCAACTTCAGACTTTAAGCTGCCAGTAGATTCTTTAGAATAAGTTCACGTGGGGATCACAAACAGAACTGTGATGTTTGTGATGACATCTGATGGCATATGTATTCTAACTGGCAGTCAACTGTGTCACCTAGGTGAGATGGTTTTTCCCTTTCTGAGAAAGACCTGGTTCTTACCATGCTATCTCAAGAGTGCACCATGCTCTAAAGGAAGGCTTGACTATTTCTCTCTCTCTCTCTCTCTCTCTCTCTCTCTCTCTCTCTCTCTCTCTCTCTCTGTGTGTGTGTGTGTGTGTGTGCGCGCGCGCGCGCGCGCGCGCGCGCGCGGGAGGCATCTGTTATGAAAAAAATTTCCCCCCATCCCAAACCCATATGTTGAAGTCTTAACTCCCAGTCTCTCATAATGTGACACTATTTGAAGCTGGAATTTTCCATTGTTACTTATAAGCATCAACTTGATTGTATTTGGAGACACCTAGGAGATATGCCTATGAGTGTGTCTTCGGTAAGTTTCCAGAGAAGCTTAGCTGAGGGGAGACTCAGCCTGAGTGTGGGCAATCCCATCTTATGGGCTGGGAAACCCCAGCAGTAGGTTTCTACTTTCTGATCATTGGCGATGTGAGCAAATAGCTTCTTCACCCTCCCGCCATTAAAGCCATGGGATGGTCCCACCACCACACCTTCCTCGACATGACCACTGGCTGTACTCTGAAACAGAATGCATCCTTCCTTCCTCAAGTGGCTGAATCAGAAAAAAAGTGACTAAGGCCATATTTAAAAGGTAGCTCAAGTGAAATGACGTCATAAAAGCCGACTTTAAGATGACCTGTGTCCTTAAAAGAAGAGCTGCATACAGGCATGCGTGTGCAGAAGGACAGAGCCTTTGGGAACCCAGGGAGAAAGAAGCAATCCGCAAGCAGAGGGGAAGTCTCAGACCAAGCAGCGCTGCCAACATTTGAGCCTGGGCTGCTAAGCCTCCGAAACTGTGAGAAAACACATTTCTGTTACGTCATCAGGTACAAGAGATTTTGTTAAGTGCTGCTTTCCTAAACTAATGTGGCAGCCATTTCAACTGACCTTGCTCAAGCATCCTTTCCTTGATAGGTCCCCAAATGTACTTCAGGAGACACATCACTCCTAATGCTTAGAAAGGACCCATTTTTCCACTTTAAGTCATGTCTGTGGTCCCTTCAGAGTCCTCCAAAATGCACTTGGTCTGTGTCACATGGTCAGTTTTAATCGCTATGTTATCTTGGTCCTTTTGTGGGACTCCTAACAGTGGGAGCAGGGGCTGTCTCTGACTCTTTTACTGGCTTTTGGGACCCTACTCCTCACACTGGGTCACCTTGCCCAGCCTTAATACATGGGAGGTGCTTAGTCTCACTGCAACTTGATATGCCATGTTTTGTTGATACTCATGGGAGACCTGCCCTTTCCTAGACAGAAATGCAGGGGGTTGGGAATGGGGGTGGGGACTGAGGGAGTTGGGGGAGTGGGAGGGTGGAGAGTGGAGGGGGAGGGGGAGAGGCTGGGAGGAGACAAGGGAGGGGAAACTGCAACCAGGATGCAAAATAAATGAATTAAAATTAAAAAAAAATTAAATCTATATTACCTTGCATATTTCCTCCAAATCTGATGAAAAATTCTCCAGCCAATCTTTTGTGATACGTTAGTAAACAAACTTAAAGGTGATTTAATTTGTACAGATTATGCTTAGATCTTAAGGGTCATCCTGGGGGCATCAATAAGCCAAATGCTGGACCTCTGAAAGTTCTATAATGAAACCTAATTTCTAATGTGATGGCGTTTGGAGGTGGGGACACTGGGGGGTGATTATATAATAAGGGTGGCACCTTGGGAGTAGGATGGGTGTCCTTAAAAAAGAGACCAGAGAGCATGCCTTGTCCCTTGTGCCATTTGGGAACACAGCTAGAAAAAGGCCGCCAGGGAACCAGGAGTAAGGCCTCACCAGACTCCAAAACTGCTAGTACTTTGACTGGATTTTCCAGCTTCTAAACTATGAGAGACGTTCCCGTCTCTTACAGAGCACCTAACTGTGGTAATATGCCACAGTAGTCTCAGTAGGCAAAGGCATGGGCTCTGAGAAACCTCAAATGAGATGGAATAGAAGCCTGTGCCAGGTTACTGACCCAGACTACTGAGATCTGGCTACCTACTTACTCTCTCTGTGGCCCTGGGAGGCTCAGCAACCCTCCCAACTCTGTTCGCACATCTTTAAATGCACCCAGGGGTTCCTCCTCAAAGGGCTGTTTTGAGAAGGCAAAGAGACAACATATGCAAACATCATAACAAACAGCCCCATCTACTAAATATTAATCCTCTTGCCCCCCCGAGGGAATGAAGGTTCCTTTAAAATATGACTATAGATCCTTTGTAAAAACAACCAAAGTGTTTTATAGTTGAAGAAGGCGAGGAGGAACATCTGTTTCTGGTGTCCTTTGGTGAAAGAAAATTCATTTCTATTCTGGGGCAGTGATGAGGCCTCGACTCTCCAGACAGGTGAAGGCTCTCAGCAAGAGTGTACCATCATTTAGCCTCTCTGGCAGGGAGGGACTTGGGGTCTGTTGAGAAGGACATCAGAGCAACCATTCCGGAATTCTGATTCTGCTTTCCCACTAGTGGGGTCTGCGAGACTGTTTACTAATGGCAAGTACTTGTTTTACTAGGAAGAAAATGTATGTCTAAGAAATTAAGGCAAGTTCCAAATATTATATATAAATAAACATGTATAAATACGTGTTACAGAGAGAAAATTCATATTTCTACATTCACACGCACATATGTATCAAGAAGTATCTTCTGCAGTGAGAAATTTTTTTCCTATTCGTGTTTTATGGCAACTCAACATTCACATGAGCACTGGTGCATGTAAGTTACTTTCACTGCCTTGAATAGAGACAAGACAAACAGATAAATTAGATTCAGTTGCAATAAATTAGACTCAGACCCCATCTTCAACTCTAAAATTGGACCCTGTCATGTTTACACATGCCTGTAAGCTCAGCAGTCAGGAAGGAGGGGCTTGAAGATCATGAGTTTGAGGCCAGCCTAAGCTATGGCAAGACCTTGTCTCAAAAAACAAGGGCGTGGTGTGTAACTCCATGGTTGAGTGCTAATTTAGGATCTGTGACACTCCAGCTGTGACTCCCAGAGCTACAAAGGATAAGAAACACACACACGCACACACACACACACAACAACAACAACAACAACAACAACAAAAACAAAAAACAAAAAACAAAAAACAAAAAAACACTGGAATTGAAGCTCGTCTGACGGGGCATGCTTATAGTCCCAGCTACCTGGGAGGCTGGAGAAGGAGGATAGCTTGTGCCCAGAAGTTCAAGACCAGACTCGAGCACATAGGGCAGCCCTGTCTCAAATGGGGTTTGGCTTTTGTTGTTGTTTTTAAAGGAACCTAGACTCAACCCCTCACATGATTTAAAGCTCTAACAAGGTACTGCTGACCAGTAAGTGGCCCAGAGCGCCTGGTTGCTCCTCATTTCTCTTCTTTCTCTGTGCGGTCTCCTCCTGCCCATCTGGTTGCCTTCTGCGAATTCATCACCCCTTCAGGACGGTCCCGCTTGAAACTCCTCATAATACTGTTTTTGTGAGACCCTCCAGGCTGTGCTGTCAACTTAAAGGGGCCTGTTTTAAATCCAGAAGTCATCACAAAAGGAAATCAGTGAGTCCACGCAGACGTTTTTGGCACTAACACCGTCAGCAAGGTGGTTCTCCACCAACACCAGTGACAGGACCATCAGCTCCATTTATGCATTTTTCCCATCAGCTTTTCCAAGACTCAACGAAAACCCTTCACTTCTAACAGTGCAATGCAGTTGAAATAGAATCCTGCTAAATGTCAATATTTCACATTTCCTCCCTAAAGGCGTTAGACTAGAAATAAAACCTTTGTGTAAGGAACATATATTAAAGGTAGACCTAGGGGCTGAGGGAAGAGAGAAACATAAAAGGATGACTGAACTGGAGTTGACAAAACTTACTTTGAACACTACTAGTCAGTTCAGACCACCATTAGAAAGAATCTACAACCAGGGGGCTTGAGAAACAGATATTTATATATTTTCACATTTCTGGAAGCTAGCAGTCTGTGCTCCTAGTGTTATTATGTATTCACAATGTCATGTGCTGACAGTGTCAGCTGACTTGAGGTTACCCCAAGGCCCCTTTCCTTGGCTTGTACGAGGCTGTTTTCTCATTACGTCTGTCAAATAGTCTCTTGTGCTGACAGTTTGGTCCCCAGCTGGTGAGCTTGTGGAGATGTGATTGGATTGGGAAGGTGTTATCTTCATCAATGGGTTTGCCGACTGTGGCAAATGGACTATTAGGAGGTGGGGCCTGGGTGATTGAATGAATCCCTTTGAAGGGGACCTGGGAGCCTAGAGACTTTCAGCATCTCTTTAGTATGGAACAAGCAGCCTTGTTCCACCAGGCCCTCCCACCATTATTGTGTGTCTCTCTGCAAACACAGAATCAAAAGAGAGCCAGCCGAGCATGGATCAAAATCTCTGGAGCTGTGAGTCAAAACAAACCTGGCCTATGTTGAGTTGTTTTGCTCAGGAACTTCTTTTTGCGATGACAAGCCACACAAGCACAGAAAACCGGTAGCAAACGTAGGACCCTTGCTGCTCCTGACTCTGATCACACAGTTCAGAAGCCTTTGGGGCTGGTTTGCCTAAGGAGTTTGAAAACACTTGGAAAGGTGAGCTAGAGAAAGCCTTGAGTGCTATCAACAGAGCTTGAAGGGCATCTCTGTTGAAGGGTAAGAAAGTCGGAACAGTACTGAGGATGTTGAAATGAAAGGCCGGGCTCATGTGGTTTCACACGTGTCTTAGTCAGTTTTCGATTGTTGTGAAGAGACACCATGACCACAGAAACTCGTATAAAGGAGAGCAATTAATTGGTGCTTGCTTTCAGTTTGGAGGTTTAAAATTCACTGTCATCATGGCAGCATGTAGGCAGACATGGTGCTGGAGGAGTAGCTTGAGAGTTCTACATCAGGCTCTGCAGGCAGCAGGAAGAGAGAGAGAAACACTGGGCCTGGCTTGAGCATTTGGAAACCCCAAAGCCTACCCCCAGTGACTCATATCCTCCAACAAGACCACACCTAATCCCGTCGAGTTTTATCACACCCTAATGAGCAAGTATTCAAATATATGAGCCTATGGGGGCCACTCCTACCCAAACCACCACAATATGGAAATGAGGGCTCTTTGGAGAATGGAAGGAGAAGCCATTCCTGCTACATTCTGGCAATAAACTTATCTACATTTTGTAATACTGAATTTAAAGCTTCTGGGCAGCATTAGGTAGAAAATTCTAAGATAGCCTACCATTCAGGCTATGGCATGGGGGTACTGGATAGTTTTATATCAACTTGACACAAACTAAAGACATCAGAGAGGAGGGAACCTCAATTTCAAACAATACCTCCATAAGATCAGGCTGTAAACAAGCCTGCAGAACATTTTCTTAATTAGTGATTGATGAGGGAGGGTCCATCCCGTTGTGGGTGGTGCTGTCCCTGGGCTAAGGGTCCTGGGTTCTATAAGAAAGCAGGCTGAGCAAGTCAGTAAGCAACACCCTGCCCCACCCCACCCCCATGGCTTCTGCATCAGCTCTTGCCTCCAGGAACCTGTCCTGTTTGAGTTCCTGTCCTGACTTCCTTCAAGGATGAACAGTGTTGTGGAAGTGCAAGCTGAGTAGACCCTTTCTTCCTGAGCTTTCTTTGATCATGGTGTTTCATCACAGAAATAGTAGGCCTAACTAAGATACATGGGGATCGCTTGCCGCTTTTAACCTGAGTTTCAGTGAGAATCAGGGTATGAAGCTCCTGGGAAGCTGAGGCCTAGAAAGTTGTAGCTACTGTAGATATTGTTGTCATTAAAGAGAAATCAAATATTCATATTGTGACATCAGGAAAGATACCTTTACGGTACCTTAGGAACTAGGCAGACCTCACCCTTCCCAGACTCAAAACTGTAAAGGGCTGGTAAGCTAATATTCTTTAGAACTTGGCCATGCAGACACCCAGAGAATTTTGCAGCCATGATCCAAAGGGGTTCTGGGTCAAGAAGATGCAAACTTTGGTGTCCATGGGATGTTGGCCTCTCAGACATACATAGTGCAAGGTCCTGGAAGCAAGGCAGTATTTAGTAAGTCAGAAACCCCATGGGAGGCCCTGAGAGGATGTTCAAAGCTGTGTGTATGCTCTATGAGAGGGTGACACTTAAGCTGTAACAGCCTAGGAAACTGCAGGAAGCTGCAGGCAATGAGCAGATAACCCAGGTGAGTCCATATAGGCTGGGACCAGCAAAGCCATCCATAGGAGTGGGAATGCTCAGGTCCTTTGGACTCCCATCATGCCATGTGCTTCACATGGATCTGTGGGACCTAAGGCTTGAGCTGCTGGGGTGGGTTTGGCTTTGGGCCTAGTCCTCCTCTCTATGCTCCCATCCTGCCCTTTGGGGATGGGAATGTTCACCCTGTGCCGTCCTGTGTTCAATGGATGCAAGGTTTGCTGTTGTTTTTTTAATTTCCTTGAGAAATTCATACATGAACACAATGCATTAGAAATATCAAATATGAGTCTTTTCTATCAAATACTATAAGAACAAGGAATGAAAATCTTTTTTATCTTCCCCAGCTTGGAAGACCGTTATGCAAATGTTCTAATCCTCTCCACCTAGTAAAATCTTTGTTTACACAAGGGCCCCTTGCTCTCTTCCAGGAATTTGTTGGCCTAGATCAGTGAACCTTTTCTCCTTGGAACAGTGACCCTTCCCCTCCCCCTAACTTCTGTGGGCCAGTTCTTTTCAGCTAGCCATTTGGATTGAGACTATGGAGTCTGACCCCAGCCAATAGAGTGAGACATCGTCACGACCTGGCTTAGAACAGAACACAAGCACTCTTCCTGTCTCCATGTGCTCACCTTTCCAAGCACACCCTCTTGATCAAGAGTAAAGTTAGCCTTGTCCAGACACCTCAGTCAGACTGGTGAGCCCTTCCTTCCTTCGTGGCCCAAACTTACTTCTAGCAACACCCACCATCCAGCTATTCCTGTGCCCCTCATATGCCCCCCTCAGAATCATGTCCTCTTCTGTTTCTCCTTTTACAGAGGCTCGCGGCTAGGAGTTTGCTTTAAGATTCAGAAAGAACTTGAGTTTAAAGAAATGCTAGAACTGTTGAAACATATATATGCATAGACACATATTCATATACATATTCAAAAATACATGTGTACATGTATACATTTATGCATGTGTGCATATATACATTTGTGCATGCATAAATATACATGTATACATATATACATGCATGCATACATATACACTCTGTCACATGGTAAGAAAATTGAGCTCCAGGTGGGGGAGGGCCACCTTTTTTGCTTATCTGAGTGCCATCCCTCTTTGAACTAGAGAAAACCTTACAGCTCTTCTTAACCACCATGCTTAATCCTGCAGGAAGGAAGCTGAAGGTCCAGAAACTAAGGTTTCCTAAAGTCACTGGACTATAGCAAAGTCAGGACCTAAATTTGGACTCACAGTTCCCTCTTATATTCTTTGTACCACCTCATGTTGCTTCCTGCTCTCAAATGCTCTGGGTTGGGCTGCTCTGTACTAGAGGTATTTGCTGGTAAAAAGCACCTGCATACTACCCTCATTGCTCCTTATAATCATTGTATCTATTTTAAATAATAATTTATAACATATATAGTACCCCATTATATTTTACAAGAATATACAGCCTAATATGATACTTACATACACAAAAAAATTATACAAGCAGATTATTACATATATACACATACTTCCTATAGATAGTGTCTGTCATTACTGTGCAAGGCTCCATCAGCATCAGCCACACAGCACGGTGTTCTTTTTTTTGGCTCTCTACTGACCTGCACCACCCACTCCCATCCACCTCTTCTGCTAATGTGCCGGCCCTTTACAGCGCTAAGAAGACTAGATTAGGTATCATTGCCAAGGACTTTCCTTGTCATAGTAGCTTGGCTCTGTTTTCCTGCTTAGTTTCCTTGTTTCTTAAGATTCCACAGATGATCTGGTTACTAACTGATTGCCTGGACTTAAATTCCCTGGTATATCTATATTTCCCTGGGCTCATGACTTACACTTTGGCCTAAGGCTCCCTCTTCTATTTACACTGTTTTGGGGCCCTGATGTGGTACCAGAATCTGTTGTGGGATAATGCTCTTGTACACTGGTTTAATAAAATGCTGATTGGCCAGTAGCCAGGCAGGAAGTGTAGACAGAGCAACCAGACTAGGAGAATTCTGGGAAGAGGAAGGAGGAAGGAGTCACCAGCCAGACACAGAGGAATCAAAATGACAAGGCAGAACTGAAGAAAGGTACCAAGCCATGTGGCTAGACATAGAAGAGAATTATGGGCTAAGTCAAGTGTAAGAGCTAGTCAGTAATAAGCCTGAGTTACTGGCCGAGCAGTTATAAGTAATATAAGCCTTTGTGTGTTTACTTGGGACTAAGCAACTTTGGGATTAGAATGGGAGAGATTTATCCGGACCAGGAAAACTTCTGGCTATAAGAATCTAATTAGAGCAATTTGTATTAAGTCACAATGGCACACAGGAGAAAGTTGGGGAATTCTGGTTGAAGACGCTTCTCCATGTACTTTAGTCTAAGTAACAATCTAGGGTGCGGAGAAGAGATGTATCATCTCAGCTCTAGTTTTCTATGCTTGCTAATATTACTTCCATTACTTTTTCCTCTTTCATTCCTAATGCTCATTCAGTTCCTCCCAACCCAATAGACTTGATCCGTTGATTATCCTCTGGGTCCTTTATCCTTCTGTTTCAAACAGTAAGTCAGTAAGGAAGAGGGAGCAGAGGACAGTGATACATAATCACCAGGTCACTGTGATACATAACCATTGCCAGATATAGTCTATAGTTGCCCCACTTAAAAAATTCAGCTAGCATGCATTTCACAGAGATATCATTTGCTTTTAGTAATGCTGGAAACATATTTGGCCTTAGTGTGTGTTCTTTTATACTGAAACCCAATTCCAGACAACATGAACATGGGTGTGAATTGAAAGCAGGCCTCTTCAGCAAACCTGGATAGTGTAGTTTATTCTTACAAAGTCAGGCATACATTTGTTTTGAACATTGTCTAGGAGCCAAGTCATTAGTGTATATACATATATATTCTAAGAAGCAGAAATTCGAGAGACTCATCGTCCTTACTAACAACTTTATACTTTCCTACTGAGTAGGAGACACAATAATGCCCAGGCTATGCACCGTTTGCTGAGACACTCTCAGTCTGGGAAACTTCGTGGTCAGGCACTGCCCCTCTCTGAAGGCTGTGGAGTCTACATTACTGGCTTGTGTGGGTTCTACTGTCCAGGCTGAAAGGTCCAAGTTGTAAGGCAAAGGAAGATGCCTGTACCAGAGAAAACAAAATGTAGAAATGCAGAGTAGACCTGATTCACCTACCGAACTATATTCCTTTAGAACACTTTTTTTCGTGTGTGTGTGTGTGTGTGTGTGTGTGTGTGTGTGTGTGTGTGTGTGAATGGATGTGCCTGTGTGTTGTGTGCAGCTGTGCCTCCCGTTTTTTTGGTGCTTGCCTGTGTGCAGACATGTGGAGGCCAGAGGAGTGTGTTAAGTGTTCTCCTCTATCACTCTCTGTCTACTCCTTTGAGGTAGGGTCTCTCCTGGAATCTGGGGCTGACACTGAGTTACCATAGAAGCTAGAAAGCCCCAGTGAGTCCCTTCTCCATATGCACCTCAGAGCTGGTGGTACAGGTCATGGCAGGGACATTGGCTTACTATATGGATGCTGGGATCCAAACACTAGTCTTCAAGATTGCTCTGCAATCATTTTTAACTGCTCAGCCATATCTCCAGCCTCACTTTAGAGAATTTTAAAACATGCAATGAATTTAGTTATTTTTCCTATAAATTACCAAATAGCCAGAGAGGCCATGCCACGTGATGAGGAGTATGATTGACAGACAGACCATCATGGGCAGGTTCTGTTGCTCATTTACTAGCCTGTCTTGTCTGTGTCTCTTTTCTCATCTGTGAATTGGAGATAATACTAATTAATGCCGGGTTGGGGATGTAGCTCAGTGGTAGAGCGCTTGCCTAGCAAACGCAAGGCCCTGGGTTCGACCCTCAGCTCCAAAAAAAAAAAAAACCTAATTAATGCCTTCTTAATTTTGTTGGCATAAAGATTATCTGAGGTACTATATGGATGATGATGCTTATAGAGCTCTCCAGTACGCTCTCCGTGTCCAACTAGTTGTTTCCAGTAGTCTAGTGGACCACACTTGAGCTTTAATGAAGACCCTTACTATATTGTTACAGCCCTATAGAATTAACAAGAAAGAGTGTGGCATTACCTATGCACAGATGATGAATTATCTTCATACAGAATAAAGTTAATCTGTATATTAAAGTAATGCATAGCGTGCTCTAATATTTCAACATCTGACTTTCTCAATACAAAACATTTAAAGCCAGTTGCAAAAGTTATGTGAGATAACATTTTGGGGTACAAAATTCTTGTAAGGTCAGGGGAACAAGGCAGTTAAGCACAGGGTTTGTCAGTAGCTAATAACAGTGACCAGAGGTCTCTTTGCATGAGAACTATACCTCCACAGGTGTGGGGTGCAGTAGGGCCTTTCAAGTGTAAATTTCATAAAACTAACTGCTACAGAGGAACCTCCAAGGAATGACTGTTTGGAGCTCACACACCAACCTTGGAGAAATAAATTTGATAAAGACTCTGACTTACATATAAAATCAGAAAACCCACCCTTCACATGTTGCACATATTTATTTTTTAAAATCTATCCTGGAGGGGAATCAAATCAGAGATGACTTTTTTGCTGTTATTTTTAAAGAAGATCTTAAAATTCATTACTAAACAGGGACCTTTAAAAAGTCTTAAACTGGCTTATTGGAGCATATTCCCTGTGGTGAGATACCTTGCTCAGCCTTGATACAATGGGGAGGGGCTAGGTTCTCCTTCAACTTGGTATGCCAGACTTTGTTGACTACCATGGGAGGCCTTACCCACTCTGAGGAGTGGATGGGGATAGAGTGGGAGGGAGGTGAGGAGGCGGGAGAAGGGGAGGGAGGGGGAACTGGGGTTGGTATGTAAAATGAAAAAAATTTTAATAAATAAAACGTCTTAAGGCTGGGTGTCATGGTGTATGTATTTGCCTCTAATTCCAGCACAGACTGGTGGATCTCTGTGAGTTCAAGGTCAACCTGGTCTACATGCTAAAGTCCAGCCAGAGCTTCAAAGAGACACCCTGTCTCAAAAAACAAAACAAAATAAAATAAAATAAACTTAAAAAATAATAAATGAAGAAATAACAAAAGAAATAAAAACCATCTTGGGGATGAAGATTAAACTATTTTCCTCTGGTCCTCTGTCCTGTCCGCTCCTCCTTCCCTGTAGCACAAATCTTAGAAGGTCTTATTAATAAAAAAACAAAAACAAAAACAAAAAACTCAGGGCCAGGTATTAGGGTGAATGCTGAATGATCAGAGAAACAGAACAAGCCACAGCCACCTCACCTTGCCAGTTCCTAAGTTGATCCTATTTCCTCAGACTGGAAACCTGTGTCCTCATCCAGAATGAATCTCAGCTGAACTGTTGCTCAAAAAGCCTAAAAACTTAACCAGGCTCTAGTTCCTGGTCCTCACACCTTATATACCTTTCTGCTTTCTGCCATCACTTCTGGGATTAAAGGCTCACTTCCTGGGATTAAAGGCATGAGTCACCATGCATGACTGTTTCCAGTGTGGCTTTGAACTCACAGAGATCCAGGCATATCTCTGCCTCTGAAATGCTAGAATTAAAGGTGTGTGCTACCACTGCCTATCCTCATGTTTAATATTGTGGCTGTTCTGTTCTCTGACCACAGATAAGTTTATTAGAGTGCACAATATTTTGGGGAACACAATACCACCACACTTTCCTCCCTCTTTTCTGCATTCTCCTTCTCCTCCTCCTCCTCTTTCTAACTTATGTGTGCTTCACCAAATACATGAATTGTGAATCACTCAAACAATCAAATAATAATATGATTGAAAATACTTTGTTCTTCAAAACAGAAATGATTGTAATGAGATTTTCACAATAGATTTGATGCCCAATGTACTGATGGCATAAGGACTATATCATGGAAATCTTTATAAAGAGAATGTTAACTAGATAAACACAGTGATCAATTTAGACTTACTTTTTAGGTGAAAAGAAAATAACTGCTTCCTTCAAAATATTAAATCACTTTATTAACTACTTAAATTAGAGATCTGGGCTGTCACTTTAAGAAATAAAATAAGTTGTATTTTATATCAAATAAAATTATGATATAAATAAATAAAACAACCTAAAATTACTACAAATTTTATTTTTAATTGAGAACTATGCCATCCCCTGTGCCTGCCCATCTTCAGAGGCTGAACAAGAATTTTAATTTCTCTTCTGGAACAAGCTAATGACTAGACTTTGAATCTTTTAATATTTGTGTGCCACAATCTTTTGATGAGTATTCCTGCTCTGTATATTTTTTAAAGATTTTATTTTTATTTTAAACTATGTGTGTGTCTGTTTGTGGGTATGTACATGGGACTGTAGGTGCCTGAAGAGGCCAGAAGAGGGCATGAGATCACCAGGACCTGGAGGTACAGGGATTTGTCAGCTGACTGATAGGGATGCTGGGAACTGAACTTGGGTCCTCTGGAAGAGCCATATGAGTTCTTAACCACTGAGCCATCTCTCCACCCCAGCTCATCTGTATTTTAAGTAGTATACAGTAGTAATCACAAATTAATTTGTAGTTTTCAAACTAAAACAATTTCCTAAATGCAGGGTACCATTATTGGGCAGCAAATAAGAGAGCTTCACATCTGCCTCTCCCCCCCCACCCCTTCTCTCTTAAAGATTCTAAAATGTGCCACTGGGAGGATGTAGATCAGCAAACCTGGAGGACCGCAGATTATGCTACCAAGCAGGCGACACAGAACTGTGCCAAAGAGCTGAGGAAATTCACAAGTCAAAGCTGGCAAGGGACCAGGGAGGAGAAAGATACATTTGGAACAGGTGGGTAGCTTAGATAACGTATAAGTATGAGAAGGGATCCTCTTTTCTCTTTCCTACACAAATACCGAGTGAAATGGGATGGTCAGTGTGGGTTCTTCTTCACTGAGAATGAGGTGAATCGACATTCTAGGACAAAACATGTAAGACACTACTGAACAGAACCACACTGCACAAGCTAAGTACTGGCATCACAGAGGAAGGATCTGCTAATCAAACCAGAGTACACGCTGTTCCGGTGTCACACTACCTGCACAAGCGCAGAGGTGGGCTTAGAGATCAGGTCTCTGCCTTCCAGGTCCGAGAATTTTCTATCATTTATTATCTACTGACTAAGAGGCATTGTCTCCTAGAATGGATGCTGAAATCTGATTTGTTTCCAGTTTCCCAATTTTAAGGGTGCTTGGCAGGTAAGAAGTGTCTCTGGCTGTGTCTGCAAGAGACTGTGAGCTCACTGAGGGTGGGCTGCCTGCTTCCTGCTTTCCAATGCAATCCCAGCACTCAGTCTGGGAATGCCAAGAAAATGTTAGAAATAAGTTTTTAGATCACCAGCATCTAGGCCACAAGTTCTTTTAATTCTTAGTTGCTTTTGTGTAGTTCATTTTCAAAGTGATGGCTTGCTAATGAAATAGTCTTAGCACAGTGACCTTTTGAATTTTTAATAAGGTTACAACCATGCTTAGGCTTCAGATATTGTCTTCTGTTATCTACCTCTTCTTTTATTTTTCTCCTGCAGTTTGAATCTGTGGCTCATACAAAAAATACTGGGCATCCTGAGTAGGGAAGATTTAGCAACATATTTTTGAAGTCCTTGGGATCCAGGTCTTGCACCATTTCTCCATGTAGACGACACTTCTAGATCAAGACCTGTGAGTGTTTTGCTGGAGGCCTTGTGGATTCTAACACAGAGTTCTTTCATCTGATGGTGTGATTCATCTTCAAGAAAAGATTTCAGGTTTGTAGCCTGTGATGGAGAGCCCTCCATGTTATCTCAGCATGGACATGCAGAACATAAATGCCATCCATTTCCAGCATCATGCTGCACAGCAGGGACAGGGTAGCACACTGACAAATACAGGATCCTAGGAGCGAGCCGGGAGACAAAAGCTTTCAGAATTTAAACCTAAAAGCCGGTTCTGTTTACCGGTGCAGAGCTAATGAGATGCATCCTACAGCACTGATTTTCCCACTTCTGCAACACTGTATGCCACTTGTAATAGAACTTACCAAAGGTGTAATTTCACCATTATTTGTGTGATGCCAGAATGAACATCTGCCTCTCCCTCTCTCCCTGAGATCATCCGCTGCCTGGATCTCATTATCAGCTGGCTGCTTTGAATATTATTTTAGCCCCCTAGCCTGACACAGGACAGATTAGGAAATAAATATTAAGAGGTAAATGAAATGAACAACTCTACGGTTGTCTAATAGGCAGCCTCTTTTTTCTTTCCAAGAAAGAGCACCAAAGCAATTATTCTTAACTTTGCTTTTAACATAATCCCAAATCAACAGAATCAGGGTCATTTGGGGGTGCTCTTCAAGGTAATAATGCTGGGCTCTGAGTCAGAATCGCAAGGGACTGTGGCCGAGCAATTTACCCCTTAATACGTACTCCAGGGGCCTTTTAAGCACACTAAAATTTGGAAACCCGCTGTACCCAGATCTTTTTTGTTTGCTAGTACAATACTCTTCAAAAGCAAGCTTTCCAGCCTAACCCTGCAATTCAGAGCGCCTTGTGCTATTCAAGGCTTACATACCTGAGGTAAATGACTGCAGCGAGAGAGAAGTTTCGCTCTACCCCGATTGCTCGGTGGACTTTCTTTCGTGGCGTGTTGCTCCCATCCATCTGTTTTACTTTAAGATTGCCGAGTTCTAACAAAAAGCTATGCTTCGGATTCTGCACTCGTGTCTTGGGGGACAGGCACACAATTCTTCCCATCATTCATGCAGCACCTGGGACGGATTGTTCGGATTGTTTTGATGTGGAAAAGCACACCTCTAATTAATCACCGCGTTCCCAGCTGCAGCTCTTTCCCCCGGATTTGCTACAAGCAAAGACTGAGGGGCCATTCTTACCTGTTTTCCAGGCACATAGGATTCATATAAACAGCCTGCTAATTTTGTCTCTGAGCTTCTTTTTTCTAATTTAGGGCATTTGTTTATTTTTGTCAGATTGGGAACCAGACACTTTACAATCAGGTAGCTTTAATGGGCAAAATGTTGACTCATTTTGCTAGACCTCTGGGGGCGGGGGAGTGTTTCATTTATTGAATTTGAATTAATGAAAGGTGGAGGTGCTTCAAAAAGAAAAGGAAAAAAAAATAACCAAACTGCTTATAATCGGTGCTCCTGAAGATGCTGGTTAAGGGCCAGACCAAGTCAAGTCATGCCTTGTTCCCACTCAGTAGCAGTGAATTTCCAGTTTCAGAGAAAGTGAGCCCAGCGCGACCTTCCCTTCCCGGTACCTCCTTTGCTATATTTCAAAGGCGTCTCTGCTACTTTGAAAAGGTTGTTTCCATCCATCAGGCTCTCCCATATTTAATGACTAAAACAATTTTTGTTTTCTTCTCAGATATTAAATGAAGCGATCGATTTCCATTGCACGGAAGAACTCTTTACATGCTAATGAATTCCTTATCTTAGAGCAGCATGTTGTGCTTCAGATTTCAGACGCCGTGGTGAAAGATGAGCTTTGAAGTCAGATCCATTGGCCTGCTTCACCCGTGTGAGTCTTAAATGTTGTTATCCATCTCTGTGTTAAAATATACAGCGTAACCTTTGGTAAAATTTATAGTTCTGAACGATGTCTTGCCATTATCCGTCAAGCCTACTTACATTTTCTAAAAGTCTCCCTTTGAGGTAACTATACTGAAGATTCTAGCAAGAGCTTTCCTTGGGAGAAGCACAGCCTTGGAAGAAGTTTGTGCTTTTCTAGCCCCATGGGTACTGGAATGAGAACTCTCCTTTGTCTGGAAGTCTTGTACACGAGACGGATACCAACTATCACCAACACATTTCTGAAAACACGAGGCAGAATTATTTTGAATGCATTGCTGCCTCCCGATCAGGTATCGAACTTAGCTAAAGGGATTTGACTGTTGTGAAGGTGTTGTCTAGTATGAACTGTGAGCGTATGCTGAAGCTCCAGGCAAAGAGATGTTCTTGCAATGACGCATGTGTGTCCTTCCCTTCTGCTATCAGACTCTCACTGTTCTCCTTGAATGACTTGATTGTTTCACAGGTATGCAAGAGTCAGAGCTGAGCTGACTTCTAAAGACAAGATCCTAAAGGCTTCTAACCCATACCTATGGAAGAAATGGACCTAAGGACAAAGAACTCAGGCAGGTCTGGAATAGGTGGGGATCCTACCCCAGGCAAAACCCTTAGACTCTTTCTTCTTTCAAAAACATGGGACTTTGGGCTGGGAAGATGGAGATGGCTCAACATTTAGGATCACTTACTGCTCTCTCAGAGGATCAGAGTTTGGATCCCAGCACCCACCCTGGGTGGCTTATGAATGCATGTTACTCCAGTTCCAAGGTTCCAATGGCTCCTTCTATCTTCACTGGGTATTTTTGTGTACACACACACACACACACACACACACACACACACACACACACACGAATGAAAATTTTTTTATGGGAGCTCTTTAGGATAACACTTTCCTTGGCCAGGACTTGACAACAATAACAAAACCCATCTGTTCCGTAGTAAGAGAATGGAAACAATCTGGGACTCAGTCCCCTTCCCTCCCTCGAGGAAAGGGTGGTTGGCCTGTATCACAGCTATATTTCCATATGGCTATCTTTTCTCAAAGTCTTCTATAAGTTGGAAGATGGCCATAGGCATGGAGGTAAGGAAACTGGACAGTCATCCTCTACCCACTATTTGGCCAAACTAAATAAATCTATTTTCCTTGGCTAATTTCAGTTTGCTGGTTCCTTTGAAATACAGGGAAACTGAGGCTATGATTCCTAGGCCTAAGTACCCAACTGTAACATAAGTAGGCCAAAGGAAATCAACTGCCACGGATAAATTATCAAAGGCCTAAACATTGTCACTGTCTAAAACCATGGCAACATCTGTAGCATACTGCTGTTTAGAAAGAATGAAATGATAGTGTCTGAGAGTTTCCTGCTGAAAGACCACACTTCCCAGCTTCCCCTGCAAACCAGGAAGTCATTTCCGCCTCTATAAGAGGCTGCATACCATCTCCTGTAAGCGTTTTGGCCATCCACACCCATGGATGATGGAAGTCTCCCCTTACCATCAGTAAACATGGTCCTTCCTAAGGTCAGACCAAGCCTCTCTTTTTTTGTGCCTTTAGACTCTCTACAGCTGCTCTAACCTGATGGTGCCCAAGACCCCAGGATAGGCAATCTGACCCACAAGCATCTCAAGCCCACCCACGAACAAATCTCCAGGCTCTCACATGCTCTTGGTGGGACACCCTGTTTCTCCTGGGCAGCCTTTTCTTTTCACTTCCATTTCTTCCCTTTCTCTCTCACCTTACTGTCTCCCTCTGACACAGCCTCACCTTCTAAGTGGGAGGCCATGTTACATTCAACCAGAACACGTATACAACATCGCAAAATGCAGGGACAGGGTAACCGTGGACTTAACTCAGAGATGCCCTGGTTAGACCTGGAGCTCATTGGAGCTTCCTTCTGTCTGTCTTGAGACCCACTCAATCAAAGGTTCCAAGAGCTTTCCACTGCCTGAGATTGGCCGAGAATTCCTGGGATTCTCTATGGGCCTATAGCCTAAAACTCTGGAAACCTTCCACTGGGACCCTGTGATCTTAAGAGCTGGAATTTGTAGGAGCAGAGAGACCCCCCCACTCCCCAACACACACACACACACACACACACACACACACAGACACACACACACAGGCCTGTTTCGTCACCAGGTGGCTGGTAGCTGGATTTTACCCTGCCTTTGCCTATGTCCTTCATCTTCTCCAAATTTCTGTAGAAAACCAGTGACTCTCTTTTGCCCTTCAGTGTAAATCTGTGCTCACTATACCCCAGACAAACGGCCACTGCTGGCAACGTATGATTTCTAATACCTAAACTGATTTAGGTAACTCCATAAGATGGAATGGTAGTGTGGTCCGAGGCCCCACCCCCATATAGCTCACAATTCACTTTAATCCCTTTCTTGGCTCTGGCTTGAAACACTGCCCAGAGCCAGATACCTGCCAATGTTTCTGCCAGGCCTCCAAATGTGTATCTATTCCTATCTGAGATAGCATAGAACTCTTTGCCTTATGCTTTTGGACTACCTATGTTTCTGCCTCTCCAAGACTGGAAAATGCTGCATGCATCTTCATTTCAGATAGTCTGCCTCATTTGCAGACACACACAAACTGGTTGTGGATATGTAGATCACTAGGTTCAGTCTTACAGAGATTCAAACGTCTCTAGGGGTATGGATAATATTGTAAAATTCCTTCATACTGTGCTGTTCTATTGAGAGGTTAGCTTTGGACTTGGAATTCGGCCCATCTGTTTGAGCGTGTTTGATAAGTTGCCAGCTTGAGTCCCCAGGCCCAAGTAGTCCCCGTGGCCGGAGCACCATCCCACCAGAGTAAGCAGCATATGAGCCTCATTACAGGGTAAGGATACAGGCAGAATTCCAGGACAAGTCAATATGGAGTAGAGTTGCAGTTTAGGGGGAAGAAATGTGTTAAGGTGTTAAGCACAGAGTTAAGAAAGAGATGGGTGCTCAGGGAAGGATAGGAAACACCCAGGTATAGGCGTGGCCTCCTAGAAAGAGATTGCCCTAAAGCATCCTCACAACATCTGACTTTGTTGTCTTCTGACGTCATACCTCTAAAGGTTGCTAAGGAGCTTCAGTGAGATCCTAAGTTGGTCTCTGAGGTTCATTAGGTATCATCAGAGCTGATAAGGTAAACCTGTGTCACCTGAAGATGCCTGACTCAGGGAACTAAGACATGCTTTCACTGTGGAAAAGTTTATAGTCTTGTTTGGGAGACTCCCCCAAATGGAAGGTCTACATTTGGGAAAGGAATTGAAGGCCATCTACACTTTGACCTCAAACGTGGTTCATTACTAGTTTAACATTCTTATTTGAAACATCTCGATATGAAAGGAATATTGTCTGGATATAGTCAGTCTATAAACAAATGTAATTGGGATGCACTTCTTGCCTCTCAGCTAGCGAGCAACTTCAGCCAGACCCCAGAGTAAGGGGTTCCCTTCCTTTGCTGTGTCCCCATAATTTTCCCTGTCTTTCAATCCAGCCTCCATATTATAATCACTTAAAGGGGTTTTGGGGTGTGTGTGTGTTTAAGCCTTGATTATAGGGGTAAGGAGATAGCTTCATGGGTAAGAGCACTTCCTATGCAAGCATGAGGACCTGAGTTTGGATCTCTAACACCTAAGTTTAAAAAAAAAAAAAAGAAAGAAAGAAAAAGAAAAAGGCCAGTGTGGTGGCACCCACCTGCAGCCTCAGAGCTGGGAAGCAGAGACAAGTGGATCCTAGTAGTTTGCCAGTCTGCAGTAGAGCAAAGTCAGAGAAGTTCAGGTTCAGTGAGAGACCCTGTTGTTAATATTCTGCCCCTGCCCCTTGGGGGCCTCCCTCCATCCTGATGTAAAAGTCTGATTTAAGGAACTCCTCCTCTTCTCTGTCTTCTGCTCTCTTTCTCTCCATTCCCACAAGGTGTGCACCCTTGACAACCCCCCCTCTTCCTCTCTCTTCTTTCTGTCTTTCCCTATCTTTCTCTTTATCTCTCTATTATAATAAACTTATTTGTGCACAGATGCAGCGCCTGGTCTGTGAATAACGTGCCTCCACCTGCCCCCACATCTGCCCAGCATGTGTTCCTCACATATGGGACACCCTGGTCCAGCCAGTGCCAGGTGTGTGTGTGTGTGTGTGTGTGTGTGTGTGTGTGTGTGTGTGCAATATCATAACACTTGTCTCAAATAATCAGGCCACAGAGTGATCAAAGAAGACAGTAATCTCTAAGCCTTCACCGTCAATATGTTGGAATCCAGGCCTCCGTATTTTATTGCAGTCAGAGCTCTTAAGAGAGATTCCAACCAGGCACCAAGACTCAGAACATCTACTTCATAGCATATATGTATCTTTTTGTTGTTGTTGTTTTGTTTTTCAAGACAGAGTTTCTTTCTCTGTATAGCCCTCACTGTCCTAGAACTTACTCTGTAAACCAGGCTGGCCTCGAACTGAGAGATCCATCTGCCTCTACCTCCCAAGTGCTAGTATTAAAGGTGTATTTATTAAGTGGCACTGTTTACCGAGCAAGAAAAGCCACGAGGTACAACAAAACCCACTATAAGAGTTTATAAGGGAAGGGAACAGAAGGGGTGTGCATAGGCCTATGGGGAACCACTGTGCAGGAAGAAGAGAGGAGGGATATGTGGAACCCACTTTTATAGGTTCCCCTGCACATGTGCATATGGCCTTACATAGCTACACCACGCATGCACATAGATTATGTGATCTCGCTGCATGCAAATTACTTAGGATGTAAGGCCCTGGGGTGACTAAGCATCTCACCAGCACACTCGAGGTCCTGCAGCTGAGGGAGTGGCTAAGAATTCTAAGAAAAGGCACCTGCCAGCATGCTCAGATTCTTACTCTAACACGTTCTTTATTAAACCCGAAAGTGGTGCACATGTGGACGTCAGAGGCCAGCTCTCAGGAGTTGGCTCTCTCCCCCCACCTTCACTGAGGGAGGGTCTCTCTGGTTGTTTCTGGTATGCACCAAAGTCGGGTGATTTTGCTACCCTTGCCTCCCATCTTGATGTAGGAATGCTGGGATTACAATTGTGTCTCGCTCCATCCATTTTCTTCTACCTATGTTCTCAGGATTGCACTCAGGTCATCGGGTTTGCTTGGCAAAAACATTAACCTGATGAGCCATCTGGCCAAACTTCTTTCTTGTTTTTGTTTTTCGAGATTGGGTTTCTCTCTGTAGCCCTGGCTGTCCTGAAACTCTGTAGACCAGGCTGGCCTCAGACTCACAGAGATCAGCCAGCCACTGCCTCCTGAGTGTGCTGAGATTAATTTGCCAACCTTTTTGAAGCAGATTACCTCCAGAAAGTCTCAGGAAACCAGACACCGAGGACTACAAAGAAAAGCACCTTTAAAGAGTGTGAAAGAAGGCCCGGAGTCGGTGGCGCATGCCTTTAATCCCAGCACTCGGGAGGCAGAGGCAGGCGGATCTCTGTGAGTTCGAGGCCAGCCTGGTCTACAGAGCGAGATCCAGGACAGGCACCAAAGCTACACGGAGAAACCCTGTCTCGAAAAACAACAACAACAAAAATGTTTGAAAGAAAACCGGAGACGGCTCAGCACAGCACCTGCCTCTGAGAGAGCTGAGAGGTACCTGCTTTCCTGCAGCTCTAATGGAGGCCTCACTCATTCATCAGATGCCCTCTTTAAATCCATTAATGCTTCTCACCAGCTGCGTGCAATCCTGTCAGAAGAACTCCAATATATAAAACCAGAGACTTTAATCATCCACACAGGCACGAATAAGCAAGCACACGGAAAAATCGTGTTTTCCACAAAAGCAAAAATCAGGCTCCACTAGACTTACATTAAGAAATTGATCCATTCAAGAGAAATGAAGGAAGTGAAAGGATTTTTGTCAGACATGGTGGATGATCGCATGGTTGTGTAACCAGCTTGCGGTATGAAGGAGAAGTAGTTTTTAAAAATTTGCTTTTATTATTTCAGATTTACTAATTTAGGGTGTGTGTGTGTGTGTCTTTGTGTGTGCTCATGAAACACAAGGGCATTGGAGTTACAGACAGTTGTGAGCCACTTGAGATGGATGTTGGGGATCTAATTCCCATCTTCTGTAAGAGCAGTATGTGCTCTTAACCCCTGAGTCACATCTCTGGAAACTGAAGAAGAAATATGAAAGATCCCAGGGACATTTGGCTCATTGCTCAAGTTCATCTAGTTTACAGGTCAGTATGCATTTCTGGTAAAAAAAAAAAAAAAAAAAAAAAGACAGACAGTAAATATTTCCTGTAGTCAATATCATCTCTGTTGATGCCATATAACTCTGCCCTTGGAGTAGGAAGACAGCCACAGACATCTCAAAAACAGAGAAATGTTCTTATGAAATCTTTCTTTCCTTCCTTCCTTCCTTCCTTCCTTCCTTCCTTCCTTCCTTCCTTCCTTCCTTCCTTCCCCCTTCCCTCCTTCCTTCCTTTCTCTCCATTAGGCTCACAGAGAAGCATTTTACTGACCACGCCTGACGTAGCATTTCCATGCAAGACTGCTGCATCTCATCTGTCTTGCAAGTCCCAACATCTGCTCTCCCTTGTGCCGGTTGCCTGAGTTCTACAGACCACAGCTCAGAGTCTCCACAGGCAGAGCATTCTTCTTAGCTAACGTCATCCACCGTAGCTGTTAGGCTCTGGGTCACGAGTCTACAGCAGTCTGTTGAGAACCAGCTGTTTGGCTGGGGGCTCTCTCCTTCAGCCAGAGGCCTTCTCTTTATATTCACATAGAACTTCCGTAAGCAAGTTAAACTCAACATTACAACCACCACTGGCTGCCTGGTAATACCTGTCTCGCCACATGGTGGACTTCTTGGAAAAACTGTGGCACGCTCATCCACCTAGGACTTGGAGGTGATGCCTGTACTAGGTTCCATACGGAGGTGCATATTACAAGTAGCCATGTAGCATCAATAGCTGTGAGCCACAGCATCACGGCTACAGAGTCCATCAGAGCACCGCAGCCCGAGTGCAGAAGGAAACAGTGCAGCATGGTCTGCCACACAACACCATCTGTGGAATCTGAAACTCATATGTTATAAAAGAAACAATATTACATTTTTTCACACGCATGTAAGAATCTGGCATATGAACCAAAACACACAGGTTGGGGGAGGGAGCTTTGGAGAAAGCAGAGAGTGGAGAAAAAAGAAAAGTGATCATGTAAAAAATAATACGAGGAGAAATTTGACAGGATATAGTTAACTCAATAATGCCTTTAAAAACCTGTTTATAATAGGAAACGTCGTCTAAGGCCACTGATCTTATGAACCATAAAAACAGGTTACATGAATGACTGCATGGCCAACTATAATGATAGTTAAAATTTAGGGTTAAACTAAGGTTATATGATTATGAAAGCTTAATTGATTAAGTCAGGATAATAATTTTCACTCGAGACTATAAATTATTTGATCACAAATGAACATTTCTAGAATTTGCCAAATGTGTCGGCCTGCAGCACAGTATGAATTTCTTTTTTCTTAGGTTTTTAAATTACATTTTTATTTATTTATGGTGTGAGTGCACGTGTGCCACAGGCCATGTGGAGAGTGTGCCTTTAGAGAGCTGGTCCTCACCATCTGCCACCAAGTAGATCCTGGGGACAGAACTCATGTCTTCAGATTTGGTGCAGGCATCCTTACACAATGGTTCATTCTGCCAGCCCATACATTTCCTTATTATTGACTGCTTGAGTGAGTTGTCCTGATGTGGTGTCACATGTCAAAACATGGCACCACACCCAGACACATCCCATGACATCATACGATTGTTTTTAGATCTATCACTTTATGGGCAGAAACTTGAGGGGGTGAAATCATCAGCTTCAATGTAGGAAAACTAAGGCATGATCAAGATGGAGATATATTTTATTTTCTACAAGAACAAGTCAATGTGAAAACACTACCAGTCGTTGCTAACTGGAACATAAGCCAACTGAGAGATGGTTAAACTGGGCAATCTCTAACACGTGCCTTTTAAAAACTTTGGTTTATGCTGTTAAATGATACAAACTCCTCACACCTCTAATCCCAGCCCTAAGGAGGCAGAGGCAGGTGGATCTCTGTGAGTTCCAGGCCAGCCTGGGCTACAGAGCCAGTTTCAAAACAACCAGGACTACACAGAGAAACCCTGTCTTGAAACACCCCACTACCATCACCACCACCAAAAAAAGACAAACTCCTAAAAACTAAGGAGATACCATGGCCTTCTAGTTAAGTGTTTTGGATGTGAGAACACATCATAGCTTTTATCCCTTCAAACATGAGAAGTAGGGAAAATGCTTATTTTGTTTTTAAAAACAGAGCTGAAGTTTCTCAGTTGGTTGCTAACCTTTTTCTAAGGATTTCAGTGTTGTCAAACAAGGAACATATGCGGATTCTTCCCCTATTACTTCTTAATCATTCTGTTCCATTTCCTTCAGACCAGCAAACCTGTGCAAAGCCAACATCAGCACCACTTGGGGAAGAAACTGGGTCGGCAGAGACCCTTTCCACCATCGCTTTCTCTCTTTCTGCTTCCCCTTATTGCCACCCATGCTGGAGTTCCTCACTCCTGCTTCCACATTTGAAATTGAGGGGGCTGGAGAGAAGGTACCCAGGTGGAGCGCATACGGCTCCTGCAGAGGACCAGAGTTCAGTTCCCAGCTTCAGTGTCAGACAACTCAGAACACCTGTAACTCCAGCTCCAGGGGGACATGACACCTGTGGTGTCCTTAAGCACCTGCACTCATGTACACACACACACACACACACACACACACACACACACACACACAGAGTTTTGTACAAATTTTAAATTTTCTGGGTTGGTGAGACAGTTCAGAGGGTAAGGCTTGACTCCAAGTCTGATGACCTATGTTTGATCCCCAAGAGACACATGCTGGAAGGAGAAAACCAACTCCCGAAAGCTGTCCTATGACCTCCACATGTGTGTTGTGGTACACATACCCATGTTTATGCACAGGCGTGTGCATACACAACAAACAAATGTGATACAATTTTTTATCAACACATCTTAACTATAGACATTAATGGGGTTCTGTGTGGCATTAGGTTTATCCTGGCAGCTGCTTCCAGACACCGCCTTCTCTTTCTTTCACTCAGAAAAGACAGCATATGTGAAAATCTGCCATTAACTGCAAGTCACCTTATGGGAACTTTGACAAGTCTATTTACACAGGCTGAAACAAATACCACCTACTCAAAAGTAACAGGAGATTTAGTTTGAGGAGTTAGGAGTAAATTATTGCATCAACAGTGTGTTTTATTTCTAAATAAGTTGGAGGGATTGCTGTCTCGACTGCCTTTCCAAGGAGTGTCTGGATTTCCAAAGAAGGCAGGTCCTCTGCACCTAGGAAATTGGCGAATGGTAAATTCCAGCCTCTGCAGGTATAAAGGATGATTTGAGCTAGGAGGGATGGGGAGAGGGGGGCATCATCCAGGAAACTCCATCTAAAGCAGCCGCATGCCACACAGAACTGGCTGCCACTCAGTTCAGCCCAGGTTCTATAAATATTGTCCTGGCATTCGAGAAAATGCCCCAAAATAAATTTGTGACCATACAAATTCTAATTCTGAGTGTGTTGACAAGTTCCCCTTGACTCCTATATCGAACAGTTAATACTTTGTTCTATACTCCTGTCTTGTCAGGTTTTTACAATATGGGGGGGACTTTGCAATTCCAAACTTATTGGTAGGCACAAATGATATGATGAAGACACTTCTAAGCAATATGGATGTGTGTCTATATCTTCAGCTAGAAGGTCCTACTGTGAGCTTACATTTTTTGATTGTTGTTAAGGATAAGCAAAAGTATTCATGTCTTGAAATCTCGCTGGAAATAAAGCTATGAATGACTGGCATTCATCCAAACTTTTGGAACAATCACACACGTTGACTCACTGGGATTTTGTTTCACCCAGTCTGGATTTCAAGCTATAAATCCAGGCTGGTTTCCTCACCCCGGAGTGTTATGTCACCATATTTGGGCAAGGACTGGAGTGGTTCTAACATATGCTCCTAGACTTGCTCTTCATATTGAAAGGCAAATCACTTTCCTCTTTTCTATAGAAGATGAAATCAACATATGGATGGTGTACACTTCATAAGCAAGCTATTTTTCATGCAATCATAAGTTTGGGGAGAATTTTAAAAATAATGATGTACTAAAAGCTGTATGTTGCTCTCTCTTAACTGATGTCTTTCGAGATGACCTAAGATCTCCACTGGATCTTGAGTAGAAATAGGCAGCTCCTTTGAGAGTGAGTTGGACGATGGAAACGACGCTGTCTCTCTGCTTAGTATCCAACTAACATGTGAGTCTGACTCATGGGACAAGACCTAAAGGCTTGCAAAAAAACTGGCTTTCCCAAGAGATGAACAGTGAAGTCCCCTTTTATGGCCATGATCCATGAATATTCTTCCTTGCACCTTTTCAGGTATGAGAGGAATTTTCTAAGCCCATCATTTAATGAATACTTATTAAGACCTTTCTATGTGCAAGGTACTCAACTGGGTGCTTGGGGAGAGACTGGGGACAAAATAAATATCCCTGTCCTCAAGGAGCTTATAGTCAAGTGGCAGCAACTAATGCTAAATTAATATTATCATTTTCCTAGTATCTACTTAAATGTCAATTAAAATAAGGACCAGTAGGTGGAGGGGACACATACTATTAGAGACAGTAGAGGACTGTGGTTTGATTGGAGGGTCAAGGAAAACATTAAACTTGAATTGAGAATCATGAGGTCAAAGATGGTGGGTAGTGGGGAGGTGGGAGGGGTCAGACTAGTGACCTTGCCGAGCATAAGATATTAAGGACTTTTTGATCATAGACTTTAGAACAATAAGGGCACAAAAGAAGGGTCATGACCTAATCTTTGTCTGATGATCACTTGGGCTACAACAGGAGAGGAAGAACTAGCAGGATTTATTGACGATGTAGAGGGTTAGTGAATAAATGAATGCCATAGGCTAGGCAGGAGATGAAGGTGGCTGGGATGCAGGGATGGGAAAGAGAAAGGGGTTGGGTGTGAAACATATTTAGCCTCTATTTGGGACAGGGAGGGGAGTCAGTGAGAAGCAGAGATCCTGATTTTCAAGGTTATGCAAGAGCCATTCAGGAGAATGGTCTTCCCTTTTCAACTATGATGAGAAATTTGGTGGAGGGGAGAGGGGAAAGTTGCTTTTGACTGATGACATTTTCGAACAGTGAGGAGACAGGGTCAGGTGGAAAGCCTGGCCCTGAAAAATGCAGCCTAGGAATTCTCAAGGTCCTCAGATAGAGAGTTACATGTGGGAGTCACTCATCTGAGCACTGAGTTCAAGTGTGGACTTCCTGTTATCTACCATCCTAGTGGAAGACACTTGGTGAGGGAGGTTTTTCCTATGGAAGGACCACTATGATCTAAGAGGTTTGAACTTGACTCTTCCCTGGGTGCTCCATCGCTTCTTTCCTGAGAGGCTTCCTAACCCAAGTCTATTGGTTCCTCTTGCATCCTTAGGTGTCCAGCTTACCAGCTCCAGGAGTCTTTTGGGTCTGATCAAAACAGGTCCGTGCTCATCCTCTCCTGGGGCTTCTACTTCTTTCCCTCATGGGTCTGCTTGGGCTGGTATGACATATGCCCAGAAGTGGACAAGTATGTTTCTTCACAGTTCTGGAAGAGAACTCTGATCTTGAATAACTACACAACTGCCTGTTCACTGTCCTCATGTAGCCGAGAATGAATTCTTTCTTTTCTATACAATTAGGACTTTGCCCTGGCTATCTCATTGTCATTAAGTACCCACTAAAGACCCCATCTCCTGATGAAGTCCCAATGGCATTGGGGTTTTGACATATGAATTTTATGTGGACAGAAGTTGTTCTATCACCATGGAGAACACTTGTGCAGTTGGCTGCCTCTCCTGACTCCTGACAGTGGAAAGCCAAGATATTAAAGTCTGCTAGACTCCCAATGCAACTCACATACTCTCCACTTTGTGTCTCCCAGTTCACAAAAGAAAGTGAACACATACAAAATTATAATAAGACACCTTTTAGTCTCACAAACTATAGTGCATGACTGAATGCAGTAAGGTTTAATCTAAATCATGTACTGGCGATGATTAAGAAAATGTTTACATCTAGTGTTAGGATTTTCCAGAACTGGATATTGGGAATTGCTTGAGGGTCTTTAAACTGGTGTAACTCTTTGGTAAGTAGTTAGGCAATATCTGTGAAGACATTGAATTGGGAGAACTTTGGCCCGGTTCTTAGAATTTATCTTTCAGCAATACTTGTCCATGAGTACAAAGCTATGTACAGAAGGATCCTTTGAGTGCTACCATGTTTTTTGTACTATCAAGAAGAAAAGAAAAAGAAAACCACTCTGTGGTGGAGTTCTGACAGGAAGCAGAATTCACTATGGTAGTTCAAGTTCAGATCAACAGACTTAAGAAAGCAGCAGGGTCGTGTGTAGGTGTGCAGAGCTCTTGTATGTTGTATTTGGTGACTTAGGTAGGAATCTTGATATCAGTCATGGCAGAAAGAGTTACATCCAACAGAGATGGCCAAATATTCACCAGCCCGTGACTGGTTAAAGGACTCTGTAATGGGGTGGAGGTGGGTTAAAGCAAGTACACTAGGAACAGTGGGATGCCATTTCCTCTTCTAGGCAAAGTGAAACACAGTGGAGGTATGGCAAAGAGGAAGAGGAAGATGGTGTTGAGGGGTGAGGTGTGTAACTTCCAGAAAGTTACACCTCTCTTCCTAGGAGAAGTAGGGGTGGATGAAATAGCATGATCTCTTTGCTTCTGCCCCAGACCTGCCATGCTTCTGCTTGGCAAAACCTAGTAAGAAGCCAAACTTCAACTTTGGATCACAGAGTACTGTGGGGAAGAGTAAACAGAATCTGGGCCAGACATGTTAAAAATAAACATTATTCTATATTTGAGTAACCTTCAAGAAACAGTAATATCTTAGTCACTGATATACTGCTGGGAAGAGACACCATGACCAAGGCAACTCTTACAAAAGAAAGCATTTAAGGGGGGGCTTACATACACTTTTGGAAGTTCAGTACAATACCAGCATGGTGGGGAGCACAGTGGCATGCAGGCATGTCGGAGCAATAGCTGAGAGCTACATCCTGATCCTCAGGCAGAGAGAGAGAGAACTGGGCCTGGTATGGGTTTTTGAAACCTCAAAGCCCACTGCTAGTGACACACTTCCTCCAACAAGGCCACACCTACTCTAACAAGGCCATGCCTACTCTAACAAGGCCACGCCTACTCTAACAAGGCCACACCTCCTAATCCTTGTAATCCTTTCAAACAGTTCCTCTCTCTGCTGGCCATGCATTCAAGTATGTGAGCCTATGAGGGCCATTCTTATTCATACTTTCACAAGTGATTTGTACAGATTATAGACTATTTATTAAACTAAAGTGCTACACAGACATGAAAAAAATGATATAGAGTTCCCTGTGATGACATAAAACTGCTATAATATATTGTTAAATGATAAAAAGTAACTTAGAGAAAACATAAACTTGGGAGGTGAGGGTGGATCTGGGAGAAGTTAGAGGGAGAAATTGGAATAGTGAATATGATCAAATGTATTGTGTACATGTATGAAATTCTCAAAAAGTTAATTTATATACATATATCTTTAAAATGAAGTATAAGCTGGATGTAGCAGTGCATGACTTTAATTCCAGCACTCAAGAGGAGATCTCTGTGAGTCAGAGGCCAGCTTGGTCTTTATAGTAAGGTCCAGGACAGCCAGAAAACATAGTGAGACCTAGTCTCAAAGACCAAAAAAAAAAAAAAAAAAAAGTATAAATCCTTAATCCACTTCTATAAAAAGAAAATATATATATGTATACCTGTATTTTTCCTTTCTCCATAGGTCAAACAAGAGGTGTGTGTGTGTGTGTGTGTGTGTGTGTGTGTGTGTGTGTGTGCCAAATTCCTAAAGTGATCATCTTTGGAAAACAAGGTTAATTGAATAGAAATCGGGGATTGATTTTCTTCTCCTCAGGTTTCCAGTGTTTTAGAGTTTATGAATGTTTGTACCTTTATTATAGTGTTTAGACAAAGGTGGCTGTACCTGCTTCTTTCTCTTCAAAGAAAACACATGATGGAGGGATAGGCCATGCCTTTCTATGCGTCACCTACAACAGATCTCCTTTTTTAGCCACTCACCTGAAAACCCTTGACATGTTTCTCTGAGACATAGGAATCAGTATGTCACCTTGCTGTATGAGAGACAGTATGGACGTGAGGAAGTGACCATCACTGAGGGTTGTGTTATCTGCCTTAGGGACATTCTGAAGAGCAGAGTTTCAGTGCAGAGGTGGATTTCTGCCTAGTGATATGTCTGAAATAAAGTCATCCTGACTGTAGCCCTGAGTGTCACTGCTGTGTTCATGATTGGTTTGTTGGTGATATTGGAGGCCAAATCCATGCAAACACTCTATGATAGAGCTACCTGCCCCCCAATGCTGCAGCTAGTTTTACATTTTCAAGCCCGACTATAACTTTTGATGATTGATTTTGTTTTCAATGAGCAAAAGTAAGAAAATGGTATGATAATTATTGCTATTTTCATAATCCATTTCTAGCTGGAAGCAATATGTTTAGAAAATTAAACATTGTGAAAAGTGATTCCCCAAATACAAAATGATTTTACTCTACAAAACACGTTCTTAATTCCTAATTATTTTTTACTTTTTGCTTTTGTTTTTGTTTTTGGAATCAGGGATTCTCTGTGTACCCTGGAACTCACTTTGTAGATTAGGCTGGCCTCACACTCATAGACCTGCCTCTGCCTCCCAAACTCTGGCATTAAAGGTGTGTCCCACTACACCTAGCTTCATTCCTAAAGTTAAATACATAAATTGTCCTGACTGGGGCGTGTGTGTGTGTGTGTGTGTGTGTGTGTGTGTGTGTGTGTGTGTGTTGGCATAATGATTAATTTTTTTTCACAGAAAAGAACCTTATACTATTTATTAGATGTATGAACAGAAAGCCAGTGTTTTCACAGTAAACAATACTTTCAAACTCAAATATATTTATATTTCTGGGATGACTGAATTATAATCAACATGGAAAAGAAAACATCAGTAAAACATTTTCTTGACCAAAATACACACTCCACCCTTCAGCCACTTCCTCAGGCAAGCATGCGGGCAGCAAACAGTTCGCCCTCCCTCATCTCCTTCACTAGTCACCATAGCTAATTAGAGAGAGGCTTGGGCACATCAAAGACAGACACCGGCAATGGCTGCTGTGGGCACGTACAAACATTTATCATCCTATCCTACGGGAGCATCAGGGAAGTTGATTATTTTCTTTAGAAACATGTTGTTAGGACATTATATAACATTAAGGCAGCTATAAAATACATCTGCAGAATAAATCAGATCAAACAAACGATAAAAACTGCTAACATGCAGGAAAAAAAAAACCAGAGAAGTAGAAGGAAGCGGGGAGCTTTGAAAGAAGAATACAATTTCAATATTTTCCCAACTTTTGCAAGCAATGTCTGATGCCTCCCACTATCTATGGGCAATTCAGTGACCCGAGGTAGAGCACATTGCTTTGCATCCCCACCATTCATCTCTAGGATTCTTTTCACCTTACTGAACTGAAACTCTATGTGGACCACTAAACAACAAATCCCCCTTCCCCTCCCCACCGCAGCCTCTCACAATCACTACTACACCTTCTTTTCTGTCTATAATTCCGTCTACTCTACTCATTATAAGTGAAGTCATGGAGTATTTGCAAATATCTGTGGTTGGCTTATTTTGTTCAGGTCTATCCGTGTACTTCTGTGGGACAGGATTTCCGTTTTTTAGAAATTGAATGGTGCTAACGATATCACACTGATGGTGGAGAACACACCATTTATTCTGTCATCTGTGGGTGGACATGCAGGTTGCTCCCACCTTCTGACTATTTGACTAGCACTGCTGTAATATACAGATCTCTCTTTCCGCCCTCGTCCTTTGATGTCTACACCCCAAAGGGGGACTGCTGTATTACACATTGATCTTTTTCATTTTTTGAGGAGCAACCATGCTGTAGTCCTCAGCAAGATCTGCATTTAAAAAAAAAAATGGTCTCCATAATAATTTTCTTTTTCTTGTTTGCATGTTCACTCATTCATTCATCATTCACTCATTCACTCACTCACTCACTCACTCACTCACTCACTCACTCACTCACTCATCTAGTTGGTTTGCAGGCCTAGGGATTGAATTTACGCCTTCTCACATCTTAGTACGCCACCACTGAGCTATATCCCCAGAGGATCTTCTATTTTTCATTTGGAGTTAGAGTCTCACCAAGTTGCCCAGGCTGACCTTGAACTTGCTATCCTCTTCCTATTCAGCCTCTCAAATAGCTGGGATGACAGGAATGCTCCACCAGGCCAGGTACGGTTTTGTTTTATTGTGGGAACCAAACTAAGAGGCATGAGGCTAAGTTTCCTTGACCATGTCTGTGTTTCTCATGATCCTTTGGGTCTGCACTTCCCTGATGAGTAAGGGTCTTAAGACTTCGCACATGCTTATTGGCTGTTACTGAATCACCTTTAGAGACACGTCTGTTTAAGCCCTTTGCCTATTTTTCCATCCAGTTGTTATTGAATTTTAGTCCTCTATATATTCTGAACACCAGCACCCTGATGCTATGACCTTGACACAGTAGCACGGTATCTAGTCACCTTTTAAATATTCTAAGTATTTTTCTTCTTGAAAAAAAATTATTATATTATGTTAAATCAGTACTCTCAATAAAATCACTACTTAGAGATTCCTATATAATAAAACCAAGCTGATGAGATTTACCAACTTCATTTAGGCAAGAAAATAAACAGCGGCCCTTCTCTCCCAAATGAGGCCGTGGTGTTTACACAGTCGCTGGAGAGCAATGTGGTAAAACCCTTGGGAAGCATAAGGAATTATTTTAGACCAGATTAAATGCCCCTGCAAGACATTCTTCCAGCAAAAGAACGAGATAAGGGTCGTTTCTCTGAGCGATAGGGAAGTTTGTCTAATAGCGGGCCTTGCCAAGGAATAATTCACTCTCTAAATATTTTTCACACAGAACGGTGACTCACGGATCTGGGAGCAGGGAAAAGGAAAAAAATCTGGAGGAGCTTGACAGACTCACCTTTTTCATATTTCTGAGCTGAGCTGGTAAGCCTGACATGGTTTCCTCTCTGGGCATTTGAATCTGTGAAAGATACTTTTGTTTTATCAAGCGGGGAGTGGGGATGGGCATCTTACTTCTAATGAATATGATACTCACTATATCTAACAGAGTCTATATTGCTTCAAAAAAAGAAACAAAACACTGACTTATAATTGCAATCCTTCTTTTTGCATTTTGACCCAGGTTTTCCCTATGTAACTTAGGCCTGGCTACTCTTTAGCTTGTGACCATCCTCCTGCTTCTGCCTCTTGAAAACACCGAGCCCAGCTGCAATCAATTTTCAAAACTTTAGTTCTATGTTTCTCTCTTTTCAATTGGTGAGGCTAGGAGGGTTATCTTGAAGTGCTGCTCGATTTCTCTTGAGCTGTGGTCTACGGTTATCCATTAGCCAGTTAAGGTCCTTCTGTTCTACCCACATGAAAATCATGAATAGTGAGGAGAAGGTATCCCTGGCCTGTGAATGCCAAAGGCTTAGGAACTCAACTAACAGGCTTGGAAAATTTCATCTCCTAGTCTTGAGAAGTAGGGACCGGGATTTGGATGCCATGTGTCTATGGTTGTAGACGCTTAGGTTGGAAGCTTAGTGTTCTAAGGTTTTGACCACCACTGGCCACAGCACCTGGCAGCTGTTGGAATCCTTGGCTTCTAACAGCAGCAAGAATTGGGAGACAGTACCTGCTAATATTAAAGCTCCTGAATGGGTCATATCTGTTGGGACCCTCTGCTCCTATAGTGGCTAGCTCTCAAGCCTAGAGTTTTAGAATCCTTGGGCCATAAGGCATAGTCGCTCCCCAGAACTATTCTAGCAACAGGAGCTTTAGCAACTAGGGTTATAAGCACGTGTTACCCTTCTTGGATTATTGGTGACTGTTATGCTTGGCAGAAGGGGCACATGTAATCTATGATTGGGCTTTGTCTTCACTTCCATTTCCCCACCTAAATCAGGAGTTTGGTAACAAGACTTCTAGGTCAGAATTATCAATAGTACTTTCCTTCAGAAAGACCATCCAACTTATTCATCATATGGTAATGGGTAAGGAGTCAAAAAGTAATGACACCCCAATTCTTCTATTAGACTCCCCATCTTTCATTGCTCCCCAACAAAGAATACTGCCCGTACACCACTTTGATCCTCAGGAAAAACTGAAATCACACCTGTTGTCAGAATTCCCCCCAAATTAATATGTATCAAACCCTTGGAATATACTGAGTGTTCTATATTATAGCTCTGTGGCTTGGAGTTTTAGGTAAGACACCCAAGAGCACATAAGGGGCAGGACTTGAGTGCTTACTTTGTGTCAGACACTGATTGCATAGATGAATTTGCTTTTCAAGAAAACTGACAGGTAATTATTTTCACTCCCAATCTACAAATGAGGGGACTGAAGTTCAGAGAGTTTGAACAATTTCCTCAAGGTTATGGTCCTGTTGTAAATCATAGCCAGAATGTGGACTCTGAAGATGAGTTTCCATACCATCCTATGGTGTTAATATGATAGGGCTGACTAGCAAAACACAACACCCAGGGCACTTTAAACAAACAAAATTATTGTCTTTCTGTTTTGGAGGTTGAAAACTCAAGGTTGAGGTGGGGGGGAGGGCCTGATTTCAACTGAAGTCTCTCACATTAGTATGCAGACAGATGTGTACTATACCCTTATATGATCTTTCCTCTGTACCCACACATTTGTCAAGTTGGGCTGATGCCCACCAATAAATCTCAATTTAGCCATAATTATGTCTTTAAAGGTCCTATCTTGATTATATCATATTTTGAAGGGCTGGATGTTAAGGCTTCAGCACATGAAGTTCATAACAAGAGGGTCTAGTTACCATCTGGTAAGGTCATAATACAGATGTCTTATAGATTATCTTTTGTTCAGACTGCTACCTGTTCCAAGGACTATAAGCTCCCCAATCTCTCTGTAATCTACGTGTGTGCAGAATTCCAAAATGCTTCCCACTCCTCATAAAAATTTAGAAATGCCCTTATTGTAGAAAGAGTAAGTGGATGAAACTATAGGCTTTGAAGGTAGACTCTCAAAGATGATATGACTGTGGACATGAGAGAATGATCATGCCCATCTCTCTTATGGTTTCTTATCCCAGTTATCAGAAAGAACTATGGGAATGCAAGGGCTAATCCTCGATCTGTATTCTGGAAAACTTAGTCTATGGCCCGGAACCCTAGGTGGGGTAATACATTTGGGATGTCCATGCCCTCAGACCTACCACCTCCTCACATCCTGTGGGAGGAAAATGTGGCTTGAGTCAGACTAAGTTGGGAATCAGCCCAGAACTTCTGGAATATGAAGTTCAACATGAAAAATTAAAATAATCTTCCACAGTCGTTTTCACTCTGAGTCTGTGTGGATGCTAAATGTGTGATTCATTCCCAATAAATCCAGGTCCTCTGATTACATGGCTTCTGAGCCATTAAAGGGAAAAATATTATAAACAAATATATATGTATATATACACATATACATACAGTTTTAGGGTATTCTATTTTTTTATGCTCTTTTGGCAGATGCAGCAAAAATATAAGAAATTCAATTCTCTATTTATCTCTCTCTCTCTCTCTCTCTCTCTCTCTCTCTCTCTCCACACACACACACACACACACACACACACACACACACACACACACATACCATATAAAGAGATAATGATACACACATACATAAGCAACCACACACATATACTACAAAAAAATAATTGATAATTAAGATTTTCAGATGATATAGGCCCACAATTATTTAGGGTACTTGCTTTGAAATCTGAACTGTCACGAGACATCATTTCATTCTTTTCTCCTTGGTTCATTGTAAACTTGAGCTAATATGTAAATTATGAACAGTCTTCTAAAATCAAGAGGAATGTCAACAAAATTATGTAGCTAATGAAAAGGCCAGTGCGTTTTCTTATTTGTTTGCTTTCAAGTTGCCTTACTAAATTGGTCTATTGTGAGAATGTTTGTTGACATAACACAAATCAGTTTGAAAGGATTTGGGAAAGATTTCAAGGGAAAGGCTCAGCTTGCTACAGTGTATGTAGACGAACCAGACAGTTGATGTCATTGTCCATTTCTCATTGAAGAAAGAATCCTGCTGTTGAGTACATGACCTTGTGCCAACAGACCATTGTTTCCAGTCTTGGACTAATCAAGTCTCCAGTTCAGACATTACAGCCATTTTGTTTTCCTCTGTGGAGTTGGGGTCACAAAGGAAGAATTTGTCCTTCGGGTCCTTCATAGTTTCTGGTTGTCATAGTTTGTCCCTGAACCTTAGGATCTCTTGGTGCCTTTTCTTTGGATCCCTGTTTCAGGACATTGAAGCTTATAGTTCATTTAATGCCTCCAGCATCCCACCTGGAGGAACGCTAAAGAGGAAGTTCAGCCACATGTATGAAGACAGGTAAGTGTGACAAGCAGCGGTGACTTATTAGTTATTGTGTGTTGGGTGACTTTCCCTGGAGAAACAAAGACATATCCATTCACCCCAGATAGTGATGGAACCAATAGACCAAAGAGAAGACTGTCTGAGCCCAGCTTGATGAACCAATGGATTTAAGGAGACCACTTACAGACCACAATGTCTACCTTTTATAGAATCTCTAGGCAGGTATCATGAAGATCTCATGCTCTTCTGAGCCTCATGCACTTCCACCTCTCTCCATGATAGAAAGAAAATAAACTTGATCACGAAGGTCTCCTTTGCGTCATCATGGTTGCTCTGCTTCCAGACAGGGAGGATCCTGTCCAAACCAGAGAAAAGAGCAACATTGCATTGGCCTCTGTACACAGCAAAAGCTCTTAACATTAATACTGACAATGAGTGCTAGAGAAATGGGAAGAAAAGGCTTCTGTTTCTCATTTGGCCTCAGCAGTGCTATGTCTGCCACATTTGGATTGCTAGCACATTACACCTGAAGGAAACATTCTTCCTAAAACACTGTCTTTACAAATCATACAGTTTTCTCTCATCCCTCTTCTGTTCAGATGGATTTCCTGGTTCTTCCCCGTTTCCTGAACTTGCAAATGTTGTTATTCTGACTGGTTCCTGGCTCCTCTTCCCTTTATGTTTTCATCGTTAAAAAGATCTTTTCTGCTCATGTGAGTTTAGATGCCATTTCTACACTAACAACTCCCCATCTGCCCTTTCCCATTCTGAGCCCCAGACTTGAATACCTAGCTGCTTATGGTTGGGTTGTCTGAATTCTTTCCATGAGCCCCAGACCCACACCCATTGGCCCAGTCTTCAATTCTTAGTTTCTATTTCAGGGAATACCACCACCATTTTCTTTCCAGGTACCTGGAGTCATCAAGGGAAACTCAGGTGAATCTTCCTCCAGAATATGTCTTTATTCCCAATTTTCCACCTGAATTACTAAAATGCTCACCGGATCCAGATCCACATTTCTTGAATTAAAAGCCACCATAGATCTGAGCCTTTTTGTTTACTTCTCAAGGGAGGTCTCTGATCACTGTTAACTGGACTCTAGTTGGTCCCCACAGACAAGGCTCCCAGATGTACATTTCTTCCCTGCCCCATCCAGCCCCAGAGCTCATGTAAGTCCCCAAGTGGAAGCCAGAAAGTTTGCAACACCCACCATAGGACTGCATCTGTTCTTACCCCTCAGACCTAGTAATTAGCCTCTTTAAAAAGCGAAATCTTTGGTTTTGCTCATTTGTGTGTATAATGTTAGATAGGAATTTTCTGCTTAAGTATGATGTGAAATAGTAGTGGGTATCTGTGTGTGTGCTACTGAGAGTTGACCACAGACCCTAGCAGAGGCCAGGCAATCACTCTATCATGCAACCACACCTTCAGCTCCTGCAGCTCTCTGTGTAAAATCTGGTGTTTGTGCTTGTCTTAGTCAATACTCTATTGCTGTGAAGAAACACCATGACCAAGGCAACTCTTATACAGGACAGTGTTTAGTTGGGGCTGGCTTACAGTTTCAGAGGTTTAGTCCATTATCAGCATGTCAGAGAGCATGGTGGCATGCAAGCATACACGGTGCTGGAGAAGCTGAGAGTGCTACATCCAGATCCACAGGAAGGGAGAGAGAGCCACTGTGGCTGGCTTGGGCTTCACAAACCCCAAAGCCCGCCCCACAGTGACACACTTCCTCCAACAAGGCCACACCTACTCCAACAAGGCCACATCTCCTAATCCCTTTCAAGTAGCACCACTCCCTGATGACCACACATTTAAATCTATGAGCTTATGGGGCCATTCCTAGTCAAACCACCACAATGCTGTGTAAGTGTCTGGACCGAAACTGGTATTCAGTTTGGGTTAATGTGTTATACAAGGACATACAGGCTTTGGTGTGTGATGTGAGATGGAGCTGTCCTTTGTGTGTAGAGAAATGGTCATCTGCCTTTTGTTTATGTGTGACCAGGGGCTTCTAGTTATTGAGAATATACAGGTATGAAGAGCATCTCTTTAGGAGCTAGAGAAATAGATCAGCAGTTAAGAGCATCTGTTAATCTTGCACAGGACCCTATTTTATTTTCCAGCATTTGCATGGTGGCTCACAGCCATTCATGATTTCAGCAGCAGGGGACCCAATGCTGACTTCCACAGGCATGCATATGGTGCACATGCATACACACAGTCAAAATATTCGTACACATTAAATAAATAAATAAATAAATAATTATGGAGATCCAATCTCTATATAGATGCCAGAGTGACTATCTTCTTCTGTTGTGTCTCGCTCTGAGAAAATTCCTGAGACTAGGTAGTTTATAAAGAACACAACTTTTATGTCCTTACAGTCCCAAAGGCTGATAAGTCCAAAGACAAGATTCTAGGATCTTGATCTAGATCGGGGCTTTCTTGGAATTTATTAGACTGGCTTACAAGCTGTGCTCTGGGTAGTCCAACAATGACTGTCTCAAGATGGAAAGGTTGAGAATCTAGTAACTGTTCAGTCCATGAGAGTGGCTATCTCAGCAGTCCCAACCTGGTGCTGGAGTCCTGGAGGATTCTGGAGAATGGCTGATCTTCATTCCAACCTGGAATCCTGAAGGAGTTGGTGAAGGAATGCCTCAGCTCAAGATAGATGAACTTGCCAGTGAGACTGATGGAAAACAGACAAAAAGCCAACTTCTTCTGTATCCTTTGTTACAGGCTGCCTCCAGAAGATGTAACCCAGATTTAGGGTGGGTCTTCCTGCCTCCCTCACAGGAGTGCCCTGAGGCTTGGGTTTTTGTTGATTCCAGATACAGCCAAGTTGACAACTGAGCTTAAACATCACAGTTGTCATTGTATCAGAGTAAATTACAAAGTTGTCTGTATCATACAAAGTGACCCATGGCCTGGTCCCGCCACCCTGCCACTTCCTGACCCCCCCCCCCACCCATCAACTCCTACCATTGTATCTTCTTCCCCATCTAACTCTAGCCATGATAGCCTCTATCATTATGGGCTTTCTGGGAGACCCTTGCGTGACTGCCCATATGTCTCTATTTACAAGTTATTGGTTTCATATAATAATTTATTTGTTTACTGCTTCTTTCCCATTGAAATGCAAAGGTCAGGGATATCAACACTCTGCAATGGTATGAGGTGAGTATTCAACAAGTACTCACTAAATGACTGAATACCAAAGGTATACAACAGATTATATGCACACACACACAAAAAAAGTATAAATGCTAAAAATGGCAATTCATGCTACCAATCATTTTGACCTGTCATTTAACAAAATCCTGATTGTATTCTATTTTCAACATGCCAAACCGACTTTGTTTTAAATTTTATCTCATCAAAACAGAACTCTGCACACATCCATGGCATAGATGTCTATAGCACTCAATGTTTGTATAGTCTAGCTTTCAAAGTTACTTAATCATGACAGGAGCTTATTGGCTCTCAATTCTGAGAGAGAGAAAGAGAGAAGATTTTATCTGGGAAAGTTTTAAACAGTTCTGGCAAACTGGTGCATTTAGAGTGTTAGCAGAAAGCTTACATTTTTATTGACCCGATGTCTGTACAGATTAGATGCCTAAGCAGAATATTTCTTAGTATGTAAATATTATGTAAATATTTCTTAGTATGTAAATATTATGGTTATGAGAGCATTTGTTTCATTCTGAACACCAGTTCTTGCTCATATTGCTGCTTTCCAAGTCTTTGTTTTCCATAAATTGTAAGCTTGGTCCCAGTTGTTCCGGGATGCTCACTCGCGTCCTCTGTACACTGAGTGACCTCAGCACGGAGCAAAGGCTGCTGACGAAGCTGTATTGGCCAGTGCTAAGGCAGCAGCTGCAGGCAGTTAACTAAGGAGACTCTTTCCTCCCTTGTCCTGATGAACCTATAAACAGCCCAGTTCATGGACATCTGGAACATTCTCTCTTTAGTTTTATTAATCTCATTTCTGGTAAGACATTTGCTTAGATTTGATTCAGTAGCATATTTTAACTTTCTTTTTCAAATTAATTCTTACTTATTCTTTGATCATTTCACGCATGTTTACAGTGTATCTTGATCACATCTACTCCCAACATCCTCCTTCAACTCCCCCCCCAACCCCCACCAGGACACCCTATCACCTCTCCCAACTTTTCTTTATGACAAATTATTTTTTTATTATTTGGTAAGTATGTAGACTGATAAAAGATGGTGATTATAAAAAGCAATGCTTCTTACTCATCTCTTTCTGAGAAAAATACTTTTTAAGAAACCGACCAAAAATCAGCTACTAATGTAAGACTTCAGAGATGGGAAAGGCTTTGTAACAAGCATGTCACTCCTGATGATAAAAATAGATCCTACTGTTCCAAAATGGAGGAAAATTTCATTATACCTTCTAAAATTATCAATCAGCAGGCTTAGTTACCCATTGGATTAACCTTTTCTACTGGAAATGATTCCTGCATGATTTTCTAGTTAATCCAATATCTATGGGGTGTACCATGATAAAATACTACAGAGTAAAATTAGTTAAGCTGAATTGAATCAAATTTAAGTGCCCCAAATAGACTAAGGCCATCATTGAGACTTCTTAAGAGCTACCAGGATGACCAAAACCCTTACCTTTGTCTTAACTTGACTCTTAAATGAAAATACCTCATAAACAAAAGTCTGTCCACAAATATGTCCAAAATGGCACATGTGGTGGTACATGCCTGTAACCCCCACACTCATGAGGTGGAGGCAGGAAGATATCTGTGAGTCTGAGACTATCCTGCTCCTAATAGCAACTTCCAGGCCAGCTGGGGTTGCATAGAATACCTTGTCTCAATATATCTCTATATTTATAGAGATGGGAAAGGCTTTGTATCCTATACATCTAAATATGTATATCTATATGTTATGTATAGCTATCACCCAAGAAATAATCATCACTGCCAAGGAGAACTCCTATTCCAAAAGCCCCACCTAAAGGTATAAATCCAACAGTAAGATGTATATATTTCCTGTTTGTCTCCTTTGTAATGAAGGGTGATCTGACAGTGTAGTTTCTTCTCCTAATCAGCAGAATGCTAATGTTGGATGGAGTGGGTCTCGGCACTCTTTAATCCATCCACATTTACTGTATGGGGAAAGAGGGCAGGGAGTGAAAATAAGCCAAGTGGTCACATCTACCCAGAAAAGGGCTTGGACTTGAAACTCACTCTCCCCCTGCCCCGCCACCTACAGTCGTTTCTCAATTCCAGTCTATTTTCTCCTTGCAAATTGTCTTACTTTAGGAAGATTTTTGAAGAGGAACTTGGACCAAAGAGAGAAAAACAAATTGCCAGATGGGTGAGTGAGAAGCATTTTCCATGTCTGTCTTCTGGGCTTTCTCCAGGGGGGTTCTGTGAGCCCCAAGACTCAATGCTCCCATTTTGTGTAACGAATCAGCCCCCTCCCACACTGCTGTGTTTCTGGCTGGGCATCAGCTCAGTACCATCCTTGGGAGAGTTGGGGAAAGTAGTCATTGAAGTCATTTCCTGTGTCCTGTGGTCCGGAACAGGGATGCCAGTTGAGAAAGATCAAGTGTCTAACACAGAAAACAGACTAGCAGTGAGCAGGCCACCAGAGGCAGTGAGTGGGAAATGGCAAGAAAACAGCATGGTGTAGGGAGAGAAGGTGAGAAAATGGGCTTGTGGCTGAGCCACATTAACGTTAGGCCACATGAGGAAGTGCTGTAACTTTTACAAGCCTGATTTTCTTAATCTATAAAGCAGAAACAATATACCATATGTCTCAATATCCTTACGAAGATAAAACAAGGTAATATACACACTATATATTTTCCATATATTAAATGGAAACAAGATCTGGTGTATTCCAGGCTGGCTTGAACTCACTGTGCAGCCAACCTTGACCTTCTGGTCTTCCATCTCCATGCCTCCATTTCTCCAGCATTGGTCACCATACAGGGTTTATGTGGTGCTAGGGATCAAACCCAGGGCTTCCTTCATGTTATGCAAGCTATCATCTGAACTACATCCCCAGCTGTGCTCCATGCATATTTTAGGAGAGAGCTACATTGCATAGAATGAACACGTGGCCTTGACAGTTGGATTGGCTAGGTTTCTTAGGAAGGTGACCAGGACACTGTAGAATCGCTATAGAATATCAACTTCTACCCTTCCCTCTCCTGAGCCCGTTACCTTCCATCCATGTATAATATGCAAAGATGGTTCTCACGCTGCAGTGTGCACCAGTCACCAGGAGGGCAGCTCTCTGATGCAGTGGGTCTGGGGTAGGGCCCCCAAGTTTGCACTTGTTGCAAGCTCCCAGCAATGCTGGGGTTGTTTGTGGTGCAACACATTAATATTGATGTAGATACAGAGCTAGTTATGGGAGGAACAGTCCTGAGCTCTGTTTGGATTTCTGATTGAAAGCCCTGTTCTGAGGCACCTTGATTTACTATGGTACTAATAGTGACGACATGCCTGGTTTCTTTTCTCAGTCCTCCACTGCTCTTTCTACTCCTTCTCCTCCTCCTCCCCTCCTCCTATTCTCCTCCTCTTTCTCTTCCGTCCCTCCTCTTCCTCTACCTCCTCTTCCTCCTCCTCCTCCTTCTTTTCCTTTCACATACAGCTTTGGAATGCAGAGCTCTATTTGAAGTAACAAACAAACAAAAAAAACCAAGAAAAATCCTAGGTCAATACTTAGTTCACCTCAAATAAAAAGCTTGGGAATATACTTTTCTGCTTCTACAAATGTAGCAAATTTCTCATTACTTTTTTTTTTAAACAGGTGAAAACTATAATCAATTAAACACTAAACCAAATACTGTGATCCAAATACTGTTGGACTCACTGCTTGGGATACCTAAACGAAGCACACTTAGGAAGGTTTAGTTTTATATGAGAGCAGGCCATTATTATTTGTGTCAAGGTCAATGGTGTACCAGTTGTAGCTGAAGGACATGTTTAATTTGTTTAGTACTATGTGGTTTCATCAGAGTTTTTCTTAATTCTGTTAGTGCTGTTTGGTTGTTTGGGGATTTTATTTTTTTTATTTATTCATTTATTTTTTTATTTTTTAATGGACTAAATATCTTGTAGCTCCAGAATTTATGTGTTGAAGCTCTTACCTTCACTGTGGCTGTATTTGGTGATGGAACCTCAAAGAAATAGCTGAAGACAAAGGAAGTCTTATGGGGGGAGTCTGATAGGATTGGCGCCCTTATAAGAAGGGAAGTCAGTGAGCTGAGTCTCCCTGTTTGTAGCTGCCTGAGTTAAAACCCAGTGAGGGCATGGTGATATGGTAGCTGTCTGCAAAGCAGCAAAAGAGCCATTGCCAGATCCTGGCCAGGCTGGTACCTCAGTCTTGAACTTCCAGACTCCAGAACTATGAGGGAAATAAAATTGTGGTTTTTAAGTAATTTTTTTTTTTTTTTTTTTTTTTTTTTTTAATGACATCTAAAACAGACTAATATAATGTCTGGATATCCTTGGCTCGGAATTTTTTTTTTTTTAACTCTGAATTAGCTGGGTACCTTGTCTTTGAAGATCTACTCTATCTATCCATCTCCATTTATCCTAAGTTGGGTAGCTCATCTGTTTTAAGTGAGAGAAGCTGACGATACAATCATCAACATTTTAAAGAATCGAGAGATTTTCTCATGGAAACAGATCTAGATTCTCAAAGTTCCTGGCAAAGTGCTTGATCTGGCCATACCACCTGGAAGACTAAGTTGGCGCTTCCCTTTCAGGCTGGGCGGTAACTCTCACGTTGGGCAGAGCTCCTTCTGGCATGCTTTCCTCAATTACTTTGCCAGGCTAGTCACTGTGGCCATGTCAGAATACCACCCCGTTCCTCATGCAGTGGGGTGAAAGGCTGAAAGCCTGAATGCTCGGAAATCCCTTTCAATGCTTGTTGCAGATGTTGCTCGTCATGTCCCACGGCAGCCTCTCCTGGAGCATTGGGTGCCAGTGGTTGAAGTCACTGCTTGGAAGTTCTTGGCAGAGATATATTATAAAATGGCCTTCTCCATCCTGGAAGGAACAATCCTCAATCCAGAAGACCAAGATGGGTCTTGTAAGGATATTAGGCCTTTGTTCCTCACAACTAGCCTCACTGTCAGACTTACTGACTCAGTCTCTTATACAATATTACTCTGGATTGAGGGACTCACTCCATGGCAAGAGGGATGCAACATTGTGTGTTGGAATTTTCTTGGGGCCACCAACCAGCTCCAAATAAAGACAGAGAGACTTATTATTAATTAGGAATGTTGGGCCTTAGCGTAGGCTTGTCCTCTTTTTTTTTTTTTTTTTTTTTAAGCTGAGGATCGAACCCAGGGCCTTGTGCTTGCTAGGCAAGTGCTCTACCACTGAGCTAAATCCCCAACCCCCCTACTAGCTCTTTTAACTTCATTTAACTTGATTCTATTTGTCTATGTTTTGCTTTGGAGCTTTTTTCCATTCTTGCATTCTGTATATCCTATTTTCCTGCTTCCCCTGTGTCTGCATGGCTAGCTTCTGGCATCTCTTTGTCTTTCTTTCCTGCGCCTAAATTCCTCTTCACATTTATTGTCCCTACCCAGAAATCCTGCCTATATCTCCTCCCTCACTATTGGCAGCTCAGCTTTTTATTAGACCAATCAGGTACCTTAGGCAGGCAAGGTAAAACAACAACACATCTTTACATAATTAAACAAAAGCAACACCAACACGTCTTTACATAGTTAAACAAATATTCCAAACAACATTGGGTATGTGACCATGAGTTCTACTGGTTGTACCGCACTGAAGCTACTGCTATGACAATGTAGTAGAGTGGCTTCTTGAAGACACAGCCTAGGCACCAACTTGAAGACAACTGTGCTATCTTTACATCATTGTGACCAAAATACATAAGAAAGGAAGCATTTATTATGACTCACAGTTCAGGAGCCACAATCCACCATGGCAAGAAAGGCATGGTAGCCAGAAAGACGTCCAACAAACTAAGGCTGTAACTAATAAGGTTTTCCTGGCCCCAACAACCCACTTCTTACAGCTAGACCTCACTTCCTAAAGATTCTACATCTACCAAAAGCTGGGGAACAAATGTTAGAACCATTGAATTTGCAGGGACATTTCACATTCAAACAATAGTGGTGATAGCATGTGAGGAGAGAACATAGAATTGTAACCAATGACTATTAGTCTTATTCCCTCAAAACCTAAACTATAGGTGTCTAGTCCCCTAAAGATAAAAGCAGAAACAAGCCCATTTAGTTTTACTTCCAGTGAGTTTCAAAGTTTGTTCACCGGGTTCCTAGAGGAGAAAGTTATCCATCACAGAGACACTGTGAGAGCCACACTAAACCTAAAGCTTTGGATGCTACCTGGTCACTTCTTATGCCAGAAGCTATATAGGCAAAAGGGGAGTTTGCACCCTGGTGGGTTATTGTGACCCTGGTTGTTGTGAGAAGGTATTTATTTTCTTTCCCTGTTGCTATTATAAACTATCCCAACAAGAGCAATTAAGGGAGAAAGGGATTGCTTTAGCTCACAGTTAGTGGTACAGTCCATCATGGTGGGGAAGACTAGGCAGCGTGACCTTGAGGCATCATTCACATCTTATTCAGAATCAGGAAATGAAGAGGGATGAATGCATGCATGCTGCTTAGCTCCCTTTCTCCATGTATGCAGTTAAGGGTCCCAGCCAGGGGATGGTCCTGCCCACAACAAAGATGGCTCAAGGCAACCCCACCACCATGCCCAGAGACCCATTTCTGAGGTCATTCTGGGTCCTGTCAAGTTGACAACAGTAACCATCACAAGAGGTAAGATTACTGCTAGATGGTGTTGGCAAGAAGGACTATGAGCAGCACTTTGGTAGTTACTTAGTGCTCTTGTTGGTGTTCTCTGTAGCCAATTACCATGCCCATGGGCATCAAATTTGATAGCAACCCAGGCTCAGACCCTCAGGAATTAAGTTCTGTATCTGCAAAGTTTCTGTTGAATGCAGGCTTCATCTCAGGCTCATGTTTTAGATGGCTATAACACAAGCTTCTATCTTAATTGATGTCCCTAGTCCTAACACTCCATTAAAGCTTTCCTTCTCTTATCCAGCCACCTCAGCCAACAGCCTGGGAGTGAAATGTTGGGGAATATTTTTTAAGGTGTGTTACATTTGTTTATGCTGTGAAATATTTTTTTAAAAGATGCAAACATGTGTTGCATTCTTTTATGTTGTGTTTAGTTAACACTGTGAGGCTGTGTTACTGTGCCTGTCTAAAACACCTGATTGGTCTTATAAAGAGCTGAACGGCCAATAGCAAGAAGAAAGGATAGGCAGGGATGGCAGGCAGAGAGTATAAATAGAAGAAGAAATCTGGGAGGAAAAGAAGGAAGAAACAAGAGAACAAGGAGAGGAGGACTTCAGGGGCCACTCACCCAGCCACCCAGCTACACAGCCAGACATGGACTAAGAAGGAAAGAAAAGGTATACAAAAAAGAGAAAGGTAAAAGCCCAGAGGCAAAGGCTAGATGGGACAATTTAAGTTAAGAAAAGCTTGCAAGAAACAAGCCAAGCTAATGCAGGGCATTTATAAGTAATAATGAATCTCCATGTGATTTATTTGGGAGCTGAATGGTGGGCCCCCCAAAAGAGCCAAAAGAGAAAAGGGTAAAAATAACAGATGACAGTGAAAGGAATAAAGAATAGGTATAAAAGAGGAGAGATAATTGACCTGTTTTATAGTTCTAGAACCAAATGTAAAAGCATGGCTGTAATCCATTCCAAAAACCTCCTTCATGTACATTTTTCTGGAAATCCCGAAGTGTTGAGAAGTTATGGTAGGCTGGAAAGAGAATGAAGAGGAACAGGGCAGCACAGAGGATAGGCTGGAATGGGTTCTGCCAATGGTGTTCACTGAGCTGTGATGCTGTGATGTTGTGATGCTATGATGGGTGCTGTGGTACTATGATGCTGTGGTACTGTGGTGCTTCTACCAATGACTCATACCTGAAATCTTCACCGAAATTTGCCCCTGGGTAGTGGGGACAACCTCCTGAGACATACTAGGAGTTACATCCTGCACATTCCAGAGCCAACACCTGAGTGGCACAGGGATACACATCTTCTGCTCCCTTGTCTCCAGGTAGTAGGACAGGCCATGGAGTGCAACTTACTCTAGAGTTCCTTGCAACATCAGGAGCAGACTAAACCTGAAGCACATTCTCACTGAACTTGTCCCCTGCTGTGGTTCGCATCAGAAGTACTGGCCAAAGGCGTGCATCTGGTGTGCTTTTTCTCCAGATAGTGCTGTTGTGGTAGGCTGTGCAAACTTCAGAAGTGGGACTTCACTGGTAAAAGTAATTCATAGGGCATAGGTTTCCCAAGGCTAGACCAGGGCCCTGATTCCTGCTGCTTTCTTTGCTTCCTGGTCCATGAAGATGTAAACAAGCCCTACTACACATTCCCAGCACAAAGCTTTTGAAATGATGACCATACATCCTTTCTCCCTTAAGTTGCTTCCGCCAGCTGCTGTGGTCAAGGCAATGACGAGTAATGAGCACATCTTTCTTTATCCTCCATCTCTCCCAACGATGTCTCTGGTGAGCACAACCTTAGTTAATCATTGCACAAATATCTCAAGATCAGGCTCTTTTCTAGGCTGTCCTTAGACAGCCTTCCATCTCATTGTCTTCTCTCGTACTGCATTTAAACTCTTATTGATCAGTTCATTCCTGAAGAACAGAAACAACAGTTTACTGAGGGTGTGAGCTTATGGGTATAAAAGACTCTCCACCATTTTGACATTAAGGATCTTGAGCAGGAGTCCCAAGACCCTATGTATTTTGAAAACTCTGAAGCTCTACAACACTGTAGAAGATAGAGGCTCCTCCTGCTCACAAAGTGAAAGTCAAGCTAATTGTCCAGGAGTCTGAATGCATTCTCTATAAATAACAAGGAACGTAGGCAGATATGCCTTTTTCCTATTGTAGATTTCCATTTTTTTGTAGATTCAATATTTCATCTATGTGTATTGATTGTATGTATAAATGATGGATTTTATTGTGATATTTTCATACATGCATATAATACACCCTGACCATACTCACATTCTCTGTTACATTTTCATCTCCCTTTGAGACAAAATTATTTTAAATTATTCAAATTACTTCTTCCCTCTCCCCTTCTTTTCCTGAGCACATCCTCTTGACGCTGTTGAGGAAGAGTTGAGATTCCATGTGTCCTTGAGATGGAGTCAGACGCAATGGCCCAGGGCAGGGTGCAGGAGGCTAGGGTGGTAGAAATCATCCATGCATGCTTCCGCCCTTGGTGGGTACTGGAGCTTTAATGGGACAAGAGGCACTTGTGCAAGTTCATTCTCATGCGAGTGATGCCCTGACTGTAACATCAAAGCCTGGGCTGAGTCAGAAGGATATTGATGGAGGGGTGGGCCCAATGTAGTTTTTTTGTTTTTGTTTTTGTTTTTGTTTTTGTTTTGTTTGTTTGTTTGTTTGTAGCTAGGCACGTGCTTTACTACTGAGCTAAATCCCCAACCCCTACAATGTAGGTTTTAAGTGAAGTCTACCTGCAGAATTCAGAGGGTGGGAAGGGTAGCATCCTGAGGGCAAGGAGGAAATGACATCCTCCCTCCTGGAGATCCTACAGCAGAGGCTTGGCCTTTGACTGCCAAAGTCTGCATTGAAATAACAGGGTGGACTTGTTATAGAGTACTGGCCAAAAGGTAGAAGGTGAGGATAAGTACATATTAGAAGAGTGCATCATATCCCCTGGAACTGGAGTTAAGGATATTGTAAGCTTCTGTGTGGATGCTTGGAACTAAACAAGGGTCCTCTGGAGGAGCAGCCAGGGCTCTTAATTGCTGAGCTATCTCTCTAGCCCCTCAAAGCCAGAAAATTTTAAAGATATGTCACAAGAATTTTAATTTAAAAGAAAACTTCATTTCACTGTATCTAGACTGTTTTGATAATATTTACTCAGGATCCCTTTAGATAAGAAGCTATCCTGAAGCTGCCTTCTCTCTCCCCAATCTTTGGTGAATGTTCAGACTAAACTAGAGTCCTCTCCCGAGAGGACTTTATTTCAGAGGCCTCTTGCTGATTCTGGCTGTGTTGTCTGGTTTGCTCTCCATAGGGCAACTAAAGATATCTTTGAAAAATAGAATCTAATTCTCACAGTGTTCTATGGCTTCCCATGGTTTAGCATCAAGTTCCAAGTCCTTACTGGCCTTTGCTCTCCCTCTGGAGGTCCTAAGCCTCGCTTCCTGGTTCCCTTGTTATGGCCCCAGGGTATTGCTGCTCAAGGAACCTAAAGCCATGGTTGTTTTCTTCTGTAAACTAAGGTCTCTGTTCAAAGAAAAAAAGGCTATTTCTAAAGGTTTTGTTATTTATCCCTCTCTCACTACCTTTCTTAGTTTCTCCTTGAACCTATGGACCACTGAAATCTTCTTTGTTTTCTGTGTGGCTTCCCTGGCTGCATAGGGACCTTGTTTTGTACTTCATTGTTATACTTCAATATCTAGAACTGATCCAATATCAACGCAGCAAACAATGTATGAATGTAGAGGTAGAGAATACAGGCTAAAGACAATATGGCTCACACCTGTCATTACAGCACTTGGGATGCCAATTCAGGAGCAACCTGTAATTCCAGAACTGGGGAGGCCAAGTCAGGACTGTTACTCTTAAATTTAAAGTCAGCTTGGATTATGCTGTAGTGAGTGCCAGGCTAGCCCAGGCTATATTGTAGGACTGTATCTCAATGAAACCAAGGAGAAGCAGGAGGAGAAGGGAGAAGAGAAGAGGAAGAAGAAGAAGAAGAAGAAGAAGAAGAAGAAGAAGAAGAAGAAGAGGAGGAGGAGGAGGAGGAGGAGGAGGAGGAGGAGAAGAAGGAGAAGAAGAGGAGGAGGAGGAGGAGGAGGAAGAAGAAGAAGAAGAAGAAGAAGAAGAAGAAGAAGAAGAAGAAGAAGAAGAAGAAGAAGAAGAAGAAGAAGAAGAAGAAGAAGAAGAAGAAGAAGAAGAAGAAGAAGAAGAAGAAGAAGAAGAAGAAGAAGAAGAAGAAGAAGAAGAAGAAGAAGAAGAAGAAGAAGAAGAAAACTGTGTGGGAAGTACTTTTGAGTGATGGAAACATTTTCAGTTTTATTTTGTAGCCCTGGCTTTCCTGGAACTCACAGGATGACCTTAGATTCAGAGGTCTGCCTAATTCTGCCTCTCATACTGGACCCCTGAACAGTAGTTTTGATACAAATGTTTATGCTGAATCTAATGATGAGGAAGCAATCAGATAAATTTAGGTCACATGAGCTCCTGTGAAGACACTGCATTAGTTTTCCCAAAAACAGCAAAGGTCTCAACAGATAAAAATGTAAGGTGGCACTTTCTCTAGTTTATAAGAATTAAGCCCAGCTGGATGTGGTGGTGCATGCCTTTTAATATAAGCATTTGGGAGGCAGAGGCAGGCAGATCTCTGAAAATTTGCAGCCAGCCTGGTCTACAGATGTCCAGGGGTAGGTACACAGAGAAACCCAGCCTCAAAAAACACAAAACGAAACAAAATAAAATAAAATAAAAAAGAATTAAGCACCATGACTAAGGCAATGCCTGACCTTCTGAAGGAAAGTGGAACCGTGATTCATCGGTGTAATGATTCGGTGAGTGAGAGGCCTTGCTGGATTGGGCCAAGGTGCCTCAGTGCATGGGAGAGGGAGACATGCAGATGTGGTGTGTCTTCATGGGAAGTCATTCATACCCACCCCAGGCACAGCATCCATGTGGAAGTGTATTATAAGAGAGAGAGAGACAGAGGGAGAGAGAAAGAAAGAGAAAAGGGAGATAAGGAGGGAAAGCAGAGGTGTGCACACCTCATGGCAAGACAGGGAAGAAAGGGAAGAGAAAGAAGAGAGGGATGTTTCCCCAATGGAAGCCTTATGTCAGGATGGAGGGCAGGTCCCCAGGGGTGGGCCAGAATGCAAACAATTGGTCTGAAACTTAGTCTCAAATTCTTTTGCCTTACATATAGGTACACATACACAAACACACACACACACACACATACACATATACAACCTTGTATCACTTAACAATGGGTATATTTTGAGAACCATGCCATTGAAAAAAATCTCATAGCAGCACCATACCATAATGTGCTCACATGGAATATGCCTATATCCTCAAGCAATTTAAACACGTAAGAACAATGTCATATGTAAATCTGACACCGAAAGGAATAATTAAAAATGCATTTCATGTTCATGGATTGGAATGCTTAACTTAACACTTTTGAGATAGCAAACAGGTGTGGTAATGGATGGGGGTGACACCAAAGGCAGTAAGGTGTAGAAGCGTTTGGACTTCCCTGTGGTAATGCCTGGGTATATCCATGAGTGTGAAAATCCATTGAACTGATTGCTTTAAATGAATGAGTATGTGGGGGGGAAAACCCACAAAACAACAAAATTGAAATATCGTTACACAGCATATGGCTCTGAGACTGTAGCTAGGCACACAGTAGGGTAAAATGTTAACAGTTGGTGAACTTCAGTGAGAAATAAACAGTCGAAGAAAGATGATGACAATAAAAAAATGGCGGAATCTGCAATCGGGTTGTCTGGGTTCAAGTCCAGGCTCCAAACGTCAACTGGGAGTCAAGCATTTCTTTCTTTTTCTCTCTCTCTTTCTTTCTCTCTTCCTTCCTTCCTTCCTTCCTTCCTTCCTTCCTTCCTTCCTTCCTTCCTTCCTTCCTTCCTTCCTTCCTTTCTCTCTCTCTCTCTCTCTCTCTCTCTCTCTCTCTCTCTCTCTCTCTCTTTCTTTTATTTTTCCCCCAAGACAGGGTTTCTCTGTGTTGTTTTCGTGCCTTTCCTGCATCTCACTCTGTAGACCAGGCTGGCCTCAAACTCACAGAGATCCACTTGCCTCTGCCTCCCAAGTGCTGGGATTAAAGGCTAGCACAGAGTCAAGCATTTCTAAATCCATTTGCTCATCAGAAAAAAAACAAAAAAATGAAGGCGTCCCAAACCATCAGCTTCCCTACCATTGGAGCCTCCCAAAGCCCCTGTCACTGCCGGTTTAGACAAAGAATTGCACATATTGAAGAGTTTAAGAGCAGAGGCATTTGAGGAGGGTTTGAGAAAACAGAACAGTTATGCCTTGTCAGCGCAAAGGAAGATCAGATTCTGTGGGTGGGGTGTTTTCCTGTAAAAGAATTGCAATTCTAGCAGCCTAGCCCAAAGGTGTGGCCCTGCCCCCAGAAGGCAATCTCCGTGGGCAGGAGGGACTGGTGAAGACAAGAGATTGAAAGCACGGAAAATGAAGACCAGGCTCTTGTTCTTTCTATCTGGAGCTAGTTAGCGCTGTTTCCATGGAAGATTCCCAACTGACTTCCACCTCTCCATGTCTTAGCATCCCTTGATGCATCAAACTGTGTTTTACACACTGATGGAAAGCTGGCAGGACCCCACTATGCAGCCCAAGTTAGCCTTAATCTCCAGGGAGTCCTCTAGCTGCCTCAGTATCCCCAAGTGCTGGGATTACAGGCATGTGTTACCACGTCTGGCTGAGAGAGGATGTTTGTAAACTGCATGATTCTGCTTCCCTGGTGGTGCAGGACTCAGTGGCTGAACTGAGGGGACCAGGTCAAAAGGGATGGGTTGTGGAAGCTCTAATTTCAAAACAAATAAAAGGAGGAGGTAAGGGATTTAAATTTCTATTACTTAATCTGTTATTTACAGTGTGTGTGTGTGTGTGTGTGTGTGTGTGTGTGTGTGTGTGTGTGTAAAACTCAGTGATAGAACGATTGCCAGGTAAACACAACCCCAGGAAGAATAAAAATTAAAATAAAAAAGAGTAAAGATACATAACTGATATTTTTTTCTTCTCCCGTTCTCAGATCCCCATGGTCTTGTGAATAAAATGTGGAACTGCTGAAACCTTTCACGGTTGGTCAGATGGACACAAGGCATGGCTGGCCTTGTGAAGAGGCTGACATGTGATTCCCGAGTGAAGCATGGGGACCCTGACACCATGGGATCGGAATCAGGAAAAGAGAAAGCAGTTTTCACTGAAAGGACTAACATCCGCCTAAGCCAGATACACAAAGCCTATTCTCCCTGTGAATAACCTGGAGGTCTTATTGACTTTCAAACTACTCACACTTCTGATTTTTCAAAGCCTGCTTATCATGGGCTGCTTCGGTTTTAATATCATATCCAGGAATCAGCAGAAAAGGAGTACTTGGTCATTTACTCAAAGAAATGAGTGACTAACTTTTTAGAGTAATTTAAAAGGAAGGGGAACTCGCTGCAAGTCATTTTCCCAAATCCTTGTCTTCTTCAAACCTGATGAAAGGGCACTGGACTGGCAGAACAGATCCAAGGCAGCAAAATGGTGTCAGACTGTGATTTACATTCAGCTTCCTTACTTCTGCAGATCAAAGGGGCCGAGGGTATGGGTAGAGGGAAAAGGCAGATAAGCCGAAAATAAAGCTGAAACACAATTTTGTTTTAGATTTGATTTTGGTGAAGTACTTATTCCGTAGTATGCAAGATTTCAAAGATGATGAAAATGTGATGTGGGAAGGGCATATAGTTAGAAGACAAGGCATTTGGGACTTGGCAGAACTAAGCAGGGATTCTGGCTTCAGCACTCCTGGCATATGGCAAGACATTACTTGATACTGCTAAGTCTAATGTTCCTGGGTTGTAAATGGGGCCTGTAGCATCTATTGTAGGATGCAAGCTAACAGGAGTTATTTGGGAGGTAGAGTCTGTATGTAGATAACAGATGATCACTATTACTCTGATACTATTATTCCCTAGCCCATTCCTTTTGATTCTGTCCCCCGAGTTCAGCCACTTAAGATTCCTGCTCCACAAGGAAACCAGAATGCTGCCTGAATTTCCAAAGAATAATGCTGGGCCCCACCTGACCTGTGGAACAGTCCTGAATAGGGGAGTGAGGATTGAGAAGTAATAGATAGGAAAAACAGAGACATAGATGTAAAAGAAAAAGACAGAGACACTGGATAGCTTCGGGAGGGCTCTGAGTCAATATCATAGCAGCCCTGAGTTTATTTCTTAGGGCCTTTTTATACCCAAAGCAAGGGGGGCAAAAGACCTCCCCCTGTCAAAGACATCATGGTTCAAACAAGTATAAACACCTCCTTAATTCTCAAGATATCTGGTAACCACAGCTTTAGCCAAACATTCTGTTATCCAGCTTAAGAGAACAAAGACAAGCTTGAACTTTCTGACCTTGAGTCAAGATGGAATCGAAGCACAAACTGGGGTCACTGTGGGCTCCCACAGAACAAAAACAGTATTCATTCCTAGTCTAACATGGGGTCCTATACCTATAATCCCAAAGTGGTCCATGCCTATAATCTAAGGTGGCCCATGCCTATAAAGCAAGATGGCCCATCTCTATAATCCCAAAGTGGTCCATGCCTATAATCCAAGGTGGCCCATGCCTATAATGCAAGGTGGCCCATCTCTATAATCCCAAAGTGGTCCATGCCTATAATCCAAGGTGTCCCATTCCTATGATCCCAGTACATGGGGAAACTGAGACATGAACAGGCTTCCCTAGAATTTAAGGACAGTCTGGGCTACATAGTGAATTACAGGTCAGCCTAATCTACAGAGTGAGACTTTTAAAAGAAGTGGAGGAAAAGGAAAGAGGAGAAGAGGAGGAAGAAGAGGGAGAGAAGGAAAAGAAGACGAGCTTTGTCTTTCTGTGGGTCTGAGTTGAGTTCACTGTCTGAAGATGGGGAAGGATGGCCAGTGAGAACAATGAGGAAGCCAAGCAAGCAAGGGCTTTCTTGAGAAGTAGGGTCACAGCTTCCTGCAGAAGGAAGAGTCTGGAAAACTCATTGTCAGGTAGCAGCTTAGAGCAGCGATTTCTACATCCCAAGAGAGGGCCGATTAGGTCTAGAGCTAGGATGAATCTGATTGGTTGATTTGGCCCTATGTGGGGAATTCTGGATGAGCCTGGTCCAAGAGAAAGCCCTCAGAAAAAGTTCCAGTTGCAGGGGGTGGAGGTGGGAGATGGGGAGTAGGGGTGAGGGGGGGGGGGAGGGGACGCGGCTGTGCAGAGGGTGCACCAAGAACCAGGAAGTAAAAGGAACAAAGGAGTTCATGATGAGTCAGGCCCTTTGGACTTTAGTCCTTGAGCACACAGTAGGTGGAGTTTGTGGTAAAATGGAGTACTCAGAGCCAGGCAGGGTGCACGCCTTTAATCTCAGCATTCTGGGAGGCAGAGCCAGGAGTTCGAGGCCAGCCTGGTCTACAGAGTGAGATCCAGGACAGGCACCAAAACTTCACAGAGAAACCCTGTCTCGAAAAGAAAAAAAAAAAAGATGAAAACAAAACAACACAAGAAAACAACAACAAAAAACAACCTGAGTACTCTTGGAGTTGACTACGGGTGCCACCAGGAAATAGAGATATTTTTTATTTTCTGTGGCAGGAGACCCTAACTGCCTATAGAGTTATACTACCTTGTTCCTAATCCTTATTAACACCACATTATGGACAGGGCCCCATTTAGAACCCTCTGGGTGACAACAGGACCAAGGTACACCAAGAGTGAAAAGTTTTGACAACTCTGAAGTATGGATGGCTTTTCTTTCCGCAACAGGCTTTAAAGAAAAGAGAAAATGCTCATTGGTGCTTTCTCTCTTTTCCCATCCGCCCTCTGTGGCTTCAGTTTTGTCAAAGATTCAGCTTTAGCATCAGACACCGCATCTTTTGACACACAGGCCTCCATCAAGGGCCACTGGCTCCCTCTCTTCTTTGGTCTTAAGAAATGACTGCTGACTCAGTCAGTAGACGTGCAAGATGGACCTTGGACAAGACTCCCACCTCTTTATCTTTCTGTCTGCTTCCTCTCTCCACCAGATTGTGACTGCCTGATCGCCAAGCTGGAATTTGACCTCGGTTCTCCTGCGGTTCTTGTGAAATGCTTTAATCACTTCCCCTTCTGCGCCTGCAACTTCCTTTTGCATATTCTCTCCAAACCTTTGCTTTTGAAATCACCTTACCCGCCAGCTTGTAACTATGCATAAAAACAGAAGAATCCCCTTCCTTCCTCTGCATTTTATCTAAGTCAGGGCCAGAACCGCCCTGTTTCCACATCTTGTCTCTGCTGGAGCACTTCCTTATTACATTCATTATTATTATTTTTTTATCCCTTCAATCTCTTGTCTCAATCTATTGTCCCTCTCAATAACTATCTAACTGGGCAATTGTCTTCTGCTGGACTCTGACGCCCACCCCCCCCCCCCCTCTTATCCCCCCTCACTCCCCTACCTTCCCCCTTCCCCCACCCCGCACTATATGTTAATTCCCAGCCACAGAGATTTGGGTCTCTCCATCTCACCTTAAATATTTATCTCTGCTACTATGGAAGTTTCCTGAAGTTCTTATGAGTTGACACCCCAAGATTTATCTTAGTGAGAGATTTTTCCCTCTCCACCTTTGCTTAACTTCATGCGTGCAATCTAGTATCCTATTTAAAAAGATATTGTCTATGCATGAGATAGAAAATGGGGAAGTGTTGATTTATTAAATCTTCTGGCAATAAACAAAGAGAGTGTTTTACTGCAAACACAAATGACATGCAACCTCAAGCCCATGCTAATAAATTTCACACTACCATTCCCGCTCCCGCGCAATGTCCGTCTGTCCCGGCCCTTAGGAACAACTGTTAATTGCTGGTGCATTTTCTCACCAAGTTATTGGCCTTTGCCTTTTCAGAAAATGCTTCCTGCCTATCTTCTGGGTTAGTCGGGGTATTTTTCTTGGACAGTGTCTGCTCGTGTGGTTCCTTTTCTCCCAGAAGGCTTCAGCAATCTATGGCTCCTCCCCTTGGCCGAGGAAGGACCCTGTGGCCCAAGGGAAGCCCATGACTTACGGGAACGTGAAGGAAGAGCATGTACACTTCCGCCTGCCACACTGGCTGTTTGGGGTTGTTTGAACGTCCCCATATCTCATGGTAATTTTAAAACCTAGATGTCTGCAGTACATCTGTCCAGAAGGATGGCTGCAGAGCTGCCAGTGTGAGAGGCACTTTAGTCCAGAATTGACAGTGTGCTGAACACCTGCTTCTCTGGCTTTCATTTGGGTGACTTGTTTGAAAGCAAAGATTCATTGTTTCCCGTCTACGGCATATTCCTCCGTAAGACGGGCTTCCTCTACACGATGATGTTCAAACACCTCACTGAACCCTGCTTTGCTTGCTTGTTATAAGTTTTCCAGCTTGCTAAAATGATCTTTAGGATACTGTCCAGGCCTGAGTCAGAACGTTCCCAAGCATACCTGCTGAATTTTGTGAACATCTATGTACTGGGTGGCTGTTCCAGCTTTGATCTCAAAGCACTGCCCCTAGTGTGGCCACAAGTAATCGCCACTGCCACACCTTTCTATGACAGCCCCTGGGGCGTGGCCGAGAAGAGACCCCACAAAATCCGACATGCATGTGTTTGCTCTCTCGGCTCCTCGTGGTCCTGGAGGCTGGATTGCATACCAAGTCAGGGTTCCCCAGAGAATTACGCTGGACTGTGCCTCATCTCTCCCAGATCCTTGTAATAGACCCCTTATTGGTTGTAAGTTACCCCTGGAATAAACCTCTTTTAATTAATTACCAGATAAACTACGTGGAATTGCCTCATTAATTGCCGCTATACATCTATGCAAGAATTTTCAGCAATATTCAGGATAAATACCAAAAAAATGAGTTTATTTTAGAACATTAACAGGCAGACCCAAGTGTGTTTCTGGTGGCCTGGGCTCCCCCTTCATAGAAAGGGAGGGGAACAAGATGTGCTGTGTGCTTTCCATTCAGGACCCCGGCTTTGTCTTAGAATCAGTCTTTTGAATCATGGTGTCAGCCTCATTTGGGACATTAAAAACAAAGAAAAACTCAGAAAAATGAAACGGCTCTTGGGAGATCTCACCTGGTTCTCACGCTCAGGCTGCCATGGGATGCACATCCTTAGAGGTGCTTCCCTGCCCTTCAGATCAACTCCATCTAGAATAACATTGAAGAAGGTAGAACAAGTCATCCAGAGTCTGGAAGGTAGACAAACTGTCACCCTCCCAAGCACAGGAGAAATAATGTAGGTAGTAAATTGCTTTTAGAGCAATACATGAGGTAGATTGTAAAATACAAGTAAGTTGATGATTGTGTTTAAATAATAAATGGAAGCACAAACATTTATCACTGCACTTTTTTATGAGGGTTCTACTCAGTATTTTGAAATGATCATTGCACACATCTGCTCCACATCTGTAGTCTGTCTACAACTTTATGTCTGGTGGCAATGATGAAATCGCATACTCTCTCCCCGCTGTAAGGTGAATCTAAGTGGCCTCCCCACTGGGCATGATGTTAGGAAACAGACAGGAAGGAAGGAAGGGAGATTTGGGCATAGCGTGGGAGCCTGAGAATCTGGAGAGAAAGTATCTAACATTTCAGAGGTCCCAGGTTTGATTTCCAGCACCCACACAGTGGCTAATGACCATCTGTATCTCCAGTTCCAGGGGGGTCAGGTAGTTCAGAGGTATCCGAGGAAACAGAGCTTGGGACATAGTGTAAGATAAACACACTTCTGTGTTATCATGTTACAGCTGCACATTAGAGGACATTCGTCATCGTCTGTAAACTGGGCTATTCACTACCGCGATCAAGATTTTTCTTGAAACAGTTTTGTTGAGTTTGAATATGTAAGGTGATAAATTCCATTATGTTTGTTCAAGTTGAACAATGAGTTAAAGAACAATCAGGTTCCAGAATTAGACGTAGGCCCAATCCATAGGATTAAGCAAAAATGTCTCTTTGCTTTTCCTCCGTAACTTCTAAATGTACATTACCTATTTAACAAGAAAGATCTTGGCCATATAAATATCCTTTGTTTGTTTGTTTGTTTGTTTGTTTTGAGGCAGGGTTTCAGACCGTGTAACAGTCCTGGCTGTCCTGGAACTTGTTCTGAAGACCAGGCTGGCCTCAAACTCACAAAGATCTACCTGCCTCTGCCTTCCAAGTGCTGAGATCAAAGGTGTGCACCACCACTATCGTGCCCAATGATGTCTTCATCTTAATGCCCAGAACCTGAGGGTGTTAGGTGACATGGAAAAGGAAAATGATACTTGTGGGTGGAATTCAGGTTGCCAATCACATACCTGGAGACCAGGGATAGTGACAAGGGTGTTTACATGTGAAAAACTGAGACAGGAGAGAAGGTCAAAATGATGTAGCTGAGAAAGGCACAGCATTGCTGGTTTGGAAAAGGCTGAGTACAGACAGACCATAAAAGCCTGGCAAGGCTCGGAAAGGGAGCTTTTCCTGACACCTGGTGAAGAAACACAATCCTATCACTACCTCGTTTTTTAAGCTCAGTGAGAAACCATGCAGACTTAGAATCACCAGAACTTTATAATACTGACTTTTTTTTCTGTGTTATTTTAAGCCAGCAAGTTTATGGCCATTTGTTACATCAAGCATAGGAACCTACCCTGTGGTTTGTCCTGTGAATCAGTAGAAAAGTATGGGTCAACTGACTGGTAAGGGCACATGTATTTTAGATATTCATAAAAATGGTGCTGGTGCCCCAAAGAAGTTTTAATGTTGTTAAACTCTGTGGTCTGTTTTGCTTATTAAAGGAAATAGAGGCCAGGCACAGTGGTATATGTTGTTAATCCCAGCAAAGACAGGCAGATTTCTGTGAGAACAAGGCCAGCCTGGTCTACATAGCAAATTCCAGGCCAGCCTGCTCTACATACTTAGTTCCAGGTCAGTTAGTCAGTTAGGACTATACAGTCATCCCTTGTCTCAAAAAACTAAACAAAAGAGAAAAAGGAAGAAAGAAATACATGGAACAGAAATGCAGACCATTAACGAATGATTGCTGGATTCCGGTGCTAGCCATTCATTATATCATCCTGGGTTTCTTTTTCTTTTCTTTTCTTTTCTTTTCTTTTCTTTTCTTTTCTTTTCTTTTCTTTTCTTTTCTTTTTTATGTCTACAAATGTACACAATGAGGTTTGAACTATTTAGACTTTCCCAAATTAAAACCTTTCCAAAGACACCCGCAAACAAAGCCATGGTTATGTTAAGCTAACACCGGCGTGTCTTCTTCTATAATGAAATTTGAAAGGCAAACATCTAAGCCTTCCCTCCTATGACTGACTGAGGAAGCCTTTGTCTTGGTATATTTCCACTGGAGAATATTAATGCCACATCTTCACAGCAGATGGTGTGTCTTCAGTCTAGGTTGGAAAAGAAAAGTTCTCTGTGCCTGCTCTCCGAGAAGTATGTGAGCACTCATGGCTGTGCCCAGCACAGAGAAGTCTTTTTAGTGATGGGTGAGACCAGAATAGCGTTCACACAATGCATTCATGTGATTTTTAAAAAGCAGAGTACAAATATAGCACTGTGCTATGAAATTCAAACGACACTGCTTAGGGTAAGGGTGGTATTTAATTCTACTTTAATTTTCCTCATACTATGGAAAATCTCACTATCCATCTAAATTCTGTGATGACTTCTAAAAATGTTTAGAGAGAGGCAGTGGGGCTGGAAAGACTGCTCAGTGGTTAAGAGCACCATCTGCACTTCTAGAGGACCCAGGTTTGATTTCCAGCATCCAAATGGTGGCTAACGACCCTCTGCCACTCCAGTTCCAGCGAATCTGATCCCTTGGTGGGCACCAGACATACACATCGTGTTTAGACATACATGCACACAAAACACTCATACACATAAAAAAATAAATAAATAAAATTTTAAAACAAACAATGAGACTCTATTTTTATTTTTTGAACACCCAAAAGAATAAAATTTTCCCAGAGAGTTAGTTGAGACTTAACTCTTTCACTGAGATAACCAAATGGCCAATAAGGCTAGTCACTGTCGAAATTTTCATTTTGTTATTATTGAATTGATCAGCTGACTTTCTGAGTTGGGTCCACATACTTAAGTCCACACTGAGATTTTTACATAGAAGCAATTCTGTTTAGGCCTCCACTAGGAAAATTAGCTTAGCCAGTTGGAACAGAAAAATAAACAAAGGAAAGGGGAAGCATAGAGTGTCTAACCTTCCAAGTTCTCTGGCCCACTTACTTGATAGACTGTGTTTTTTCTTTTTCTTTCTTTCTTTTCTGTTTGGTTGTTGTTGTTGTTGTTTATTTTGTTTTGTTTTTGTTTTTCAAGACAGGGTTTCTCTGTAACAGCTCTGACTGTGCTGGAACTCACTTTGTAGACCAGGCTGGCCTCGAACTCACAGAGATCCACCTGCCTCTGCCTCTCGAGTGCTGGGATTAAAGACATGTGCCACCACTGCCTAGCAATCATGCTCTTTTTCAATGAATTATCATTATCTGTACAAAAAAAAGAAGGAAGAAAGAAAAGAGAAAGACTTGTAATTTTGTTGTTGTTGTTGTTAGCATGATTCTGAGATGATTAGTGCCTCTATAATTTTGTGCTTTACACATGCCGACACACTCCCTTGATTTTAGGTTCCCCTGTGTCAAAGGTAGCATTTTGTTGTTGTTCTTAGAGTAGAATATCACATTAATCTTAGGATGGAAATTCCCTGTAGAAATCAACTTTGGTTTTGATTTAGTTATTTATTTGGTTTTTCAACACAGGGTTTCTCTGTGTAGTTTTGGTGCCAGCCCTGGATCTCGCTCTGTAGACCAGGCTGGCCTCGAACTCACAGAGATCCGCCTGGCTCTGCCTCCCGAGTGCTGGGATTAAAGGCGTGCGTCGCCACCACTGCCCGGCTCATTTATTTTATGAAAGTGAATTTTTAGATTCTATGAATCTTGGACCATTATTCATGCTCATTCTCTTAAAATATGTTTCTGTCCTATAGGCTTACAAATCATGGTGCTACCTGTGACATCAGTATTATGTTCAAACACACAGAAAATACGAGGCCCCCCAAATAATCCGACATTTAAAAACTGCAGAAAAGTTTGTGCCGAGTCAGCAATTCCTATCTTAGCACAGCCATTCCCTCCAATGAGAACTCCCCCCCCCCCCCCCCCCCCACCCCCCACCCCCGTATTTGAGAGGTGCAGCGGGAGAACTCGGCCATTGCTTCTCTTTGGCGGACAAGGAGAACAGCCGGTAAACATCATGGATGTACCATCCCTTCAAAAGCTAGATGGCTGATCTTAGGTTCCCTTTCTTCTCTTCTCCGAGGTAAATGCTCACAATCTCTTTAACTCTTTGCCAACTCTCTCATCACCGTTCACAGCCTCCTCTGAACCCTCCACAATTTGGGAGTTCTCTCAAGTTGTGGAGCTCCAAATTAGAAAGCATTTCCTTTTGAAATATGACGAGTGCTGAGTCAGAAAAGTCCCATCTACTTGTCCGCCCACTCATCGCTTAAGTGATTCTGGAGCGTCTTTGGAACACCAAAGATGTTGGGTGTGTTTTGCTACTAAAGTTGCATGGATTTCAAAGAGGACCAAGCAAGTCTGGGTTTGTCACAAAGTCATGACTTCATCAGTAAAAGAGTTCTTAGGATGGGAGACGAGTCAAAGGCCAAGGAACAGGCAACGTCTGGTCTCAATCAAACGAAGTATGGCTCAGCAAAGTAGATCATAATCTCCAAAATCTGTTCTTGCCTTTTTATATGCTAATTATCAAGTCCTGCTCTCTGTGTGCGTGCGTGCATGCTGTGTGTGTGTGTGTGTGTGTGTGTGTGTGTGTGTTAGGGGTGTATTAATGTGAGACATTTATACTCATATCTTTGGCAACCTTAAAAAATAATCTGTGTGTGTGATGTGTATGTGTGAGGTATTTGTGTGTGTGATGTGTATATGGATTTGTGTGTATGCATGTGCACAAACATAAGGAGATCAAAAGATAGCCTCAGGTGTCAGTCTTCACTATCTACCTTGAGACAGTCTCCTGCTTTCTGCTCTGTCCTCCAGACCAGCCTACAAGCGCTGAGAAGTTTCTGTCTTACCTCTTCACTCACTAGAGGATCACTGGATTGCATTGTGGGGTTTGGGGTTTCCAAACTCAGAACCTCAGGCATGATGGAGAGCACGTCGTCACTCACTGAGCCATCTTCTCAGCCCCTCCTTTGCAGGTTCTAAATCTGCACAATTTCTTTCTGAAATCTTAGGTTTTGCTTATCTCGTTTCAGAGAAGAACCTGACTTATCTAACCAGACCTCTGACATCCCCCACATGTTAAAGTAAGAAGGGTACTGCCTAACTCTGACTCTCACTCTGGGGTTCTCAGTTCTGCCTGCCTGGCTACCTTGTCCCTCCTGTTTAGCCCTCCATTCTGCCTGGCTACCTTGTACCTCCGTTTAGCCTCTTCTTTCTCTCTCAGGTAGTGAGTGCAATAACCAGACCACAGTTGAAAACATCAAACAGGGGCAATGACTTTAGGTAGATGTCACCTCCAAGTTGTGAAGCGGTAGAGAAGAAAGGGGAAAAGTTATCAAAAAAAAAAAAAAAAAAAAAAAGATACAGCACCTTGGACTCAAACTTTCAATACTGCAAAATTAGAGATCCCCGCCCCCCAAGATGAACTGTGAGTTGTGTTTCATCAAAAATAAAATTTGGAATAAAGGAATCCATTTTTTCAAAATAGTCTCCAAAGCTTTGGGAAGGGAGAAAAAATCTAGACTCCCTACTTCAAAAGGAGTTCTTTATTAGTGTGTCTACACTGAGATTAAACCCCGAATCAGAGCGGGAGACAGAGCCTCCCTAACTCAGACAGGCAGCAGCAGACAGGCAGAGTCACCGCCAACCTGCTTGGCAAACCGGTGTTTGAAAACATTATGTCTCAAATGTAGGAAGTCTGCAGGCGGAGTGTTTTCGGGGTTATCAGACAAGAATCTCTGTGTACCTGGACTCCGTGTCCACGTCTCTTCAAACCCAAGGCTTCGCACCGAGTTATGTCAACATATGACTCAAAAGGGCCGGCGAGGGAAAAACAGGCACAAAGGAGACTGGGGAGACAAGAGCAAATAAAAACAGAAGCCAAAAAGTAAGCCTGCTCGTTCTGAGAACTGGGGACGCTTCTTTTAAACTAAAGGAGGAAAAAAAATGGACTATATATACCTTCTCATGACCTTCCTTCTCATCTCAAGGGGACAAGAAGACACTAAAAATATATAATATTCTAAATGATAATTAAAATTCCCTTTTAATCCAAGCTATTTCCAGAAAAATGCCAGTCACGGGTCATGGGGGCACGGCTCATGTAAATTCACATTAAAAAGTCAGATGGAGCAGTGCACACCTGTAATCTGCAGCACTGGGTGGCAGAGACAGGTCTCTGGGGCTCACTGACTGGCCAGCTAGCCTGATTGCAAAGCTCCAGGTCGTTGAGAAACACTATCTTAAAAAAGCAAGGTGAGAGAATCAAAGGAACCTTAGGTGAGGTTATCTGCTAATCTCCACATGTATGTGTGTGTATGCGTGTGTGCGTGTGTGCGTGTGTGCGTGTGTGTGTGTGTGTGTGTGTGTGTGTGTGTGTGTGTGTGTGTGTGCATGGACATGGACATGCACACATGCGCGCACATGCTCCCCTCCCCCCAAACACTATATATGTATGTATATACACATATATATGTAGTATAGCCTCTAAGTTCCAGCAAGAATTAGTACTGATTCTCCTGACCCATCTGTATACACAATTCATCCATTGTCATTAGAGCAATGAGAGGTAAATAATTGGCAGGAATTGGCCTCCCTCCTAGCTCAAACGTCGGTGGGAAGAACTATGCACCAGTATAGGCCTCCAAGATTAGGTGATTCATTCTAGTACCAAGCATACTTCCTCATTTAAACTGAATTTATGTGTATCATAAGAGTACTTTTGTAAAATAGGAACCCTTTATTTCTCTTGCTACATGGCCAAAATTATGACCCTCAGAAATGCTGACTAAAAAGAAAAACATCTTAATTTTCTTTCTAGCATCCAATGGCAATTATAGCTTACCAAAACCACAATTATGTCTGTTTGCTTTTAAGTGTCATTGCTAAGTAAGGGCTATGAGGCTGCTGGCCAGAGACTGGATTGAAAGTGACTTTTTAATAAAGTATATAACTTACTGTGTGAATACAAGAGAGACATTTGCATAACTATGTGGTGAGCTAATCCCAGAGACTATTAGAAATAAAGAATGATCAAAGTACTCGGGAAATTTGATTTTCTTTGCTAGACAATTTGGAAAACCCAATGTTCTCTGCCTTAGTACAATATGAAGTTATGTCATAATCCCAAACACATATAATAAACGCTTCCATCCCAATTCGTCTGGCTCTAGAGATACAACTGGTTGTGTAGAGATATAAATGTAAATGAGAGACACAAAATACTGGACATGGGAGGGCAGATTGGCACACTCTATTCCATTAAGCAAGCTTGACTTCAACATTCAACCATGAGTTTAAAATCCTAATTAGAAACTAACAAGATATTTCCCCCTCCCTTTTACCCTAAAAAAAAAAAAAATAGTGTTTTTGTATGTTCTATTGCATACTAGGCAAGGTTCCTAAATATTTCACATATGTTTCTAGTGACATTTTGTACTCAGAAAGGGTAATGAAATGTGAGCGATTGTGATATGCTAAGGATCCCAGGCATGTTATGTAATAACAATTCCTGTTTTGCAATCTGATAAACTGAGAGGGTCAAAATATGTGACTTTTCTTATTTTAACCAGACAATTAGGGAGTAAAATGAGTTGCTAGTCCAGTGTCTTCTTATGACTTCTATTATAGAAGTGGTTAGCAACTTGGAAATGAAAAGATAACCGTGAACCGGTTGAAAGGCAGACTCTACCGAGTGTTCAGAGCATCCCAGGGCTAGCCTGATGAAGAGAAGACCAGCTTTTCCTTAGTGACATCACCAGAACTGAAGCTCCCCTGTGTTAATATCCTACTAGCATGGTGCATGGATGGCGAAATCAATGGCTCATAGAACTCACGTCCACTGAGCACTCTATCTCCACATACATTGGTAACGGAACACGGTTTTTCTATTTACAAGGTAGATTGCTTTAAGTAGTAATTGCCTTGTAGTAGAACCTCACTTGGTGTTTTTGAACTACTATGCCACATTCAGGAGAACTTCTCAAGAGGGGAAAAAAAGAGAGATTTAAGACAAATGTGGGGGTCAGCAGTGGGAAGGTCAAAATGACCACAGGGCCATGTAGATCTAGCCTCAAGTGCTCTAAACTGCTATAACGCTTGTTTGGGAGCCAAGCAGGTCCATGTTTGAGGTGGCTGTTACAGGGCAAATGAAAGAATTTCTGCCTATGGAACAGCTCTCTTCTCTGCCCACTGAGAAAGATGTTCACTTGTGATGTGGTCCCCACAGAGTGTCAATGTTTCTTTGTAGTAGGCAGCTAGTTGCAAAGGATGGATGGATGAGTAGATGAATAGATGCATGGATGACACCCTGAATGTTCCATCACTACCCAGAACAAATGCTGGCTGGCCTTTAGACACTGAAAAGAGAGGTTGAAGGAAGTAGCCATTATATTTCTCCAGCATAGATTTTGTTTTCTAACAAGGTAGCCCTGGATGGCCTGGAACTTGCAGAGGTCAGCCTGCTTCTGCTGCTTAACTGCTGAGATTAAAGGCGTGCACCACTATGCCCAGCCTCCAAGGTCTCCTTCATACTGTTCTTTCCTCAAATAAGAAGAGAACAGTGGAGCTCTACAGAATCGGGGCCAACAAGGAAGGAGGAATTTGAGTGTCAGGCATTTCCACTTCTCCATTTCTTTCTGCTAAAACCAGGAATTGTGCTACGTTCTAGTTTAGTAAACAATGTTCGATGAATTTGTGGAGTAGTCAATGCACTTATTACTTTGGGTTTAGATATTTTAATTCATCAGCTGATCTAAAGAACAGCACACATTGTATGGGCTTCTTTATATGGTATTAGTTATATAATGTTGTAATAGCTTCTCTTACCCCAACCAAATTTAGCCCTTTGATATCCAAGAAAATTCTGAGTGTGTGTGTGTGTGTGTGTGTGTGTGTGTGTGTGTGTGTGTGTGTGTGTGGTTTTCAAGACAGAGTCTCTCTGTGTAGCCCTTGCTGTCTTGGAACTTGCTCTGTAGAGCAGACTGGCCTAGAACTCAGAGATCCACCTGGAGTGCTGTGCTCAAGGGTGTGCACCACCACACTCGGCTAAGGAAATTCTTTATACATTTACAAAGTCATCTTATAGAATGTAACGGAGTGCTTACTTTTAGAAATGTAGAGGGGCCAGGTGTGGTGGTACATGCCTTTAGTCTCAGCACCTGAGAGACATAGGCATGTGGATACCTGTGAGTTCAAGGCCAGTCTATGTAGTAAGTTCTAGGGAAGTCAGTGCTACATTGTGAAACCCTGTCTCAAAATAAAATAAACCATATAGGGCCGTATGGTCAACACAAAATTATATACTTATGGCAGGTTTGCTTGTAATTGTCAAAACACAGACACAATCAAGATGTCTGTTAAGTAAAAGAACAAATCTGTAGTTAGAGTTTTCCTGCCTGGCCCAGTCAGGACAAATCTCTCTTACCCGCCAGTCCCACAGTTGCTCAGACCCGACCAAGAAAGCACACAGAAACTTACATTGTTTAGAAACTGTATGGCCGTGGCAGGCTTCTTGTTATCTGCTTCTTCTATCTTAAATTAACCCATTTCTGTTAGTCTATACTTTGCCACATGGCTTGTGGCTTACCAGTGTCTTTACATGTTGCTTTTCATGGCGGCGGCTGGCGGTGTCTCTCTCCAACCTTCTACTTCCCAGAATCCTCTTCTCTCTTGTCCCGCCTATACTTCCTGCCTGGCCACTGGCCAATCAGAACTTTATTTACACAGAGCAATATCCACAGCACAAATCTATTAAGTATACCCCTACTACAAAATACCATAGAACTCAGTGTCGATATTTAGAAATACCAGGAGGAATCTTAAGTACATATTTCAAAATGAAAGACCAGTGTAAGAAGGTCACATATTATATGATTCATGCTATATGATATGTTGGAAATGAAAACACTATCCAGACATCTGATCAGTGTTTTTAGAGCTTCATTGGGATGAGAAAGTGGAGTATAAGAGACTTTTTTGGGTTATGAGACTATTATGTATATTAATACTGTGATAATGGATATGTGACATTATGTATTTGTCAAAACCTGTAGAATGTACAACACAACATAAAGAGAGAACCCTAATATAAACTATAGACTTTGGTCAATAAAGGATCAATATTGGCTCATCTATGGCAAAGTATGTATCAGATTAACACATGACTTTTAACAATAGGGAGGTTATGGAGTGGAGAGATACAGTAAAAAGGTATATGGGAGTTCTCTATTCTTTCTACTTAATTGTTTTATAAACACAAAACTGTTAAAAATATGCATACATCATTCAATCTATATCTAAATCAATTATAGCTGGTAGTAATATTTCCTGTTAAACCCTACAGAAACCACATACAGATTCTGCAAAAATACCCCATCTGTAAAGATAATACACTATCCTTTTTAACTGAGTGCATGGTCTTTGCCAAAATTTGTCTTGGCTCTGCTTATTAATGGCACTATTGTGGATACCTGAACAATTATGAAGAATGCAAAAATAGTTTCAGTTATAGTACTTAAAATTTCTGCCACTCTTAAGGTCCTGGAATTTTGTATAATATTTTAGTATTCCCTTTGAAAGATCTTGTGAGAGTTCTATAAATGTATGTCAGTTTGAGATCAGTAAAACCAAGATGTTATCTTACATGTTTTGCTTTATTTACTTTTTTAAAATGTGTGCCCGAGGGAGTTTATGTGCACCACATATGTGCAGGAGCCCACGGAGGCCAAAGTGAGCATCAGATCCCCTGGAAGTGGAGTTACAGATGATTCTGAGCCAACACTGGGTGCTGGGAACCAATCCTGGATCTGCTGCAAGAAGAGCAAATACTCTTAACTGCTAAGTCATTGCTCCAGCTCCTGCTTTAAATGTTTTTAACAGGGGGATCTTACTATGGGAAAGAAAAAAAACAGCCTTGGTTGAACTAATCGTCCAGAAGTTCCAAAGTTAAGACCTGGCGCAGAGGAGAACCATGGTCGACTTCCCCGAATTGGAGCCAGCGATAGATACACCATGTAAAGACTGCCCAAAACAGAGACAGCCAGACATCACATTTCCTGCTCCCTCCTCTCTGTCTGTGTCTCATCTGTGCCTCCTATGGAACAGACTTATCCAAAAGACAGAGTACGGGGGAACCCAGAAGTGGAGCTCCCCCAAAGTAGAGATGAGTGACACAGAAATGGATGGAAGGAAGTGCTCAGCAGTATGTTAATAATCATGGCATCAATTAAAAAAAAAAAAAAAGCTAGATTTTCAGGATAAAAAAAAAAACGGAAATATGGGGAAAAGGAGAAAGTGTCTTTACAAAGCTTCCCATAAGTGCTGATAATAGTAAAATGCTAATGTCTTTTCAAGGGAGAGAAAAAAATACTGACAGTCTAATGAGACAGCACAGTGGGAGCCCAAGTGTCAGGGGAGCTTTCAATGAGGGCATCAGCAGGCACCTTCTCAAGTGCCTTGGTCTGCTATCAGTATGGAGTCAATGGAGATAAGAACATACAATGCCAGATGTGAGCTAAAGCCAGGAAAGCTAACCTTTCCTGGGACTTCTCACTTTCTATTGTTTTTCTTCCTCAAACGTCTGGCTTTGATGGGTCACTTCATATCTTACTGGAAAATACATTTTAGGCAGCTGGTGTCAGCATCATATCACTTTCTAGGATGTGTTCTGGTCATTCACTTTCCGGGGCAGAGTGAGTTTCTGACGTTGACAATAAACTGCAATGTGTTACTGTTGAACCTTGTGCCTTTGGGGAGGGAGCATAGGAAAGTCGTAGCAGCTGGTTCTGAGACATTTAGTACTTCACAGAGTATCGTCTGCAGCACACCGTCCTCTGGAAGTCAGGAGTTCCCAGTTGCTTTCTCAGCTTTCGCCAATACAAGCTTTGTTTGAACCGCTTCTTGGAAGGTAGAATCATTAGTTATGTCTCTGTAGCACTGGAGCCCCAGACTCAGTAAACGGATGATTCCTCCAGTTGCTTAGAGTGTAATTAAAAGAAGTCTTGGCTGATGATGCTCCAATGGGCTATTGTGGAAGATCCTCAGAGACATCATGCTACTCCCAGGGGAAAAAAATGTTGCTATTAAAAAATATGCTTGACAATACCTTTTGTCTCGACAAGTTGGATGATTATCTTCCCAGAACCTCAAAATACTTTATAAAGGTAGATAAGGAGAGCTTCTCAAATAACTTGAGGTACTCAACAGTTCACAAAACAAGTGATAGCTAGCCATTACTGAGCACTTACCGTATAGTAAGCACTGTTGGACACACTACGCATGTGTGGACTTTATCACCGACAACTCTATCATTGTCATTTCAGAAATAACAGAACGGAGGCAAGAAAAAAATACGTTGTAGTACGTTGGCACAGGATCGCAATGTCAGAGGTACAGTCTGAACCCAAGAAGGTGGGCTCCAGACCCACGCTGTTAAATCTCTGCTTCCTACCTTTTTATTCCCGGAAGTGGTGTGGGCACCTTGCCCAGGCACTTTCAGAGAGCCTGTGCATGGAAGACTGGACTTGAAACGTTGTCTATTGAACGGCCATTGGTTCAGACAGCAATCACAGAAAGGGAAGTTTGTACTGATGAAAGTGACACTGAGGTCCACTGTTAACTGAAATCCATGGGGTTGTGGGGGTGGGTGGCAGGTATGCAGCTCAGTGGTAGAACTCTGGCCTAGTGTGTGAGGTCATGGGTTCAACTCCTCACACTCCAAACAACAAGGGAGGGAGGAAGGGAGGGAGGGAGGGAGGAAGGAAAAGAGAAAGAAAAGAAAAGAAAGAGGGGAGAAAAGGAAAAATCCATTCAGAGCACACGCAAAATGCAATTTTTTCAGGACTAAAGACTTCCCTTATTGAAGGCTATTCTAATTGTCTATAGCAACACAAAATCTTAGCTTCAAAATTTTGCCCGGCAGTGGTGGCACACGCCTTTAGTCCCAGCACTGGGGAGGCAGAGCCAGGCGGATCTCTGTGAGTTCCAGGCCAGCCTGGGCTACCAAGTGAGTTCTAGGAAAAGGTGCAAAGCTACACAGAGAAACCTGTTTAGAAAAATAAAACAAACAAACAAACAAAACTCTTTCAAAGAAAGCCGGGCCACTTTGGGTTTATAAACAAAATTCTGCATAACTTCCAGCCAGTAAAGGTAAAGTTCATGATATATTTTAAGTTGACAATTTTATGAAGAAAGAAACAAAAAGGAGAAATCAACCGTGTTTATTTTAGGGGGAAAAATTACTGAAAACATGTTGTTTTAAGGGAGACAGACTGGGAATATTATTGTCAGGAACCAAAGGGGTTGCGTTTTGTGGAGGTTATTCTGTTTGGTTTTGACTTCATAGTGTCTGTACTTTTAATAACTACCCCCCCTCCCAGTAACTGAATTATAATGACTATTGCTTGAACTAAGTAGATTTGAGGCAAATCGCTTGGGAAAGCGTTGTAAAAATGACTTGAATGTGGCCACATTTATAATTAGAAGCTGTGAATTGAAATGTTTGAATAATAATAAAAACTGCTTTTAGCAAGGCCAAAATTGTTAGTGAATCAAGATAATTTCCCTAAATGAATGTCTGCGTTAGCTGGAAATGGTGAAATAATGAATAAGTGATGGACTCAATTATTCAAGGTTTAATATAAAACAAATAACAAAATTGGAATAGACAGTACCCAGTTGCATGCTTGCATAGGGTAGCACTAAGATGTCTGTCAGAACAGTCAATTTTATTCTCTCACCACTGTGTAAGAAAGACTAGAAAGATGAGGAGGAAGAGGTGCTGAATGAGAGCCACAGCACAATAATTTCAGGACTGTATGTTTTAAATACATGCTTGCATCTTGTAACAAAATTTGATCCGTGATGACCCATATATCCAGTGGTGATCCCGTGAGATCATAGTGTAGCTGAAAAATCCCAATCACCTGGTAATGTCATAGACTTCCTAACACCGCATGATAGAGTGTACTCACCTCTTTGTGGTGATGTTGAGGTCAACAAACCTAGTCTCATGCCAGTTGTGTTAAAGCAAACACATATAATCATGTATGGCACACACACACACACACACACACACACACACATACACTGGATAATGAAAACAAATGACTATGTTATTGGTTTATTTATTTACCATACTATACTTTTTACACATTAAAATGTTCTCACTTTTAAAACTTAGTTTGCTGTAAAGCTGTAAGCCAGCCTTTGACTCATTCTCACATTATTTGTGTGGTGGTTTAAATAAGAAATGACCCTTGTTCGGCAGTGGTGATGCACACCTTTAATCCCAGCACTTGGGAGGCAGAGGCAGGCAGATCTCTGTAAATTTGAGGCCAGCCTGGGTTACAGAGTGAGCTCCAGGAAAGGCACCAAAGCCACACAGAGAAACCCTGTCTTGAAAAACCAAAAACAAACAAACAAACAAACAAATAAATAAATAAAAAGAATGCTGCTGTATTTGGATGCTTAGTCACCAGGGAGTGGAACTCTTTGATAGGATTAGAAGAATTTTAGGGGGCGTGGCTTTGTTGGAGTGGGTGTGGCTTTGTTGGAGGAGTTTCAAATACCCATGCTAGACTCACTCCTTTCTCTCTCAGCCTACAGATCAGGATGTAGCTTTTATCTACTTTTCTAGCTCCACCCCTGCCTGTCACCATGCTCCCTGCCATAACGATAATGGACTAAGTCTCCAAAACTGTAAACAAGCCCCCAATTAAACGCTTTCCTTTATAAGATTGTGATCATGGTATCTCTTTATTGCAATAGAGACTCAGTGGTTTTCACTATGAGCTTTAAGGAGGAGGGCAAAACATTCTTTTCGAGACAGGGTTTCTCTGTGTTGCCTTGGCTGTCCTGGAACTCAATTTGTAGACCAAGCTGGCCAACAATGACTAAGATAACCTGGCTGCATTATTTTCTCTTGATTTAAGCTTGTGTTATATTGTTTATTATGGTCCTAGGAAAAATAGACCATGCTGCTGCTGCTGCTGCTGCTCTTCTTCCTCCTCCCCCTACTGCTTACTACACACACACACACACACACACACACACACACACACACGCACACGCACACGCACACGCACACACCATATAAGCCTAGATGTACAATGCAGTGGATATACTATGCAGATTTGAGCACGGGTACTCTATGTTGTTTGCAAAATAATGCAATCACCCAGCAACACATTTCTCAGAACACATCTTAAATACAAAACATCTCAATTTGAACCACCCACGCTTTGAGATACATTTCTACATGGGAATGAGTGGTGAGTGTTTTAAGAAGCAATATAAACATCCAAAGGAACTATTGGTGGTCAGTGTGTGAAGGCTTTGGGAAGGATTTAGGGAAGCCAGTGGAGGGTGGGTTTATGTGTGTGTGTGTTGGGGGGTGTGCATTCAAGCTCTCTTTTGAAAGCTGCCCTTGTCTTGGTCACACTCTCCTGTATCACATGCTCCAGGTGGAGGTTCATACCTCACTTATTAAAGGACATAGAGCAAAGTAAGACTTATTTGGGCTTTGATTAAATAGATATCAACATAGAGGGAACCTCTTCAGAGTCAGATGCACAAAACACATCAGACTGCTAAAGTAACGGCGGCAAATACATAGTAGTCCAGAAAAACAAAAAACTAGACTAGAGAGATTAATGAAACTCCAAACTCTTCATGACAGAGGAATACAAAGAAATACGGCTCGGCTCTGAAAATGGCCCAAATCACCAAGCTGTTTGAAACTTTATTCATTATTCATAAAATTCTATACTTTTTAGGTTTCTGTATGAGTTTTGACCCTTGACTTGTGTCCAGACTCCATCTGAATTGGGTTAAGAAATAATTATTATAATAACTTCTCATTTTTTATGTCAGAACATCTAACATCCATTTGTATTTTCAGTTTTCCCATTTCTTCAATTACTAGGGAGGAAAATGACCTCAATTTGGCGTAGTCCTTAACATTAAACTCAACACTCTACTTTTTAACACATCCTTGCAACTAAACAGAAGTGATAAACTACTGCTGTTTCGGCAAAGCATTTTCCTAAGAAAATTTCCTGGTCTTTACAAATGATATTCTGACCATTGGAGAGTCACTTCTTATTCATGGTATGTAATTTGGGAGAAGTCATTTTCGTCTTTAGAAGCTGGCACCACACAGGGAGTGTATAGGTGAACATCATTAGACATGTGAATCTTAACATAGAATAATACACCAAATTACTTTTCTGTCTGATCATTAGTTGACGTTAGTGCAGTTTGAGAATGAGAGGCAGAGTGGAGAGAGGGCAATAGAAAGGAGAGACGTTAGTCAGTCATGAGGAAACGGAAGACCAGGAGGAAGATGGGAGTAACGGAATGGAGTTGGGAGAAAGAGCTACGGAAATCTCACTAGTGCTCTGTGATGCTCCATTCTCTCGCTCACCATTAAGACTGGCCAAAATACCCCTTTCTATTTTAAATCACTGCCTTGCCTGAGAACCCACCAAAACAAACAAATGAACAATATTGTACAACAACGACAACCACAAAGATATACTTACCCTGGACATTTGAGATAGGGCTAATTAAAATTATGTTTAAAACTTGTGGGTAGGGTCTAAGAGAATCATAGGGCTTGGTGTAGTACTCTGAAAGGAGAAATGGGGGGAGGGGGCTGGGACAGCCTTGGGTATAGTAGCATAAAAGTACAAGACAGTATCAGAACCCTGCCGGAAAAGCAGTTCCGGATGGACAAGAGCTGTGGCCTTTGTTAGAGGAACAAAACCAAGTCAGGCCTCAGTAACCCGGCAGACAAGCAAGTGGGGAAGTAAATAACTGACCTTGAACTTCTCAGAGCTTCCAACATCCTAGGATTTCCAATGCACATGCCCAGACCTTAACAGAAGCCCAGAGGCAAGGGAATCTGATCCATTTCTACAAAGCAGGAGAAAGACTGTTTCTATTTCATCTTTACATAATATTTACAGAAATATTTTTATTTGTTTAAAGACTTACTTTTACCATTTTTAATTATGTGTAGATGTCTGTGTCTCCATGTGGGTATGCGCTGTGCACATGAGTGCAGGTACTCAAAGAGCCAACAGCATGGGATTGATCCCCTGGAACTGGAGTTATAGATGGCTGTGAGTCTCCTGTTATATTGGGTGCTGGGAACCGAACCTGGGTCCTTCTGGAAGAGTAGCAAGTGCTCATAACTGCTGACCCAGGTCTCCAACCCCTGAATATCTTTAAAAAAAAAATCTTCTTCTGTTCAAACCAAGTTAATGATTTTCTCTTCCTCCTTTCTCCCTCTCCTCCATCATGCCTTCGGACCAAGGAAGGATTTGTACAGATGGTGAATTCTGGAAGTAAAATAACACCTCATGTTGGAGACTAAATAAGTCAAAAGTAAAAGGCCCCAAACTTACAACAGATTTTGGTTAGTGTCTGCAACTGTCTTCAATAAGCTGTACCCAAGCAACCAAACTGAACTATCCTGAGCAAAAGTCATAAAATAACAGGACCATAAAAAGATATCTTTTGGATGCTGAAAGCATTTGCCTTGGTATCACATTCTTAAAGGTCAGAAAGGTTTCGTACATAGGGGGTCGACAATACGCACACATGCATACACAGGCTTGCACACTTGTGCATGCATCTGTAGCTAGCAAGCAAATGGACAGTCAACAGCTACAGTTTATGGTTACATGAAAAATAATAGAATGTTTGTGTTCAGACAGATGAGTAATTGCGGTAGCCATAACCTACATATGGCAGTGCTGAACTGATATTCCAAGTCAGGTGGAGGGTAAATAGTAATTACAGAGTTGTGTTTTCTATGCCACGAAGGATTATCATATAGAATTAAGAGGTCCTAAATATTAAAGTCTGCACCTCATTGTCTTAGTCATTGTCCTATTGTTGTGAAGAGACATCATGACCAAGCAAGTCCTATAAGAGAAACTATTTAATTGGGGACTTGCTTACAGCTTCAGAGTGTTAGTCCATTAATGTCATGGTGAGGAGCATGGCGGCTTGCAGGCAGGCACGGTGCTGGAGGAACAGTTGGGAACTACATCCTGACTGAATCACAGAGTGAGAGGGAGGGAGTGCCTGGCTTGGGCTTTTGACACCTCAAAGCCAACCACAGCAACACTTCCTCCAACAAGGCCTTACTGCCTAATTCTACTAATTCTTCCAAAGAGTTCCACTCCCAGTGACCAAACATTCAAATATATGAGTCTACGAGGGCCAGTCCCCTTCACACCACTACACACAGGCAGTGAAGAACTGTTTCAAAGCTCTAGCTCTGAGCTTCTCCACTTTCTAATCCAAATTTCAACACGTTCTATATGACAAAAGAATAAATTAGATGATATTTTCTAGGAAATGGTACTGCTGTTTTACAATCTTGCCTCGGTACTGCTTTAGGTTGAGGACTAGGGGTTGTTGGAGGTGGTATTATTATTATTATTATTATTATTATTATTATTATTATTATTATTATTACTGTTTTACTCAGAGCTTTGTGTCTTTGAGCAGATAGCTTTATTTATTTATTTTTGTCAAGCAATGAACTTGTAATGGAAAGAACAAAGTCTAGGCTGTGATAGATGATGAGTGTGATTTTTTTTTTCCCAGAAAGGCTTTGCTCTCATTCTTTGACTGAAGAAAAAAGAAGGACGCCTCTGTGAGATTGGCTGCTGGAAAGTTCACAGAGAGTTGCTGCAACGGCTGCCTTTGAAGCCGGTGATGAAGGGACCGCGAGCTTGGCGGCCATTATGCTTTGTGAGCTGTTGCCCCAACAGTGTTGAAGATAATGAGTCCCTGCACTTCAATCTGGCTTGGCTTAATGATGGCAAGGCGGGAACTTAACTATCCCTGGGATAGTTAATGTTTTCCTAAATTCAGTATAGTCACTGAGGAATGATTAGACGTTAACGGAAGATACTCATTTTTTAAAATGTCGAATGGATTGCACATCCTGCTTTTTCTAACAAGGCTCTCAGTTATAACCAAGACAGAATTTCTTCTGTGTGACAAGCAGGCTATACGGACGGGAACAGCTGATGTCCACTCTGATTATAAGTACTCATGAAACAGTAGTGATTACACATTTATGATTTGCACTAAACAGCAAAATCACAGGCTACATAATGCTATTATATGTATAAAAATTATGGAATATAAATATAACATCTTTAAAATATATCTTCCCATTTTACACTGTGTTTTATAGAAATCATCTGATATTTTTTAACCTAGGAAAGGCAATTTTTATTTTTCAGTGACCTTTTTTACATTTACACTGTTTTTATAAATTTGTTAATAATTACTTAGTTACATTTTTTAAGTTCATTTGAGTTCTTAATTCTTCCCCATTTAAGATTTTTATAACTTTATGTTAAAGTTTCTTAACTAGATGAAGAAATACAAGAAGGATGGCTGTTTTGTTTGGGGGTTTATAACTTAATGTGACTTAAGGGTTGTTGGGGATATGGGTCAGTTGATAAAGTGTATGTCACACAGCATCGGGACCTGAGTCCATTTAAAAAACAGGGTATATACACACCTTGGTCGCAGACCATAAAAAATTAATTAACAGGGCTTGGTGATTGGCTGCTTTACCCAGCACTCAGGAGGCAGAGGCAGGTGGATCTCTGGGTTTGAATCCAGCTTGGTCTAAAGAGTGAGTTCCAGGACTATAAAGGATACATAGAAAGACCCTGTCTTGAAAAATCAAAATGTGTGTATGTGTGTGTGTATATATATATATATATATACATATGTATATGATTTCTCATTTTGTTGGATGTATATTGTATCTTGACAAAAATTAGATATGAGCATGAATTCTTATTTAGAATGAAAATAACAAACTTCAGGCCAGGTGGTAGTGGCACATGCCTTTAATCCCAGCACTTGGGAGGCAGAGGCAAGTGGATCTTAGTGAATCTGAGGCCAGCCTGGTCTACAAAGTGAGTTTCAGGACAGCCAGGACTGTAACACAGAGAAACCCTGTCTCAAAAAACAAAAAAAATAAAAAAATAAAATAAAATAAATTTTTTGAAAATCTTTTTTTGTTTGTGTGTTTTTGTTTTGTTTTGTTTTTGAAACAGCGTTTCTCTGTGTAACAGTCCTGGCTGTCCCGGAACTTGCTTTGTAGACCAGGCTGACCTCAAACTCACTGGGATCTGCCTGCTTCTGCCTCCCAAGTGTTGGATTAAAGGTGTGTGTCACCACTACCAAGCTCAAAAATCTTAAAGTACAAAACAATGCTACAAAAGTCACAAAATCTAAAAAAAAAAAAAAAAGCTAATTGCATTAATTAATTGCCTAATGCACTTCTGTAATACATAATCTTGATTTTGATTTTGTTTGTGTTTTTGCAGTGCTGGGGATAAAATCCAAGACTTCATGTGTACGACTACTCTGCCAGCCATAATTTTGAAAAGCTTTTGCTGCATATCCTTCAATCACCTGTCTATATGACAGATTTATAATATAATTTTCTGTACCTAGAAGGGCGAGATTAATTTCTACAGCCTTTTCCCAAATTCAATATGTGTTTCTTGTTATTATCTATAGTATACATTTTTATCTGAGTAAAGTAACAGTTATTTTAACTATTTGCCCAACTTGGGGGTAGCACTATGTAGTTTTTCTCATCTCTTGTGGAATATTTGAAACATGCATAGACATCACTCACTTTGTACACATCATCTTCGCATCCTTCAGTGCCCAGTCCTTCCCAGAGCAGCACAAACTCTGCCTCAGGTGAAGAAGTTCCTTTATCTTTGCCATGCAGAAATTCTGTTTCTGCCTAAGAGAGAGGAGGCTGGCTGACTCATCAGCCAGGCATTTGGTCAGTTATTGCTATGACCAAGGGTTTTGTTGTTGTTTGTTTTATATGTGTCTTTGTGTGCGTGTGATGGTTTATGCATGTGCCTGCGTGCCTGTAGAGTCCAGAGGTCAACCTCAGGAACTCACCAAGAACGCAAGACGAGCTGCCCAGGAAGCCCCAAGGATCGCCCTATACCTCCTCTCTACCCCATCACTGGGGTTGCGCGTGTGCCCGAAGACCAGCGTTTCCACGTGGGTTCCGAGGATCAAACTCAGCTCCTCATTCCTGCAAAGCAGGCACCTCACTAACGGAGCCATTTCTCCAGCCCCCAAGACCCCGCTTTTGCAGACTCAGGTATGTGTCTTTCTGTCACCTCCCGAAGGTCCTCCTCACTCACTGAACCACCCTGAACCTCCAAGTCTAGTGTGTCTCTGGTCATCATGTTTCCTTCTGTTTCTACCTCGGTGCTGGAGAATTCCCTGAGTTGTTTTCCAACTCACTGATTTTTTTTCCCTCCTGACTTTTTAAATCTGCTATTCATTACTTCCATCACATTCTTAATATAACACAGTTTTCCTAACCCTGATCTAAATCAAATGTCCTCACAATTTGGGGACATAGAATGAATCACACATTTCTTATCGTTTTCTGTGTCTCTTGCACTGTCTGTTCAATGGGGGGTTTTCTTAGAGTTTGCGAATCCTGGCACAAGCCTTCGGATTAGGAGGGAATAGTGGGGTAAAACGTAGATTTCTTGGTTGTTTTATTTAGCTGCTTTAGAGGACCCACCTCCTTATGGAAATGGAAGGGTTCCCAACTTCCAGAAGCATCTCTCTCAGCTGACGTGGCTGCTCTTTGGTGGGGGTGGCATTACCCCTCGCCTGCCATTCCTTCCTGTGGCTATGGCAGAGCGTTCTTTCCTCACTGAGTGTAAACCCTCTCATTGCTGGGCAGTGGTGGCGCACGCCTTTAATCCCAGCACTCGGGTGTAGTAGGAATTTTAAAGGTACTTGGTTAATAAAACTCAAACCCGAGGCCAGTTATTGGGGTGAATGCTGGAAGATCAGAGAAGCAGAACAAGCCACAGCTCTCGGGAGGCAGAGCCAGGTGGATCTCTGTGAGTTCGAGGCCAGCCTGGGCTACAGAGTGAGTTCCAGAACAGGTGCCAAAGCTACACAGAGAAACCCTGTCTCGAAAAAAAACAAAAATAAATAAATAAATAAATCCTCTCATTGCTCACCAGAGCGGCATCTCTGAGGCTTAGCTTGACTGACACCTGGATTTCTCTAAGCATTTGTCTTTGCTTCCAGCTCCTGCCCCTGCTGACTGCCCTAATTTAACAAAATAACTATGGTAGGAGGGAAGTTGTGTGTCTCAAGACACAATGAACCAGATAACCACAGATTTAAACATTTCAAATGCCCAAGTGCAGTTATGTTATTAATTCAGATACAATCTACTTTTTTGAAAATAAAGATTTGTTTTATTTTTATGTGTGTGTGTGTGTGTGTGTGTGTGTGTGTGTGTGTGTGTGTGTTTGTGTGTGGTGTGTGATGTGTGGTATGTGTATATGTGTGCATGTAGTGTGTGTGTGTGTTGTGTGGGGTGTAGTGTGGGGGAATGTGGTATGTGTATGTTGTATTGTGGTCTGTGTGTGGTGGGGGGTGTGAGAGTGGGGGGTATAGGGAGGTGTGGGTGTGGGGATGTGGTATGTGTGTGTTGTATGTGTGTGGTGTGGGGGGCTGGGGGTGGGGGTGTGGTGTGCAACAAATTTGTGTAGTGACAGTGGCAGTAAGAGGGTGTCAGATCCCCTGGAGCTGGAGTTACAATGTGGTTTGTTTGATGTGAGCAGTGGGAATTGAACTCTGGCCCTCTAGAAAAGCCACCAGTGCTCTTAACTGCTGAGCTACCCCCCTCCCCACCCTACATGTACACACACACACACACACACACACACACACACACACACTTTTCTGTCTTAGTTGTTGTTGGGTTTTGGGGTTTGTTGTTGTTGTTGTTGTTGTTTTTGAGATTTACTGAGAGATCTCTTGAGACCTGTGTAGTGGGTAGCCATCCCAGCCTTGGCCTGGAAGTTCCAACCCCCATTGAGGCTTCCGTAATGGTCACGTCCACAAGGCGGGGTGGAGGAGGAAGCAGAAGACCCAGGATGGAGAGGAGCTCTCTCTCTTGGTGCTGGGATGCTGGACGCAGGAGGTAGACCGAGCAGAGTTCTCCAGAGAACACCGCCAGACTGCGCGATACCTTTGCCAGACACTGTAAACTACCCCTTCATTTGTAAGTTACCCCACAAAATAAACCTCCCTTTTAACTGCGTGGAGTGGCCTTCATAATTTCACCAATAGACCTGTGTGGCCTCACTTTATAATAACCTATGCTAACCAGAAACAGTCCAGTCACAGGGAGTCTGAGCCACTCACTACAGATACACAGACAGTATAAGACCATTCATACAGGTGGCATCCCTTTGACCTAATTAGCTTTCACCAGGCCCTGACTTTCAAAGTACTTACCACTTTTACACCATACAACAAGAATCAAGCTTCCAACACATGAGACTTGAGGAATGGATCACAATCAAGCTATGCTGGCTTTTGATAATTTAGCAGTATAAAAATGCCTTCCTTTTACCCATTGGTCTGTATAATGCTAGATATTTGCTTAAAATAAACATTTCCTACCATATTTAGGAAATGTCTTTATATTTATTTCTCTCTCTCTCTTTTTTAAGACAGGGTCTCACTGTACAGCCCTGGCTAGTCTGAAACTTTTTATGCAGAACAGGTTGGCTTTGAACTCACAGAGGTCTATCTGCCTCTGCTTCCCAAGTTGCTGGGATTAAAGGCCTGATCTCCAACTCTTGGTTAGGAAGTGCCCTTATAATGTTGTTAAAAGCCTCAGTCTTTTCTCTTTTTGAATGAATTCTATATTTACCATTATCAAATGTATTTTTCAAACCCCATTTGACATCTTAGTATCAAAGACTTTATTCTTTTTATCAGCTGAAAAAAATTATTAAGAACTTGCTTTATATTGAAATATGTTTGCATTTTAGAAGGTACTCTACCTTGTAGTGGCATATTGCTACTTAACACAATACTAAGTGAAAGCTACTATTATTTTCAATTTCTCTCATCCTGTTTAAAATGAAATTGGCCTGTGATTGTGTATCCAGCTCTCCTTGTTAAGCTTTGACATGCAGGGGTGTGACAGTTCTTAAAGTGAGGTGGTAAACTTTGTATCTTTTCCTGCTCTGTACGCATTTGAAGTAAAAGGAGAATTACTCATCTCTTTCACAGGGTGTCAAGAACTCATCCTTGAAACTGTTTGGGCCCTGTGCCTTTCTTTTTTCTTTTTCTTTTCTTCCTTTTTTAAAATAAGCTCCCTGAGGAACAATATTTACTTTCAATAATCTTATGAGAAAAACATGTCCATTTATGCTCATTTATGGGAAAAATTAAAAAATACACCACCATAAAGGTTACGAAATCATTTTTGTTACCACGTTCCACAGTGTGTGTTAGCTTTCTGCCTATTAGGCATTTGAGTTATGGCTGTCCAAGTGCATCTGTCGTTGCAGACCCTCACTCCAACTCCCCAGCACAGAGTGCACTTTTGGTTCCGTACACGCGCGCTTGCACAAGTGTGTGTGTGTGTGTGTGTGTGTGTGTGTGTGTGTGTGTGTGTTTCCATCTCCCTCTCCTTCCCTCCATTTCTCCTGCTTTCTCTTTTCTCAAATTTAGTAGTCTATCTTAAATGTTTTCATGTTAATAAATGTTTCCAATATTATCTTTCAGTGGTGACACGTTTTATGGTAGTTAGACATTATTTTGTAGAGAGTCATCATGCTTTTTATAATCATAGGTATTTTGTCCCCAAACGTCCCCTTGCTTTCTTCTCTACCCTGTGACCTAGCTCTCACTGCTCAGCCTTACTTAAGGAGCTAGTAGCTTACCCAATGTGGTTCATATGCTGGAAACAGAAATTTGAAGTAGACTGAGCTACTCGGGAAGCTGAGGCAGAAAGATCTGGAGTTTGGGGTCGGTCTGAGCCTCATAGCAAGATTCTCTCAAGAATAAAAAAAAAAAATAAGGAAAGAAAATAAAGGAGGGAAAAAGAAAAGAGAAGGAAGGAAATCACAAGTACATCTGATCAACTTTGATGGAGCCAACAACAAAAGTAAGAAAGAAAAGACCAGAAACTAAGTATTTCTACTACTTTCTCCAACAGATGACTCACTCATATTCTGTGTCCACAAAGGAAGTTCCTCCCTGTCCATGAGAGCTCACTTCTAGTTGGGAACATGCTTTTTCTCCTTTTGTGTGGCAGAGCCTAGCTAAGGAAATCCCGGCTCTTTGCCGGAGACCAGCCGCCTATACTGAGTATGTGGCAATACACAGCAGCTGTCAACGTGAACTCTCAGCAACTCTGGATGGCTGTGCTCGGTCTGCACAGGAATGGAGCCGTTGATAGCCAGGCAAAGACTTAGGGGGAGCACAGGCAGGAACAGGGAGAAGGGGCATGTGACCCTTCTCCAATGCCTTATAAGAGGTCACATACAACGGCAGAAAGCATCGCCTCCTACATTTCCCTTTTTGTCTAAATAAGGAGGTTCTAATCTTAATACAAACTATATACAACAATAATGATTATCAAGTGTTGTCCGGGAAAAACAAAAAGTAATAACATAAACAAAAATGGAACTACAACCAACAAGAATGACATCAAGGGTTGGGGATTTGGCTCAGTGGTAGAGCACTTGCAAGGCCCTGGGTTCGATCCTCAGCTCAAAAATAAATAAATAAATAACATCAAGCAAGAAAGGCATGCTAAAAGTCCAGAAATATCCAGAACATGGGTAAAATGGAGGTCCTAGCCCTCACCCTTGAACTATTTCCTTTGAACAGACTGAAAAAAATGGAGGAGTCATTGCCTTCTGTTGTATGCCTACTGATAACCACAGCGGGTTCCAATGAATAGTTCCAATCCAGTGGTCACACAGATGGCCCCAATGAAACTCAACCAAACCTTGTGAATCTGGGAGAAGAACACAGTGCGGAGAGGGATAGGTGTCAGGAGGTAGGAGAGGGTGGGAACTAAGAGTAACCAGAAGGCACGTTATACACGTGCGAAATAGTCGAAGAACAAACTCAGCAACAGCAGAAGGAAAATAAATTGTCTAAAGTTACTGAAGGAATATCTATGGCAACCGTGGCGTCTTTAGCACCGAGCAGACAGCCTTAGGAGCTGGAGCAGAAAGACCACTTGGAGTGATGCTAATGTCTCAGGGAAAAGGGATACCTTTCAGGCCCAGACAGCAAGCGGAGTACCAGAAACCCAACCTGGGATGTGGGGCATGAGGAGAAAACACATCATGGCCAATTCATTAAAAACCAGTACACAGCATGTGTTATCATGTCCTCAGTTTGGAAAAGACAGGAAACTGGGTGGTGGCAGAGAGCAGAAGTGACGGAGCTGTCCTAGAAGGGTCTACGTCCCCTAAATCTGCAAGAAACGTACTTCTGAATCCTCACCAGAAGACTTTTGGTCCTTGTATTCAAAGCTATGTGACTTCAGGAAGTCGATATTTGGCCAGGAATTTAAAGATTGCTTTCTTTATTAGGTAATGCCATAATGTTTGAATTTACTAATGCTTTCAGAATGCTAGTAGCTCTTCAAAATCTGAACTGTGAAATTTTTTTTTTCCCATTTGAAGACATTTAAAACATGGAGGTGAGTGGGTTTTGGTTTTTTGTTGTTGTTGTTTTTGTTTTTGTTTTTTTAAGTAAAACTGCTATTTCATCTGTATTAACTTCATGGAAAAAAAATATGGAACACTGCCAACAGTCTTATATGTGAAAGGGCTGGAAGTGTAGAAGAAAACCCCTTAATACTAGGAAGAACAAGTCATTTATTTTACCATATTTATTCAGTTATTTAGTTAATTTTTGAGGCAGAGTCTCACTACGTAGTTAGGCGTGCTTAGAATGCTTACAATGTGGCCCATTCTCAAACTCCCTCCCTCCCTCCCTCCCTTCCCCAGTCTCCCAAGTGCTGGAATTACAGGTGTGTGCCACCATGTGTAACCCCTCAAGACATTTAAAACACTTCATAAAGTTAAAGAGAGTCCTAAGAATGATATGCCGCTGTGGATAGAAGGCAAATACATCTGCCATTTGGCAAATACTTTCTGCGAATCTCAGATCCTGTAGGTTGTGCTAAAGTTGGGGTCTAATCACCAATAAACTACTTCCTACTCTTATGGAGTGGATCTTTTGTCGGATATAGTCAGAAATGGGTAAAATAATGGCTATGTCATCTGAGAACAGGGGTCATGGAGGAAAGTGACCAGGGTGGGCGAGAATGGGGACGGCAGAGGTAGGGGCTGCATTTGTTTTTACATTAGTTTGTATTAGGTTTTTCTTTCTTTCTTTCTTTTTTTTTTTTTTTTTTTTTACAATTTTCATAAACCTGACTTAAAGCAAATTCATCATCGTATGTGTCTGCAGGTTTTAAGTATAAAATGGGTCTCCCGGGGTTACAGTCAAGGTGTCAGCAGATTGCATTCTTCTGGAAGACTCCAGGGCAGGGTGGTGAGGAATCTGTTTCCCTGCTCTTTGCAGCTTCTGGAGGCTGCCCAGGTTTCTTGTTGCAGGACCTCATCCACTTCCGCTTCTGTTATCTGACCTTCTCTGACCTTCACCTTCCTTCCATAAGAACCTTTGCAACAAGGACACTCTTGGGCATGCTTAAGTATTCCAGAGTTATCTCTCCACCCCCCCCCCCCCCCCCCCCACACACCATGTAGCATGACATATTCACAGGTTTGGGAGGTTAGGATATGAGCATCTTTAGAGGCAAATTATTCTGTCTACCATTGGGGGCAACTGCAATTTTAATCAGGGTGGTCAAAGGTGGGTGTACTGAAAAGATAACATCTGAGCGAAGAAGGCAGGCCAATCACGAGGACATCTGGAGGACAGCGTGATAGCTACAGAAATGGCCTTTGACCTCTGCAAAGTCTAAAGCAAAAGGGAGGCTGGCCATTTGATGACTAAGGAGGCCAATATCATAAGGAGAAATCCCGGGGAGAGCACAGACAGATGAAAGGCCTGGGAGCTGAACCGATGGATGGTGAGGTTTCTGAGGTTTTATTCTGAATGGGCTGTGGAGACTGTGGAAGCATCTGAGAAGTGACTTCCATTTCTAAAGTTTCATCAGGTGACTGTGTCACTGACCTATTGTAGGTGGGAAAGAGCCTCGTGAAGACTGGAGTCAGCACCCTGGCTTGAGGACCTCGGAACTCCAGAAGGGAGGTGACAGAAACAGGGTCTGGGGGGTGAGGAGGGGTTGAGTCAGCTGACGCAGACAGGGTGGAGTGAGATCAGCCTTGGGGGCCCCATGGTGGTGGGAGAGGAGCAGAGCTGTAGTCAGGTTTCTCTGACCTCCCCCAGCGGCAGCCAAAGAGAGCCAGTCATCGGCCCTATCCTCCACCTCAGCGCTCCTTTTTCCTAACTCTCCATACCTTGGCTCCATGCTTAAAGAAGCCTGACTCAGTCCACGGATGGAGATCGAAAGAGAATTGATATTGGTTAAAATATTAAAGTCACTCCACGTAGTTAAAAGGGAGGTTTATTTTGTGGGGTAACTTACAAATGAAGAGATAGGTTGCAGGGTCTGGGAAAGGTGTGGCACAGTCCGGCGGTGTTCTCTGGAAAACTCTGCTCGCTCTACCTCCAGCGTCCAGGGTCCCGGAACCAAGAGAGCTCCCCCATCCGGATCTCAGGTCTTCAGAGTCCTCTCTGCCTTGTAGGCATGACAGTTACCAAAGCCGCAGATCAAAGCTGGAATGGCTACCCACTACAAATTGACTATCTCTTTATTACTTTTTAGTCAGATTCTACTGGGCCTAAGTCCTATCTTGCTTAGCTGGGATCTTTTCCTACATAGATACAGGTCACCTGAGGACCAGATGGTATGGAAGAGCACCATTAGGAGCTTCTGAACCTTGGAGGAGAATGCTTGTCCTATACACTGCCAGGCAATTGATTGAGCCTTGGGTAATTCCGAGCCCTAGAAGATTTTACAGGGAAGGCGTTTGCTTAGGAGTATGGTAGCTTATGCTATTGAAATGCAAATCATTCTACATTTTCAGGGAGTAAACAGTGAGAGGACCCATCTTAAACTCATGTCCATTTTCAACAGACTCAAGCATTATCCTCACCCTTCTCCCCATCCAGCCCCTGGAAATTGGGTCAAAATTTGGCTGGACTAAAAAGGTAGACTTCTTTCTCCAGAAAAGGTAAGCCACTATGGCCCCAGAGCACCAGGAAATGGGACTCAAGGAAAATGAAAAATTACAATAATAAAATAAACCATAGCTTTCCAGCAGGGGAAGGAGAAAGGCAGGCATCTTACCCAGACCTGGGAAGTGCAGATATCAATTCAGCCTGCTGTGCAGAAAGACAGCCACATATCCAAAGCCACTCTGTAGGGCGGGAGACTGCGCTGGAATGGATTTCATTTCCAAATTATGGCAAATTGGGAGTGCCACAATGAATATTTTTTTCTAAGTCTTCTCCTAACCAAATTTCAGTTTACAGACCCTGGATTTCAGACATCCAGGATTGACTAACTGGCTTTTATGGAGGTCAAAGCCAAGATTTCACCTACTTCTTGTATATCAGACACATCCCAATGTCTGTTAGCCTCACTGGCAGCACCAAACACATAGGTGCTTGTGGCCTATCTTGGCGAGGATGGGTGCTTTAAGAGTAAGTGTATTATCTTGTTTTCTGCAAATGGCAGGTATGAGCCACAAGTGTATGGAAACCCGTGTTCTCTGGGGTTCCTCCTTCAGCTCCCGCCTCCAGGTTCTTGCCTTGAGCTCTTTCCCTAACTTCCAGTAGAGGTGAACTGTTACCTGGAATTCTAAGATGAAACAAACCCCTTCCTTCCCAAGCTGGATTTGGTCAGTGTGTTATCATAGCAACAGCCACCAAATTAGCATGTGGATTTTATAATTTTTTTCCTAAGATTTTGATCATTGAGAGAATGTTGCTTTTACATTTGGGGAGCATGTCACTAACTTATTGGGATGGTACTAGTTGAATTTCTGTACATCTTACAATTTGTGCCATCCTGTGGCCTCAGAAAGATGACACTGGGTAACTGTGGACATTTTGTGGGTTAGGAAATAGACAAGGAAGTGAGTGTTCAGTCCTGAACACAATCACCTTGAACGTGGCTGAACTGCATCAGAGCTTTCTAGGTGCCAACTGCAGTGTTGACTAGAGGCTCACAAAGATCCTCAGGGAAGGGGTGGCTGGCATAGTATGACCTCAAAAAGGAAGAGTGCACTGTCCTTGAAGGGAAGGGCTCTCATCCCTGGACGCCCATGGTTTCAAAGATGAGATGGTTAATCCAGTGTGTTAAGGGAATATCAAGTAAACACTCCATAGGTAGAAACTTCCACCCATGTCACTTATGGCTTCAATAGATGTGACAACTCTTTTTTGTCATATACCCAGTCCTCAGGCAAGAGTGACTTATCTAATTGGTAAATTCAAGAACAATAATTTGGGCACTCTCACTTAGCCAAGCTGCTTAAACACACCCCTTTAGAGGCATAATCCAGGATAAAACTCCCTGGGCCCCTGAGTGAGCAGAAAATTGGTCTGCTCCTATGGTTCATACTGGCAAACGGAGGTGGGGCCAACTGATCCCTGATGACAAATGACACTGTGTATCGGTTGAGAAGGTGATGTCTGAACCAGTGGTTATTTTTCTTAGTTCTCAATTGACTCAGAATCTACATAGGAAACACTGTTACTATTTATTCAGCCCATCCTTGGGGGAAAACAGTGTTTTCTCTATTCCGGTAACTAAATTAGCAGAGCAGCTGGAACAGCTGGAGCAGCTGGAAGACATTTTTTTTTTTTTCACTCTGGGTATCTGCTAGTAAAGGAGTCCTGCCTGAAAACAAGCCAATGCAAAGAAGGCAGTGCCAGGAGTACCCTATCGAACATCTGTATCCAGATGTGTCCGACTTCCATGAGCTTTTCAGTTACAGGAGCCGACACAGTCCCTCTTTCTAAAAAGAGGTTTATTTAATAGTTTTTCAGTGTGTGTGTGTGTGTGTGTGTGTGTGTGTAGTTGTTCATGTGTATGAGTGCAGGTGACCTCGGAATCCAGAAGGTGTCAGATCCCCTGGAGCTGGAGTTCCAGGTGGTTGTGAGTTGCCTGATAAGAATCCTGGGAACTGAACTTGGGTCGTCAGCAAGCGCTCTGTAACCACCGGGCAATCTCCCCAGCCCCTGTCACAGTCCCTCTGTCACTCATGTGACCTAGAGTTTGATCTAGAGCTTTGCCAATGGAAAGAGATCTGAACAATGCCATTCAGGGTTGAGCTGTTTCTCTTGAACCTCAGTCTTAAAAACATCTACTTTTAAATTTCGGGTCTTGCTGAGCAGTGGTGGCGCACGCCTTTAATCCCAGCACTTGGGAGACAGAGGCAGGCAGATCTCAGTGAGTTCGAGGCCAGCCTGGTCTACAAATCAAGTTCCAGGATAGCCAGGACTGTTACACAGAGAAACCCTGTATTGAAAAAAACAAAACAAAACAAACAAAAAATTGCATCTTATTTGCATAAAACAAAAGGAAAGTTGCTGTGGAATAAACTTTCTGTACGCTGTGAATATGTATTACTCTCATTGGTTAATAAAAAAAGAACTAATTGGCCTATAGCAAGGCAGAGTCAGGCTAGGCGGGAAAGCCAAACTGAAAATGCTGGGGGGGAAGACAGAGCCAGAGACACGAGTCCGCCACCCAGGAAACAAGACATGCTAGAGGACAGGCAAAGCCACGAGTCATGCTGCAATACATAGATTAACAGAAACAGGTTAATTTCAATGTAAGAACTAGTTAAATAATAAGCCTGAGCTATTGGCCAGCGATTTGTAAGCAATGTAAGCCTCTATGTGTTTATTTGGGACCAGGCGGTTGGGACAGGAAACATCCATTTACAGAAAGTTGCAAGACATTAACATGAGGTTATAAAATTAGTTACAAGGCAGGGGTGGTGCATGCTTTTAATCCCAGCAATCAGAGGCGGAGAGGGAGGCAGGCGGATCTCTGTGAGTTCCAGGCCAGCCTGGTCTACAGAGTTTCAGGACAGCCAGAGCTATTACACAGAGAAACCCTGTCTTGAAAAAGAAAATCAAAGTTAGTAACAATGGCCTGGAAAAACCAATAGCTCTTTCCAGCTCCACTGTCATGGAGATGTTCCTGCTACAAACTGGAAGGACAAAGTGTGGGTGCTAGGGATAAAATGTTACTTTCCTAAACAATGGAAGGGTGATTTGGTAATTAACTATGTTATGTCTGCCCCCACCCCCAGCGTTTGATAGTGTCAAGACAGACTGCCAAAGACTAGTTAATTAACAGATTTATATCTTACAACTCTAGAGGGCCGGGCTATGGTGGCCCACGCCTTTATTTCCAGCACTCAGGAGGCAGAGGCAGGCGGATCTCTATGAGTTCGAGGCCAGCCTGGTCTACCAAGTGAGTTCCAGGAAGGGCCCAAAGCTACACAGAGAAACCCTGTCTCAAAAAAAAAAACCAAAACCAAACAAACAAAACAAAAAACAAAACAAAACCAACTCTACAGGCTGGGCATTCTGAGATCAAGTGAGAGAAACCCAAGGAGTTTCTGACTTACCAGCTCACAGCAGGAAGACCAAAAAGGGCAATAGCAAATGCTCACGGTGTTTCCTATCTAACCCACTCCCTTAACCACCAGCCCACTTCTGTGATAAGGCATCCATTAATCCATCTATTAGGGGTAGAGTCATCAAAGCCTAGACTCCTCCCACTGGGCCCTGTTCCTCTGTGATGTTAGAATTAGATTTCTGAAACTTAAACTGGGGTGGCACCTAGGAACAAGAGCAGTAACACACTGGCTTTCTTCATGTTTGAATATGCATATGACTTACTATCTTTCTAAAAGGTTTAGCATTTATGTGTCTGGGGGTGGGACGGGATGTATTTGAGCCATGGCGTACATGGAGCAGTCAGAGGGCAGCTGACCAGTGTCTGCTTTACTCTCCCACCACATCAGTTCCAGAGATTGAACGTGGGGTCCAAATGCTCACCTAGCCGAGCCACCTCACTGGCCGCCTTAACTTAAAAGTCTCTCACGATGCCAGGCAGTGGTGGCGCTCGCCTTTAATCCCAGCCCTCGGGAGGCAGAGCCAGGCAGATCTCTGTGAGTTCAAGGCCAGCCTGGTATCCAAATCGAGTTCCAGGAAAGGTGCAAAGCTACACAGAGAAACCCTGTCTCGAAAAAAAAAAAAAAAATCTTTCATGACAATAATTCTAGCAGTCCAGAGTTGCAATTTTTGAAAGAATGGCTCTTTTTTGGAGGAAGTTGATAGGAAATGAAAAAAAAAAATCTATTTTGAAACAATTAAGTCTGGATCTTTGAAAGAGGTTTTAGAAGAAAAGCTGGATTCACTAGAACTTAGAGATACTTGGGCAGGCATGTTTATGGTCCCCAGCAGAGGAAGAAAGTAGAACAGGAAAAGGAGGAGAAGGAGGAAGAGAAAGAGGAAGAATAGGAATTGTTTGCACAGTAAAAGTTATAAACCAGGGGGTTCAAGGTCATCACAATGGATACCACAGAAACAACTAACCAGGCTCATAGGAGCTCACAGACTCTTGACTGACAGCAGGGAGCCTGCATGGGACTGATCTAGGCCCTCCACATACGTGTGACAGTTGTGAGATTCCTAGCAGTGGCTTTTGGGAACATATTCCTCATACTGAGTTGCCTCACCCAGCAACTATGGTCAGGATGTAAAATAAGTGAAAATTTTTAATTATTAAAAATTAAAAAAAACCTTAATTCACATTTCCTGTCATTGCCGAATGATTTCCTGAAGATTCCCTCTCATCGAGACTCAGTTGAACACTAAAACAAGTCCTGTGAGGCAAAAGGGTCATGTGGACTGGGGGGGGGGGGGGGGGGGGCGCGGGAATTCTAAGATGATTCTTCACTGAGGTCAGAGCTACCAGCCCCCATCCCTGAAATAGGATGCCCACTGTGTGTATGATGTGGCCCTCACAAGGGAAGAAGACAAAAAAAATGTAAGAGAGCAACAGGAAACCTAAACACAGATGACTCACTTATCTGTGAAATTGGCTGCTTAATGGCTGGAGTGTCTAGACTGAGTCCATAGGTAATCATGCATGGAAACAGCCACAATTTGCAAAATATCATAGAGATGAGCAACTCGTGTCTGGATTTAGGATGAGAAATCAAGTGTAACGTAGATAACTCTAAGGTTCTGTGTTTCTTTATTTGCTTTTGTTGGCTTTCTTGTTCTGTTTTTTTAAAGTGCAGTGGGTTCTTTAAGGTGTTTATCCTACTGCTAAGACAGCCTCTGAAAGTCCCCGGCTGACTAAATGGTGTCCCTTCACTGATTTTAGACAGCTTTTCACCGTCTTCTTCCAGGTATGTATGCACAGACAGAATCTTTTCACGGGGACATTGCCATCTCAATCTCAAAGTGGATGAAATGGAAAGTTAATATGAGCTAAGAAGAGATTCATCTTTATTCCTTATCAAAGTGACAGGGGGCAAGGCAAACCCAGCTAAAACAGGAAAGGAGCCAAATAAAATGATATCATTTACTCCGTGGAAAGAGTATAACTAATTTGTCCTTGACCCATGCCTATCAAATGTTGGCTGATGTAAAGCTTTAGGTTTTCGCGTCAAGATTGAGTTCCTTCATGATTTAGTTACTTTTCTGTTATTAAGAGAAAACATTCTGGCTAAAAGCAACTTGAGGAGGAGAGTGTCAGCTTACAGGTCCATCTCCACAGGAAACAAGGTAAGGCGCTCATACAGGAACCTGGAGGCAGGAACTGCAGCAGAGACCAAAAGGAGTGCTGCTTACTGGCTTTTCCAGCTAGCTTTTTGATGCAGACCAGGTCACCTGCCTAGGAATGTGCTGCCTATAGTTGGCTGGGCCCACTAGATCAATTATCAATCAAGAAAAATGTCCCATTGTCATAGCCACAAGCCAATCTGATGGAGGCTATTCTTCAACTGAGGCGACTTCTTTCTAGATGTATCAGCTTGACAATCAAGATTAGCCAGCACACTAGCAGAAAAACATTCTTATTAACAACACAAGTGAAACAAGGGCAAGTAACAGGCCTTAACATGTAGAGGCTTTTGCTGCCAGGGCTGACAATCTGAGATCCATTCTTGGAACCCACACGGTGGAACCCAGTAACAGAAACCAAAAGAATACCAGGGTCCCTCCCTCCCCCATGCAAATGTATCTCCTACTTAAAACCTACCATGACTGCTCATTGGCTTTAGCATAGTCAAGTCAATGCAACAAGGCATCTTTGACCTTGGATGACCTTGAATGTGTTCCTTACACCAACTTTCTCCTTCCCACCCACCACTATCACCCAATCCTTTCTAATCTGACTCCTCTCTACCTCCTTGGCATCCCCCCATGCCAAGTGCTCTCTTACATGCTAAGATAGAGTTTCCTAACTGGCTTGCCAAAGCACCAAGACCTTTGAGATGGCTGGAGGTATAGCTAGTCAGTAAACCCAAGTTCGCAATGACAACAGGAATATGAAGGAATGTGGGATGTATTGTGCCCCCAATATATTGTACACCCTAATAAAGTTTAATGGGAAAAGCCAGCCACTATAGTAAACATAGAGGTCAAGCAATGGTAGCACACACCTTTAATCCTATCACTCAGAAGGCAGAGATCTGTCTGGATCGCTGTGATTCTAGGCCACACTGGGAACAGAGCCGTGTGTGGTGGTCCATACCTTTAATCGCAGCACTAACCATAAAGGTCTGGATATCTGTACAGACAGACAGGAAGTGACAGAGCTTGTCAGGAAGAGGAAGTGATGTAGCTGGGCAGAGAGAGGAAGTGAGATGCAGAACAGAAATGCATATAGGCGTGGGTATACCCGAAGTAGGTCTCTTTGGAGATTGAGGTGTTGGTGAGGTGAGGTTGGCTGTGGCTTTTCCTATTCCTCTGATTTCTCAAGTTTTCACCCCAATATCTGCTCCGGGTATTTTATTAACAAGACCGTTAGCAATTCCTCTGACAAGCGAGTGCTGTTCCTGCCAAGTCCTGCTCATCTGCAAAGCCGTCTGCCTCTCCTCCACACCTGGCCCCTTCATTCAAGACATCTATCTACCCTGCCTACCCAGAATTCCCTTCTCAGGTCTTTGCTTGCTTACTGGTTGAGACTCAAATCTTCACCAGTTCTTCCAGGTCCTAGAATCAAGGAGGTCTCCTGTGATTTCCCCGATTTGGTTAATGCATCCAGCCCCACAAATGTCATTACATCTTTTGAAACATCTGTGGGCTTTCCAATCATTCTCCATGATACCCATCTCTTCCTGTACATACCAAGTGGATCGGCTACTCCAGCTATCTCACCCCTGAGTCTCCAGTGGTGAGAAGAGTGCTGGCATATAATGAATATTCAGCACATTTTTGTGGTTGTGTAATTCTTGGCAATCGTGAACTCCCAGATTTAGATAAATAAAAATAACACTTTTTTATATATATGTGCTCCGTTTTAAAACAAATATAAGTAAAATCCCTTCTTATTTGGAAATAATGTGAAACATTGAAAACAAAAATCAGTAATTCAGAAAAATATGGCTCAGATCACAATGCGATTGTTAATAGCATTCACGGTGGCACTGGACACAATGGGTGACACTGGGCAGCACTCAGGAGGCTGAGGCAGGAGGATCAAGAGTTTGAGATCAGAAAAAGAGAGAGTCAGAGACAGACACACAGTCTGACTGACTGACTTTCAGATCTTTCCTCTTATTAAGGTTCATGTTGTAGGGAGAGTAGGATGTTTTCCCCCAGAAATCTCTCAGAACAGCTGAATCAAAGGCAGGCTTTGAGGTGGCCTTCAGTGATGACCCGACCCACTGCTATGGTCCCCACATGCTTATGTCATAGCCTGCTGATCACATACTGGGGGAGCTGTAGCTATGAAGGTTTTTATTATCTGCCATGTGTCTATCCTCTGCTTTGATGTAAAATTGTACCAAAAATGACAAAAGGAAAAGGTTTTAAAATATGCTGGGGTAACAAAAGAATTATTTTTACTGCAAATTTTTTTTAAATGTCTAGCTCTCTTCCTGGGTTTTTCTCCCATGAGTCCATACAACTTACAGATGTAACTAAAGAGAAGGGAATCACTTCTGTTAGGGAACACGAGGAGGCAAATGTATCAGCCCTGTGTAATTCTAATTTCTTGTTCTACGCATCATGTGACATTTTTTCTATTATAAACTGATGGCAGGCGAGCCTTGGTATGAAAACTTCCCTATTATGTAATGCAGACGTGTTGTTCATAACCGTTTGCCAGATGGAAACTCTGAGGCTCTCATTGGAGAGTGAACTATTTGGTCTATTTTGTGTAAATCTTCAAAGCATAGATTAAAAGCAGAGGGTATGCTTTATGGCTTCAAGATCTAAAAGCCGTGGCCACACTCTGTAAATCTGCCTGTGGTGTGAAGGGTAGCTTATTCGGTTGGCCAGCCCGACACTCTTATCAAGTCTCTTGTGCTGTTTCACTCTGAGATAACTGAGCTAAAGAAAAATGTACCCTGAATTGAGTATCCCCATCTAAATATGCGGCTTGAACCCTGAGGCCAGACGCGGTATATTTTAGTGTCTGTTTGCTGTGCTCTCTGGTACATCATGTTGAAAGTTTTCTCATTCAGAAAATATTTCAATCTTTCATGGTTTTGCAGGGCCTATATGAAAAAGGACTTGGTACACATAGAAACGATCTCTCAGATAGTACTTGAAATGTATTTATTTTCTTTTCATATTGCCTGAATAATTTATATGGTATATTTTGCTAGTTATCAAGAGGAGGAACTTAGAAATCTATTTTTTTTTTTTAAGTCCAGAAAGCTTCTCTTTTTCCATAAGTATCAAGCCAGCATTCAGAATGTCTTTAGGAACAGCACAGTAAAATAAAAGATAGATAGTTAACATATAAATAGAAAGATCCAACATATAAATAGAAAGATCCACACTTACACGATTTCCCTTTATCTTAGGGAACTGAAATGGGAAAATGGCAAAAGCTCTAACAGGGGAATATTCCCACTGACCAAGAACACATGAATTATTTCTACCCTTGTATACTAGCAGGAGAAACCAGGATGCATTTTTAGACACAGAAAGTAAGAAGCAATTTCAAAGTAGCTCATGTGATAGCGGTGGCATGGAATAGGAAGGATTTACACTGCCATCTCTTCCGCCCCAGCTGTCCCCCCAGTGAGTGCTGGGATTTCCTTCTGCAGATCTGAGCATGTTCTCCAGGCTAACACAAGCCTCAAAGCCTGCCTCATATCTAGGGCATAGTTAAAAACTCACAATTCTTATCTTCTGGAGATAAACACATGAGACACACACGTGTACGATGTGGGGTTTTGTTCTGTTTTTCTTGCAGTACTGGAGATCAAAGACGTGGGTGGCCCTGCTAGGCAAGCGTAAGATATCACCCGTCTGACAATATTACAGCCAGAGTTGCTTTCAAATAATCTGGGGGCTGGGAGGGGGAGATGAGGATGGAGGGGGGGGCGGGGACAAAGATGGAAGAAGATCGGACATGCATTGATCATCATATGAGAAAAGTTACAGCTCCATAGGATTATTGAGTTTTTTCCTCTGTGCTTTTTGTGTGTTACAAAGTTAAGAGAAGAAAACGGAACAACTCTTTAGCACTTAAAATCTGCTATAATGCCATGCCCATGCGCAAACTGGCATCACTAATTGGATTCGGTGGGTTAAAAAAAAAAAGATGAGCCAATCAACAAGAGGAGGCTATGAAATTGGAAGGGAATGTGATGGGAGTTCTCGGGGTGGGTTGGAGACGGGAGGGAGGAGTGAATATGATGAAGATACATTGTATACATGTATGACATTTTCAAAGAATAAGTAACAGCTGAAATCAATGAAAATACCAATAGCACTTGTAGCTGGGCATGGTGGCGCATACTTGTTGTATTCCTGTCATACAGAAGGCAGAAGCATCTCAAGATGAAGGATGGCAGGGGACCGTGCCATGACATCCTGTTCCCAGAAGAGTGGAGGAAAGGCCATATAATTTGGATTTGATAAGTTACCTTCCAACTTATGTCAGCCTTTCAAGCACTCCAAGTCCCATCCAGACTCCATCCTTGAGTTTATCTTTTCTTAACCCAGTGCTTCTGCTCAAGGTGTTTTTCCCTAACGGGTAAAACAGCCTTCCCTCTGTGGACCCTGCCGGGTGCCATTTTCTGAGTCTGATGTCACTGTTCTGTACAATAGTGGCTTTGGGTTGAATAACTTCCCAGACCCCTGCCAGCCTATAATTATTGAGGCCAACTTGGCCACTTATTTCTAAAGACAAAGATCTCCTTGCCAATAAAGTCTGTGAGTCAGAGAGCTTGACTACAGTCCGAGCAGAGATTGATAAGTACCTGCAGTATTGAATTGTTTGTGGAGTTCTGTTAAAATTAGGTCCCACCCTTTTTATATTTCACTGTTTGTGGCTTCTTGGAAACTTGTCCTGTCAAATGAAAATTGATCTAAATGATGTGTAAGGCCCACTTAGCAACTTTTCCTGGGAAAAGTGTGCCTTGGGGAGACTTAGAAACTGAGAACAGATTTGGGACTGATAGAAGGAATTTGGCATGGGTAGAGAAATGCTTTTGGCTCCGCATACCACCCGAACACTATTCTCTGTTGTTTCAAATGACTTCCAGTAAATATTTTTGTTGCCTGGATTTCTGTCATTCAATGTTAACTGAAGTTATTTGAAAGACAAAGAAATCTTTTGGAAACCACTGGATTTGACAAGCATAACTTTTTCTTCCTTTTAAAAAGAAATGCTCTTATTCCCTGATGCTAAAAGCCCACTCACCATGGTCAGCCCCAACAATAGACATGCTTCACCCTGTGAGCCCCTGACGCTAAATATTGTTTGAATCGGGGGCATGATTCTCACAGGGCTCTACAGCTTACATAAAAGTCAATTAATCTGATGACTAAACTGAGATTAAACCTAAGGCTCTGTGGACTGACTTCATTAGAACTCTCTTGGTTGACAACAGAAATGCAAACTCAATTATGCTCAAACAAAATATAATAATTTGTTAAGTCATTAAGTTAGAAGTCCAGAGAATGATGTTTCCAGCTGGCTGGGCATAGAACTCAGAGGACATACACAGACCTTAGAATCTATCTCTAGTTTCCTGTTGATTTTTGTCTGGACTATTTTCATTCTTAGGCCAGGATCCTTTTACACAGAGGCAAGGCATCCATCTCCCAGTACCTCACCCCTGTATTGTTTCATTATAGCAACCCCACATGGGAGTCAAATTATTTTTTAAACTTCAGAAAAATCCCCAGGAAATACTTTCACTGGCCTCATTTTGGATTTGAGCCCACGTGTGATCTAATGATAAGAACTAGGGAATTACGACACTCTGATGGCCCAGTCTGAACCAAAATTCCACTCTCCCAATCGGTGGAAGTAGTAAGGCAATTCCACGTAGTTAAAAGGGAGGTTTATTTGGGGGTTTTACTTACAACAAGTAAAGGGATTGGTTACAGGGTCCGGCAGAGGTGAAGTGCAGTCCAGCGGTGTTCTCTGGAGAACTCTGCTCGGTCTACCATCCAACATCCAGGATCACCAGGAACCAAGAGAGCCGGCACGTCCAGATCTCAGGTCTTTTTTGGTTTTGTTGTTGTTGTTGTTGTTGTTTTTCCTGGAGCTGAGGACCGAACCCAGGGCCTTGCACTTGCTAGGCAAGCGCTCTACCACTGAACAAAATCCCCAACTCCTGGATCTCAGGTCTTAAGGGCTCCCATCTCAGCCCTGCCTCGGGGACAGGCAATAGGTAGGCGTGACAGTTACCAGAAGCCTCAATGGGGGTAGTACTTCCAGGTCAAAGCTGGAACAGCTACCCACTACACTTCCCTTAGGTCAATGATGTCTGAGCTCATGTACTGAAAGAGAAGAATGACCAGTCTTTACAGGGAACTATGATGTTCCTTCTCAGTAACAGGCCGTGTACTAGAAAGTTGAGGTGATAGCTAATTGGTTAGTAGTTGACTACATTTTTTTAGTTCTTTCTTTTTTTTTTTTTTTTTCAGTGACTGAACCCAGGTCTGTGCATGGTAGACAAGCATTCTACCACTAAGCTATATCCCAAGCCTATTATTTGATAATGAATCTCCTATCTAAGGCTAGACCTTGGATAGTTCTCCTTGTAGAAGGAATATATACAGTAGAGATACTCACAGAATGGACTCATGGGTAGAAGGAGGGCCATAAATTGCCTTAGTCTAAATGACTGTGGTTCTCTCCCACTCATTTGACTGAATGTGACGCTTCAATCTTTAGCTGTACTCTTTTTAGCTTGGATTATGCTGAAAGGAAATGGCTAAGGCATCTAGACCACTGATGATGAGAAAAAGTATGAGTCAATCTTGCTTGTCAACCTGACTGGTTTAAAAATTCCTAATAACACATACCTCTGAGGTGTCTGGGATGGTGTTTTCAGAGACAATCAGATCTTTAGGGTTATGATCCCTTAATCCACTCATAATATGGTGGTATGGATGAAGAAGGTAGGCCACAAGGAGAGTGTTCTCAGGGGCTATAGCTTGCCCTCACTCCTTTTTCTCTTCTTCCTAGCTGCCTTGATGTGAACTACTTTGATCTGATGCGTCCTCCCTTGACTCTGATGAAATGGATCCTGAGAAGCTGTGAGCCCACATGAATTATTTCTCCCATAAGTTATTTAAACCGAGTATTTTGGTCACAGTGAAGGAAAGCTAATTAATCCAGAAAGTACGTGCAAGGATCCTCCTTACTTTCTACAAATGTCCAAAACCATCGTCCATCAGGTTCCTAGGGGGAGCCTCATGCTTCAGACAAGCCTGCTCATCCCCCACAGCTGCTGGTGCAGCATGGCTTGTTCATGACTTTGTTCATTTCCTCATCTTTGAAAAGATAGAACTGTATAAACCCAGTGTCTGTCAAAGGGAAGAACACATGGATTGTCCTTCTCTATTTAAATAAATAAACAGATGTAATCAGCATCTAACATCAGCAAAATAAGTGTTTTATTGTTGAATGTGATAGCATTTAGGATAAGGACCCTGGGCTTCCCTGCTTCTAACAATCAATTTGACTTGGTCCAACTGAAGCCTTGTCTCTTTTATAAATCCTTAATTCAGCACTCTGTTTGTATCAGTTGCTTAAATTTCCCCCATCTTACATTCTTTGTTTTTCTCCAGAAATATCATTTCATTACTATGTACCCACAGGGTTAAATGTTTTTCATGAATTATCTTATTCATTGAAATCATCAAGTAAGGTCATTAAAGGTATTGGTAAGAAATTTTAACCAATGTCATATAACTAATAAATAAGTGTAACTTTGAACCCTGTGTGATTGTTGAGCCCACGTTCTTGACCTTCTTGGTACACAATCTCTTGTGGAAGTTTTGATTATGCTTTAGTGTGTAAAAAAACCGCTTCTGTAGATGTAACTAAGGTTGTTATTCGTCAATTGACTTTGAGTTCATTACAAAGCTGATGTATGGCTGAGCCAATGTTATTGCATGATCTCTTTAAAAGTAAAGACCTCACTGAGGTTGATGGGCAGGGAAAAGTCAAACGTTCCGTGTACCATTTATGCTTGAAGATGGAAGTGACCACATGCAAAAGACCTGAGAGCATCTTCTAGCTTCTCTGAACAAGCTCAGACAACAAGCAGAAGAAGCTGAGCTCTGCCTACAATCCGAAGAGCTAAGAGTCAGAGACTTCTCCAGAATCCAGGCCTGCCTAGAACTCAACCTTCCATGACCCTAATCAGAAAACTCAGTCAAGCCTACCCAGACTTCTGACTTATTGAAGTAAGAGAAAAGAGTGCTGTCTTAGTTGATAAATTTGTAACAATTTGTCATACAGCAATAGAAAATTGATATAAGTCTTCTGTTGTTGAAGTTAGGCTAAGCCATAGGAAATGGCTAATGTCCCCGCTACGGTAGGTAAAAATAATTACTTCTTTAGATTCCATGTAATACTACCTGGGGGTGTCCAATCTAATATTGTTTGCTTAACGCATTCTCATAGACTTGACATCTCAGGAAGAAATTGGAAATGTGTGTGGACTAGTCAATCCAGTGTTCTTTACTCCCAAGAATGTACACACCCAAAACTGACAGTTTGTCCATCACACAGCAGAAAGAATGTCCTCTGCTCCTGATCCTGTTGCTTATTATGGTTTGGGTCTGTGCACAAGGGTGACTTGATAATGTCTGAGGTCAGAAGCATAGTTGTTTCCAGTATAGTATTTTTTATAGTAATAAGTAAACATTAAAATTTACAGTGTTAGTCCTTGGAGTGTATAAGGTTAACATTTAGTTGTACAAAAATCTTATGTTGGATTTTTTTGCTTTAGTATCACCACTAGAGAGAAAAGATATTTTTCAGTTTAAACTGTAGATCAGGATTTTAAATTTCTTTATCGTCAAACTAAAAGAACAGTTGGATGGAAGGAAGGAAGAAAAGAAACAAAGAGAAAGAAAGAAAAAAGAAAATGGATGAATAGTTGAGAAGATTCAAAAAACTCTCATGCAAAAAAGCATAACTTAGCTGGTGAGGTGGAAATTTAAGCCATCTTTTCAAAACAGCTCACTCTAAGCCTTTTTCAAATAAAGAATGGAGGTATGGTGATGTACTGTGTTAATTCCCCCACCTAGGAGGCAGAGACAGGCAGATTTCTGTAGTTAGAGTTTTCCTGCCTGGCCCAGTCAGGACAAATCTCTCTTACCCGCCAGTCCCATAGTCGCTCAGACCCAACCAAGAAAGCACACAGAGACTTACATTGTTTAGAAACTGTATGGCCGTGGCAGGCTTCTTGTTATCTACCTTTTCTATCTTAAATTAACCCATTTCTGTTAGTCTATACTTTGCCACATGGCTTGTGGCTTACCAGTGTCTTTACATGTTGCTTCTCATGGAGGCGGCAGCTGGCGGTGTCTCCCCAGCCTTCTACTTCCCAGATTTCTCTTCTCTCTTGTCCCGCCTATACTTCCTGCCTGGCCACTGGCCAATCAGAACTTTATTTACACAGAGCGATATCCACAGCAGATTTCTGAATTCAAGGCCAGGCCAGTTTACTTAGCAAATTCCAGGCCAGCTAAGCCAATATGGTGAGACCCTGTTTAAAAAAAAAGAACAATTTTCATTGACATAAACTCTCAGTTATTCAAGAACCCAGAAGTTGTGCTTGTTTTCTTTACAAAACTTTAAAAGAAATGTTTGTTTGCTTTAACCCTTACCATGAAGATCAAAAGCCACAAAAGATGAGTTCAATACAAGTAGGTGCATCTTTGATCCCACACATGCGGCTAGAGGCAGTCAACACCAAACAGCTCCTCCTAGTTGTCATGGAGGGAATGACACTATCAAATCAAGACTTCCTGAGTCTAACTAAAGAGATGTTAAGAGCCGACCACGCGTTCTGACCACTGTAGCCTGAAGGACTGTGCAGGAAGGTTGCTCCATCCCATGCAGACACCCAGACACTATGGCTGACTTATAAGTTTATGGCCAGTTCACTATATCAACTTAGCAGATACTCGCCTTCACCTTTCTTTATTAGTACTAGAGTCTGTTCTTGGAGCAACTTTTGTTCCCAGGTTTCCTTCAATAAGTTTTAGAATCATCCAAACCCTTCTATCAACTAAATTTCAACCCTCTGTTGTACTGTTTAAAGAACAACTAGAGTCGGGTGGTGGTGGTTCATGCCTTTAACCCCAGCACTCCGGAGGCAGAGCCAGGTGGATCTCTGTGAGTTTGAGGCCAGCCTAGGCTAAAGAGTGAGTTCCAGGACAGGCACCAAAACTACACAGAGAAACCCTGTCTCGAAAAACAAGAACAAAAGCAAAAACAAAAACAACAAAAAAACAACTAGCAAAGGAATACTAACACGGTATTCAGAATACATGCACGGATCTTTTAGAAATACGTATAGAAAAGGTTGTCAATACTTTACTTTGTAATAACTTATTCCAAATGCTTCTCTTCCTTTCTAATATACCTTAAATGATCTTTGTTTCTATCAGAAGTGGACCCATGATGCATAGTTTTAGTTTATTCTATTAATGAAGAAGACAAAGGAAATATTTTCAAAAACGTTCCCTTCATTAAGAGATTCAGTTCCTCTTACAGAATATTAGATTTGGAAGTGACATAGAAGTCACCCAGTATAACCCAAGCGTGCATGTGCTCAAATGCTTTTACGGCTTTTGTTTAACCTTGATAGTACATATCAGTCTAAATAGCTCTTACCATTAGAAACTTCAACCTTACATTGACATGAAATGTACATTTCTATAATCGCCATCAGGGAACTCAAACTGCACTGAAGAGCAGAGCTGCTTTATTCTTATCTTGCCAGTTATTATTTGGTTATAGGTCCTTAGCCACTGAAAATCCTCACTGAGGATTCGACATTGCTCATCAGTTTAGATGTCCACAGAATCAATCCTTATAGGCAGGATTTTGATTCCCAGACGTTCTCAGTAGCTTCAAAGCTGTAGTGAAGGCTAACATCAACGGTCAGCTTGACAGGATCTAGAATGTTGTAGGAGCCGAGCCTCCGAGGAGGCCTGGAAGAGATTACCTAACTTGAGTTATTTGAGGTGGGAAGGCTCGCCCTGTACGTGGGTGAAACCATCCCATGGGTTGGAGTCCCAGACTGCATCTGAAGAAAGGGCAAGCGTTCATCCCCCTCTGCTTCCTGACTGCAGATGCACGGAACGGTGGCCGCAAGCTCCTGTTGCCATGACTTTCCCTGCATGACAGACGACCACCCTGAAACTGTGAGGCAAGAAAAGAAATCCTTCCTTGAATTGCCTTTGCCAGGGTATTTTGTCACAACAACCAAACAAATAACCAATTGAGTTGTTTCTAAAGTTCCTTCTAAGACCATTCACATGGACTCTGGTTACAGAAATGAGTTACACTTTCTTGGAAGTAGTTTTTTTTAATTCCTCCAAATATAAATGTTAAAAAACTAAAATGTCAGAGTAAGCAACAGTCATATTAGCACGGTAATACTGGAGGTAAATGTTAAACACATGCACACCGGTCTTTGCAAAGAGCATTTGCAGATGTAAAACCAAGAGTGGTTTTGTTATAGGGAAATCTAGTTGAAAAGTTACATTAAATGGCTCACGTGACATATCTTGGCATTTTTCTTTTTTAATTTGCAAAAATGTATTTCTGGAGAATATGGCTAGCAGTGGTTATGATTGTACACTTAGACTGATCCTCTTTCCCTTGCTTCTGGTGATTTTCTGGGAACGTGGTCTTGTACTACTCCTGGCCCATTTTCTCATATAATCTGTTCTCTGGGAGAGTGAAGAAACTTACTAGGTTTATAAATTTAGAAAGAACTATCAAACAAGACTGCTCAGTTACGCTGTCTTTTTTTCCCACCTAGGTAGAGAGGCTTGTTCACTGGGATCTTTGTTCTCTTTTGGTTCATCCATGAAGTTGGCCTTGCTAGAATGGCCACATGCTCTGTAGGGCCACGACTGCCCAACAAAGCATGCAACAGGCAGATGGGACTTCCTAGGTCATGCCCACCAACCTGACTTGCTTTACTCCCTCAGGAGTCACTTTCTCTGCCATGGCCCATCCTTCCTCCTCTTGGATCTCAGCCCAGTATGTCCTATTTTAGGTGGTACGTTCTTCAACTCCACGGATACCAAAGAGAGAAAACACTGAAAATATTTTTCATTTACAAAGGTGTGGGGTAGGATGGGAGAAATCAAAGCCCTTTGTTCTTGCTAAAGATAAAAATTTCAGCTAGAAACAAAGTAAATTTAGGATATAAAACATATTCCTTGCTAAGGTATATGCTCCAACATTCTACTTATGTGCAAAATATGTGCATGAGTGCTTAGCAAGAATAAATGATGCACTGTCATTCTATTTTTGAACATTAAAAAAAAACAAAGATAGGAATTATAGTGGATAAGAGTTGTGGTGGTTGTTTTTGATTCTAGACTTTAGGTTTTTTTGAGATAGGGTCTCTCTACATAGCCCTGGCTATTTTGGAACTCCCTATGTAGACCAGGTCAACTTCTGACTCCCAGAGTTCAGCCTGCCTTTGCCTCTTGAGTACTGTGATTAAAGGCATGTGCCACCAAAAAGCTCTCCTGAGTCCTTCTTAAATTGTGTAATTTTTTTAGCTCAAGAAATAAGAAATATTCATTTAGCACATTTGGATTATAGATATAAAGATGGAGTCATAAAGATTTAAACATAACTAAGTCAACACTGACATATCCCAGCAGAACAGAGTGTCAATTATATAGGAATGTCAGCTGATGGATGTTATCTAACCCCAAACCACAATGCCATTGAGCATCTTTGCAGTGTCCTGGTAGTATAAGTAGACCAAATGGAATTCCATCCAGCTTTGACCAAAACAAGTGGCCAGGTTTTCAATAAGGATTTTTGCTACAGTTGTAAAGTGAACCAAAAAGATTAATAAGCAAAGCGCTGGCTGCCAGGTCTCCCTAAACCCGATCACACATCCTCAGCATTTGATGGCGAGTATGTCCAAAAATGTTCCCAAACGTTGAGTTGATTTTCAGCCCCCTAACATTTTCGTCTTAGAATAACAAGGCAACTTAGGCTTAAGGCAGCTAAAAATGAGAAAACGAGGATTACACAAGTTATATGCAACAATGGACTTCTTAAGACAATTTATCTTATTGTCAGTATTTTTCAAGGCTTGAGGGAATGCCACAAATAGTTGTGCATTATTCATGTTTTAATGTTTATTTATTTAATTTGTGAGGGAGTGTGGAGTGGTAGAAGGGAGGGGAAGGCATGTGTCGTGATGTTCATGTGGAGGTCAGAGAACAACTTCTGGCAGTCTACTGGAGGTTGCGGGGAGAGGGGAGGTGCTTGTTCGATGATGCTCATGCGGAGGTCAGAGAACTACTTTTGGAAATCTATTCTCTCCTTCCACCATGTGGGTCCCAGGGATTGAATTCCAGCTAAAGCGCCTTTACCCACTAAGCCGTCTTGTAGGCCCCACTGTCAATATTAATGACATCCTTAACCCAGTCTGCAACAAAGCACTTGCATTTCATCAAAAATGGTGCCCAATCTGCTCACAACTTCATCTTTGTCTTAAAAATAAACAGTATTTGCCGTTTCTGCTCACATTGCATTATGTGCTGAGGGCCTTTGACCCTTACAGCCTTCTTTCACGTCGGCGCCTCTGAAAGGTTCCTTTGAATTTTGCTGCACAGGCAAGAAAGTCTAAGACTGAAGCAGTAGGTGAGACAACATAAAAATGAATCATGAAAGCTGACATATCATTTGGGAATATGGAACAAAACCAAACCAAACTGAGCATTCCCAGTCAAATCAGAAGCAGACAGAGTCTAGGACTGAGGAAACCCTTTTGTGTGGCTGGAGCCTCAGGAATTGTCACCTCCAGCCTGTTGAAGCATCATCATCATCATCATCATCATCATCATCATCATCATCATCTACTCTCAAAAGAGAAGTTTATTGACAACTTTTGTCATGTGATCAACCTGACATTATGTGCTTGGAAGAAGTATACGAGAGAAATGGAATGTTGAGTCCCACCCCGGGGGATTTCTTCTGTAGTGGATGAGACAAAACCAAGAATCCGAAGCGACCAGATGGCAACACAACATCAGATCTCTTCAACAACAACCACGGGATCATCTGCCACAGTAACCTGAACTCTGCTCTCTCTCTATGAAGCAGATTGGTGATACCCAGTGAGAGCCCCAAATATGGCGAGCCAGCACCTGCCTGTTCCCAGAGTTGAGTGATTCATTCATTGGGAGTCAGTTAGGAAGTACCAATGTGTCTATCCTAATTGATTTTAATTATGTAACTCAGGTCAATATTTTCAAACCTTTGAAATAAAAGTGTGAAAATGAGTATTTTATATGAAAGTTGTTTTGAATTCCTTTAGGAAAATAATAAACCTGTGACACTTAAAATATTACTGTTGAATCATGTCTTAGTAAGACAACTAAAACAGAAAGAAAAAAAGTACTATCCAAATTTGAAAGGACGTTCCACCTTGGTGCTCTACACCAAAGGTCAGCAAGCTGTTACTAAATGGACATAGCAAATATTTTCAGATTCATGAGCAATATGTCAACATGGATTCTGTCACAACTCTCGACTGTGCCACAGGAGCACAAAAGCCTTTAAATAAAACATTAACGACATGCGTGCACGCAGACTCCACACTCTGAGACTGAAGCAGGAGAAGCCGGAGTCTGAGGTCATAGAGACCTGGGGAAGGGAGGGGGAGGAGAGAGGAGGAGAGAGGGGAGAGAGACTGTATTCATTGATAGGCATGGGGTGATGACTCTGTGGGTAAGGCACTTTTCACACATATGTGAGGACTAGAGTTCTGAAGGGCAGGCCTCACCCAAAAGCTGGGTGGTAGCCTGCCTGCAGCTTGGGTATTCAGAAGGTGAAGGCAAAGGATCCCCAGAACAAACTGGCTGGCCAGATAGACTACACATATCCGTGAACTTTGGGTTCAATCAAGAGACCATGCCTCAACAAACAAGGCAGAGAGTAATTGAGCGATACCTCCCTACATCAGACTCAGGTCTCTACATCTGTGTACACACACATGCACAGTGCACACTTACACACACACACACACACACACACACACATCTGTGATATACAATGACAAACAGCAAACAGTCCCACTGCAAATGAGACCAATGGTAAAATAACGTGGAAAGGCAGGGCCAAAGCAAGAGCCAAACACTAAATCCTGGCATTCCATCACCAGCATCTGGACACGTGGTGCCAGGATGTAAGTAAGCTCCAATGAGTTTGGACGGTCCTACCTCTATGGCCTTGCAGTTTACAACCCACCCAGTCTCTCTATTAAGCTGGGCCCATTCTTTGTCTCCAGCTTCATTCAGCATGTATTCATTCTCCTGGCATCCCTAACACTTTGCAGTGTCCATTGCAGCTTGGGCTCTGTCTTAGGGTTTCTGTTGCCATGACCACGGCAACCCTTAGAAAGGAAAACATTTCATTGGGCTGGCTCGCTTACAGTTTCAGAGGTTCAGTCCATTATTGTCATGGTGGGGAGCATGTCATGGCGGCTTGCAGGCAGATGTGGTGCTGGAGTAGCTGAGAGTCCTACATCTTGCAGGCAACAGGAAGTCCACTGGAAGTCACACTGAGGGAAGCTTGAGCAAAGGAGACCTCAACTGCTCCCCTCCCCCACAGTGACACACTTCTTCCAACAAGGCCGCGCCTCCTAATAGTGCTACTCCCTTTGGGGGGGCAGGTGTTTTCTTTCAAACCACCATAAGCTCAACCTTCAAAGCTTTGTGCTTTACCTTCTCAGGGCTGTTTGCAGGGGCTCTGACTCTTTGGACATTTCCTGGCTTCCCTCACCTTCCTTTGATGCCTCAAGGCTAACTTCCATGGCTCCATAACTCTTGGTCTTTTTCATACTTAGAAAATTAGCATCATAAGAATTATGTTAATGCAGCCGGGTGGTGGTGGCACACGCCTTTAATCCCAGCACTCAGGAGGCAGGAGGCAAGTGAGTCTCTGTTAGTACGAGGCCAGCCTGGGCTACAGAGTGAGATCCAGGACAGGCACCAAAACTACACAGAGAAACCCTGTCTAGAAAAAAAAAAAAAAAGAAAGAAAGAATTATGTTAATGCTTCCCACCATCTCATGTGGTAGCTAAGGTCCCTTGGGACCACAGTGGCATTAGCCCTCTGAGTGTGTCATGCCTGAGTTTGACAAACAAATCCTGGTGAATCCATTTACCAGACATCCTTGAGCAGTCTAGACACTCTCCAGAGGTGCTCCCTTCTGAGAAGCAAGTCTTTCGAAAACATTGGAGTGAAATCCTGCTGTCCCAGTGTACCTACACTGTCTAAACAGTCTGTGTCTTTGCTATCACCTTTTCCTTGGCTCCAGCTTTCGACATGCTTCTTTTTTGAGGGGGAAAAATAACATCCTTTTTCTTTAACCCAAATACTTCGGTCCTGTTTTTCTGCTTCAATGTCTCACTGTACACTAAAAGCAGCCAGCAGTATCCACGCCACAGTGTGAATGCCGGGCTGTCTTGAAACTTCCTAATGAGCATATTGTCATTTGACTGGGCCTCTCTCACGAAGTCTCAGAAAGTTGCTTGCCACAGTGTAGCACGAAGCCTCCTGAGTGCTGTCAGTATTGCTGCTGATGCTCTCGCCTGCTGAGCTGCCACCAAAATGACCTATTAGTAAGCTCTGCTTAGGCGTGCCTCTAGCCCACATCCTGAAAATTTTTCGAATTCTTCCCCAAAACCTGTTCCAAAGCTTTTAAAGGACCCTCCCTACTCACCTGCAAACAATGTTCTGTTAGTCAGCATTTCTACGTGCTCTAACCAAACTAGGCAGTGAGAGAGACAGCTTAAGGGAAGGGTCACAATTTCATAGGCTTCACACCATTGTGATGGGAGGGCACAGCAGGGGCATTTATACCTTAGCGCCAGCACGAAGCGGAGACAGAGGGACTAAGCGCCATAGCCTGTTCTTTCCATTCTCCCGTTTTGCTCCCTGCAGGATCCCAATCTATTGGATGGTCCCGCTCAGAGTCAGGATGAGTTTTCTCCTCTTGCTGAATCTCCCCTGAAAATACAACATTCTCCTCTCACCTGCCCAGCCAGTGTCGAGCTGTACCACATCTGCAAATGTACCACATCTGCAAATGTACCACATCTGCAAATGCTTCTCAGTCCAATCAAGTTGGCAATAAAGACTAACTTCAAGAAACCCTTTCTCTCCAAATGACCACATTGAGAATCAGGCTTCAATGTATAAAATTGAGGAGAGGGTGAAACACATTCAGTCAATAACCAATATCTTCATACACTTTTGATCATGTAAACATAGATAGATAGATAGATAGATAGATAGATAGATAGATAGATAGGTAGATAGGAATTCCAACCAAGCCCCATTGTCATACACGCCCATTGGGACACTTAGTCATCTCCGCCTAGTCATTTTTGGGTAATACGTCCTGCATGATCCATGTCCCATGGTTATGCAGTCACATAGTCACCTGTCACCTGGACATGACCCTGTGACCCCTTTGTCTTGATAAAATTCTTGTTAGTGGATTTTGTCATATGTCGTGACTTTTCCTTTGGGGCCAGAGTGCCTTATTAAAAAAAAAAAAAAAAAAAAACCACTTTCATTTATAACATCAACACCTCATAGAAATAACCATTAGCTATCACTTCTGATTTCTGACGAAGTAACTATAATTGCTTCATCGCTTAAATTTTCCCACAATCTGAACCCATCGGGTTATTTGAGCATTGAGAAATAAGTCTTGTGTATTTTCTCTTTTCCAAGCAAGCGAACAATTCTTGTTTGCAAGACTGCTTGTCACATCTTTTTTTTTTTTTTTTTTTTTTTTTTTTTCCGAGACAGGGTTTCCCTGTGTAGCTTTGCGCCTTTCCTGGAACTCACTTGGTAGCCCAGGCTGGCCTCAAACTCACAGAGATCCTCCTGCCTCTACCTCCCCAGTGCTGGGATTAAAGGTGTGCGCCACCACTGCCCGGAGCTTGTCACATCTTGGTAGCATAATTTTCTCATCTGTTTTGGCCTCTCATTGTCTTTTTAAACTCAGAGATGTATCAAAAAGAGAAAATTACAAAATCTATCTTAGTCAGAGAACAATTAAGAACATGCAGTTTAAATCAACTGTCTGGGTATTTCTCATTTTGGTTCTTAGATTTGACTTTATCAAATATATAGTAAAGAAAAAAGTTTATGTTTTATATTTAGGAATGATCATTACAAAATTCCTTCTTGTTACTTAGACATGAAATATCTTTTAATACAAGAAATACATCTTCAAAATAACCAAGAGAAAAGCAGTTGTATGACATAGACATTATGTTTGCTTTCTTAAAATTGCTTTGAATCTTGACACAATGACCTAAGTTAAGATACTATGAAGGATGCAGAATTCAAAGGCAAATGGAAGGCATTCTTTTGACAAGGTGAGTGCTCAGTGGTGAGTGTCCTATCTCAATTACCATTCCACAAGGACTCTGCAGGAGGAAGCCCAGTGGTCTTTATTATAAACACCAGAATAGCCACAGACTACCGCTTCACCTCTCATTCCTGGGGAGAGGAAATGGGCATTGTTCAGCCAGTTTATGGTAATATGTTCCTTTTGTTTGTTTTGTTTTGTTTTGTTATTCTTGAGACAGGGTTTCTCTGTGTAGCTTTGGAGCCTTTCCTGGAACTCACAGAGATCCGCCTGGCTCTGCCTCCCTAGTGCTGGGATTAAAAGCTACCACTACCTGACTAACATGTTCCTTCTAACCTAAAAATCTCTGGACTGTAGTCCAGCCATCTTGCTTGCTAAATTACACGTAGTCCCAGAACATCCACCATTGAATAAAAGGCCAGCTTTCAAGATTCAGAAATTCAAAAAGAACAGCCACAAGTTTTAGTGCTAGGTAAGGTAATGTGATAATAAAAAAATATTAATAAAAACATCTACATGGTTCACAGAAGAACCTGAAAGTGAGAATTAAGTTTTGACCATGAAAGGAGTTTGTCATCATCAAGAGACTTGATCACCTGTCATGAGTAGGGCTGACATAAAAAGCCAAGTCTATACATGGTAATGGACAGAAAACACAATGGAACAAAATGCATCAATTATCTTCTTTTGAGGATATGAACACTAAAGGAGAGCGAGAGGTTAGAGTTTTTCTCCCACGGTCTTCACTACTCAGTCATCCAGATCTTAAAAGAAGAAATGTCCATCACTTTGTTCTCATAACCATGCAGAGTCTTCAGTGGAGACCATCCTAGATTGGTCCATATCTTAGGTATCTTATGACAGGTACTACTTTCTTGATAGGCTCAAACTGGGCACAAGTCACTGAATTCTAATGGGCAGGGATGGTACGGATGTAGCATCATGACCAAAGGGCCCATCTTTTGCTGATGTTGCTGCCACTGCCATTGTGCAGTGTGGTAGCCATTAGGGAAGAAATTGATTCCACAGATTTTCTTCAGGTGGCCTTCTGGGATCCTGCTATGAGATCCTGTGCAGCCTCCAAACTCATCCAAAGGCATCCAGGCAAAGAGCCATCTTGACAAAAGGCAATGCCATATATCCTTACACTCTGGCCTTCCTCTTGAGTTGTCAAATCCCATAAGTGCCATGAATGAACAGTCATTGCAAGTGGTGCCTAGGAAACATCCTGATGAATGCCACATTCTTGGAGCTCACACAGTTTGGTTTTCCCTGTCTGCCACTAGTTCACCACTGCCAAGACTCAAAAGGGTCACAGAACCGAAGCTAGCACAAATGGCAAGGGTGACACCTTCTTGTCTAATGTGATGGCAGACTTGGGGAGTAGACAGTTGCTCCCACATTTGTGTTATGGCTTCAGAGACTGTAGAGATGTTGTCATTGAAACAGAACAGACCACACAAAATCCATCCACTGAACTGTGCTCAGCATTTTGGATTTGAGTCTACAGTGACAGCAAGACAGAGGCTCATTGTTGTCGATTTGACTTTAGAAATTACTCAAAGACCAGAGAATTCTGTCTAGCTCTGGCCTCTGAGAGGGCCTATGTGTTTCAGGGACCTCCTTTTGGACATGGGCCTCTTCCAAGCACATTCTTATTCTATGCAGTGAATAATGATCAATCCATATCAAGCCACGTGTGGTTCTTTGTGGTACCAGGCCTTACAGATACTCTTCTTTGGACTATTAGATTCCTCGTCATCTTATTCTTTTCTTTGTTTAATTTTGTTCTTTTTTTTTTTTTTATTTTAAGTCATCAGTACTGACCATTGACCTTTTCCATCTCCCAGCAGAGTCCTCTCTAAACAGTATTATGGAAGCTGGGTATGGCTCTGAATGCCTTCAATCCCAACACCGAGCAGGCAAGGCAGGTGAGTCTTTCTTCTGAGTTCTAGGCCAGTTGGGACTACACTGTGAGTTCCAGACCAGCCTTGACTAAATAGTGAGATTCTGTATCAAAAACAAAGAATTAAGACCTCCTCCAGGTTCCAAGGCAAGCCTTGACCTCTGACTCATCTGTGGAAACATTGATTCCTTCTTTCAAGGTCCGCTGTACCTCTGTGTTACTCATTGCTCCCCTATTTAATTTCAAATAAGTCTTCGGAGTTTGTATGGCTATTTCCTACTCTAAATCCACCTTTCCCCCCAAATCCCAGAGTCTCCTGTAGTCAGACATTCTTTCCCCTTTGTCAAACCACAGTGCTTGATTTCCTCCCAGGTGGCTTGACCAAGTCACCAGGTGCTTTGCTTGTGGTTGCTATGGAGACTGTGTAGCAGCCGTGCTGGGATCTGGAGACCTGAGGCTCCAGTCCACGCCAAGCTGTAGGTTTCGGACTGTTCGCTGCCAGGTCTGCCTTTTTCATAAGGACAACAGTTAAATAGCATCATGGCTCACCTTAATGAACTTGTCACCAAGTCACTTCTTTAAAGACTCTGTCCCCCATGAAGTTCCCAATGAGGGGTAAAGATTTCAACAGGTGGATCTGAGGAGAGGAAAGCCTTTTAATTTGCACCAGTGTTCTTAGCAGGTACTCAAAAACATTCAATGGGTAATTTAAATTTACTATACAGCAGTAAATAGCAAAACATTAGGGGAGTTTGGCAGAGAAACTACAATTCTACGTGTGTGTGTGTGTGTGTGTGTGTGTGTGTGTGTGTGTGTGTGTGAGAGAGAGAGAGAGAGAGAGAGAGAGAGAGAGAGAGAGAGAGAGAGAAGCCAGAAAGAGAGAGGGCTGTAGGACAGAGGTGTCAACATGAAGACAAAGCTAGCAAATGAAAAGGACATTCTCAGAAGGAGGGCAGCTATGGAAAGCAGCAAAAGCCTTCTGGAAGAGCGTGGCTCTGGAACAGATGTGCTGGAAACACGGGGACTGCATGAACAAGAAGCGTACTTCTGTCTCAGGCAACAGTCCCAAACTGAATGACCCAGGTCACTGGTCAAGCTCCGTTCATCAGAGTGTTTCAGAGCCCAAAAATTCCCCAAACATTTGCATCATCTTTACAGTAAATGCTGGAGGCCATCCATGTCTGCATTTCGGCTGGTGGGAATGAACGGGAGGAAGCTTGCTGCTGAATGACGTTCCCGCCCCAGGTCGGAAACACGGCACTTCTCACATTCCACTGATGAGGACAGTGTCTACTGCACGTCTAACTTCCAGGGAGGCTGTAAATGCAGTCCACTGTGCTTGAGAAGGGAATGCTCTATGCAAACATCCTGCAGTCCCTGCCATTCCCCCTTAAAACTTTGCCATAGGAGGGAAAAGGTTTCCTCGTAAGAATGAAGTTGGTGTCCTCCATTAAAGAGATGACAGCGCTATTTGGGAGAAAAGCATCAATGAAAATTTCAAGAACTACAATAAGATATTGGTTTCTCCAGAGAAGTGTTGAATTAGGACCATGATGAGAAAGACAAGCATTAGAGTGCCCAGAATCATCAAAGCCACAAAGAACAACTTCACATAGAAACTAGTTGACAGCACCTTATTTACATACTAATTATATTAAACAATAATAGGCCCTATCATTATCTACCAATTAGCTTAATAATCATTAAATTCAACACCTGGCAAAACCATGGTTATAGTACTTATTTCCTGTAGTGTCTGTTCCTTCATTGACTTTTGATTAAACTTTCTTTCAATTTTAATCTTTGGCATCATGCTTCAAGAGAAACAGAATTTATTTTTAAGTAGTGGACTAGTAGGAAATGATATAGTACTGGATAAGCAAAGAGGGAATATTAAAATAATAGTAAAAACTTATGTACTAAAAAGCTGCCAAAAGTAACACATTTTATCAGACTCAAAATGGAAGAGCCACAAAATAGACTTTCTAAAAACGCATAATCCATGGGCTGTGGAGACAGATCAATGGGTAAACATGTGCCTGTAGCTAAACCTGATAACCTGAGTTGGATTTCTGGGACCCATGTTGCAGGAAGAGAGATAACTCTGATGGCTTGTCCTCTGACCTCCTTAGGTATCAGAGGACATGCACGCACTCCCATACATGTATATACACATAGTAAATGTTAAATTTTCTAAAATGAAAATTACATAATACAATTCTAAATTATAATTGAGAACTACAGTGCCAAAGAGGATAATATTTTTTTTCAGTTGTTGATGAGTGGACTTAAACTGTTGAAAACACAGGAGCCCCTCGGTAGCTGCTCACATGAAGAGGGACAAACTGCTGTCTCCCATAAAACATGCTGTGGAACATGAGCTGGGGTGTCACCCACTGATGGTGACAGGTGGATCGATACCACAAAGCAAGGACAGTGGCTATTGTCGTAAAATACTAGAAAATTCACCTAGCAAACAGTTTGAGCAATTTCATCACTAGATATTTATCCACGACAAAAATCCATACATACAAAGAATCATTTATTCATACAATAAACAGAGATGAATCTCAAAATAATTATCCTCAGTGTAGGAGCCAGACACGACGGGTATATAAAATTCTAGAATATGCATACTAACCCAGGGTGGCAGGAAGCTGAGTCATGGGGCAAGAAAAGACAGGAGGGGAAGGTTTCTCCAAGGACCACGTACTTTGGGCCACTGTCTTATCGTTTGTGGTGTACACAGGTCAACCCGTATCGAAGTGTGTATCTCAAAGGCAGTTGACGTATGATAGGTATATGCTAGATAGAACAGCAAACCGTCTTCTTAAAGGCCCTAACACTCTAATCACGGTGCCTCTCACTCTGCTTAATCCTCTAAATGGGAGCATCCACAATCACAATTTGATGAACTATCTGAGTCGTTTGTTTAAGTGGTAACTTTATCTAAGTCCATTTTAATTAAAACTTCAAACAAACAAACAAAAATATCCACCTCCCCAAAAGTCAAGCCACACTTTGAGAAAGAACAGTGAAAACAAAGATTTTTGTTTACTGAAGAAAACGATCTTCCCCTGTACGATGTTGCTGGCCTGCTAAAAAAAACTCAGTCACTGAGGACAAAATCTGAACAGAGGTGGTGTGCTACCCAGAATTCCATACTAGGTTTACTTCGTCTTGCTCCCCTGAGCTGAAGCGGCTTCATCATTGGGGTCCTCAACACTTGCATTATTTTACTTGAAAGCTTGGCTGGAAGAAGAATACAGGCAGACAAGTTCACCACGTCAACTGGTGAAGTCCGGGGAGTCTTGCAGAACACTGTCTCTACTGACAGACACAGGACAGCTTTGCCGTAGAGGGTAAATTAGCAAATATCTTTGAGGAGGGCTGCACAGTAATTACTGCTCGCACACAACTGGCAAAGACAATGCAATGGCTGTTGAGTTCCAACCTAACCCCCAACTCAGCAGATTTCAATGGATAAGTACCAAGAGTTGAAAAGTCTCCAGAACACCGAGACATTTCAAAGTACTGGAGAAAAGCTGCGCTGCTATAAACATCTTATTGGGTTGTAACTATTTCATGATACACGCAAAAACATCCTTCACTTTTATGTACATGATAGCTGTAGATTTATGAAGCACTTTTTAATTTATTTATTATTTTATTTTCTGAGACAGGGTTTCTCTGTTATAGCTCTGGCTGTCCTGGAACTTACTCTGTAGACCAAACTGGCCTCAAGTACAGAGATCCTCCTGCCTCTGCCTCCCGAGTGCTGGGATTAAAGTCATGGGCCACCACATCCACCTGCTGATTCCTTATTTGCACCAACCAAATGACTTGGTGGACACATCACCGTTCATATTCTGTGGCTGTATCATGACTGTATTGGAGTGTTTTACTCTGGGAAAGCCATAGTGTTAGAAGGCACACCATCAACAGATATGAGAGCTTCCAGGGGAAACCTATGGATACCCAGATACTAATTGTTCAGTTCCGAAAAGTGCCTTAAATATATTGTTGCCATGTAAGAGTAAACCGTGTACTACTGTCATGATTAGAATTAGCAACTGAGAAATTTGTCACAGCTGGAGCTGGAGAATAGCCCAGCAGTTAAGAGTACATACGGCTCTTCCAAAGGATCAGAGTTCAGTTTCCAGCACCCAGGGACCCATGGCCAGCCCTTTCCAATCACCAATAACTCCAGCTCAGGGGATTTTTTTTTTCTGGCCTCCTCCAGCATCTGCATTCCCATGCACATACCTACCCCACCCCCACACAAATATACAGGATTTAAAATCTTTGAAAAAGAAATATAGAGCCTGGTGGTGGTGGTGGTGGTGGTGGTGGTGGTGCACACCCTTAATCCCAGTACTCGGGAGACAGAGGCAGGTGGACCTCTGTGATTTCCAGGTCAGCCTGGTCTACAGAGTGAATTCCAGGACAGCCAAGGCTATAAAGAGAAAAATAAAAAAGGAAATACAGAAGAATTTTGATCACTGTGAGTAGGACTGAGCTCTTGGGAACTGGAGCCTCCTTCATGAACATCCTGATAGGAATCTAGTGTGGGTCAGAGTTCCCCATCTCTGCTTGTCTTCTTATTTATTATCTCTGACCCAGCCTATCCCTAGCGAGAAATCAACTTTGATTAGAATTCTCATGGATAAACGAACAACTGAACATTGTTTTAGATTGTTTTAGAACAGCTCATTCCGTATACCCTCACCCCACCTCCCTGCCCTACCCCTACCCCAATCCCAGAACTGATCTTCATCCTTGTGGGGAAATATTACTGCCCTCTGCAAACACAGGTTTTCCAGAAGAAGCCGGCAGAAGGGCAGTGGGGGTGGCGGTGGGGAAGAAGGTTCCTGAGTTCTTTCCTCTGGTACTTCTGCAAGCAGACAGCTAGCTGAACATGGACGAAGGCCAGACTCTGGGCCCAGGGCAGAGCAAGAGGATCTGGAGGAAGATTAAAAGGCAAAGCCAGAGAGTTTCCCACATTTTTTGTAACTTACGTGGGACAAGATGACTTCGGGGAAAGCCATGAAAGTCTTGGTTAAGAACATGAATTTTATGTCAGGGACCTTAATTTAAATTCCAGCCCTGTGTCTCTCATATTTAAACTCTGAGCCTCAGGGAGTAAAATGAGGCTGTTAATATCTATTTCTGGCAGTTGCTTTGAGGACTAAGTTAAATAACACATGCAAAGTACTGAGTACTGCCCCGGGCTGTGGTCTCCATGTGAACAGGAAAGTGTTCATCATCTTAGATTTTATCCCACCCCACCCCCCATACAGGGTTTCCCTGTGTAACAGTCTTGACTGTCCTGAAACTCACTTTGTAGACCCAGTCTGGCATTGAACTCACAGAGATCCATCTGCCTCTGGCTCCCTGAGTGCTGGGACTAAAGGCGTGAGCCACCACCACCCTGCCAACATCTAAGATTCTTTTCTTCATTTGCCAAGTACTTACTCCCAGGGCACAATGAGGACAGTGCTGGATCAATAGGGGCCAACTATAAAACAGACTCCCCATCAAATTTCAGGCTAGAAGAGAGTCCCTAGGGACCATCTTTTACATTTGATTCAAAATGCCAAAACTAGGAGCGAGAAGCTTATGGCTCAGTAGAGTATGCTTGGCATGTTCAAAGCCCTGGCTGGGTTAAATCCCACCCCACCAATGTCTTTCCCGTAGTAGTTGAACTGCCAGACAATTGACCAGCCCTTATACAACAAGCAGAAACCAGTAGTACAAAAGCAAGTAACTTTACATGTGACCTCTCTTGGATGAATTAGCCTCATGTGGAAGACCACATCCGCCCAAATATTGTAGTCAATCGCTTTGACCAAGCTTTTGTTGCAAGAGCGAGACGATGAAATGACACACTATTTCTACAAAGCTGGTGACTTAGAAAAATGCCCTTCTAGAGATTTTTCTGAGCCATTGGTTCTCATTTGTAAGGATGAGAAGATGATGGGACTTTCTCTAAATTCTTGGTAGGGACCATAGCTTAGTGTGGGAGCACTTGCTCAGCAGACTCCAGACTCAGTTCCGTTCCCAACTCTGCAAAACAAGACAGTTGCTGAGAGATGAGTAAGAAACTGAGTAGGTAGTTTGTAAGCCAATCATCTGGCCTCAATTGTGTTGAGAAAAATCTACTTCCTTAATTTTTTTTCTATTAAGGTATTGAAATGTTATGATTCTATGCATGCGATCCATGTTCTTTCTTTTTTTCATGTTTAAAATGGTGGGTTTTAAATGTCCATGCTAGTAAAACTTTCATAGCCAGTAAAGGATAATACTGAATTAATCTAGGATACAATTCAGTATAAATTTTGAGAGAAGTGCATTGTTGTCTTCGTTTTTATATATCATTTCAGTTAGATATGTCCTTCATTTATTACCACGAACTAGACACAAAGAATGACTATTGGCACCTCTATCCTAATTGTCTACTATTGGTATACATTTTTATTTAAATCATAATATTTGTGGTTGTTTTTCATGCATCTGATTCTATCTCCTTGGCCAACTGCATGTGAGAAATTAGAAATATGTAGTGCAAAAACTTGAAAATAATTTAAATATGAAAAATCTTTCAATTTTTTTAAAAGTCAATCTCCCAGAACAAATTGCCAACATAAAACAAAACTGGACATAAAATCATGTTGTCAGCATAAGATAAAGTCACTCTGGAAAAAGAATCAACAATTCACACAAATAAGAATTTCCCAACAACATGCTACCTATCTTAGAGAAGTAGAGATGGTCTGGTGAGGTGGTCCAGCTGAACAGAAGTTCTTTCCATTTTAAAGTGGACTCCTTTGCAAAGCCTTTGGGAGTTACATCATTCTAATGAGAAAAGAGTCTTCCCATTAAGGAGCAAAAGGCGTAGATTAAGGCTTTTTAAAGTGCTGATTTTCTTTTAAAGTAACTTTAAATATAAACAAAATGCTTATTAAGTTAAAACTAGCTAGTTTTCATGGTGTAATTTAAAACCATTATCAAATATTTTCTCCCTGGTTGCAGGCTGACTGTCAAATCTGGACAAACTGCTTGGACACTTTGTTCACTCAGGCTGCCCATGGGGCAGTTTATGCTTTTTCTGCACCTGTGGTTAATGAGCAGCATTTTTGCAGGCATGTCTGTTTTCAGGAGAAAAATAAGTGTTTCGTGTAAAAGCAAAAACAAAACAACAAAACCACACACACACACACACACACACACCAATCCCAAAGCAACTAAAATGACTGTAATTTATCTCCATCCAGGCTACCTAAAGAACATCAGGAAATTTTATGAACATGCCGAAAGATCTGGAGACTGAAGGTTTCAAGGTTACCCAGCCAAAGGCTTCCCCAGGCAGGACTGAGAGATTAACAGCAGGATAAAGGCCAAAGATTATCAGAAAAAACAGCCACTGCCACCCAACTGTATCTTTTTAAGTCCAGATGGTCTTATCAGGGATGCCCCTCCCCCCACTGGGCAAGTGATTTGGTCAGTAGGGATACTGCCTATAGTGTTGATTAGTCTTAAATAAACCCACGTTTTCACTTGGAAAGTAAAAATTTGCCCTCAAAACTATCCTGTAAATTGTTTTAATTTCAACCCTGAATGAGTGGGTCTGATAAATTGTTTTTGCTCCTCACCCAGCTCCATCTCCAATTTCAACTTGAGAGAAGTCAATATAATTCAGTTCTGTACCACAGATGCTCCTAATCATCTCATTCCAACAGCAAAACACAGGTGGATGCGATCCCTTTTGCTTAGGGAGATTTTAAGTTGTCAGAAACACTGGGAAAATTCTGTCATTGTGGCAATTACAGGAGGGAGCAAGGCACAGGCCTTTGTGGTTGGTTGTGTCTCTTGGCCACATGCATGCCATCATACACACAGACAGCTAGCGCCCCACAAGCTGTTGATGGGGAAAGCCACCTCTATACTGAAGGTCAACTTCCCTCTAGAAAAACTAAGACATGAGGATGCTTTGTGGATGTTGTTGCAACCTAGGATCAAGGCTTTGAAATGAAACCAGGAAATGTCAAAAGTATTACAGACACAGAAATAGTCCTAAAACAAACAAACAATTCCAACTTTATTGAGGTATGATTTGCCTAATTTTGAGGACACCGATTCCCCTAGACCTGGAGTTACAGTTGGCTGTGAATGGTCATGTGGGTGTTGTTCATGGCCATAGGGGTGTTGGAAACAGAACCTGGGTCCTCTAGAAGAGCAGCCAGTGCTAGAGAGATCTACAGTTCCCCACCCCAGGTTTAGTGTTAAGATTTAATTATCTCTAAGTTGGAGATAATCTTGATCTCAGAAGGATACAGTAGCAAGGCAGATTTATCCTAATTAAGAAAATGTCTCAGGGTTGGGGATGTAGCCCTGGGTTCGATCCTCAGCTCTGGCAAAAAAGAAAAAAGAAAATGTCTCTATCTCCAAAATTAAAAACAAAACACAACTTTCAAGTAACAGGGTGAAGTCCTCAGAATTCCTATCAAATTCCTGTCAAGTATCATTATATTATATATTATATATATTTTTTGCTTGTAGGCCGCTAGAGATATTTCTGTGGAACTGAAAGAGTAAACTTTCTTCTGGAATGTAAAGGGGGCTCCCCACAAAGCTCTCATAGGTATATTATTCTAAAGTATTTTGGGTACAGTAAATATACCAAACTATCATATTTTTGTGACAAAATTCTTTTCTAACCGCTGATTTCCTTCCTCCAGAATCTGCATATTTACAGAAAGCCTTTCCTGCAGGTTTATCTTGCAAGCATCCTGATTTCCAGGTATCCTTCCCCCGCTGGAGGGAACACTTCCCAGAAGTTCACTGTTTTACAAGGAGCCCTTTTATATTTGAAAGAGAAAACTGTTTTGTCAAGGGATGATGAGAAATTCCAAAAAAACTAACCCAGACGGGATTCTAAATTTGGGGCAATCTCTGGCACTCCTTCAACTCCCGAGTGTCGGTCAGAAAGATTCTCGAGTTATTTGACACCACTTATAAGGAACTGGTATTCGCTATGGGGTTTTTTTTTGTTTGTTTGTTTTTTAGTTCTTTACATCAATAAATATAAATGTTAGTTTTGTGTCTTTAATGTGTTGAGGATTTTATAGAGCATACAGTTCAAATTATCCAAGGCAGTTACCAAAGGTGGAACTTTTGGCGAAAAACAAGAACCTGGTAGAAATAACATATTTTGCTGGTGGTAGCTTTAATATGTTCTCAAAGCAAACGAGACCGCGTGCCTAACTGAAGGGGAAAGCCAAGTTTGGGGTGAGTTTCTGCTGCTTTGAAAACTGTGGGCTTCTCGTTTTGAAGCCCCTTCAAAAGAAAAAAAAGTGTGTGTGTGTGTTTGGGGGTGGGGGGAAGGACCAATCTTTAGAGCTGCTGACCTGCAGGGGACATCTCCGATCCCCTTGCCAACAACCTCAAGAGTGTAGAAAGTATGGAGAATTTTCAATGGAGCTTTATACATTCTTGGAGCAAATAACAATTGAAATATTAAAAAAAAAACAAAAACCTGGCGGTGGAGGAGGGGTGTGGATAGCGGAATTCTTTCATGACAGTGAAGTCCACAAAAAAAGAAAATGACCACGCAAAGGGATTCCGGGGAAGCCTGGAGAAAGGCAAGACTTAAAGGTCTTTCTGCCCACCACCGCCCCAGCTCCCTCACAGAGGCCACCTAGGTCTCTGCTTTGGGTGCAAATGGCCCAGCGAACGTGGCCTGGACGGGGAGGTTTTTCCTTCCTTCATCGGCCAGTTCAACTGTCCCCTTCTCAAACTGTTGACCACTTTCCTTTTCAAAGACACGGGCACTCCATTCCCAGGAAGGAGAACTTTGCTTCGGGACTTAGAAACTCTTGCTTCTTCTTTGCGGAGAAACTTGGTTCTGTTGGGTTCGCCTGCAATCTGCAGAGCTCCACGCAGAACCCCCGGGGCTGTGGAAGCTCAGGCAAGGGTCACCTTTGCCACGCGTTCACCCTCTCCCAGCCAGCTCTTCCTCGAAACCAGATAGGTAAGGTATCTCCTGGAAGAGTGGGGGATGTCTGAGCCCAACAGTGTAAGGCAGAGAAAGGGGACCCTAGGCGGCGCCCAGGAGACCAGGGGAAAAGCACCCAGGAGGAACCGCCCCGCCCCGGGGCTGCAAAAGTGAAGTCTGGATTCCTACCGAGAGACAAGGTGGTGGCCACTTTTATGACTTTTCCGCTCCCCACAAAATACACTCTGGTGAGCCCAGACTTTTCTCAGAGGTGACGCAATGTTCTCAAACACCACCACAGCCACCAATTAAAAAAAAAAAAAAAAAAATGGAAAAAGAGGGGGCAAGCCTTGCTTCCTACAGCTCCAGCTCCTCCCTCCCTTTCCTCCGGGTCTACCTCACTTTACAGTCGTTTCCCATCTCTACCCCCAATCCTCCTCCAAAAAGTTTGACGACCGCAAAGGAAACCAAAGGGGAATTAAAAAAAAAAAAAAAGTTCTCTAGCCCCAGACCTGGCGGGAGATCAGCATCTCTTTTGTTCGGGGCGAACCCACCGTCCCCCGTGACGTCACTCGGACTCCGGGCCAATCGGAGCGCGGTCGGCGGCGGCGGCGGCGGCCGGAGGGGTGGGGGCAGTCGGGCCGGTCCCTCCTCCCCAGCCCGCAGGGCCTCGTGGGGGGGGCGGGAGGGGACTGTCCCATATAAGCCCCGGCTCTTGGGGCTCAGCCGCCCGCACCCGCTGCGCTGCACTGGGGGAGGAGAGGGATCCCCGGGCGTGAGCGCGGGACCTGCGGCCACAACTTCTGGTCCTTTCCCGCCGTCTTTCCATCCTCTGTTCCCCATCTTCTTACAGGCGTCCGCATCTCTAGACTCCCCCCACCCCCTACTCAGGCTGCGAAGGAACCGCACTTCGAGGCCACTTGCCTCCCGGGGAGGGCGACTCTCCTCCCGTCCACTCAAGATGCTCAGGGGTCCGGGACCCGGGCGGCGGCCGCTGCTGCTGCTGCTGGCCGTTCTGTGCCTGGGGACGAGCACCGAAGCCGGGAAGAACAAGAGACAGGCTCAGCAGATCGTGCAGCCTCATTCCCCGGTGCCTGTCAGTCAGAGCAAGCGTGAGTACCGACAGTCTGGCTGAAGCCGGCCGGCTGCCGGGGATGGCTCAGTCCCCTGCGCCGCCGTCTGAAGTTGTAGCTGAAGTTTTGCGCGCGTGCGTGGCTGGGCGAGCGTGTGTTGAGTGCGCGCTTTATTGAGGGGAACCAGCTGTGGACACAAAAGGCTTAGGTTTGAACCGGCTGGTTGGGGGTGGAGGGCTCTGGAGAAGATCTTGCCGTGGAGGTGGGGACCATATGGCCTTCCCCTCCCTCTAGAGCGCTAACAAATTCTGCACCTTCAGATTGCCCTTCCAGGAGCCAAAAGTTGTGGGGAAGGAGAAAAGTGACAGGAACTTACACATTTTACATCTGAGATGAGCGTGGTCCCCTGCTCCTTATTTTCTTTATTGCTAAGTAGTTGGTTAACTATTTTCCAAATGGGGACGAGGAAAGAATATCTAAATAGGTAGTTTCTGACCAACTTGAATGAGTTGTGTAGTTGGCTCAGTGCTGCTTTTGGGGTACCCCAGGATTCTTCACCAAGAACAAGGGTTGGAATTTCTTCTCTTACAGTTTTTCAGACACACCTTTCTTTTACTTTGGGCTACAGGAAATTTTAAAAGTTCACCTTCCTCAATTTTTTGTTTTGTTTTGTTTTGTTTTGTTTTTGAGTTGGTCTCACACTGTAGCCTAAGCTAGCCTGTCTAACTCTCCTATGTAGTCCAGGCTTGTGTTCAACTTGGAGCAATTCTCCTGCCTCAACTTCCACAGAGCTGGGGTTACAGGCATGGTCAATTAAAAATTTCTTCCTTGTCTTTTTTTTTTTTTTTTTTGCTAACCTTAATGAAGGCTCTGACATATTTTAAAAGTAATTTCTATTATTTGCCTATCAGAATGTTTCCACTCTCCTGATGTAGTTCCCCTGGCCAGATGGACATGACATCATTGCATAACTTTTAGCCAAGTTAAAAGATAAGAACAAAATACCTAAATATCCACCTACATAAATAATGCTTCAGTCTTTGGATAGCTAGTGTCCACATCTGTATTTTAGTGGGATATTGCTTTTAAGAGATTTTTATGTTTGTTCAGGCTCATCAATTCAGGTGGGAAAATTCAATAATTTTGTAGGGGGAAAAACGGAGGAGGATGGAGCTGTAATAACCCTTTCCTTCAATTCTTCACAGCTGGTTGTTTTGACAATGGGAAACACTATCAGATTAACCAACAGTGGGAGCGCACCTATCTCGGCAATGCCCTGGTTTGTACCTGCTATGGAGGAAGTCGCGGATTTAACTGCGAGAGTAAGCCTGAACGTAAGTGGAAGGCAGAAATGAGACTGACTTTACTAAAGTTAACTTTCAATAAAAACACATTGCCCCCTCCCAACCCTCCCCCCCCCCCCCACCTCCCCCCTGGAATTGCCGGTAATTCCCTCTTTGTAAAACTGCTGATACTGGCTTTTCACATACTCCTCTTACCTCTAAAACAAATGTCTTCCACACTAGTTTCCAAAAGCCTTCATTTTCTTCTCTCAAAAGATTTTGATTAGAAAATGAAAGGTTTTGGGGCCTGTCTCCCTTCAAAAAGAAAACTTACATAAAAGTTTTGCTTATAAAAGTTTAATTCATTGGAAAGTGATCGCAGATCTTCAGCTCTCAGATTGTGGGCCAAAAGCTGCTTTGAAGCCCTTGTGTTGTAGAGTGATTTGTTAGCGGGCGTTCAATGACGAACCACCAGCACTTCTGAGACTTGGAAGCCCCCTTGATATGTTCCTTGTGAATCACAGCAGTTCCTCCAGCTTCCCCTGCCCGGCTACAGGGGAAACATTTCAGTCAAGCTGACAAAGGCCAGCGCCTGCTGAGAGGGAGGCCACCTCCACAAAGCTTGCCTCCCACGTGGCCCTTGAATTGATTTCCCCAGTTTGAGGTTGGAATTTGAAATCTTTCCCTTGCAACTCAGCTGGTCCTAGGGTGTGGCTTCTACTTGAGGAATTCTTTACATTATGAAAAGAGGACACTTTACAGAGCTTGCCAAAGGCCAAGAACTATGGTTTCATTAAAGCGTAACTTGGAATTTCTTAAGACTTATTTATTGCAGTTACAGGTAGCCGTGCTCCCAGTAAAACGGAAAAGAGGTGTCTCCAGCAGATGGATGGGAGGGGTGGAGAAGTTTTCATGTGTGTGAGGCTCACGAGGGCTTTTTCTTCTCCGCAGCTGAAGAGACATGCTTTGACAAATACACCGGGAACACTTACAGAGTGGGCGACACCTATGAGCGCCCTAAAGATTCCATGATCTGGGATTGTACCTGCATCGGGGCTGGGCGAGGGAGAATCAGCTGTACCATTGCAAGTAAGGAAGGCATCTGTAATGTGATGGAGGTCCCATAGACAAGTATTTCTCTGTCCTGTCCCTGCTGGTTCTGTTTGCCCATGGCTGAATATTTCTTCCTTTGGGATCTACCCCAATGACCATATCCGTGTGGTCACCCACCTACTTCTTGTACAGAGGAATATGATCTAAGTAGAAATGGAATCACAATCTGTGTGTGTGTGTGTGTGTGTGTGTGTGTGTGTGTGTGTGTGTGTGTACTGTGGAACCGTATAGATCTCTTGGTTCTTTTCAATAAAGTAGACCCAGAAGACCTCCTTATTTTAAATTACCTGAGCATCTTCAAGCCAGATTGATCGTGTGATCATCTGCAGTGATGAACCAGAATCTGTCGGTTCTCAAATACAATATAATGATGAGCACAGTGTATTTCCAAGGAACTCCAAGTGCTGGGCTTCATGAACTCTGTAGCTAAAGCAATCTTTCCAGTATGACTCACTGGGTTGCCAGTACTTTCTATTAATAATGTATTTTTTAAAAACCCCAAAACTATCTTTTAAATATGTCCTCTGTCCAAAAGAACCAATCATTCCCTTCTGAATAGACCCAATCAGTATTCCCAACACTTAATTGTAGGGTTTTTCCAGGTTTCTTGGCAAAACTCAAGAGTCAATAGTACACAGTGTTTATAATTCTGCAGACAGTTCAGCCATTGGACTTAACAGCCTGAGAAAGAATCAGGGTTTCCACACTCATGAGTGTGTATGTTTGCTTTGCACCAGAGTGACATTTACATCCTAGAGTAAAATGCAGGCTGTCTCTACTCCAGGAAATTGGAATGCTTTGCCCACGCAGCTCAGTTTACTGTATGAGAGGAGACCATCCTCCCAACCCTTTTCTGTCTTGGGAACAACTTATCTGTGATGTCTCTGGGGGAACCATTCTTTATGACCCCTTTGCTATTCAGATTTCCCTGTGGCTTCCCTTTGTGCATTAACAGTTGACTCAAAGTAAGCAGATAAATTGTTAGCCTTTCTCCTGCCTCTGATAGACTGAAAAGGTGTTTTCAGGTTTAGGGGTCTCCTTTGGGCCCCCCTAAGTACTTATCTCAGGTGGAACACAAGATCACCACCTCCCTTGATTCTCTGCATCGCTTTCTCCTAACCTTTGCTTGTTTTGCTGTAACAGATCGCTGCCATGAAGGGGGTCAGTCCTACAAGATTGGGGACAAGTGGAGACGGCCCCATGAGACCGGTGGTTACATGTTAGAGTGTTTGTGTTTGGGAAATGGAAAAGGAGAATGGACTTGTAAACCTATTGGTAAGTGGCTCCTAGGGATGATTCTGTGTGTGTGTGTGTGTGTGTGTGTGTGTGTGAGAGAGAGAGAGAGAGAGAGAGAACAGGAGTGCAGAAGTGTGTGGAACCCAAATCAGACCCTGAAGTACAAACCATAGAGAAATCTTAATTTTGTTTCAGAAGCCCAAGAGAGAGTTAAAATATTTAGGAAGAAGTCCTTTCTTTTGTTTATATCTGAGGCTGTCTCCTTGGTGAAGACTTGTTATTTAAAGGGGGAAAAATGACACTTTTGACACATTTCTTGTTGGAATGCAGTGGACTGAAACACCAAATGGCATGTGGCTCTGGTCACACCTTGGTAATTTCTCTAAAAACAAACATTTTCTTTTTGCCTCAGCCTCATTTGTGCCCTGTGAATCCAGAAGTTTTTGTGTCTATTTCCTAGTTTTCCAATCATAGTTGTTGTGTTTCAAATTTTTTTTGTCTTTGTTTTTTTTTTATAGAAGTCTAAAATTTAAATAACTTCCTCCTTGTTCTCTTTTTTGTTCTTTTTGTTTTTGTTTTTGTTTTTTTGTTTTTTGTTTTTCAAGACAGGGTTTCTCTGTGTAGTTTTGGTGCCTGTCCTGTATCTCGCTCTGTAGACCAGGCTGGCCTCGAACTCACAGAGATCTGCCTGTTTCTGCCTCCCTGAGTGCTGGGATTAAAGGCGTGTGCCACCACCACCCTCTTGTTAAGTCATTCGTAATTCAGATTTTGACTTGGTTTAGGGACATAGTCTAGTGATAGAGCGCTTTCTGAAACAAACATAAGGTCCTGGGTTCAATCCCCAGTACCACACTAATGAATTAAAGATATTTTTTAAAAAAAAAGATTGGGATTTTCACAAGAATCGTCTCCCACGGGGTGTATACATTGATTCTTTCCACTTGAAATGCTAGTGGAAAGCTTAGGAACTGGCAGAAAGTGCAGTCTATGGACTCATTAGGAGGAAGAATTTGCCTGCCAACTGGCCAGAGCTTCCTTTTGCTTTGGCTACTTGCTATGTCCTTAGCTGCAGGGCGTGTCTTCTTTTCTGAACAGAGTGCCACTTAAAAAAAATGTGGCTGGGTTTTTGCTTACACCCTACACTTTAAATTACAGGGAGAAGTTATAATTTTAAATAGCTTTCTTCTCTCTCTCTCTCTCTCTCTCTCTCCCTCTTTCTCTGTTTTCTTATTTCTTCTACAGCTGAGAAGTGTTTTGATCATGCTGCTGGGACCTCCTATGTCGTGGGTGAGACCTGGGAAAAGCCCTACCAAGGCTGGATGATGGTGGATTGCACTTGTCTGGGCGAAGGCAATGGCCGCATCACGTGTACCTCCAGAAGTAGGTTTTACCTCTTTTCTGTTGAAAATGCGGCCTGCTGGTGGCTTCAGGATTCCTAGAGAGAGTTGTAATGCTGTGTCTCTTGGAAGAGACCCAACACATCAACATGCTTTGGCAACTTTAAGATATCCAGAAAAATTGTAAAACAAAGACATTCTGCTTTTCCAGAGAACACTAAATAAGTAGAAAGGGCAGTTCTCAAGTCCATACTATCTTAGGCAGTCAGCTAGGAAAAAGAGCCCTAGTGTTTATTCAAATGCTGAATGGGTCATCTTAGACCTGGAGATTATCACTGAGATATTTTCCTACTACTAAGGACAATTAAATCCCTAAAGTAGCATGTAAATAAATCCTTTGACATGAGGGAGCGATTGACGTGGGAATAAAAGGCTTTGAAAGTTCAGATTTCCTTCTGTGTTTGAAGTTTAAATAAGATTTATTTACAAAGCAAAAACCTAGTGAAAATGAAGTGTTCAGTATTATCCTTCCAATAGGAACCTGAGCTAATAGACTGTTTTAATTATAGCCCATCTTGAGCTACAATATGACTATTAAGGGTCTTGCTTCTTTGCGACTTAGGTATTGCTGTAAATGCTGAGTCAGGAAAAAAAATCAACCATTGATGTAGGCAAACCCTTAAACATACAAGAACGGAGATCAGAGGAAGGTCTTTGCTGGTCGGTGCTTTCTGTCAAGACCTCAACTAAGAGTTGTCACACCTGAACCTTGCCAGTACTGTTTTCAGTATCTTTATTGACACTCCTAATGCTGTGCTTTGTAAATGACTAAATATATAGAAGCCTTCCTCATCTCTGACCTACTAAGTGTTCTCTGAAGGCCAGGCCATTGTCCAATTCATATTTTCCCTCCCTATACCCCCTTATACAAAGTGAGTGCTTATAAAATTTCGTTGAACAAATATTTTTTCTTTGAGAAACTTCTTAGCTTGCTATCAGAGTTTTAAGGGATACGTAAGAGTTTGAGTTCGATTTCTTTCTAAATCCGTTTATGTTTGTGTGTGGAGGTGGGAGGCACACATACCACAGTGTGCAGGTAGAGGTCAGAGGACAATTTGGAAGGGTTGATTCTCTCCACCAAGTAGGGTCCAGTGAGCTCAAGTTGTCAGGTTTGGTGGTAAGTGCCTTTACCAACACTAAGCCATGTTGGTGGCCCAGAATTATATGTTGCCACAAAGGTCTCAGGAGACCTCAGAAGATCATCACATTTTTAAATGCTAAAGATCTAATGAACCAGTTAGTTTGGGGGAAATGTTTGATTGTTTTCCATGATCTACTTTTGTTTAGCAAATTTAATCTTGACTGGTATTTTTAAATAACCATTTTAAGCTAGACAAATAAACCACATTCAAGATATTTAGCTTTAATTTTATATTCATTTTAAAACCAGGCTTCAGCAAATTCCAAGGCTGTTGTTAGTTTGAAATTCTACATAGGGAAATTTGAACACAGAAGCAGCAATTAAGACTTGAATCTTAGAAGGGACAGTAAGGATGCCTGAGGCCAGCATTTTTTTTTTTTTTTTTTTTTTTTTTAACAGCAATTATAAGAGACAACTTCCTGAACTCCAGAACAGATTTTGTTTTGTTTTGTTTTGTTTTTCGAGATAGGGTTTCTCTGTGTAGTTTTGGTGCCTGTCCTGGATCTCGCTCTGTAGACCAGGCTAACCTCAAACTCAAAGAGATCCGCCTGACTCTGCTACTTGTGTGCTGGAATTAAAGGCAGTGTGTCAGCACTGCCTGGCAAGATAATTTATTTTTGAAGCCCTGGCTGGCCTAGAATTTACTATGTTGCTAAAAAAGACCTTAAACTCCTTCTATCCACCTGCCTCTATCCACCAGATGCTGGGATTACAGGTGTGAGTGATTTTGTTTGCGGCTTGTAAAACAGGTGTTTTAGGGTAGGGCAAGGAAAGAGATTCTTCTAGCCAAAGAAATTGTTGTTCCCCAGAAAGTCTTTTACATGACAAGTGGAAGAATGGATACTTTAATCATTTTATGGCTTCCCTGGGGCAACCGGCAAAGACCCTTTGAGACCTGCCTACCCCCACCCTCACCCCTACCCCACCCCTGTTGTTCCTGGAGTTGTGTGGAGGGTTGGCCATATGCAATAATTACCAAGAGAGAGTCTGGAAGACACTAAGGAGTAAAGAACAGTAGAATGTCTGAGAATGCACTGGGTCCAAGAAGCAATGTAAAACATCTTCAAAAAATTTTTTTTGTTTTTTTAAAAATCAATGAAAGACACTGAACAAGTTTTCTGGCAAATTGGAGAGATGGGACTGCGTTGTAACAAACATGACCCTGTGTATCTGAATTTTCATATCTGCAGCCCCAGCACTGGGTGTGGGCATGTTACGCCAACAGCCGCTTAGAAGCATTCAACTACAATATGGCTATTTTTTTTTTTCTCCCGTTGGAATGACTGCTTGCTTGTCATTTACTACGGGAATTCTACATTCCATGCTTCTTTTTCCACAACAGACAGATGCAATGATCAGGACACCCGGACGTCCTATAGGATTGGAGACACCTGGAGCAAGAAGGACAACCGAGGGAACCTGCTCCAGTGCGTCTGCACAGGCAACGGCAGAGGAGAATGGAAGTGTGAGCGACATGCTCTCCAGAGCACATCAGCCGGTGAGACACCGGGACTGGGGAGTAGCTGGACATACCGTCTGAAGATGATTTGTAGAGTTTCGGCTAAGAACATTTCCATAATTTTGTTTAAAAACGGTCATTCCGTATTTCGAACACAATTTTGAATGGAAGAAAAAAAAATGAGTCTTGGAGGTTGAGCTCTGTAATCTTGGAGATTTAGCTCTGTAAGGTAGAACAGAGATTTGAACAACACCGTGAGACTGAGCTCACGGATCCGGCAGTACAGTGCTTTTCTTTATGCATGAAAAACAGTTCAGGGCACAGAACCAGCATGCAAATCTGGGGGTGGTGGTCTTATCCCTGCACCAGGAAGGTGGAGACAGGAGGATGGCGGCACTGGCTAGCTACCCTACACTACTTGGCAGGGGGTTCCAGGGCAGTGAGAGAAACTGTCTTAGAGAACAAGATGATTGGCTTTGGGCTTGATCCTTGGCTTCAACGTGAGAGTGCTCTCCACATACATGTGCACATACATGTGCACATACATATGCACATGGACCCTCACTCACACATGAATAATAGTGAATGAGTGTGCAATACGCACTTAGAAACCTCACAGCCTTGTGTTCAATTCCCAGCACATAAACAAACAATAGTTATTGTCTAGAATTTAAAAGAACAACTAAAGAAGTAAAGGTATTTGGACCTCAGATGTTTTGTAAGAGTCTGAAGAAGGGTTGAGAGTGTTTACATAGAGTACTTGCCCACTACGCATGAAGTCCTGGGGTTGATCCCCATCACCAAATGAAATGGGGGTGTTGGTGGTACCTATGATCCCAGGGATCAAGAAGTGGAGGTAGGAGGATCAGAAGTTCAAGGCATCCCTGGCTACTTAGTGAGTTCTAGTCAAGCCTGTTCTACATAAGACACACACACACACACACACACACACACACACACACACACACACACAAATCTGAAAAAAGCAATATAGCCTTTGAGGCATGCCTTCCTAATCCTGTGCTTTGTATTTTCATCTAGTTTTTAACTATGTGATATCCCAGCCTTGTTACGTAGCCTCTTAGCAATCAATTAGCTAATCGTAATTAGATTTTTTTCCCTTTTGATGAGTTTATCTTGACCTAATTAATTCTTGTGAAAGCAAACAAGGTTAGATTTGATGATCTCTACATTATCTAATTATCATCAATGAAATAGCAATTGGCGAAAGAGAACAGTTACAAATGTCAGCCTATTGAACTAGATGAAGGATTAACTGGGAGTTAACTGGGATAAATAATATATGCTAACTGTTTTTGTGGCATTACTGATAGTATACTGAGGTACTTCATTATTAAAATGTTTGAGAAACACTGTTAAACAAAACAACCTATTCTACAAGGACCTTAGCATTCTTCTGTCTTTGACACCATTGGCACCCTCGGAGGTATCTTTGAGTCCTAGCACTCAGCCTTGAGGGGGCAGATGCTAGATTCACTCTGTTAGTCATTGCCCTGTGAGCTCTGCTGCTGCTGTGGGCTCTGGCCTTCAGAGGACAGATTTCTAAAAGTTCCAAGAGAAGATAGCACATTCTGTTGTGTTACTATCTGAGAAAACTTGTAAGGATTGACTGGTTTTAGGAAAACACACACACACACACACACACACACACACACACACACACACACACCCTAAGAGAGGCTAACAGGAAGTCCGTGGCTATCCAGGGTACCCTCCTATGAGTGCAGTTTCAGGAAGTCTGCTGTGAATTTGGTGGGGTCTCTCAGGAAGAGGAAGGTCCCCACACTATCTATGAGAGCTGTGGGGGAAGAAGGAGGAGACAGACCACTTCAGGGGAAGGGAGATCCATGAAGGGAGAGCAGGGGCATGGCATCCAGGAACACAGAGCAGGTCAGTGGGTTGAAGCTTACAGCATGGAAGGGAGAGGCTAGCAGCCAAGCAGGAGAGGAGCTGTGGAAGAGTGTGGAGTTCACTGACCAAGGGGCTTCCCAGCATGACTGAAGGTTTGTTGAAGATATTCTGTGTGGCAGAATAATGTTTGTGACTTCGATATGTTAATCTGGTGGCTCAGGCAAGGTTATCTGGAAGGGTCTTTATGGATTGCTTCTTGGGCTGAATGCAAAAGCTAAAACTCAGAATGGGAAGAACGTTTTGTTCAAGTTCCGGGTCAGGCCAAGACTCCAGACACGTTGATTCTTCTCTTCTAGTTTTAAACTTTTCATTCTCACGCTCCTAGGATCTGGCTCCCTCACAGATGTCCGAACTGCTATTTACCAACCGCAGACTCACCTCCAGCCTGCTCCGTATGGCCACTGTGTCACAGACAGCGGGGTGGTCTACTCTGTGGGGATGCAGTGGCTGAAATCACAGGGAAATAAGCAAATGCTGTGCACTTGCCTGGGCAACGGCGTCAGCTGCCAGGAGACAGGTAGGCAACATCTCTCTACAGTAACACCGGGGAACTCATATTTAGTTTCTGCAACATCTGTGTAAAAAATGTAAAACAATAAAACCAGAATAGTTTATAATCTTACCTCCCTGTGATAAAAATCACAATGGTTGACATTTTCCTCCAGTCTTTTTACTTTGTGTATTTTCTTCATGAGGAACAAACTGCATTGTGTTATCTGTGTTGGCCAAAAGTGATACTATGAGAGTCCTGGCTCTCTGAATAGCTAATAATCTGTATTTTGAGTTTTAAATTTGCAAATATAGATGTCTTTCAACAACTCATGGTGTCTTCTAGGTTACAAGCACATCTATCTTTAAAGTTTTCCCCCTAGAATATCCTTGTATACTATTTCTTCAGATATGAATATAACCATAAAACTCTCTCTGTCATCTTTGGACCATAATTAATAAAGCTTTGCAAAATGGAGAAACTGAGTCACGGTAGTAGAAATGGCTCTCATGGACACTAACAGAGGAACTCTGGCCCATGGCTCTATCCTAACTAATCATGCATTTTGATTGCCGTTAACCAGATGTCTCTCACTTTGTGCCTTTCGCGGCACAAGCTCAGCTTCCATTTAAATTAGAAATTTGCCACCGCTGGGGTGAGGTGGGGGTGGGGACACAACTGTACTGACCGAGACTCTTGGTTGTGCTTGTTGTAGCTGTGACCCAGACTTATGGTGGCAATTCAAACGGGGAGCCCTGTGTCCTCCCCTTCACCTACAACGGTAGGACCTTCTACTCCTGCACCGCAGAAGGACGGCAGGATGGGCATCTGTGGTGCAGTACAACCTCAAATTATGAGCAAGACCAGAAGTATTCTTTCTGTACAGACCATGCCGGTGAGTGTCCTGGGAGTAGCCGGAGAGGTGAGGAAAAGCCCTTCTGTTTGCCTGCAGTCAATCATTAATTGTGAGGCCGCACAAGAAACACCACTTTGATCTGTGTGGACCCAGAGACACAGCCAATTCCACAGCAGAGGCTGATAGCCCTTAGCACTGCTGGGGAAATGACACGGAGGGAAAAAGTCCTGTGGTGTGATTATTTTGACACATAGGGATTACGATGTGATTAACGACACTCAAGTATTGAAATCAGTGGATGATCCCACAGAGCCGATGAACACACAGGATAAATGTCAAGGGTGCCTCTACTTATCTTCTGTTTAGAGCCATATTTTACACAAAGCTATCGTTTAATCTCTTTTCCTTCTTGGCTGGGAGAACACGAGATTTAAATCTATTTTGAAAGTGAAGTTGAAAATCCACTAAGAAGCTTAGGACTCTATTATCAGATACCTTTTATTCTGCGATAGGCCCTCTGGGAATGAGCAGCCGGAACCCGAATCTGGCTCAGCCTTTGGTAGTCTCTCCTTGTTGTACACACCGAAGCTCAGCTGTAATCCTCCTTGTTGTTTGTTTTCCTGGGCAGTTTTGGTTCAGACTCGAGGCGGCAATTCCAACGGGGCCCTGTGCCACTTCCCTTTCCTGTACAATAACCGCAATTATACCGACTGTACTTCGGAGGGCAGGCGGGACAACATGAAATGGTGTGGGACAACCCAGAACTATGATGTGGACCAGAAGTTTGGATTCTGCCCCATGGCTGGTAAGACGAGGCCCTGTGAGTTAGGCATGGGGTCCACTAAACAGCCTCTTGGTGCTGATCTCTTCATTTCCCCCTAAGACAATTTGGGAAAGTATGATACCCAACTTACAGTTGCAAGTTGAGAAAACCATCGATAGCAATGGTTATCGATGTGCTTTTAAAGTCCCATTGGCAGGATTAAATGTCAAGAACTAAAACACAATCAATGCCAGGTACTTTTAAAATGTTGTGAGTCTTCACGCAAATTCACAAAATGTATCTTTAAAGCAATCTGACTCGTGGTCACAGACTAATCAACACATGGCCGGTTTGACAGACACCACAGCTCTTAAGAACCAAAGTGATCGAAATAAGTCAAATTGTTTTCTGACAAGTATTGAACTGTCTGTCCCTGGTTTACCTAAGTAAAGAAGGAAGAATCGGGTATTGCTTATTTTGTTTTTAAGTTTTGAGAGTCCTGTAGAAGACATTTGATTTTCCAAATTTAGAATCGGGAACTTGAGTGTTACGCAGTCATGTGTGGTCAGAGTCAAAGGAACGAGGAACACTTCCATTTTTCTCATTTCAATGAAAGATAGCATTGGGTTTAAGAGGGAAAGTCACTTTTCTGGGGGATTTCATTTATGCTCAGTTTTCCTTTGAACTAGAGTAAGCTGAAATAGGTGAAGTCACGAGACTGTAGTCAAGTCCAGCCTTCTGGACACTGAGAATCAATTGAACAAAATGTAAGAGACTTTTCTAGTCCTAGTATTCTGCAGCCCTTCTGGTATTTCTCTCCAGTCCCCTCGGGACTAGCTCTTTCCTAGAGAGTTCAAAACTCTCTGCCTTCACCCAGCACTGTGAATGCATGTCGTCTTCCCCAATGAGAGTTCTTAAAATCATCAAACAAGACCAATCACTTCCTGTTTTCTTCATTCCTATTTGGATCTCTTGACCACTGATCAAGTATTTCTTGATCCATTTCCAAACAGCCCATGAGGAGATCTGCACGACCAACGAAGGGGTCATGTACCGCATTGGGGATCAGTGGGATAAGCAGCATGATTTGGGCCACATGATGAGGTGCACGTGTGTTGGCAACGGTCGTGGAGAATGGGCCTGCATCCCCTACTCCCAGCTCCGAGGTACACTGGTTTATGGATGAGCAAAGGTGCAGAAAGACTTGTGTGAAAACTTGTACCTACCCAAAGCAGAGGAGGAAGCCCCCAGGGCCAGGCTTTTCATTCACTTAGTGTGCTGGAGAAGTTTCTGGTTTCCAGCAGCCCGTTGAGAAAAGCTGGCAAGAGTGCTGAGCCCTTCTAGGGCTCTGGAGACAGTCCCAGAATGTAAATACTTAGGTTGAGCCGAAAGGGTGACTTCCTAGGGGAGAGCATCAACATTTGATCCTTTTAGCTCAGGGTTATTATGCCTCTGTTTCTGTCTAGAGAAGATAAGATCACCCCCTCCCCCCCCCCCCCCTTTTTTTTCCTTTCTTTCTTTTTTGGTTTTTCAAGACACAGTTTCTCTGTGTAGCCCTGGTTGTTCTGGAACTCACTCTATAGACCAAGCTGCCTCCTGAGTACTGGGATTAAAGGTGTGTGCCGCCCCCACCCCCGCTCCCCACCTGGCAGCCTATAGGCCAGTCTTATTGGAGGCATTTTCTCAGTTGGGATTCTCATCCCAGGTATGTCTAGATTTGTATCAAGTTGACAAAATCCAACAAGCACACCCTCCTCTCCGTTCCAGAAACCAGACCACAAATTATATATATGCTATACAAATTTCTCTACTCATCTTAAGCTAACAACCAGAAATTTAAATAAAATCATCAACTGAACAAGATGTTACAGGAATTTAGACGTGTATTTGTGGAAAAACTAGTTTCTTCAGAGGAAAGCTGTAGTTTTCTTTTAATGGACCAATCCATGACAATTAGAAGTCTATTAGACAGAATAAGAGGTGAATAAAAGTTGTGTTATTAAGCTTTGAAAAAGTTTATTTTTATTCCAGTAGAAAAAGTGTTTTAGCGGGTGTTAAACCCAGCCATAGAACCTAATGCTTTGGAAAAAAAAAAAAAAAAAAAAAAGCACAGTTTCTTCTATTTCATCTGTTAAAGTTTATCACCCGTCCAACTGTCCCTTGAACAGATCAGTGCATCGTTGATGACATCACTTACAACGTGAATGACACGTTCCACAAGCGTCACGAGGAGGGACATATGCTGAACTGCACATGCTTCGGTCAGGGCCGGGGCAGGTGGAAGTGCGATCCCATTGGTACGTGGCTGCCCCCGACTGCCGAGTCCTCACCGTGGAGCATGGTTAGCCAGTGGTGGATGAGGAAAGCTATTTGTTGTTGCCAGATTGTGTTCACTCCAGACCCGACTCAGTGGTCTGCAGAGAGCTTTGCCAAGTGTGTTCTCATCCTGAGCCAGTGTGCAGTCTGTCCCGCCACTCACCCCTTGGTGGCAAGCGTGGCTTTACTTCAGTTGAGTGGAGTTAAGCTTTGTGGTCGTGAATCACAAAAAGGAACTTCCTTTTACTGACTGCAGAAACATGGGTAAAGGGCTAAGCCGGTAAATACCTCTCTTCAAAACACTCCATCCTTTGGCTCCCTGTATAACAGATAGGTCTGTGCTCATGCTGAAGGTTCAACCTGTTCCAAAAACCCAAATTCCTTTACTGCAGGAGGCAGGTTGCTTACAACAAACTGATCCTCGTGGTTTGTTTGGCCTGAGACTGCAAAGCTGAGAGATTCCCAAGAGGCTTGCTGAGAGAAGCTGCTGGTGTTTAAAACTAGCTCATTAATGTAAAACTAGCTCCTGAATTTTGAAGAAGTATATAAAAGGAAGTCATTGCAAAGTTCTTTCTTGCTATTCAAATGGCAAGTCAATTACTTTGATATCTAATTTTGAAATCTTGATTGAAACCTAATTTTTTAAAGATAATGTTCAGATTATGAATATATTACTAAAATTTTAATCTTTACATTTTAAATTTATCAGTGTTTCCCCTTTAAGAAGCTAAATATTCCTCCTTCCCAATATGTACGTTTTACTTTTTACTGCTAGTTTTTCTATAAGGTAAATTATTTGAACAAAATATTATTTTAGAGCTGGGAAATGGCTCCACACACATGTGCTTGTACACTCACATGCGCATTTACACATATCACACACATACACAATACCACACACACACCTATATATGTACAACTATTATTTTAACTATATTTGTAAGAAGAATTGCAAGTTTTTATTCTATTTTAAGAATATGCTCTCTCACATACAATGACATGTTTGGGACCTTTCTAATCGTTTCCTTGCGTACGTTCTAGACCAGTGCCAGGATTCGGAGACCCGGACATTCTACCAGATTGGTGATTCCTGGGAGAAGTTTGTCCATGGCGTCAGATACCAGTGCTACTGCTATGGCCGTGGCATTGGGGAGTGGCATTGTCAACCTCTTCAGACCTACCCAGGTAAGCTGGTCTGAGAGCGACACCCGACCTGTGGGTGGTCATGATAACAGGGCAGCGCCAGTCTCCACTGATACTCGGAAGCCCAAATTGGGGGACTTTCTCAATCCCATCCCTTATCATATTACTGTCCAATGTATTTTTACTTAAGTTATTTTCTTTTCTTCACCGTTCATCAGGTAAAAAGCTCCAGAGTCAATGAAAAGATGCATGCTACCGTTTTGCATTTCACACTGGAACATTCCAAACATTGCAGTTAATTTTATCTTCTCTCTCTCTCTCTCTCTCTCTCTCTCTCTCTCTCTCTCTCTCTCTGTGTGTGTGTGTGTGTGTGTGTGTGTGTGTGTGTGTAAAATAGTGACTTGCTCTGAAAGTAAAAAGGATTCGCTCATTCTGTTTCTTAAGGAGAAGTCACGTACATAGACAGAGGGTAGGAAGTACAATATGAGCTATAAATCTGCTCCCTGCCATCTTTAACTCTTCCTTGTGTTAAATTTCATTTGTTTATGAGATGGAATGTGGAACAAAGTGCCGGAACCAAGAGTTGAGTAACTTGGTCAACTGCACCTACACAGTTCATATACCCCAAAATATTTGTTGTTGTTTTGTTTGTTTGTTTGTTTGTTTGTTTGTTTTCTTCTACAAAGACATCATGCCTAGCTGTAATTAAGGTGTTTCTTAATTTTGGGGAAAACATTTAAAAATCACTGAATGACTGTAATGACAGATACCGAATTTATGATATTAGTCATTTTAGCAAAGTCTCCTAGATCTCCACTAATGATTTATTTATTTTAATTTGTCATCATCCTTTGAGTATGTGGGGGAAAAGGGGTGTGCCATGGCATACATGTGAAGGTCAGAGACAAATTTGTGAAGTTCTCTCTTCACTTTTCTTTAGATGGGTTCTGGGGATCAGGCTCCGGTCTCCAGGCTTGTGTGTGGCAAGCACCTTACACGGAGCCATCTTGCTGGCCCTAATTTTAGACATGAAACATGGCCTGTATTCAGAAGCAAAAGGATTTGGGGTGAGATAACAATCTACATGTAATAGAGATTATAATAACAAATTAAGTCCATAAGAGTTAAGACTAAAAATTAAGATGAAATTAATTCTGCATGAGAGAGTCACCATCCCAGAGTGATCTATGGGAGCCAAAGGCATTGGGAGCATGGGAGCAAGCTTCGAGCCCTAGCTCTGACTGCTGTGAAAGACACTAGTTGGCTTCATTCTTTCTTCTCATCTGTACAAAGGGAGACTAGCACAGTCACCTTCACAATACCTTCCTGTCCTTCACACTGACAGTCAGCTATCCAGAACGCCAGCCACTCTGTCACTCATGCATTGTTTTTATGAGCTGGGGACTTCCTCCTCTGCCCAGCCTTTAGACATTGTCAGGGCTAAGATAGGTGACTGCTTTCACAGGTTTATGAAAGCTCAGAGTGACTGGCCTCTTAACATGTATTGCTTGTTGGACTTTTAGGTTTAAGAGTCAATGTTTATATATGTATCGTTGCTTTGTTTTGTTTTTTGAGAGTCTCATCTAGCCCAGGGTTGCTTCAAATTTACTATGTAGCCAGTGGTAATCTTGAACTCCTGTCCCTCCCTCTTCTCCATTTCCTGAGTGCTGGAATTACAGGTGCACACTACTATACCTGCTCAATTTAATATAGTTTAAAATCTGATTACCAACATGCTATACAGTCAGAAAATGTATACTTAGCAGGGTTGGATTTTTAAATGCTACAGGCCAAGGACACAAGCTTACTGTGTTTACGGTTGGTTTTGGCAGGGCAATTTTTTGAAATATGTTCTCTTTTAAGACCTTTTCTTTTACAATAAGCCCACCTACATAGTCTTGCTGCAAGCGTTGAGGTAGACCAGTTGGATGGGACAGAGCCCCACCTAGTTGGAGTTATACCTGCTGACTTTGTTCCTAGTCTCTAAAAAGGGCAACATCAGAAGCCCACAGAACACAGAAGAGATTTCATGGTGCGGAGATGAGTGCTCGACCTTAGACACCGTGTGGTGCTTATCTCCATGTGGGCTTTGCTCAGTGGCTCCTGCCTAACCTGTGAGGCTCCGTGTTGTGGGAATCATAAAAAAGACCACAGATAGCTGAAAGATTGTGTCTGAGCCTTGTTCTGTTTGTTCTTCCTACTGGGTTGGTGGAGTTGTTCAAACTAACAGAAGATAACGGGAATTCGGTTGGTCAATAAGCACCTGGAAAAGCACAGCTCTCAGCAAATTAAGTAGAGAAAACCGGTTCAAGTCAAAAAAGAAATCATGAATGTTTAACTTCTCCAGGGTCACCATTATTGGAAATCACTCATTCTGACCTTATTTTCAGCTGCTTTTGGAAAGTGCATAACATGTCATCCTACCAGTGAAGATTTCACAGTAGGAATTGCTCGTAGATGTCAGAAAGGTCCATTGGAAAAATCACATTACCTAACCAGCATCAAAAGGACTATAAAAACATTTCAATCTAAATAGTATAAAATGAGAGTTTAAATTTCCTGTCTTTAAATCAAATGTGGTAGTGTAGAGTGTAGTGATGGGCTGGAATTTAATTGGCCTAAAAATCACTGACAGGTTTTTTTTTTTTCCTTTTCATTCCTGCATAAAAATGCTGTAAAATCCCCTTTGCTGTTTAGGGCAGTCTCTTAAGGGTAGAGCATGTCATGAGTTTAGGGGGCTGGAGAGGTGAGATAGCTCAGTGGTTAAGAGTGCATACTCTTCCTGCACATGAGTTTGATTTCCCAGCACTCACACTGGACAGTACAATTGCCTGTAACTCCCGTTCCAGGGGAAGCTCACTTCTCTAGCACCTGTATTTACATACTTATACCCTCGCCCACAGAGGCATTTTAAAAATTAAAATAAAAAATACTAGAATTTCAGGGTTGTGCTGGAAGTCTAAGAAAGGAAACAGCTTTGATAGTTCTGCTTCCATTGAAACACCACCCCCACTCCCCCCCCCCCCCCCCCCCCACGCGCTTTTTCATCTTCCTGTCATCCTGTGCATAGGAGTATGGTTAGTAGACAGTTAATGTCATTTGTATCATCTTAGTAGACTTAACTTAACTTTACATATTTTCCCATCTTCACATTTACTATTGATGCACTAAATAAAATACCTATGAAATGTCCCTCTACCTGAGAGATTATCGTGGGATGTCTCTAAAAGATCAGTATTTAACAGTCTTATGTAGTTGTCACAGATAACATATGGACAAACATCTCTTTTTACTGATTTATAAGGAACTTCTTTAAAAAGTGTTTGAAATTTTGTTTTTTAATCTATTTGCATTTGTGAGGCTCTTCATGCATGGATGAGGTGATTCCAGAAGGCCATGGAAATGACTTTTGTTAAGTGATCAAATGTCCAACCTGTGTGGTGTATGGAGCATATGCCTCTTTAGGAGGCAGAGTTGAGAATTTTATATGTGAATTTTTCGTTCACCTTGTGGTGTTAAGTGAAATTAAGATTCCATGAATATTTATTAGTCTTCAACAAAGTGAATTATTCCTAGTGTGGAAGTGAGTACATTATTCTAAAATTTTTTGGAGGTCACACAAGTATGTAAGTTACATATTTGTCCTGCCAAAGAAGACCTTGTTTTCAAAGAATTTAGAAGCTAAAACCATAATTAAACCTGAAAGTCAATATATTTTTCCCAAGGGCATTCAGAAAACTGCTCATAGTGTAGAGTACTACTTTATCACCGTGTAGAACTTTGTTCTGTTTCACAGAACATCAGTGAGAAATTCTTCCCTTATGTTTTTCTAAGGACTTTGTATGGGTGGCCTTTGACAAAGACAGGGAACAGAGAAGTTCAATTTCCATTCTGTAAACATTTTTCAACAAGATTTCATTATTATCCTGAATGGAATCTTCTATACTAAAAAATTCATTCCCTTCTCTTATTTTGATTATTTAAGCAAAAGAACTGAATCTATCTTTGTTAGTCATATCAAGATGTGAAAATATTTTAATTTTTAAGTATATGCTTCTAAATGTCATTTCACTTGGTAACTGCTTTAAAAAACAAAACAAAAAACTTGATCTCTTAACAGTTTGACTCACAGTGATCTTAGAGTACACTTAAGTAAAAGGAAAACTGGATGTCTTTTTCCAAACAGAGAGAAGGTTTGGCCGGATGGGGAAATAAACCTGGGTCTTTAATTATTACCTTTGTCTGTTTGTCCGGGATTCAACCCCATTTAGAAATGTTTGTTTTACATCATGCCATATGGCCTTGGGAATGTTGCTTCCTTCCTAATAGAGCCATTTGTGCTGAAACCTCACGATCCAGAATCTGTCTTAAAAGAGCGTTAATAAAATTGGCATATGAGATGTGCATTCTGAACTACATTATTCATGTTATGGACATCTCACAATTGTCTCTCAATTCTTTGAAAGCAGAGAAGAAAGCAAGCTGTGAGATATTGGGGTGGTTTTGTTTTATTTATTAGAGAAAAAAATCTAACTGCATTTCTTATGGAAAAGGCAATAATTACCAAGTAAAGTTACACCTGTTTCTAATGTAATGTCAACATGTAAAAGGTGTAGCTAAACGCAATCATTTTTATTATGCTCATATTTCCTGAGAAGCAAACAGTCTTTCATCGTGGACATCCATGTGTAATAAACTTTAAGAATACACAAGGTAAAGAAATCACACATTTTCATTTTCAGGCACAACTGGTCCTGTCCAAGTGATTATCACAGAGACTCCCAGCCAACCCAATTCCCACCCCATCCAGTGGAATGCGCCGGAGCCATCTCACATCACCAAGTATATTCTCAGGTGGAGACCTGTGAGTATTAGCTAAGAAGCCTTGGACTCTGAGACTCCTGACCTTTCTTTCTGGGTTAGGATGGGATGCTCTGTGGGGTTGTTTCTGCTTTTGAGTCAACAGATCTGATCACTTGTCAGATAGTATTTTTATTTTCTTAGTGTCTAGGCAGTCTGTAGTCAGTCAAACTGAGAATTGACATGTCAATTTAGGGTTTTGGTTTGTTTGTTTGTTTGTTTGTTTTTAATATATCTGGAGATAATTAGGTCTTTGTGTTAGAAAGCTCTTAGAAATCATAATGCTTACAATTATTCTCATCCAATGTGGAAAGAAAATTTGAAATTTTGATATCCTTTGCAACTCCATTAAAGGTAAAATTGCATTTTCAAATTATTTCCAGAGTTGGAAAACCAGCTAAATGAATATCATTCCTTTGACTCAATCAAGTCAACTGTACTTTGGTCCTCTAAAGTTATTTAGACAGAAAGGAATGAGGTAATGAGAGAAAGGAGGTGCAGGGCAGGGATTATAGTTGGTTTCTGAAAGGAAATGAACCCTAGAGTTTTCTAGCCATCCAGATGCTGCAACTATACTAAGGAGGTTATTAGTATAATAACATAAATAACATAAACTAAGGGGTTATTTGTCTGTTTGGCTTTGATGTCTCTGTCCCTCTCAGATCTGCCCTTTCCAAAGTTCATGACATAATTTGAAAAACACTGTTTTAGAAAGGAGAAAAATGTGCTTTCTAAAGTCAAATCTTGTCCAATTGTAAATAATCTAAGACAACAAAAACATTTGATTGTGACATAACTCATGCAGTGAATTTAAACTCTTTGGCGGAAATCCATGCTATTGAGATCATTCTTTTTCTTCACTTGCACTGTGTGGTCCATCATCTTGAGTAGTCAGTTGCCAGCTTAACATCTGGCAATGCTGATCAATCTGTGATGTTTTTCTCCTCTTCAATAGCTCCTGTCCCTCTTCATCTTTTTATTTTATCACCATTTCTATTTACTTTGAACTTAACTCTGAAGTTTTTTGCAAAGCCACTATAAAAGGGACATTTCCAGATAGGTACGAAGTATCCATTGAATTGATACATCTGCACATTTGATTAAATTCTTTGAATATTTTTTGGTTTGGGTTTTATTTACTATGATTGGAGACGTGTCATTTGGCCAAGACTGGTTTCATATTCCTTATGTAGCTGCAGATCTTGCTTCTACCTAGTGAGTGCTTGGTGTCAGGTGTGGTTCATTTCCCCCTCTATGTGGAGCTGGAGGTTGAACTCGGGCCATGCTAGGCAAGCACTCTACCAACTGAGCCACACCCATGGGTCTCCTTAAAATTTTAACAAAGAATTCCTTTTTGGTTCTTGTTTTTGTTTTGTTTTTTATGTAGGCAACCTGAGAGTTTACATTCTGATATTTTCTTCTGGTGGCCAAGAAAGCTTACATTGTATAAAAGTTTATTGCTAATTTTTAAACTAACATAACGGCTAATTTCAATTTCTTTCAGCATATTTGAGCAAAACTCAAATTTAAAGGATACTTGAATCACTTTCATTTATCTTCAGAATATAAACTGGCCCTAGAACATTTGAAGTATCTACAAACTTGATTGGCTAACATTTTTTTTAATCTCCAGGCATTAAACATGTATTTGATATTTAAACCGCTTTAGAATATTTACACTTAAAAGGATTTCTTGTTTGAAGTCTGGGTGTTTCTTTTCCACACAATCTATTGCAATGAGTTTTGTGGTCCATGACATATTAATGAGGTTGGACAGGATATAAGAATGTAAACCAGAGGGAAAAGATTAAATAAACTGAACTATATTCTTCTGCAGTCTTTCCCAAAGTTGGCTAACCGCTCTTGATGGCTTGTTCATTTCCAAGGATGAGTCACACAACCAGTCAAGTTGAATCTTGTTTGTGATGGCCCCAGGATCTGAGTCAAGGCAATGTTATGCTTTCCAGAGTCTCTGTAAGGCCAGAAACTTGAACTGTATCCCACCAAGTTGAAAGATAGAGTATGTGGCCTTTTCTCACTTCAGAGAGAAATGGGTCTTGGTTTATTGGAAAAGTTGAGAGAGGCAGACTTGAGGATGCTGGTATTAAATTATCCAGTAATTGGCCGTAGGGAAGGTATTCAGCACCTCAACTCTGTGATTCTGAAAAACATCATTTAACTGTTTCTCTGCCTGTAAAGTGGGAGCAGTGATGCTCTTCGCTTCTGGCAGGGAGATGAAGATTAGCAGGAGAAACAAACAAACCACCCTGGGCACACAGTAAACTACTCAGCCTAGTAATTAGTTACCATCAACAAACTCAGTAGAGGCCACTCCGAATCGAATCATTTTCTTCCAAAATGGAGCTATGAGAATCCTGGATTCTTCTTGGAACATTATTGAACACCACCTTGGAAGGATTATCCTCTCCAACGCTTGGGCCATGTTTTCTTTTTTAAATTGTCAGAAAACCTCTGTGGGCCGCTGGAAGGAAGCTACCATTCCTGGCCACCTCAATTCCTACACCATCAAAGGCCTGACCCCAGGTGTAATATATGAGGGCCAGCTCATCAGCATCCAGCAGTACGGGCACAGAGAAGTGACACGCTTTGACTTCACCACCAGTGCCAGCACGCCTGTGACCAGTACGTATCCAGCATCCTTGGGCCTGTGTGCCATCCTTGGGGCTGTGTGCCATCCTTGGGGTTGTTGCCTGCTTTGTTCAGACATGGGCTCCTCGCAGAAGAATTCTCTCTTTCTCGGCTGCTTCCTTTTGTGAATGGTGCCTGCATTTTCCTTTTGACATCCTCTGATCACAGAGAGGGTGAGCATTCTAGATAATCAGATGGCTTGTGGTTCCCCTCTCTCTAGGCAACACGGTGACAGGAGAGACCGCACCCTATTCTCCCGTGGTGGCCACTTCTGAGTCTGTCACTGAAATCACAGCCAGCAGCTTTGTGGTCTCCTGGGTCTCAGCTTCCGACACCGTGTCGGGATTCCGGGTGGAGTATGAGCTGAGCGAGGAGGGAGATGAGCCACGGTACCTTGGTGAGTAGAATGTGTGGATGGCTCAGTGTAGGTTAATAGATACTTGGCTTGGGAGAATTTTGGTCTCTGGAAAGACTCCACAGTTCACATTGAAGACACTCCCACTCCATTAAAGTCAGGAGAAGGGTAGATCCTCTCTGACCAGGCTGGGATTCCCTGAGCACCTTGCTTATCTCTGGCTGTTTATTTTTCATTTGTCTGCATACGGGACCAGAATGAGACCTGCAGTTCACAATGTTATGTTTTAGGCTTGCATAGTTACCGTCTTGTACGCCTTTTAAATATCCCAGTGGTTAGGGATCTTTTACGTTTACTAGTGCTGGTGAGAGATAGCTCAGTGAGTAGGGGTCCTCACTCCCAAGCCCGACGACCTGAGTTCAATCCCGGGGTGGAAGGAGAGAATTGAGCCCCACAGATTGTTTGACTCCTGGTCCTCTGACCCCCTCGTGTGCTGTGGCATGCATACCAGCCCCCCCCTCCCCATGCCCAATAAGTACTTGTGTGAATGGGACCCAGATCATAAAAAGGAATGTCCTAGCTGGGTGGGTGGTGGTGGTGCATGCCTAAAATCGCAGTGCTTGGGAGGCAGAGGCAGGCAGATCTCTAGGAATTTGGGGCCAGCCTAGTTTACAAAGCGAGTTCAGGACAGTCAGGACTGTTACACAGAGAAACCCTGCCCCGAAAATAAGTAAGTAAGTAAGTAAGTAAGTAAGTAAGTAAGTAAATAAGTAAATAAGTAAATAAATAAATAAATAAATAAATAAAATGTTCTTTCAACTTCCACCCATCGCTACTATCCTGATTTCTAACAATAGCTATATTTAGAATATCAGAGGGAGGTTATGAAAAAGTATACTTCTTTGGGGGAAGAAATGGAAAATGAAAGAATATACATTGGAAATCTCAGCCTACTCACTAGTACTCCTCCTAGTCTTATGAATATAGAGTTCTTAGAAGCCAGAGAAGTTTGGTTCGCTCCGGCCACTGACCTCTCCCTTTATTTCAAAGATCTTCCAAGCACGGCCACTTCTGTGAACATCCCTGACCTGCTCCCAGGCAGGAAGTACATTGTCAATGTCTATCAGATATCTGAAGAGGGAAAGCAGAGCTTGATCCTGTCCACATCACAGACAACAGGTTTGTGTGCACTAAGCCATGCTCAAAGAATCTTTTGGTGTGGGATATGATGGGTGATACGATACATATGTGTATGATTCCAGGCCTGGGAGGCCGAGGCTGTTCCAGACTAGTGTACATTACAAGACACTGTTTTAAAAGCAAATTTTTAAAGGCCCTTTTCCTAGAAAGCCTGGGCTTGCAGCAATACTGACGGACTTTCTTTTTCTGTTAGCGCCCGATGCCCCTCCAGACCCTACCGTGGACCAGGTTGATGATACTTCAATTGTTGTCCGGTGGAGCAGACCCCAGGCACCCATCACAGGTCACCTTTGGCTTCTGTGTTTACTTGGATATGTAGATGTGGAAGGAGAAAATTCTGACTAGACTGGCATCACCTTTAAATCTCCCATTTAAGTGGTTAGAAGTGTGTGTGTGTGTGTGTGTGTGTGTGTGTGTGTGTACTTCAAATCTTCCAGGGCTACTTTATTATGAATTGTTTTCCCTCAAATCCATTTACCACCACCCCCACCACATGGCATGTACAACCAGTGAAGCCAGCCCACCCCGTGGCACACTGAAGCCATTTCTAAGGGTTGCAGAGGTGGACTGTTCCTGCAAACCTGGTGTTCACTGCTGGAGAGGCAGCCGAGCTGCCGATTTAGCGTCTTCAGTGAAGGTCCCCAAAGCTGCAGACAGTCCTTATTGTAGGAAATGATAACACTCAAAGACCCTGAAAGAGAGTCTTGCTGATTCTTCACAAACAGTCAAACAAATGCAGAGGGCCATTAGGAAGGAGAGATGTATTGTTTGTCTAGCCTCGGCTTCAGAAGACTATGTATCTAGACACTTTTCTCTTAAACCTGCAGGGTACAGAATCGTCTATTCACCCTCGGTAGAAGGGAGTAGCACAGAGCTCAACCTTCCTGAAACTGCCAACTCCGTCACCCTCAGTGACCTCCAGCCCGGTGTGCAGTACAACATCACCATCTATGCTGTGGAGGAAAACCAGGAGAGCACACCTGTGTTCATCCAGCAAGAGACTACAGGCATCCCACGGCCTGGTAACTTAAAAACTCCACCTCTCCTGCTGTCTGATCTTGTAGGTCCGGACCAGACAGCAGCTCTAACCTTCCAGGGGAAGATAAAGCCTAGGTGGATTAAATTCATTCCCTTAGCCTCCGGGGTGGACTGAAGTGCAAGTCACGTGACAGGTCCCTGAGAGCGAGCTGTTTTGTCTTTGTCTACATTGCCATCACCTAAGTCATAGGTTCTCAACCTTCCTAATGCTGTGACCCTTTCACACAGTTCCTCCTGTTGTGGTGACACCCAACCATAAAATTCTTTTCGTTGCTATTTCATAACCTGCTTTGCCACTGTTATGAATCATAAGCATCTGTGTTTTCTGATGGTCTTAGGTGACCCCTGTGAAAGCGTCGTTTGACCCCAAAGGGGTCACGGCCTACAGGTGGAGTACTGCTAATCTAAATGCTGAAATATCACCACTAGGAAGGAACTTATCAAAGACAATTATTAGGTTTTCTGGATAAAAACTGGCAAGGTCTCATCTCATTTTTCCTAAGACACCCAAGAACTACTTAATCTGTTCTCTTAACAACCATCAAATGAGCCAATTAAACAAATACACCAGTTTTCCTGGAAGTATCTTAAAGGGAAAGCATATTTATTTTGTGCATTTACTTCAACTTCTTGCTTTTATACCTATCTGTAGACACTAGATTAAACTATCCATGAATATCTACACACACACACACACACACACACACAATCTCATTTTTTGAGTAAGAGGGAAAACCCAATATTGGCCAAAAACGGATGGGTCTAAGAAATTTGACTTGATTATTCAGGGTGTGAAATGCCTCGATTGTTCAGGAAGTGGACTTTTAGCCACAACCTGGAGTGGGAATTTGGAATGACACGTTTCTCTTGTCTTCTAGATAAAGTTCCCCCTCCCAAGGACCTACAGTTTGTGGAAGTGACGGATGTGAAAGTCACCATCATGTGGACCCCTCCTGATAGTGCAGTGACTGGCTACCGCGTGGATGTCCTCCCCGTCAACCTGCCTGGGGAACATGGACAGAGGCTGCCCGTCAGCAGGAACACCTTTGCCGAAATCACCGGGCTGACCCCCGGGGTCACGTACCAGTTCAGCATCTTTGCTGTCAACCAAGGCAGGGAAAGCAAGCCTCTGACTGCGCAGCAGACCACCAGTATGTCCTGTTCCTGCCTGTCTGTCTGTCCTTTTGCCATGCCTCCAGGCTCTACACCCTCAGTTCTACCTGCAATACGCTACATGCTACTCACTTCCAGGTTCATGGCTTAGCGGTCTTGAAACATCCAGCTGGAAGGAATGTTGAAGGCAGAAACAAGGGTTCCAAGGATGCCGACTCTAACATACACACCGCTTCCCACATGTGTACCACATCCAACATGCACACCACGTCCAACATGCACACCACGTCCAACATGCATACCACATCCAACATGCACACCGCTTCCCACCTGTATACCACACCCAACATGCACACCACTTCTAAGATGCACACCGCTTCTCACATGTGTACCACATCCAACATGGACACTACTTCCAACATGCATACCACTTCTAACATGCACACCACTTCCAACATACACACCACTTCTAACATACACATTTCTTCCAGCATGCACACCACTTCCAACATGCATACCACTTCTAACATGCACACTGTTTCCCTCAATGTATACCACACCCAACATGCACACCACTTTCCACATGTGTACCTCATCCAACGCGCACACTGCTTCTAACATGCACACTGCTTCCCACATGCAGGCAGCTGGAATGTAGGAAGGAGAGCATTTAAGAGAATTAGAAAAAAAAAAATGGAGACATGGAGGTGCAATCTCAGTGCGCCACTGTGTTCCTTCTCTTCCTCCTTCACCCCCACCCCCCCCCCCTAGTCTCTTTCATTCTTGGTGCTGGGAATCAAAAGTGCTCCACCACTGTTCCCAGCCCTTAAGTACATTTTTTTTGTATGTGTAATTAGATATATCTATATCAAAGTTAAAGTGTAATCTCTTAACACATTTACAGTAGAATCTGAGACAAGCAGTTGCCAGGCAGGCAGGGGTGTGTGGCTCAGGATATGGGAAGAAACTTCAGGTCCTTTTCAGCCCTGTGTCCAGGAAGTGACTGAGTGTGTCTGAACTGCCTTTTGGATTCCAAAGCTCATGCTCTCATATGACACACAACCGTCTCTGGAAAGTTCCTACAAGATGTTTTAAGTTCCCATGGGAAACCCAGTTAGCATCCTCACCAAGGAAAGTGATGATCAGTGTGATTCCTTCTGGTCGTAGAAGTTCCCCACCATGAGATGGGGGTCCTGCTTATCTGTTTCAGCTGTCACAGTCAGTCAACACGTACGTTAATTAGCGTAGTGCCTGCAGTATGGACCAAGCTGTCCTTGCCCTGAGCCTGTTCCTCCCTTAACCTTTCTGGCTCAAAGCAAATTGTGGGGTTTGCAAAGTATTTGTTTCACTTAAAAAAAAAAAAATACTGTCACTACAGTGTAACTATAATTTCCAAGGGTGGTGGTGGGTAAATCTTGCTGAGAAAATTAGCCTTTCTGAAGATGACGGGCCAGTGAAAAAGGTCAGTGAATTCTCATAACTGACAGAGTTTTGGCAAAATTCTACACTCCCCTCGGTCCCCAAGAACCTCAGTTTCCAGGGATGTGGCTCTCTAGTTTCAACCTTGAGGGGTGAAAACTTGCAATATTTGATCCAACCGGAGACTCTCAGCGTGGTAATTATTGACCTAAACATTTCTTGACATATTTCATCTTGTTTGTTTTTTTCCCCCCCAGAACTTGATGCTCCCACTAACCTGCAGTTTGTCAATGAAAGTGACAGAACGGTTCTGGTGACCTGGACCCCACCTCGGGCCCGGATAACTAGCTACCAACTGACAGTGGGTCTGACTCGGGGAGGCCAGCCCAAGCAGTACAGCGTGGGCTCCTCAGCCTCCAAGTATCCCCTGAGGAATCTGCAGCCTGGGTCTGAATACACCGTGAGCCTGGTGGCCGTGAAAGGCAACCAGCAAAGCCCCAAAGCCACTGGAGTCTTTACTACCTGTAAGTTGAAATTCAAAAGCCTTTCCTTAGGGAAGCTACGTGTTCTTAACGATGCTGTGGTTGTTTTTTTTTTTTTTTTCTGTCCTTCTACGCTTTAAAAGTTAATTTAAAAACCATAGTGCATCATTTATAGCAGTACCACTGAAAGTATGCTGTGCACTGGCTGGCGAACTGTGGATATTTGTTACTGGTCTGCTATAAGATACGGGGCTTCGCCAGAATGGGCATCACAGTGCATGACCTTTGCTTGGGCTGATAAATGTTTGGAAGCAAGATTTCCTTGCTGAAGGAAGCAGTGTGTGAATTTGCAGGTATTTCCAAGTTCCTTCTGTCCTCCTGGACTCATAACACTATGAGTCAGGAGGGCTTGGGAGGTGGCTCAGTGGATAAAGTGCATGCTGGTTACACGTGAGGACCTGAGTTCGGTTCCCCAGAATGGACATAAAAAGCCAGATGCAGTAGTGCATACTTGTAATCCTAGCACTGGGAGACAGACAGAGACAAGAGGATCTGGAGAGGTGGACAGCCAGTCTTGCTAGTCAGTAACTCCAGATTCTCAAAAACTAAATGGCAGAGGCTGTGTGTGGTGGTGCACACCCTTTTATCCCAGCACTCGGGAGGCAAAGGCAGGTGGATCTCTGTATACCAACCTGATATACATAGCAAGTTCCAGAACATCAGGACTACATAGGAGACCCTGTCTCAAAAAAATATAAATATACACACATACATGCATCTATATATTTTATATATATATAAAAAATTGTGTGTGTGTGTGTGTGTGTGTGTGTGTGTGTGTGTGTGTGTGTATAATTATATGGCAGAGACTGATAGAGGAATTTCCTTGATGCCGACCTCTGTCTTCCTCACAGACTTCATGGACATGTAGAGCACACACACATGCATATACACACAAAGAAGAAAATATTGACTAAATACCAACAGACAGAGTATCTAATATAACCAGTATCTAATATAACCAGTATCATCACGTTATTCTGGACATCAAAACAAAAACCAGCCCAGACAGCAGCAAATAGACTGAGAGGTTAAGCCAGTGATTTCTTTGAGAGCCTGGGCTGCTTCTGGCTATAGTACCTCACAGAGCTGAGACCTGGTTTCCCCTTCTCTAAACTGTAAATTCCACAGAGAGGGAAAAAGTACAAGAGTTTCTGGCCATGGCTATCCTTTTACTCAACATTTTAGAGGAAATGGCCTTAAAGCTCTTACTTAGCTACAAAAGGTGTGTATTCCCAAGCTCTTTCTCTACTAAGTGCGCTCCATTTACATGACAAAGAATTATGAGGCTGTTTCTCGCTGAGCACTTATTTGTTATTTTCAGCCTGACATCCTGAATTATGGAAGCATCTACCATAAGTATGCTTTCCGCAGTTATTGCCGTGTGCCCCTGGTTCCTGGCTTTCCAGGAGCTTTCAACAAGTCTTCTTTGACTGATTTTAAAATATGGATTCACAAAAGCATTAAAATGTAATCTAAGCCGGGCGTGGTGGTGCACGTCTGTAACCCCAGCACTCAGTAGGTAGATGCAGGTGGATCTCTGTGAGTTCAAGGCCAGCCTGGTCTACATTAGGAACATCCTGAGCAGCCAAGGATATGTAGAGAGACCCTGTCTCCAAAACAAAACAAAACAAAACAAAACAAAAACAAAACAAAACAAAAAAACAATAATCTAGAAAACTTTAGTTTGTAAATTACTCTGAAATTTCTCACAGAAGATTCTCTGTCAGCTGTCCCCCATGGGAATAATTTACCACAAATTTACTTGCCTGTATATTTGGTGTGAGTTTAAACAACGAAGGCTCTTTCCTATGAATTTGCTAATCACAGGCAAATGAAGTCTGCTTTTAGTTTGCAAGAGAATTCATTTTAAATTTTTGCTATTTTATGATGCCTGGTTTTGAGGTAGCCTAAGATCCAGTCTCATGGAGTTAATGTCTGTTTTTGTTGCAAATATCCATTTTTTTTTTTTTTAATGGATGTTCTTCAAGAGAATCAGCTTGGAGGTTTTGATGCACATAGACTCTTACTAGGTGGCTTCTGGGGGTAGTAGGAAAATTTGAATTAGCTGAAGATTAATTAACATACTTCATTATACATACTGTACTTCCCCAAAAATTTGAGTAGATGAGTAATTGAAGGATAAATGTTTAAAAAAAAAAAAAAAAAAAAAAAAAAAAAAACCAGCTCACCGAGGCTCAGACTTGAATAAACCATTGTAAGCAAGGGGTAGGTAGCACAAGTCCATCTGAACCTCCAATAGTCTCTGGCTGTAAACATCAGCAGGGCCTATGAACTTTAATTTCGGGAGCTTTAGTAAATCTGGATTTTGGAAACAACTTTTCTGAGTTTTCCATCTGCTGTTAAATTCTTAGGAGCCAATCGTGAGAAAAGTAGGGAGAATAAGCTATTTGGGGGGGGGGGTAATCCAGCCTTCTCCTGTATGGAGAGCATATTTTTATCTCTCCACAGTCAGATTGTTCCTCACCTAACAGCCCCCACCAGAACCCATAATTCATACTTAAAGGCACATCCTTTGTCTGACATCAGTTTGTGGGTTTGTGGTTTGGTGATTTTCCTGTTGTAGTCTGCCTAGGCAAGAGAGTATCATCTCGAGACAGGGAAGATTTTGCTGCCTGGCCCTAGCAATAGAAAAATACCTTGTCCAGGTGAAAGAAATGGACTGTTCTGAATTGGTTTTGTGTGTTTGCTTTGGTCCCCCATCCTCTCAACCCCTCCCCCACCGCCCCCAAACAGGGTTTCTCTGTGTAGCCCTTGGCTGTTCTGGAACTTGCTTTGTAGACCAGGCTGGCCATGAACTCAGAGATCTGTGTGCCTCTGCTTCCTGTGCTGGGGACGGGTTATTCATTCTAAATTGTTTCTGGTGGGCAGTTGAAAGTGGTCACCCGGGACTGGCTCAGGCGTTTAAAGTTAGCAACAGGTGAGCAGTGTGTGATTTCAGGTCACCAATCGGAATCCCCTCAAATGCCATGGGCTGCACAGAGAAACCCTGTTTGGGGGCGGTGGGGGACCAAAGCAAACACACAAAACCAATTCAGAACAATCCATTTCTTTCACCTGGACAAGGTATTTTTCTATTGCTAGAACCAGGCAGCAAAATCTTCCTGCTCTTGAGACAAGGCTTCAGTTCATCCAACTACAGCAGTGCCTCCATAAGTCGGTGCATACATATTTGACTTACATTTTAAAATAAAAATTAAAAGTGAGACAATAAATCCAAACTGAGAAGATAAAAATGGAAGAATTGTAATATTGGACCTGAATTCTCATGTCACATAAAAAAAAATATGGGGCTGAGTAGAGTGAAAGGTGAAAGCATTTTCTTCCTTGTTTGGGGCTGGGAATGGAGTGTAGTTGGAAGGGCACTTGCCTTCCTGGGTTTGATCTCCAGCATTTACACACACTGTGTCATGGTGGTGCACATCTGGATTACAGGAAGTGGGGGAGGAGTTCAGGCTAGCCTGAGCTACATGAGACCCTGACTAAACAAAGAAGGGAGAGAAAGAAACAAACAAGAAATTAATCCTCATTTGTATGACTGGAGAGTAACTAGCCATTCATAATTTATGTAAATGCATTCTGTGGGGTTTATTCCAATAGGAAAAGAGTTTTCCTGGAAACAGAAGAAAAGGTGAACGGGGCTATTAAAATACTTAACAAACACCTTTGCATTTAACAACTCCCATCTCGGTCTCTGGGGCCTTGCCATTCTACATTTATAATCAAACCTGCAAGGTGTTTGAAAATGTTGATCTTAATTCTGTGTCCATACTTCTCTTTTAAATTTTCATTTTTAAAAAAAATAACCAGGCAGTGGTTGGCACACGCCTTTAGTCCTAGCACTCAGGAGGCAGAGGCAGGTGGATCTCTGTGAGTTCGAGGCCGGCCTGGTCTATAAAGTGAGTTCCAGGACAGCCAGGGCTACACAGAGAAACCCTGTCTCAAAACAAAAACAAAACAGAAAATAAAATAAAATAACAAGTATATGTGTGTGGGAGGGATGGGTATATACGTAGATGCTGGAAACTGAATGTAGGTCCTCTGCAAGAGCAGTATTTGATCTTAACTGTTGAACCTTGTCTCTGGTCCTTGCATTAAAAAAAAAAAATCAGTATTTTCACTAAAAAATTGATGATGTTGTCAGGATACTAAGAGAATACGAAGCACACTTTTGTTGTAATTCATTTTTGTTGTAATTCCTGCTTCTGGTTGTTAAGTTCCAAATGTCTGTAGCATTATTATTCTGAATGATCCATCACATGCTTGAGGGATGGGTCTTTAGAACTTGTAGCATGTCTTAAGAGAGTCAGAATCTCTAATTGCATCGAAAAGTAATTTTCCACTCTTGTGAAATAATTCGGCATGAAGCTACTTTGAGATTACCCCTGTAGTTTCATCTTTGTTCATAAGGATACAGAAACAGAACGACTACTTACTGGTTTGCGGTGAGCAGTTGTGTATTTTTAAAGGGATTTTGATATGATATGATATGATATGATATGATGAAACGATAACAGGTCATAAAAACCAAAAAAAAAAAAAAAAAATGGAAAGGGACTTATTTGAGGTCACCTGGCCCCTTGTTTTACTCACATTTGAGTGGCAGGTCCTTGCCAGAAATTCAGGCTCTCGCCCAATGTTGGACCTGGAGAATCACCACGCCCTCGTTATCGGGTCCTGGTGACTTGGTGTTGCACGTTACTGATTATGAAGCCGTGATGTTCAGCTTCTCAGTCGATGAAGGAACCCGGGCTACATTCTCCACCCACTTGCCGGTTAGACCAAAGTTCTGGTGAAAATGCTTGTGCGTCTGCAGTCCTGGCCAATGCCTACAAGCCTAAGGTTTTGAATGTCGTGTTGGTTACTTTACAGTGCAGCCTACGCGATCCATTCCACCGTACAACACCGAGGTGACAGAGACCACCATCGTGATCACCTGGACTCCCGCTCCAAGGATTGGCTTCAAGGTGAGTCGAACATGTGTCTCTCGTGGTAGAGCCCAGAGGTGCCTTCCCATTTCTGCTTGTGGGAGAAACAGCCGCATGCTAGAGATGTGGATTTTGTTAAACCCTATGGTCATACACCAGGACCTTGTGAGAGCAAGGCCTTGCCTGCGGCTTTGTTTTTATTTTTTTATTATTATTTTTTACTCTTTTGCAAAGGAAGAAAGCCATTAGCATGGGACTATAGTGCTTGTTGTTTTGTTTTCTGTCCATCCCCCCCAGGGAACTCCATTTTAAAAATAAAAGTATAGGAGAACTTCATTTGATGGGTTGCTCTAAATGGGTGTCAGGAAGCTTACAGAAGCCAATTTGGGGAGACCAATTAAACTTAGAGTCACTTCAAAATCACATTTTTATCCAATCAGTTTCCTCTCAACTTGTTCCAAGCCCTGTGGGTGAATTTCTTAATAGGAGTTAAAATTGAGGTCTTCGTTTTAGATTTCTGGAGTCATGTTCTTTCAAGTAATGATACCAGGGAAATGATGAATACAAATGAATATCTTTTAAGGAATCCATCCTTTGGCATTCAAAGGATGAAAAAAGAAATGTTTATTATGCCTGGAAATCAAAGCCTGATAGTTTAAAAGGAAGGAAAAAAAAAAAATAGATCGAAGGTCACTTTATTTTTTAGTATGCAAATAGCCACCCTGATAGCCATGCTACTGAAATGGAGGAACTCCTTAGGAAGACCACCAATGCACCTTTTTAGTTTCCCTTAATAATGCCATTCAGAGTTTTAGAAGCCATAGAGAATATGATGAATTTCTCTTGAGTTGAATACTGTTTGATAGTATTACCTAGGCTTTTGAAGTTGTGAACACACTTCTTCATGGGAATGTGTTTTTCATTTCCAAGTGTCAGAGTAATAACTAGAAAGTTAACTGTATGTGAGTAACTCATTAAAGGCAGAGCCTAGGGGATTTCTTCCCTGTGTACTGCTGGTACGTACCAGAAGGGTCTTCGTCAAACAGCTGTAATGACATTTCTCTGGAACTTTCTATTATAAATGTCCCTGGTGCCTAAGGAAGACACTCTGCAGTTAATTGCAAAAATAACTAAAGTGAGCCCCCAACTTGTTACCCATCCAATAAAAAGCACAGTGTGGATTTTTCAAGGAGGTCTCATGATGTTGGTGTACCTGCAAGCTCTTGGGAGCTCAGCGATGTTCATCCTTCATGCTGATTTTGCTTCCCTCCATCCAGCTGGGTGTTCGACCAAGCGAGGGAGGCGAAGCACCCCGAGAAGTCACTTCGGAATCGGGAAGCATCGTTGTGTCTGGCTTGACTCCAGGCGTAGAATACACTTACACAATCCAAGTCCTGAGAGATGGCCAGGAGAGGGATGCACCAATTGTCAACAGGGTGGTGACACGTAAGCAGACCTTTCCTCCTCCTTCTAACTTTTTAAACTGTTTAAAAAGACTACCAAAGCCAGGTGTGATAGTGCATGCCTTCAGTCCTATGCTTGGGAGGTGAAGAAGAACGAGGATTGGGAGTTCGAGGCCAGCCTCACATACATCAAAAGCTGGAGGCTGAAGAGCTAGTTGTCATAATACACACCTCTAATTCCAGCAGTGTAGGAGGCAGAAAGAGGCAGATAGCAGAGGGTTTGAGGCTAGCCTGGTCTGCATAGTGAGTTCTAGGCCAACCAGGACTGCACAGTGAGAGCCTGTCTCAAAAAAAGGCAACAGATTCCTCTAATTCTTCTGATACTAGTGCCACAGTTTGCTTATGAGAACAGGAGAAGAATCCATCCCCTAGCTACATCATCAATGTCTTCAGAATTTGATGTCGCCAGCTTAACTGGCGTCATGTCATCCGCAGCATTGGCATTGGACATGTTCCTTCCATGTCAAAAGTCTTCCAAACAGGCAAGATGAAGCAATTTCAGTAGTGGTACAATAGCGTTCATCTTAAAAACAATCCTCTATTAGAGGGTCACTGTCGCTGTGTGTTTATAGTATACTTTCTCTATTCTTTTTTTTTTTTTTTTTTTTTTTTTTTTTTAAGAGACAGGGTTTCTCTGTGTAGCTTTGAGCCTTTCCTGGAACTCACTTGGTAGCCCAGGCTGGCCTCAAACTCACAGAGATCCGCCTGGCTCTGCCTCCCGAGTGCTGGGGTTAAAGGCGTGCACCGCGGCCACCACCACCACCTGGCTACTTTCTCTAGTCTTACTGATCATGGAGGGGAAGGGATAAAAGAGAGAGGGAAAAAAGAAAAAGAGGCAGTAAAGGAAATGGTTCAGAAACCCAATGTGTTCTGTTCGCTTTCACTTTTCACTTTTCTTCTCTCTGTAGCGCTGTCTCCGCCAACGAACCTGCACCTGGAGTCAAACCCCGACACTGGAGTCCTCACCGTCTCCTGGGAGAGGAGCACCACCCCAGGTGAGCACAGGGTGGACCTGAGGGCACGTGTGTGCAATTTCTCCAAGACAGACTCCATTCAGAGAAAGAGAGAAACCAGCGGCTCAGCTCGCTCTCCACGAGGGATACAGCAGTATAAGAGTTCATGAAACACACAGGGTGTTCACCACATGTAAACGTGTCCACATATTTTCTCATGTCTCAGGAATGAGAGCAGTCAAGTGTGAGGCTGTGGGAGAAAAGACAGGTAGAACCAAGACTTTGTTCAGTACGTTAAAAAAATTCCCAAACAAGCTGGAGAGATGCTCTTCCAGAGGACCTGGGTTCAGTTCCCAGCACCCACATGGCAGCTCCCAACTGTCTGTAACTCCAGTTCCAGGGGACCCAACACCCTCACACAGACATACATGTAGGCAAAACACCAATGCACAAAAAATCAATAATTAAAAAAAGAACACGAACAAATGGCTAAAACCATAGCACATAATTTCTCTGGTGTGAGTTACCGTCAATCTTAAATAGACGCTTCATTGGAGTTTGATAAAGCTCTTGGTATGGCTGCAGGATTCACAGTGATTCTGATGTCTACAGCTGCCCAGCCCATTACATAAAATGGTGTTGTGCTCGCTTCTAACCGATGACACATTGCTCATGTACTTCATATCGTCTATAGACTGCTTATCGCCTAATATGCAGCCAATGCTGTGGAGGTAGTTGTCCTACTGGGTTATTTAGGGAACAATCACAAGACAGTGTATGCACAGTACAGACGCAAATTGTTTTCAAATGTCTTAATCCATGCCAGTTCCATTCACAGATGGGTGACTTATGGATAGGTGATGAACTGCACTACACAATGTAAGCGAGGCGGGGTTTGAGTGTGTAATAACGCTTGCTGTACAAGCATGAGGACATTCATCCCCAGCACCTACACACAAAGCTGGGCATGGCTGCACGAACACCTATAATCCTGTTCTGGAGGAGGGAGAGGAGGAGTAGGTAAGAGGAATATTGGGGTTTGGCAGCCTGGCTCCAAGTCCAGTGAGAACCTGACTCAAGGGAATAAAATGGAGCATGATAGCAAATGAAGTTGTAAACATGTTCACACATACTAAAATGTATTGGGGGCTGGTGAGATGGTTCAGTGGGGGGAGTCTCCTGTTGCCAAGTCTTCTGACATGTGAGTTTTGATCCCCTGGACTCACATAATAGAAGGGAGGAACTGAGTCTTGAAAGCTGTCTTATGATGTCCACAGGCGGGACATGGCACATGTGTACTCGTACATACACACACTCAACAAATAAATGTAATAATTCCTGTACACACATGCACATGCTAGATAGCCATCAGGGCAAGTGGCTTGCTACTAACCCTTACTGAGGTCAGCCCCTGGGACCCATGTGGTGGAAGTTGAGAACTGCCGTGTGTGTGTGTGTGTGTGTGTGTGTGTGTGTGTGTGTGTGTGTGTGTGTTGTGTGTTTATGTGTGCCATGGGGATGTGCAGCATGCCAGTGCACATGCACGCACAAAGTAAATAATTGTAATAAAAATAAACAGAATTAGTAGTAATAAAAAGGATTTATAAAATCATAAGATGTATGAAGTCTAACACTATTCAGAAGAATATTAACTTAAGATATAATTCTATGATTAAATAATGAGCATGGGGGAGACCACTGCTGAGACAACATGATACTCATTATTGAGAACATTCTAAATTGAAGCAAACTGATTAGAGCTCTCCTTAATCAGAGAAATACATTTGGTTTATTATTTAACTGTTTTTAATTTTACTGGTATTGGTAACATTTTTATAAAAGTGAAACTGTTATACCAACCCTTGGGCTGAGGCAGGAGGATTAACACGAGTTCAAGGCCAGCCTGGTATACATAGTGAGTCTTAATGCTAGGCCAAGCCACAGAGCGGGCCCTGTCTCAACAAAAACAAGACAAAACTGTATCTGTGTATATATGTTATACACACACATACATGTGTACATATAATTTTAAAGTACCTTTGTATGGTGTATGCATGTCCACATGCATTTTCATCCATGTAAGTTCAGGTGGGCACTGTGTGTGTATGAAGGTCAGAGGATGACACCTTCAGTGTACATGACTGCCTTCCATCTTGTTTGAGATGGGGGAATAGAGAAGGCGGCTGATAGCGTCTGAGGATTCTCCTGTCTCCAGTTCCCAGCTCTCCACAGCAGCATAGGGATTACACACACATGCCATGGGGTCTAGCTTTATATGGATCCTAGGGATGTGAATGTCAGGTCCTCATGATTGCATGGCAAACACCTAACCCACTGAGCCAATTTTTTAGTCTGCAATTTGTAGAAATAATTTCTTGAACAGTTCTTAGCCTTGTCTGAGCATATGTGTCAGGTGATTATAAACATGTGTGTTTATAATCACACAAAAATAAAACTAGCTTGAAATGTTCCTTTAAATCTCACTTCAAAGTAGACTGAATCTCACATGAAGTTTCCTGTCTCAATGTATGGTATAATGTGACTGTCTCAATGTATGGTATAATGTGACAGTTAACACCGTTTCCAGGTAAGTTACCTCGGGTTGGAAACGTGAAGCTGACAAGTCCCTTGCTTCTTGGCGGCTGGGTCATTAATCTCTGGTCTCAAGGGCCTGCCCATTCAGATGGTCAGGAGCAAAGGAAATGACCTAAATGTTATTGACCTCCCATCCCATGGGGGCTTCCTAGCACATACCGCTAATGTTTACCTATTCCCCACTGACAGAATATACCTTCGTTTCCTGTCCTTAGTGAGTCAACATTGTGATGTTCCTCCCAACACGGACCTGCAGCGCTGGCCACCACTAGATTTATTGCTGTCTCCTTTCCTTCAACACTTCATTGTCCCATTTTTATAATTCTGACGTCTTCTGTGATTAATACTCCTGTTCAAGGATGAGCATCTGTACTTCCGTTTTCCATCCGCTCTGCTCCCCCCCATTCTCTTCCTGAAAGTCTCATGCGTAGATCTGAACCTTTACACTCTTTGGAGAATTTTCTTAGGTGGAAATGGATCCCATAGTAGTAAAAAAGAGAATATTTATTCCTCAGCTTTCCTTCAGGACACCCATTAAGGAAAAGCAGAATGGCGTGTGGAAAGGAGGCTGGAATTTGGAGACAGGAAAGTCTCAGCTCATCCCTTCTCTTTCTGAGACTGCCTTATCTTTGTTAAAGTTCTCATACTTTTATTTTGTAATAACACATTTGTACATATGTAAGATCGTCCAGTGGATATGACGTACAATGATCAAGCTTAGCCTTCCCATCTCAAACATTCATTGCTATGTGCTGGAGAGACCCTCAGACTTGTCTAGTTATTTTCAAATGCCTCCTAAATTGCTGTGGACTAGTCTTCACTCTGCAGAGTTGGAGAAGATTAAAACTAATTCCCCCTTTCTGACTGTTGGTGCAAGTCATTGGCTTGTCCCTTTCTCCCACCCGTTACTCTATGGGTCCATCACGGGTGTGTCGTTTAATATACTCTGCTTCATAAATGTTCTGTATGGTAACTTCCTCTCCCTTTTCACTCCAGATATCACTGGCTACAGAATAACCACGACCCCTACAAACGGGCAGCAGGGGAGCTCTCTGGAAGAAGTGGTCCATGCCGACCAGAGCTCCTGCACTTTCGATAACCTGAATCCTGGCCTGGAATACAATGTCAGTGTTTACACTGTCAAAGATGATAAGGAAAGTGCCCCTGTCTCTGATACCATCATCCCAGGTAATAGAAAAATAAGCTGTTACCCTCAGAGTGGCAGTTTCAGTAGCAGTGGGTATTAGCATCTTAATCCCAGATAGCGGAGAGTGGCAGACAGAGTTGGGATTTAATGCCAGCCTCCCAGTGTGCTCTCCTAAACCACGAAGCCAAAGCAACTGTTTGGATGAAGGCTTTTGCTGTTGCCTCTGCTTCACTATCTGTGCTTCCCCGGGATGCTGTTTGTTGCCATGGGTATGTGACGGGCTCAGCCACGGCATTAACACTGTACTGTTTGCTCACGTGGAAAGATTACTAAACAGTGTCGTGTGTCTGTACCCTGTGCTGACAGGCTAAAAGTAATGTGGTAAATGCATCCCGTTGGGACGTTTGTGCCCAATTTTACAATCCATGTCCACCTCCAACACTTACGTAGAAAACAGTTTTTGTCTCCATCTGTGAGCACTGCAATACACTTGGATGACAGTCCAATTCTTCACCTTGCAGCTTCAAATCCTTTTTAAAATTGGAGGTGGGGTGAGAAAGCAAGGAAGAAATAAAGGCCACGCTATAGGGTTTCCTTCCTTCCTTCCTTCCTTCTGAACTGAAAAACCCCATCACAAAGGCCTATCTAGGGATAGGTTCATTGTTTGCCCCAAGTCTTTGGTGGAATAAAAGTACTGGGCAGACTCTGTCCCCCTCTGCAGTATTTTAGTATGCATTTATGAATACTAATCAAATTACATGAATTAAAATGTTGGCAGTGGCATGGGCTCAGAGCTGGCTGGCCTTGGGCTGACCATGCTTTTGAGTGGCGCATTCAGAATATAACATTAATACGATGGCCACAACGCTGTCATGAGTTTTGAATGTGGAAAACAAATCAATTAACCAGCCATTTTTTTTAAAAGTCTTCTACTTTGTAAGATTTTATTTTCTTACTAAAGCTTTACTCTGCCTCAAAGTCGCTGGTATCTCTTGCAGATATTATGTCTTAAGTTCTGAGAATGGTTTTGACATTGTAAATGTGTTTATGATTTTTTTTTTTAAGTAACTTGAGAAGTTAAAACTGTACCATTCAGGGACATTTTCTAAATGCAAGAAAGTCCCTAAAAGAATGTGGTACATTAGCCTGCCTTATTCTCCTAGGGAAGCAAATTATTCACAATGCTTGGGAAGTCTTTCAAATAATTTGCATATTACCATCATTGCTTTACGATTCTGTCAATTTTACTGCTGGTCACCTGATGTGTACACTGCTTTATTTATTTTTTTGCCTCTACCTTCCTTTTGCCTCTTCTCTGCTTTGTAACTCAATAGAGGTGCCCCAGCTCACTGACTTAAGCTTTGTTGATATAACCGATTCAACCATCGGCCTGCGGTGGACCCCGCTAAACTCATCCACCATTATTGGGTACCGCATCACAGTAGTTGCGACAGGAGAAGGGATCCCTATTTTTGAAGATTTTGTGGACTCCTCAGTAGGATACTACACAGTGACGGGGCTGGAACCCGGCATTGACTATGACATCAGCGTTACCACTCTCATTAATGGCGGAGAGAGCGCCCCTACCACATTGACACAGCAAACGGGTGAATCTTGAACTCTTCTGTGTTTGAGACGTGGATGGTGTTGCATGCTGCTCAGTCACTCTGGTTAAACCTGGATGTTTCCAAGGAGAAGCCAGATTGGCCACAGAGATGAAGATGGGGTGTATTCAGGGATAAGGAACACATTCCCCTAATGGAAAACATATATAAGCAGTCTTAGGTACTTTCATTCAAATCACAAGCCGATGTCAAGCTAGAGAAATCTAGATAGCTGATCTGTGAAATACAAAGTAGGTACAGTTTGCCGACCTTGAGTTGTTTGGTTTTTTTTTTTTTTTAAAGTATGAATACTAAGCTGAATGGTGAGCACTGGTTAATACTAAGACACACTTCCAAAAATGTGCCACTGTGTGTCTCCCACCTTTTGACAAGCTCCCACACTCCTTTGTAGCTAGTAAAACATCCATCAAAAATTAGGGTGGAACGGAAGGGGGGTTTAGAGGTAGGAAGACATGAAGCGTAGGGCCTCCTAGATAGCGTGCTACGCCAGGTGAAGAAACTCCTCTTTAACCATAGTCTGGAGACCAGCATGCAACATCGGAAAGGTTCTCTGCCCTGCATGGTAAGAAACATGCTGAGAACCCCTGTGCATGAATCCCCTCACTTGTAAGTAGAGTTCACTGAGTGGAATTATGGCAATGCGGTAGTGTGTAGAGATGTCACTGCGGGGAGATGGAGGACCCCTTGTCTTTTTTGTCTGTGTGCATGTGTTTCTTTGGAAAGTACTGCTATGTCTCTTTGCTGTGTGGCAACTTAAGCCTCTTCAGCCTGGGATAAAAATCTTTAGTGGTATTAATGTACTCAAAACAAAACAAAACAAAACAAAACCCAAAATAAAATAAAACAACAACAAAAAAACCTATTTGAAAACAGGTTAAAATTATTAATATTCTTTAAAATGCATGGATGAAGGCGGAAAGGTGAAAGGAGCCTAACAGTATTCTGTATAGTATTTTTTTAACAGTAGTATATCATGATTTAGATTAGATTTGGAGTAGACTATTTGCATGATTATGACTGTTTTCTTTTGTGCATGAAATACTGGTTTTTACCTTTTCAGCTATTTTGTTAGCATTGACTTTTAATCTTCCTTCTTATTTGAAATCAGCTGTCCCTCCTCCCACTGATCTGCGATTCACCAATATTGGTCCAGACACTATGCGTGTTACTTGGGCCCCACCTCCATCCATCGAGCTAACCAACCTCTTGGTGCGCTACTCACCCGTGAAAAATGAGGAGGATGTGGCCGAGCTGTCAATTTCGCCTTCAGACAATGCAGTGGTTCTAACAAGTAAGCTCCCAAACGGACACATTCCATATGCTCACCAGGAGCAAAACAGACAGATTCTGAATTCTCGAGGAGAGCTGTAACAACACAGCCCACCATCCAGGCTTGCCAGGCAGCTCTGTAAATTGTGGAAGATGTAATGTTTCTGCTGGTATAACAAACATTTTCTCTCCACAAATCATAGTGGAAAAATCATCAGTGAAGTCCAAGGCTTCAAACACATTCCACTACCACATGCGTGTGCAAAAATAAGTGACTAGCACATGTATTCTGTAACCAAGGAAAGGATAAGAAAGATGGTGTCAATGCGTCTCTTGTCTTCTCCTTTTGTGTGTGGCAGCACACAACAGATGATCCTAGAAGACTGGTCACCTGGGCAGAGGAGGGAGTTAAATCAGGGTTTTATGTGGAAAGAGAGAGGGAGAAGGTTAGTTCATAATTCAGATAACATCTGTTGGCAGAATTTCCCAGAAGGTTGAGAGTTTAGAAAACAACTGATGTTAAATAGACTTTTTGTTATTGTTGTTTTTTGTTTTAATGTGCATTAGTGTTTTGCCATGGGAAGTTCCAGGTCCCCTGAAACTGGAGTTACAGACAGTTGTGAGCTGCCATGTGGGTGCTGAGAGTTGAGCCCTGGTCCTCTGGAAGAGCAGTCAGTGCTCTTAACTGCTGAGCCATCTCTCCAGCCCCTAAAATAGACAGTTTAATAGAAATTACCACTTCTGGTTCCTACCATTTAGGAAGAGATACTTTGTATTAAAGAAAGCAAGAGGTTGCAAATTGGTGCTGGGCTTCCAATACACATGTAAGATACAGTATAAGGTTCCACACGAGAGGAAAGTAGTTACATTTAGGTATACTCCTTAATAGTGAGTGGCCAGGAAACATCCTTTCTTGTTCAGATGTGTCTCAGAAAGTGAAATACAAAAAGGCAGCCAGGCATGACTGATCCTGCTTTCTCACTGTGAGGGTCAGAGCATCCAGATACTTGCTTGACTGTGGCCACAGGGCCGAATCAGGCACTGGGTACCACATTACCTAATAAACTAGACCCTGAATCACACGTTGTCTCCAGTTTAGCCTAACCTTGTCACGTGTTAAATGTGTACCTCACGAGTCCTAATGCTGTATTGACGTTAAGGTAACTCTCTCCCCGTTAGAGAAGTCATTACTCCTATATTTTAAAGATTGAGCAGCTTGGTCAAGTGGAGTGAGCCTGGGGGTACTGGGTATGTTTGTTGTCTTGAATACAACATTGGTGGCTCCCCAAGGACACGTGTCAAATTTCATCCAACTGTGCATTTAAATACATGCAACACTGTAGAGCATGGGAGCTGCAGACCGCCTTGTAAGGTTGCTGTGATGGGGAGAGGGTAATGCACAGTCCCACACAAATGTTCCTCAGTTGCCCTTAGTAGATGCGCTTTCACATGGATGGAAGAGGCTTTAACGCGCTATGTCTACACTTGACTGCAATGCATTTATACAGGCAGAACAGAGGGGCTTGAAGAGGTACAGGAAAAGGTGGTCCTTAACTACAGCTATTGCCAGGCATAGATGCTCACTTAGCTACAAAGAGTCTATGGGGCTGACCGCCTGGCTGTTTCATCAGATGGAGTTAGTCCAGGGAGTGCTGTGCTTTCCCATGCTTTCAAGTTTAAAGCACGCCCCGCTTGCCTCCTTAGATCTCCTGCCTGGGACCGAATATTTAGTCAGTGTCTCCAGTGTCTACGAGCAGCATGAGAGCACCCCTCTTCGAGGAAGACAGAAAACGGGTGAGTCATGTTGGCAACCTGCTTATCAAGTAGCTGGCACCCGCCTGTCTTAAACAACAGAAGGGTAGATTGAGTCTAAAAATGCATCTCCACTTTTTATGGTATTGGGACATGACTTAATTGTTTTTTCTCAAGTCAGCATAAAGTAATGGGTTTCACTGTGGTGTTTTCACACCATCTGTTGGTCCTCCTTTTCTGTTGCTCTCCCTGGTCCCCACGCCACCCCTCCTGGCCCCCTTCCTCCCTGCGGGAATGTACAGCCCCTCTCTGCTCTCACGTCACCTTGTCCCATGTCACCTGTATCCTGTGACCCTTTTCCACCCTTCCCTAAGAAGGCGCCCTTTCCTCTCCTCCCACTCTCTCTCTGTTAGGTTCTTGCATGACCTATGCTCCGCACATAAGTGTATATATACATAGATGAAAACTAAATCCATATAACAAAAAAACACGTCGGTGGGGGGAAGGTGGGGGTGGGGGCGGGAGGGGGGAGGACAGGGGAACCCATGGCTGATATGTGAAATTAAAACACAAATATAATCATCATCATCATCATCATCATCATAATAATAATAATAATAATGAACATGTCACTTGTTTTTCTAAGACTAGATTACTTTGTTTAACAATAATTTCTAGTCCCATCCATTTTCCTGTAAACTTCATTTTTCATTATGGAAGAATAATATTCCATTGTGTATATGTATCACATTTTTTCCTTCCTTCCTTCCTTCCTTCCTTCCTTCTTTTTCTTCATTTTTGTGGTTTTTCAAGACAAGGTTTCTTTGAACCAGGCTGGCCTCAAACTCAGAGATCCGCCTGCCTCTGCCTCCCAACTGCTGGGATTAAAGGTCTGAGCCACCAATCCCCAGCTTTGTACCATATTTCCATTGTCTATTCATCTCCTGATGAACCGCTAGGCCGATTGCATTCCCTGGCTCGTGTGGGCATGGATGTGCACGGATCTCTGTGGTAGAACTTGGAAAGCTTTGAGTGTATGCCTAGCAGGGTCATAGCCTTCTGAGAAACTGCCCCACAGACTTCCATGGCGTCTGCACCAGTTCACATTCATATCACCAGGGAAGAAGCAATCCTGTTTCTCTCCATCCCTGCAGCATTTGATGTTGGTTTGATCTTAGCCATTCTGGCTGTGATGAGATGGATTCCCAGAGTAGTTTTTTACATTGCATTTCTCTGATAGTTAAGGACGTTGCTTACTCTCTAAGATTTATTTTGCCAATTTTTTTTTTAAATCACTGATCTTGAAAAGTCAGACCTTACTTATCTTTCAACAATGAATAATTACTAATTTAGCCATTCAGTCCTTATGGTCTTACTCTTTGCTTCCGAAGAGGACTGAAATTAGTTCAGAAACCTTGTCATCTCTCCTTAAAGCAAAGCAAGAAAAGCATGTAAGCATAATACCATATCTCCTTCTCGACAGTGGGTGGACATAGCTTTAAGTCGGTGTCACTGTCCACTGGCTGACCTGTCACTCATTGTCATCTGTATCTTTTTCCTCCTTTTCTAAGTCAACAGGTTTAGTTTTTACTTGCCATGGCAGATTTACAAGGAAGAATTGAATCCAATAAGAAGTAGGTTCTTTCCTAAATGGGAGTTTTTATTTTAATTTTTCCATTAAAAAAAATGCAGCCTTTAATCCCAGCACTTGGAAGGCAGGGTAGTAGAACTCTGAGTTCAAGGCTAATCTGGTCAACATAGCAAGTTTCAGATCAGCCAAGGGCTGTGTAGTGTAACCCTGTCCCCAAATGAAGTACAGTTTCGTCTTAGAATTTGCTGCCAAACAGGAGTTAGGATGTCACAGTTTGGTTTGAGTATATTTTTGATAGAATTAGTGAGTGCTATAACTCAAAACAGAAATTAGCAAGCAATTCCAGAGAGCTCAAATGATTCTGGATGAGATGAACACTACATTGTTAATTTAAAAAAAAAAAAAATCTAGATTTTTGTGCTACAGCCATAGTGCTTTGCCTAGCATGCGTGAGGATCTGAGTTCAATTCCCAGTACTTCAAAAAACAAAAACAAAAACAAAGAAGTACTAATTTCTCACTTAAAAAGGATTATGTGTATTGTAATTTGTCTTTAAGCTTTAGACAGGCTTGTGTTTAGCATCATTGCTACTCTGTTGACCTATCAGTTCCATATGCAACACAGAGAGCAACTTTGAGAGCCTAATACAAGGTTGTTCTGCTTTGAGAACTGCACTGGCACACATACATAACACATATAAAATGTTTGAATGCTGTTCTGGTTGGGTTACTATGGCTGTGATGAAACATTGTGATCAAAAGCAATTTGAAGAGGACAGGGCTTATTTGGCTTATACTTCCACACAGTAGTCTATCACCAAAGGAAGTCAGGACAGGAACTCAAACAGCGCAGGAACCTGGAGGCAGGAATTGATGCAGAAGCCATGGAGGCGTACTGCTTACCGACTTGCTCCCTCTGGCTTGCTCAGCCTGCTTTCTCATAGAACCCAGGACCACCAGCCCAGGGATGGCTCCACTCACAATGGGATGGTCCTTCCCCTGTCAGTCACTAATAAAGAAAAAGCCCTACAGGTTTGCCTATACTCTAATCTTACAGGCACATTTTCTCAATTGAGGTTCCTTCCTCTAAGATGACGTCAGCTTGTGTCATGAGTTAACATGAAGCTACCCAGTACAATGCCAAAACCTTTGAAAATATCAGTGCATAAGAATGGTGTGGAAATGGACTGTAATTAATTGGACATATTGTTTCAATTACTTTGAAAAAGAAAAGATAAATGAGTGTGAGCTGATGTGGTCAACTCTTAGTACCGTATGACAGGGCATGTTGCTTTCCCCCACATCTTCCTCAACGTCTGACCTGGTGGATGTGGTCTTTTGTTCCCCTCCTTGGGTGGGGAAAAAAACAGGTCTTGATTCCCCAACTGGTTTTGACTCTTCTGATATCACTGCAAACTCGTTCACCGTCCACTGGGTGGCCCCTCGGGCTCCCATCACTGGCTACATCATTCGCCATCATGCGGAGCATTCATCTGGAAGACCCAGGCAAGACCGAGTGCCTCCCTCTCGGAATTCTATCACACTCACCAACCTCAATCCTGGGACCGAGTATGTTGTCAGCATTATCGCCGTTAATGGCAGAGAGGAGAGCGCCCCGTTGGTTGGCCAACAGTCAACAGGTAATTTTGTTGTTTGGGTCTGCAAAGAAATTCATTTGTATGGATTTCGTGAAGTTGGGCATAGTCTGTGGAAAAGCTTCCTGTCATCTGAGTTGGCTTTGAAACCGAAAGGGCGGTGACAGCATAGAGCCAGGCATTGGTACATGCTTTTGATCCCAGCACTGGGGAGGCAGAGGCAGGAGGACCTCTGAGGTTGGAGATCAACTTGGTCTACACAGTAAGTTCTAGACCAGCCAGAGCTACGCAATGAGAGAGACTCCATCTCAATAAAAAGGGGAAGGGGGCGGTGACCCTCTTAGAATATATACATTAAAAAGATAACCTTTTTTAACCCTGAGAAATTTTTACCTGATTCAGTTATCTGTGTTTTGGTGTTTTGGCTGGTCAGGTTTTTTTTGTAGTGTTTTGAGACTGTTTCATAGCCCAGACTGACCCAGAACTGGCTCCATAGCCCAGGCTTATCTAAGGTATTCTTGCCTCAACTCATGAGGCACAAGCTAACACTCCCAGCTTGGATGTTTATTGGTTTTTAATAAAGTTTCATTCAAAAACATATTATGGTCCCAAAGTTACTATAAACCTGATTTTCAGTTGGGCTTGGTGGCACAGATCTGTAATCTTAGACACTCAGGAGGCTAGAGCAGGAAGATGGAGAGGTCAAGGCCCTTATAGGCTGCTGTGAGCTCAAAGTTAGCCTGTGCACTTCAGTGAGACCTTGTCTCCAGGCTGTAGTGTATTGGTAGAGTGTGTTGTCTGGCGGGAGTTCAGTCCTCAGTCATTCAGATGTCTATAGGTGTAGATTGATTTTCAGTGACAGTGATTGGGAGACCTGTTACCATGATATCTATATCTTAGCTGCCAATAGGGCTGTGTGTGATCATTACTTCCAAATAGCATATAGTTAATAGTGCATGGGCAAGCACCACTGTAGTTTTTATAACTTCTGTGATTTAAATGATTTTCTAAAGAAAATGTTGAGAAAAGAGAATTCACAATTTTATGACAATTTTAACGGTCCCTTAGCTCCTCCTTTGACTTCTTCATAGTTTTTAATCTTGCTAATTTAATGTCTATATTTTTTGTATGAAGGAATGCAACAGTTATCTAGGAAAAGAGCAAAGAGTGATTCTGAGCTTTCTTTGGAAGTTATGGATGTGAAATTTTCCTATGATTTTTTTTTTCTAGTTTCTGACATCCCGAGGGATCTGGAAGTCATTGCCTCCACCCCAACCAGCCTGCTGATCAGCTGGGAACCTCCTGCTGTCTCGGTGCGCTATTACAGGATCACCTATGGAGAGACAGGTGTGTTCATGAGATCAGGGTCCAGGTGGGGAACTTGGAAACCTGGCAGTGGGTATGGGGTTAAATGCAAGCAGGCCTATTTAAGGAGACCTCTTTTTCTTTTTTTCTGTCCAAAAATACATGGGAACTGTGTATAGTTGATTGTCAAATGAAGTTTAAGAGTTGTTGATATGTTACAGCTACAGGTGGAAAGCAGAGCTGAGGGGAAAAAAGCTTATATATTCACAAATATCATCAGTATTATATTTTCTTCTCTGTGTTCTCTAAAATTAACAAATATTCTGTTAATGCTTTTGAAAAGAATGCAATTTATTCAACTTACGGTTGAGTGAGCCTCATTCTTGTCTCCATTTTTTATTTTAAAAATTAATTAAAAATTAAAAATTTCCTCCTTACCCTTTCCTCCCCCAAACCTCACATGCTTCTCCCCCACCACTTCCTTTTAATTTTCTAGGCCTCTTTTTCTTGTTTCACATGCACATGCACACACACACACACACACACACCCCAAGAGTGTGCACACACTTCCACAAAAATATTTCAAGTACAAGCTACCTAGTCTGTATAGTGTTGCTCATGTATACCTGATTTCAGGGCTAACGACTTGGTATTTTGTAATCAACTAGGAAACTCATTCCTGGGAATTTCTTCACCTTTTGCCTGTTAATCTGCAACTCAGTGATATTTTAGCCCAGGGATGCTAAAATGGCATTAGCCCTATTTTTGTATACTTACCGGGGCTTACCATGTGCATAAATATACCTGTCTGTTCAGTCTGTGTTAGATCAGCACTCCTTAAAAGGCAAGTTGTAAGCAACAGTGATTTCTGTACTCCTTTCAATGTGTTAATCATGTTGGAGTAACTCCTGGCTCCTCAAACTTTCCATGAACCCCTTTCATACAGGCGGAAATAGCCCTGTCCAGGAGTTCACTGTGCCTGGGAGCAAGTCCACAGCCACCATCAACAACATTAAACCTGGAGCAGATTACACCATCACCCTGTACGCTATCACTGGCCGTGGGGACAGTCCAGCCAGCAGCAAGCCAATTTCCATCAATTATCAAACAGGTACAAACTTCCCGTCTGGGGTGACCCGGGGTTGTTTATGAAGCTGGTTATCACAGTATTCTCCCGGGGTATTTCCTTCACTGTGAAATTGATTTTCCTTTAGTTTTGTGTGGTGCTGGGGATCAAACCCAGCATCTCATATATGTTAATCAAGTGCTCTCTCGCTGAACTACACCTTCAGTCCTGATTTATTTGCTTAATAAGACAAAAGCCTGTAGCCAACAACACCTGTAAGTGACAGAGTTTTGAGACAAATGTACAAAGAAGACCCCCAAGGGCAGACATTTTTGTCTTGTGTTTTTACCTGCTACACCTCATGCGTCTGCAGTAGACATAAGACAAGAGAGGGTATTCATAAATACTCCTGTAGAAAAATGACTGGGTGAGTGGACTGAGTAGAGGACAAAGCTCTGCCTGAGATGTGGTATTTTGTTTGTGGAACGAAACAGGCGTGTTGTAAATAGTTGTAATAGTGTCTGGATGCGTGCGTTTCCTTCTTCAAGCTAGCCCTTTATTCTTGTCAAAAGAAGTATCTGCAGGGCATTAATAAAAGCCAACGATCATTTGTATACACAGAAGAACTAAAGACAACTGGCCTGTCCAGTCCTGCCCTCAAACACTGGTTTCTTTTTTCCTTATAGAAATCGACAAGCCATCCCAGATGCAGGTGACCGATGTGCAGGACAACAGCATTAGTGTCCGGTGGCTGCCTTCAAGTTCTCCTGTGACAGGTTACAGAGTGACCACCACTCCCAAAAATGGCCCGGGACCAACAAAAACCAAAACTGCTGGTCCAGGTAAGAAAATCCAGTGTGGCGCCTCTAGCAGGATAAACCCAGAAGGGGCGTGGAAGGTTTCAAGTGTCCTCTATGGTATGTGTTGTGGTGTGCCCATTCATAGATTATACTGCCAGCTCACTTCACAAGGCAAGCTTTAGTGTTTTTGTATTTCTGATTTTGTTTGCTATACTAATGTGGACACACCAGAAAGAGAAGGGCGGACTGACATTCTAGAGCCTGTCTAGATCTGATGTTTTTATTATATAAAATGACTTTCAAGATTATGATCTCAGGCAATTGCTTAAGGTCAATTTAATTTCTTTCATTTTTTTTTCAAGACTACTTCATTAATTTTGGGTTAACATATATATATATATATATAGATAGATAGATAGATAGATAGATCTTAAATTGTATTCTTGAATATGATTTTACTGCACTATGATAAAATTCTTTTTTTTTTTTTTTTTTTGAGATAGAGTTTCATTAAGTCTGTGCTGGCCTTGAATACACTACGTAGCTAAGGTTGACCTTAAATTTCTGATCCTCTTGTCTATACCTCCTAAAAGCTAGTACTATAGGCATACAGTTTACTGTGGTGCTGGATATCAAAGCCTGGGTTTTTTCATGAGAGACAACACTCTACCAATTAAGCTGCATTCCCTAGCCCCAGCATGTAAAAATGTTGTTACCAATGAACAGGTTTCCCCAAGAGGAGACAGGCATCTGACTTACCCAAGAGGAATAGGTATTTCATAATGATTGTGTACATCTGCTTTTCATTAAGCTCTCTCAGGAGTGGCTTGGGTGGTTTTATAGACCTGCAATTGCTTCTCCTTCCTCTGTAGATCAAACAGAAATGACTATTGAAGGTTTGCAACCCACCGTGGAATACGTGGTCAGTGTCTACGCTCAGAATCGGAACGGAGAAAGCCAGCCCCTGGTTGAAACGGCCGTAACCAGTATGTAACCAATGTTTCATTTCTACTTCCAAAGTCCTTTTGTTTTTGGGGTGTCTGGATGCCCCCTGCATGCCTTTTGCCCTTCTATACAGGGAAAGGCGACATGTTAGCTGGGTCATATCTTGAGATGAGTCCTTGGCAAACACTTTGGTTCTTCTTGCCACATAGTGAGCTTGCAGGGGAAACCTTGGTAGTGTTGCCATGAACAGCTGCTCTGCTTTGAACCTTCTTTGCTCAAATAGCCTCAGCAAAATCTCATTTGCCTTTAGCAGATCTATGAAATATTTCTCTAGGACCTCCTTTTTCTATGACTGGGTGGTAAAGTTGAAGTACCCCGTATATTAAATAAATGGGGGAGGGGGCTTGAGAAATATTAAATTGAACATTGGAAATCGAAACTTTACCATTTCCAAGATATAGAAAATCCAGGTCTATGAGACTAACACCACATTGCAAAATCAAATCTTGATGGAATATCTTTAAATTCATAAAAATTTCCTTTGTGGGGACTTTTTGCAGGGTGTATACACACCTCACACACACCTGTGTTTTAATAAGTAATGTGACGATAAATATTCTAAACCACACCCCACAAAGGCTCTTAAGCAAATGTCAAGTAGCTTTCTATTTTAGTAGTGTGATAATTGGAGTTTAATTCATCAAAGAAAATGGCGTCTGCAGAACTGCTTTGCACGGTATAAAAATATGCTTGTTTCACAACTTGGCTTCTCACATAACCTCTTACCATTAATTTGCCTAACAGACATTGATCGCCCTAAAGGACTGGCATTCACTGATGTGGATGTCGATTCCATCAAAATTGCTTGGGAAAGCCCACAGGGGCAAGTTTCCAGGTACAGGGTGACCTACTCAAGCCCTGAGGATGGAATCCATGAGCTTTTCCCTGCACCTGACGGTGAAGAAGACACTGCAGAGCTACAAGGCCTCAGGCCGGGTTCTGAGTACACAGTCAGTGTGGTTGCCTTGCACGATGATATGGAGAGCCAGCCCCTGATTGGAATCCAGTCCACAGGTATACCGTTAACGAACTGCACCACCCGAGTGCTTATGGGAGCAGCGGCTTTATGCCCTGCTGACATTATACTGTACTGGGCTATTGATTCCCATGGTAGGGAGTATAGAAAAATGCCCTCAAACACTTAGGAAAGGCCCTCTTTACTGAGGAATGGTAATGCACAATAGACGTTAAGTGACATTAGTTACCTAAGTCTAGTAAAAAGAAATTTAGAGTAGCTTAGCATATACACACACACACACACACACACACACACACACACACACATATATGTGTGTATATACGTTTGTGTATATATATATATATATTTTATATATTATATATAAATATATATATTTGAAGACCATAAAGTAAGACATTTGAAGACGATACTAAACTATGGATTATTTCCTAAGTGACACACCTCTCTAGCTAACCCCCCACACACATACATACACGAAGGAAAGAAGTCTAGAATCATAGAGCTTTCTCTGAGAAAGGACCGTAAACCAGACAGCTTCTTGCAGCATGGTCTAAGAACAGCCGGGTAATGTCTTCCCTGAGCAGATAGCCTGTGCTGGTGCGTCACTTGCTTGAGGGATTCTGATCTAAACACAGAGGACCGAGTGGGTAGGGCAGGTGCTTCCTCCAATCCTTTGTCCTCCTGTGCTTGACTTCTGAAGCAGGGTTAGAATGCTCAAAGCGTGTGGAAGTGACCGTCTGTGTTACTGCTCTTTCCTGCCTCTGTTGTGAACCAATTTTCTTCTAACGCCGCACCGCCGAGAAAACTTCAAATTTAGCAGTGATATTTGCCATGGGGTCCAAATAAAAGAGACAATAAAAGCCCAATTCCATCTCTTGGATGGAATACTCTGTGAAATGATTTTACCATATGAAGATAAATTTATATAGAAAAGGGGCCATTGCTCATCTTTTTCATACAAAAGAAAAGAAAAATCAATTCTAATGACCAAGAAGGCAATTCAGCTCTTGGTTTTAAAAGGGGTGGGAAGATAAGACTTTTTACAACCCAAAGTCTATTAGAGTCCTGACATTTACCCAGGTGTTTTCAGTGATTCTGAGAATTGCTGGTATAAAACACACTTCCCTCTTGTGCATCCCATCTGACTACCTGTTTGTGCTGAATCTCTGCTGGGTCTGGGCGCCCTCCCAGCCCCTACAAGAACAGCCCCATTCTACTTCTTAAAAGTCGCCTCGTTTTCCCTTTTCCCCCACTCCTCTATGAGATCATTTTTTAACCAATGACCATCCTGACAGCCATTCCTGCTCCAACCAACCTGAAGTTCACTCAGGTGACACCCACCAGCTTCACTGCCCAGTGGACAGCACCCAACGTGCAGCTCACTGGCTATCGAGTACGGGTTACCCCGAAGGAGAAGACGGGGCCAATGAAGGAAATCAACCTCTCTCCAGACAGCTCATCTGTGGTTATATCCGGGCTCATGGTAAGAAGTGAACTTACATCCCAGGAATAAGGAAGTAGGTCATTTCATAGCCTTTATCAGAGAATAGAAGTGTAATCTCATAATAAGTAGAACATTCTTTCCTTCTATTTCCATCAAATAATTTTATTATATAAATGTGTGCAATAGAATTCTTTTATGTTGAGCCAAGATTTTCTAGAAGACTGTTGGATTAGAATGGTATAAATAGCATTGAATTTTGTGTAATTCTGCGGCAGATATTAATAAGTATTTTGCTTTTTTTTTTTTTTTTTTAAAAAAAAGGTTGTACTCTGTAGGGATCTATTTATATATCCACTGGCTGAATTTATGGCTTTCATGAGTGGCGTTTCCTTGGCAGGAAGCATTCTTCAGTTAGTGCCAACCTAACCTGACACTACCCTCATTAAAACATTTAAAAATCAGCTGAGTATGTTAGCACATGCCTTGAATCTCAGCACTAAGGAGGCAGAGGCAGGTAAATCTCTTGAGTTCTAGGCTAGTCTGACCTACAGGATTGGTTCCAGGACAGCCAGAAATACATAGAGAAACCTTGTCTCAAACAAACAAATGAACAAAACACCATTTCTTTCTAGACATGCAGCAAAATATCCAGCATCCTAAGGGGTTGATGGACATCTTCACACAAGACCAGTTCCAGGGAAAGCAGAAGAGAGATCAGAGACAGAATAGGAACTTTCTCTTGCCTCTTTGTGATCAGAAAAACAAACAAATAATATAGGTGTGATTTATATCTGTCAGCTACCTCCAGTGACCCACTTGTCTCTTGATGCATGAGGAATGTAGATTCACAGTTATACTTGGTAGACTACGCTGGCCTCGAATCCACAGAGACCCATTAAATCATATACCATCATACCTTGATATGCCTGGCACTTTATATGGATGCTGGGGATAGGAACTCTGGTTCCTATATAGGAAAAAGAAAAAAAAAAAGGGCTAATATTGATTTTCTTTTCTTATTCTTTTTTATTACCACTTTAGTATTAATATGTAATTTGTGGATTGCTTGGACTTAACCTCCTGAAAACATTAAAAATTCATCTAATTTAAATCTGTTGTCAATCATAGGTAAAAGTGAAGTTAATCTGAGAATTTGAAGTGTTGTGGGTTTTACAGATTGTCTTTTATACATTTCTCTAATGCTTTAGTAGAACTCTCTAGGCTTTGTGCAATACCCTTGCAAAAGCTTCTCTGGACCTTACTTCTAGGTGGCCACCAAATATGAAGTCAGTGTCTATGCTCTCAAGGACACATTGACAAGCAGACCAGCCCAGGGAGTCATCACAACTCTAGAGAGTAAGTAATCAAATGTTCTAATATGGACAAACCTTCAGTGTAAGTAGAAAGTGAAGGTGGGTAAGTGATCTCTTAGACCATTAATTTAACAATAGAATTTGGAAATTGCTAGAATAGCTGATCTTTTTGATAATCCACTTTGCATGCCATCTAGAAAATGGCCTACTGAAACAAAACAGAATCACTTTACTCTGGTGGGTTAAAACCCGCAGCTGGTTTACACTCTACTTGTGAGGATTTCTTTTCAGTTTGGGGAGGAAGACCTGGCTTCTACTGTAGGAAAGATGGGGCTAAATTAAGTCCATGGTCTAGTTCTCTGTTTTATGCGCATTCTTTCGGCGGTCATGGAACATGTCTGTTTGATCATCTGCAGAATGATGAAGGGAGAAGATGCCTTATAAAAATGACAGAATGCATCTAGCCATACTCATGTTATTACTAATTAACTATGTTAGGATTCCTACCACACATTTTTACGTTAAAGTAAATTAATCATTGTAACACTTGTTTGAAAGATTTCTGGATACTATAGAGTCAGCCCTGGGAGCCACTGGTAGTATTGATAAAGCTTTTCAGTTTCTTCAAAGGAAAGACATGAGAATAAATGTTTTTGTATTAACTAAATACCGTTAACCTTTCTTTGTGAATGCCAGTGGGGGTAACCTACACATTATTAATCGGTGCATTTCCTGTAGTGAATGTATTTGTACAGTGAGGAAGTGTTTTAAACTATCAAAACCTTCCATGTCTGAGCCCAGCATGCATTAATCTCTAGCTATGTTCCTATACAGATGTCAGTCCTCCAAGAAGGGCCCGCGTGACAGACGCTACAGAGACCACCATCACTATCAGCTGGCGGACAAAGACCGAGACAATCACTGGCTTCCAAGTTGATGCTATCCCAGCCAATGGCCAGACCCCAGTTCAGAGGACCATCAGCCCAGACGTTAGAACCTACACCATCACAGGTCAGTGTGCTCAACAGTCTGACTGTGTGCCCCCACAGCATAAACTGGCCAATTAGTTATTCCAAGACCAGTGTTTTATGAGAACAGTTTAAAAATGTGATTGCCATCCCATGATATTTTACTTCCTGACTTTTGTTTGACCTATAAATTTCATCAATTTTTTTTTCCACAAAATGCTCATTATTATTTAAAGGAAATGCCATAGTCACAGGCAGGACTCTGAGGCAGGAGGATATAAGTTTGAGACCAGACAAAGTGAAACTCTATTTTTTTTTAAAGTTAATACAGAAAGCAAAAAGATACAAATTAGTAGTATATGGTTCTTAGCATTAGCATGACTAAATTTTGAAAAGTATAATGAAACTTACAATTACAAACAACACTACATGCCTGGTGGTGGTAGTGGTGGTGGTGTACTCCTTTAATCCCAGCACTTGGGAGGCAGAGACAGATCTCTGTTAGTTCAAGGCCAGCCTGGTCTACAGAGCAAGTTCTAGGACAGCTGGGGATACACAGAGAAACTCTGTCACAAAAAAACCAAAAAAGAAAAAAATACCTAGGAAAACAAACAACCAACAGTATTACATGTTGTTGTTGGTTGTTTTTTGCTTATACTCTTTTGGCTCCTTGCTCTTTACTCTTTGGGGGCCCACTATTTAGGTCCCAAATAAATATACATAGAGACTTATTTTTACTTATAAATACCAGCCTTAGCTTGGCTTATTTCTAGCCAGCTTTTCTTAACTTAGATTATTCCATCTGTCTTTTGCCTCTGGGCTTTTACCCTTCTCTATTTCTGTATATCTTTTCTTTCCTTCTAGGCTGGCTGTATAGCTGGGTGGCTGGGTGGCTGGGTGGCTGGGTGGCTGGCCCCTGGAGTCGTCTTCCTTCTCATCTCATTCCTTCTCTCCTCTAATGTTCTCCTCCTTCTATTTATTCTCTCTGTCTGCCATCCCTGCCTATCCTTTCTCCTTGCTATTGGCCATTCAGCTCTTTATTAGACCAATCAGGTGTTTTAGACAGGCCAAGTAACACAGCTTCACAGTGTTAAATGCAATACATCTTTGCATCATTAAACAAATGTTCCACAGTATGAACAAGTGTAACACATCTTACAATATTCCACAACAACATATAATAAAGGTCGAAGTATAATCAGAGATTAATAATCAGAGTTCAGTATCAGGGACATAAGTGACTATCTTTTTGAAATGGGTTTCTCATTAATAGTGTCCACATCAGGATGCACTTCACTGTAATCTTGTGGACTGCTTCTGTAGCCTACAAAAATTTGGGATGGTAGAGGAGTCAAGGAAATTGTAGGCGAGCATGAGAACTCACCAATAAAAAGGTGTGTCTTTTTAAATTCCAGGTTTACAACCAGGCACTGACTATAAGATCTACCTGTACACTCTGAATGACAATTCCCGGAGCTCCCCTGTGATCATTGATGCCTCCACTGGTAACTACGCTTTCTATTAAGGAAATTTCAACTGATACATAACGTAGTCAACCACGTAAACTTTAGAACTAAGTGGGAAGCTGGGATTCCCATGGGATAGCGCCCAGGGCCCTCCACTTCTCCCTACTTGGTTTGCTCAGGCTGGGCACAAGTGTGAGTACTTTCATGGCTGTTCATGTTCTAAGACATCATTTTGTTTCCTTTCAGCCATCGATGCCCCATCCAACCTGCGCTTCCTGACCACCACACCCAACTCCCTGCTGGTATCATGGCAGGCACCCCGTGCCAGGATTACTGGCTACATTATCAAGTATGAGAAGCCTGGATCCCCACCCAGAGAAGTGGTCCCTCGGCCCCGGCCTGGTGTCACGGAGGCCACCATTACTGGTATTGCTTCCATGCTGCGATTTTTTTTCCCCCTTAATTACAGATACCCCAAATCTAGAATACTTTCCAACTATGTCTTTGCTGTTTCATGAGAATGGGGTGCCTGGAACTCTAGAAGACATTCTTCTCTTTAGGGACAGTGGTGTTCTCAAAAGGTCTGAGCATGTAATTTCAGTGACATCATATGATATAGTTAGATGTATTGCTCTTTGATGTAAGTTCACCTATTTTTTTCATTATTTTTGCCCCCCCATAAGATAAATCATATCTATAGTATCACTTGGATGTTGGAGTCCCTGTAGAACAGATAGCAGGAATCACAGCTTCTTAGCTGCATCTGTGGGGCAAGAAAATGGAATGTGGTATGGGAAGATTTGAGTGAGCTGGATTTTTGCACTGTCATTGAAGGCTGCCAGTGATTAGGCCTAAACAGAAGCCTGAAGTCTGCGATGCTCTCTCCCAGATGTATATTCCACTGGTGGCCTACAGTGTTGTTCGGTTATCTACTATGAATACTGCAGATCAATACTGTCCATACTGAAAGAATACTCCAGGACGGTTACCGTGACACTGCTTTTTCAAGTGTCAGCTGTGATCAGGAGATGGCTCACTGGGTGGGTGGCCTTTGTGTGCAGAGTCTTTGGATATAGCTAGAAGAAAAGCTGGTTTTTTTTTTTGTTGTTGTTGTTGTTTTGTTTTGTTTTTTTGGTTTCGTTTTGTTTTTTTGTGGAGCTGAAGATCAAACCCAGGGCCTTGTGCTTGCTAGGCAAGCACTCTACCACTGAGCTAAACCCCCCAGAAAAGCTGGTTTTACCCTTGAAGACTCCAGAGACAGCTGGGTGAAAGGCTTGCTCCCTACTAGCCTTTGCCTGCTAGACTAGCTGAGTCTGCCAACATAATGAAATGGCTGCGTGTCCCACCAGGTCTGGAGCCAGGAACTGAGTACACCATCTACGTCATTGCCCTGAAGAACAACCAGAAGAGCGAGCCGCTGATTGGAAGAAAAAAGACAGGTAAAGACTCAATAACCCATGGTCGGCTTGCAGGGTAAAGTTCTCCACGTTGTGATATGTTTCTCACGGATTATTTCTTCTAGCAGTATGGCTTATAGATCGTACTCTTTGACAGGGATCACCCAACATCACCGAAGGCTATTTGATTCATTTATTTCTCTACAACCTAAAGCCTTATTCACTTTTCAGAAATTCAAACTAGATAGTTTGAATTGGGGGGGGAACAAAACAAAACTTTCCTCTTTGTCTTGATTTATTCCTTGGTTTCTGAAATTTCAAATCAAATACTTGAGTTGCAAAGGCTTAATTGGAGCAAAGGTGGCTTTCTATGGGGCTCAGCAGTTCAAAGCTTTGTCTGTATGAGAAGTTCATACTAACATTATTTTTTTTCCCCTGTCTGCACTATAAAGAAATCTGTGAGGAAAATCAAGATTTCTTTCTAGAAAGTGGTTTGTGATCTGAGAACCACTGGCTGGCTGGGAGCCTCGATCGGGTTGATGAACAGTTGTTGCCTGGATTGATGGTGATTGTTGCTTCTTCCTTGAGCTTACTGCGCTTTGCTTTTTTTTGGCTCTAACCTCTCTTTGGCTAGATGAGCTTCCCCAGCTGGTTACCCTTCCACACCCCAATCTTCATGGACCAGAGATTTTGGATGTTCCCTCCACAGTTCAAAAGACCCCCTTCATCACCAACCCTGGGTATGACACCGAAAATGGTATTCAGCTTCCTGGCACAACCCACCAACAACCCAGTGTTGGGCAACAAATGATCTTTGAGGAACATGGCTTTAGGCGGACCACACCACCCACCGCGGCCACCCCCGTCAGGCTTAGGCCAAGACCATACTTGCCGAATGTAGATGAGGAGGTCCAAATCGGTCATGTTCCCAGGGGAGACGTAGACTACCACCTCTACCCTCACGTTCCGGGGCTCAATCCAAATGCCTCTACAGGACAAGAAGCTCTCTCTCAAACAACCATCTCTTGGACGCCATTCCAGGAGAGTTCTGAGTACATCATTTCATGTCATCCTGTTGGCACTGATGAGGAGCCCTTACAGGTAACTGATTTTTTCTCTCTTTTTGTAACTTAGTTAATCAGAAACAACCAAAGCTTTCATGTCAGATGTCTACTCTTCCAGGACTCCTTGAAAGATGTCATAACTCTGGGAGTTGTGTATTTTCATATCTCACTGTGGCTCTGGAGGATTAGCAGAGACTCACTGAGTTTGCCCTGGTAGAGAGAATGAAATTATTTTTATTATTCTCATACACTGGAGGCTACTTAGTGAGATGGATAGAAATGAAGGACTTGTCCTTGAAAAGTCACATTATCTATGATGTGTCTAGGAAGATTAGGTGAACCTTTGGGTACCAGCTGTTATGAGAGATTGATTCTCCAAAACTCTATTCTTTAATTTGTCCCATAGGTGCTAGAATCAATTTTTATTGTGTTATTTTTAGAAAGCAACAGAAATTTAAAAATTGACTGTACTGGAGGACATTTGTTTGTTTAGAAACTTCAGTCTAGGGATATTGCCAGTGTTTCCAGAAAATCCAAGTTCTAGTGTGATGGTACCTTGCCTGGCATGTGCCTGTCCATGTTTATGAAGGGGTTTTGCCGTGGAGTTCTAGGGAGCCACAGGACTCAGAGGAGGCTGGTATAGCGGAGGGTTTCTGGTAATTGTGGACCACCTAGGTTAAAACATCTAGCAGAAATGATGGCTCACTTAACATCTCATCCTGACTGGGTGGGAATCCTAGATAACCCACCTCCGCCCAGCTCTCCCTTTGTTCTTTTTTAAATGGGAGGGTTACTAATGGGATAGGGGAGCTCATGCCTGTTTGTCATTGTAACGCTGTGTCTCCCCCGCCTCCCCGACCCCCTGCTTTGGACGTACAGTTCCAAGTTCCTGGGACTTCCACTAGTGCGACTCTGACCGGCCTTACCCGAGGGGTCACCTATAACATCATAGTTGAGGCACTGCAGAACCAGAGGAGACACAAGGTTCGGGAAGAGGTGGTGACCGTGGGCAACACGGGTAAGTACACCACTGTCCTGGCCAGGCTCACGCTTCCCACTGGGTCGCCCTGGAGAAGGCTGTGTCTGTCTTTCCTTGTTATCTCTGAACTTAGGAAAGTTAAGGCTGCACAACAGCTGGGCATTTCCCTTGTGTAACCCTAGGGTCTTCACTAACACGTATGGATGATTGACAGGCCTGGGAGGGTGCTAATATCATTTAGTCCGATACTCTTTGTCCCCTCTAGTTGATAGAGGCAATGGTATCTGGGTACTTTTTACTCTTCTCTTGTCCCTTACTGTGGTCCTCTTCACCGTTTCTAACCCAAACAGAATACCTTCTAGTCCTGCTTGGCAACATTAAGTGATGGATTTTTGTTCCTAATGAAAAATATTACCAACATTGCCCCTTTCTTTCCAAAGAGCTCTCTATTCGAATTTTTATATACTTCTTTGTTTTCTTTTTTTTAGATGTACTTATTTTACTTTTATGTGTATGGGTGTTTTGCCTGCATGTATGTCTATGTGCAACATGCATGCAACACCCACAGAGGCCAGAGGAGGGCGCAGGATCCTCTGGAACTGGAGTTACAGATGGTTGTTAGCCACCATGTGGGTGCTAGAACCTATGCCAGGTCCTCTAGAAAAGCAGCCAGTGCTCTTAACTACTGATCCATCTCTCTAGTCTCTCTATGTGTGTTTTAATACCCTTTAATATATATATTAATTTTATGTTGTATACATGCAAGATCTTAATAAAGATTAAATGGCCATCATACAAACTTAATAAAAATAAATGACCACCATGAAACATCTTAATAAAGGTTAACTAACCACCATGAAACATCTTAATAAAGGTTACATGATCACCATGAAACATCTTAATAAAAGTTAAATGGCCCCCGTGCAACATGTTAATAAATGTTAAGTGATCCCCATGCAACATGTTAATAAAGGTTGAATTATCTCCATGCAACATCTTAATAAAGGTTAAATGGCCCCCATGCAACATCTTAATAAAGGTTGAATGACCCCCATGCAACATCTTAATAAAGGTTGAATGACCTCCATGTAACATATTAATAAAGGTTAAATGGTCACCAGTCAATGTCTTAACAAAGGTTAAATGACCTTAATCATGAAACATCTTAATAAAGGTCAAATGACCTTTGATGCTTCTATGTGTCCCCTGGAAAGTCTTGAAACCACTGTGTGCCATTTGGCTAAGTTGCAGTAGCTGAAGACTGGCCATAGAACATGAGCTAGGGAATAACAGAAACTGTGAATCTCAAGTCTTCCAACACTGTAAGGAACCTTTTCCATGTCGCAGGACTTCTGTGTAGGACCAGTTTCTTGGTTTCAGTCTCCTTCCTCTGAGAGAAGACTGCTACTTCACTCATAAACTAAGCAGTTGCTTGTCTGGCAGTACAGAAGTGGGCAGATAGTTTGTATAACATCCACAGTAATGACTATTTGCCTTTTGTGGTTTCCCTAGTAAAGTGCCACATGAAAGGCCTTTTCAAAAGCACAGGGGTTTTCATGGTTTCCCACATTGTTTTCTTGAAGGTAGGGTGTGTTTCAGACAGAATCTTACTAGACAGTCTGTGCTGGAGTGAAACCGGGCCTGTAGCTCAGGCTCCACAGTACTGGAGTGGAATTCTAGTTCCGGGATATTTTTAAAACAGTGAATCCCTGTTTAAGAGTTTCAGTCTCTTCCTTTGCTTTCCAACTCATTCCGTCAGTGTTCTCACTTACCATGTTCTCTTGGTCCTAAAACATTTTAGATTTTTTTTCCATTCTTCCACGATGAAGGCTTTTGAAATATTAGGCATTTCAAATATTGGTTGCATTTGTTCTTTTGATTTTTATGCAATTAAAAGAAGTATCCGCATGGGCAATTTAGAGTTGTAGTAAGTTAGCTTATTGAACATCTACAGAATAACTTGAGGTGTGCTTTATTTGTGCACATGATACTTATTTATTCATTAGAAATGTGTATTAATGTTTTAACTGTACACAATGTGCACAATGTACATGTTTGGTGGCCATGGGACACAGAACATGCATCAGATCCCTGGAGACTGGGAAGTTAGAGACAGCTTTGAGTCACTGTGTGGGTGACTCAAACCTAAGCCAGGTCCTCAGGAAGAGCAGGCACCTCTCCACCTCCCAAGCCACCTCTCCAGCCCCTACACAGACAATGTTTTTAAAATAATTTTTAATTTTTAAAATTAAAATTTCTAAGACAGAGGGACAGATCTTGGGAGACCCACTGAGAACTTTTTACTTACTCCTAAGTTATCTGCATCATGGTGATTTCTCTTATTTGGAAAATCCAAATTTATCCAGTATTATAGTAACTGTACAAAGCTAGGTTTTCAAAACTATTTTGTAAAAAAAATGCTATAATGTAAAGTGAAGGTTGCATCCTAATGTTACATAAAAATGTCAAGACTTTTTTAGTATAAGCCAAGAATGGTGTCCAACAGTAATGGTTGTTAATTGTTAATGAGTAATTTCTGTATATTGATGAAGAGATGTCTTGGTTTCATGTAGCTTCTACAAGATCCTAAGGAGGTGGAGGTATTTATATTACTTACTATTCTTACGTAATGGACGAGGAAAGCGAGGCAGAGAAATGTTAATTAGCTCAAAGAAATTTGGTGCCTTGGAGAAGCATTACTGCCTACGTTCATAACTAGTTTAAATTGTCTGAAGATCTGTTTAACTTATGTGAAGCAGATTTCCCAGAAAAGATCACATTTTGAAACTGCAGATGGCAATGAAGGGAGATGGGTTTCTTTTACCCTGCTGCGTCAAGTGCCCACGGGCCGTATCAAAGCATCGCTGATGAGAATATCTGTTATTGTTAGTGCTACTGGATTAGGTCATTGTACACAGCACGTATGTTTCTATGTGTGGCCTGCAACCATCAATAAGATGTCTTTTTCCTTTTTCCCCCCCTTCTCCTCCTTTGCTCCATAGTCAGCGAAGGCCTGAACCAACCATCGGATGACTCCTGCTTTGACCCTTACACAGTTTCCCATTACGCCATTGGAGAGGAATGGGAGAGACTGTCTGAATCTGGCTTTAAGCTCACATGCCAGTGCTTGGGCTTTGGCAGTGGCCATTTCAGATGTGATTCGTCTAGTGAGTAGCTTGCTTTGTCCATCGACCCTACTCCTCCATCTCTTCCAGGCTCCTGCATTCGCACTAGTTGGCCACAAAAGCATGTTTGGCAGCTGCAGGCTCTTCCAAACATGATGCAAACAAAGTATACTGTTTGACGCGAAGTAACATTTTGCATCATAGAAGAATGATGGGAAATTTTACTTGACTGTTACTGCATTTCAAGAGTTGTGTGCTAATCCAACTATTCACTAAAATACATTTGTAGCAGCAATACACGTTTTGAAATGTTTAGTTATATCTAACTTGATGAAGTTAAAAACTCACCAAATTCCTTTCAGTCTTTAGTGCTGAGTAAGGACAGAGGAGAACACATTCACACCCACATCTTTCTCAACATAACCAGACACACATATGTATTGTAATACATGCACACATCATACACACACACACACACCCCATCCTAGATATCATAAACATTGCTAGTAATATAAGGGAAAACATCTAGGTAATGCATTTAACTTTTTTGTTTGTTTGTTTTTTGAGACAGGGTTTCTCTGTGTAGTTTTGGTGCCTGTCCTGGATCTCGCTCTGGAGCCCAGGCTGGCCTCGAACTCTCAGAGATCCGCCTGGCTCTGCCTCCCAAGTGCTGGGATTAAAGGAGTGTGCCACCACCCCCCGGTTGCATTTAACTTTTAAGGGTCAAGTTGAGGGCTTGTTGAGATAGGTGATGACAAGCTTGGTGATCCACATTCCATCTCTGGAACCCACATGATGCCAGCTCCCACAAGTTGTCTTTGACCTCTATATATGAACTGTAGGACATGAATTTCCATACATAAACATATACACATACAAACACATGAAAATAAATGTAATAAAACTTTCAAAGTCAACTTTGGCTAGAAAATATTTGATTTTCAAATTTTCAAGAGGTTCGTTTTTTTTTTTTTTTTTTTCCAAATTATTGGTGGAAATGATCCCAAGAATTATCTACTGTGTCTAGAAATTTAGTATTGGAGTATATAACCATTTATTTATTTATTTGTTTTTGGAGGTATAATTATTATGGGCAGTTTTTTTTTAATGTGGTAATCATTACGTCTTAAGTACAAGCTGGTGGACAGATATAGACACCATATTCCATGGAACGACATCGAACGGATCTCTAAAATTTTCTATGCAACATTTTCCTTCACTTTATGTGAAACTGCTAAATCCAGACTGAAAGTATAAAGTCAAGCAGTGGTTTCGGTGTACGTAGACAGTGGACTGTGCACCCTTGAGAGTGGGGGAGAACGTTTGGCATTGACTAGGAGGTTTTTCAGTTCTGAGATGGAACCACATTGAAGTCTGCATATTGTTAATGAGTCAGTACTTGATTGCAAATGTGGAGGCCTATAGTAATTTTACATGTGAGGCTTTGGCTCAGCATTCTTGGCTGGAATGTCATAATACTTTTACTTATAATTTAAGGAAGGCTGAATTATTGATAAGTTGGAAGAAACACTGTATTTTATAAGTGTCTTAAGTGAATTCTGTTTAGAATAAATCTTAGAGATTAAAAGGTCATTTTACGTATGACATTAAGCACAGCTTGTGGTAACTGGCTACATCTTAGAATAGAATTTATCTATTTGAACAAACCTAATTCATTGATTGGTCTTCATTTTGTTTACATTTATTCTCTTTATTTATATGAATCAGGTGGTAGCAGGTAGATCCTAGCTGATTTTAATGTTTAATTAAACTTTTTCATATCTATGATCGCTGCCAACCCCCAAATAGTTTTTTATTCTCCAATTTCATTTAGTTTTCCATGATTGTAAAGTTTAAAAAGCCCAATGAATCAATGATTAGAGCTATGAAATGATTTTGGTAATAGTGTTGTCTTAACACCATCTTGGAAAATACTAAATATTAAATGTTATCATGAACGGTTTACCTTAGGGAATGTGATCTTCGACTTTCCACTCTACAGATTCATGTCATGTCCCAGTGCTCTGCCTGTCACGTGAGTCAAAACACAAGTAACTCTTTGCCTGTGATGTTCCCACCTTACAGAATGGTGCCATGACAATGGTGTGAACTACAAGATTGGAGAGAAGTGGGATCGCCAGGGAGAAAATGGCCAGCGGATGAGCTGCACATGTCTTGGGAATGGAAAGGGAGAATTCAAGTGCGATCCCCGTACGTCATCCTAATGGTTTCTAGACCCCTGGGTACTCTCACCTTCCTAACTGAGCTAAAACACTCATTTACAGGATGGACTGGAGATGATGGGTTTGTCAATATTGTGGTCGGGAAATCAGTAGCATGCGTCAAAAGTGAGTTGTGACTGAATATTACATCCAAGCCCTTTCACGGCTTTGATCATCTGCAGCGAAGTGTTATTAGTAGACTCGGCTTTTAAAACACGATTTCCACCTTCCCATCGGGCCTACTACGCTGAGGCTTTGAAACATCTCTTTCTGATTCTCCTAAGTTGCTGAGATGTGGCCTGTGCCCCTGCAAGTCTATGGCAGGTGCACCAACTTAACCTGCGTGATTGTTCTTGGCCTTACAACTCTTTCTGATTTGTGCCCATGTGCAGATGAAGCAACGTGCTATGATGACGGGAAGACCTACCACGTAGGAGAACAGTGGCAGAAAGAATATCTTGGCGCTATTTGCTCCTGCACGTGTTTCGGGGGCCAGCGGGTAAGACTGGTGTTTTGGTAAAGTACAGAGGAGGCTCCAGCATGGTTTTGCTGTGCGTAGAGGTGCCTTGCCTCTTGTGAAGAGTCCTTAAGATGGGTATATTCCTCCCCACATGCCCTTCTCCTTGATAAAAATGTCAGCACGCCTATGCATGACTACAAGCTGTCCCATTTGTCCTCACCTGAGCTGTAGCACTAAGCCTCCTCCAGCTCTGTGCTGACGGGCTAGCATCTCTGTGGCAGTATTGTTCATATGTTTAATAATACCTTGATCTAAGAAAATGCTGCTTTTTTGTGCCCTTGCTCAACCTAAAAATAGATCGCCTATCGCTCTAATACTGAGCTGAGTAATAATGGACAAACAGGGAACAAGAAGAAGTGGCCCTGGCTCTTAATGACATACTTGGGGACATTAAATTAGCATACCCTGCCAATCCAAGCTGATCACTAATTCTGACTAATACAGCTCTAGATGGGCTGGAATCAGCAAGAAGGCTCCATAGAAAAGAGAACTGTAAACCGCCTGGGGTGTAGGATGCTAACATTAAGTAGGGACGGAAGAAAGCAGAGATGTGATCATCTTCCCTGGCCTAGGAAGAGCTGGTCCAGGTGGGTTCCAGTGAGGCAGTCTTCCCCATGGTATCTTCTGTTAAGAAATTAGATTTGAGTTGGGAGAGAAGTATAGCGGGCTGGGAAGTTCATTACTTAAGCTAGTATCCTCAGCCATTTCTAATATGTGCCCTTTTTCTATATATCAGTTTATATTCCATCTTTTAACAATTAAAATTTCAAAATGACTTATAACTTAAAAGGAATAGACATAGAGCTAGCTGTGATGGCGCACTCCTTTAATCTCAGTACTCAGAGGCAGAGGCAGAGGCAGGGAGATCTCTGTGAGTTCAAGGCCAGTCTGGTCTACAAAGTGATTTCCAGGACAGCTAGGGCTGTTACACAGAGAAACCCTGTCTCAAAAAACAAAGAGAAAGAAAGGAAGGAAGGAAGGAAGGAAGGAAGGAAGGAAGGAAGGAAGGAAGAAAGAAAGAAAAAAGCCTGGGAGCTAGAGAGATGGCTCAGTGGTTAGGAAAGAGCACTTGTTACTCAGGCAGAGGACCTGGACCTGGTTCCTCTACTCACATGGTCCCTAATGACCAATCCCAGGAGAACTAATGCCCTCTTCTGGCTTCCCTGAGCACCAGGGACACATGGTACACATACATCCATGCAGGCAAGCACTTAATGTAAGATAAAAATATATAATAAATCTTTTTAAAAAGAAAAGGAGAGTGAGCAGCAGAAGGAAGAATCCTGTGGATCCCCAGACTCGTTAGGTCCCAGGGCAGCCCGTGGGATTGACCATCTCGTTCAGCCATAATGTGGTGAGTGCTCGCTCTCTCCCACTGACAAACACAGAAACAGATCATAAAACCCTGTCACCAGTCTAACTGAGTGACTTTGTTGGAAGTAGACTTCGATCTTCCTTTATCACTTCTTTATAACTTATGAACACAAAACCCTTTGAATGATGCCTGTCTCTAAATTTCTGAATGAAACATAATGGTAGGGATTGTTCTGGTCTTATACCAAAGTGTAGCACAAATTCTAATTGGTCTTAATAATAAAAACCCGGAGTCAGATTATTGGGGTAAATGCTGAAAGATCAGAGAAGTAAAGGGGCCACCAGCCACTAGAGAGACTTCTTACCGAAAGACCAAAAGTCTGAGCTCCAGTCTCCTCCGGCCGTATATTCTTCTCTCCGCCCAGCCACATCATTTCCTATCTCCTCCTCCATAGTGCTGGGATTAAAGGCATATGCCTCCCAAGTACTGGGATCAAAGGCATGAGCTTCTGGCTCTTTCTCTTTTACTGGATCAATCTCGTGTAGCCCAGGGTGGCCTTGAACTCCTGATCTTCCTGCTTCCTCCTCTCAAGTGCTGGTATTAAAAGTGTGTGCCACCACCGTCTGGCCTCTGTGGTTAACTAGTCGCTAGCTAGGCACTCTTATCTCCAGGAAAGCTTTATTTCTTAGAGCACAAGCAAAATATCACCACACCAAAGCACCTTTATTGATTCTGCAAGTGGGTATTGTGGGAAATAGGCTCTTTTGGATTTTTTTTCAAGACAGGGTTTCTCTGTAGTTTTGGTGCCTGTCCTGGATCTTACTCTGTAGACCAGGTTGGCCTCAAACTCAGAGATCTGCCTGCCTCTGCCTCCCAAGTGCTGGGATTAAAGGCTTGTGCCACCACCGTCTGGCTGGGAAATAGGCTCTTAAATGGAGAAATATGTCAAAAATACTTAAACGATTGTATAAGCAAATGATTGTAGTATTTGTTGATTTTTGAGGCAGGGTCTCTGTTACATAACCCGGGCTATCCTGGAACTTACTATATAGACCAGGCTGGCCTTGACTCCCAGCAGTCTGCCTGCCTTTGCCTTCTAAGTGATGGAATTAAAGACGTGGGCCACCATTTTCATCTGGCCTTATCTCTTAAGTTTTTGAATTATAAAAGGAAAGTCTCATTCAAGTTTGGCAAAAGATGGCCACCAAACTGAAGGACCCCCCACCCGACCCCCCCACCCCTGTCTGTGAGCTTCACCCCATCAGCTCGTTTCTCCTCCCCCCAGCTCAAGAACAATGACAAAGTGTTTCCCTTTGCAGCAAAACTCAGGAAGAAGCACAGGCCTGTTGTGGGATCCTCTTGTATCCCATCCTATCACTGGCCAGGGCTGAGGCGGTAATGCCATAGGCTGGGGAGGTAATGCTATAGGCTGGGGATGTTTTTGAAGGGACCAGAAAGAGAAGGTTGCCAGTTACCCAGTTCTTCCTGAGGCCCACTGTGTCCTTTCTGGCTTCTTCTAAGTCCTTCCTCTCCTCCGGCTCAGTTTCCTTCACTGGAAAGTGATAGCTTGTTCACATGCTCCAAGTCACTGTTCGGAGCCATGGAGGGCTGTGAGAAATCCTCCACCAAGAGTTGAAAGCCTACTGAGGAGGAAGGTGGGAGTGAGATGAGCAGAGAACAGGAAAAGAATCCAGGACATTTCAGAAGAAAGAAAAGCATATGTGGACAGATATATAAGCATAAGACGTGGTAATAAGCCATGAAGGCATCATTGGAGCTTCCTGTTTGATTAACCGCTTATATTTCCAGTGCATAAGAGCTGAAGTTTTTTTAACTCGAGCACTAAATTATGTCCTCAGGTTATCACAAACCCCATTTAACTCATGTCTCTCTTCTCAGGGCTGGCGCTGTGACAACTGCCGCCGACCTGGGGCTGAGCCTGGTCCCGATGGCTCCACTGGCCACACCTACAACCAGTATACTCAGAGATACCATCAGAGAACAAACACAGTAAGTGCATGTACCACCACTCCCCCAGCGCCTCTTCCTGAATTTGGTTAGGTACATAATAAGGAGTCTGTGTATAGATGCTTTTCTTTTGAGTGAACCAAACGATTTTTATTTGGAGAGAAGCTGGGGAGATAACTCAGTGCTGAAGACCCCAGTTCAATCCCCAGAAACCATGTAAAAAAGCTGGGTGCTGTGGCAAGTATTTATAATCTCTTCATTGAGGATGCAGAAATAGGGGGTACCTGGGGCCAGCCAGCCTAGCCTAATCAGTGAGCTTCAGGCTCATGAGATCCTGTCTCAAAAATCAAAGGTAGATAGCATCTGCATGTCACCCAAAGGTTAACTGGCCCCTTACATACATACATACATACATACATACATACATACATACATACATACATACACACACACACCCAGATGGACACACACATACACAGTCTGATGAATGACTTACATAGAATTCTGTACCTTAGAACAGAATTCTAACTCATTATAAATTACTAAATTCCTGGGCATTGTCTATTGCTCAGTGCCTTGTTAGTCTTTTGAAACAAATCTCCCCTCCACACTTCAGAGTATTGCTACTAATGTTTTTCTTCTATTGTTACAGAATGTTAATTGCCCGATTGAGTGCTTCATGCCATTAGATGTGCAGGCTGACAGAGACGACTCCAGAGAGTAATGTTTTCAACCAGGAAGAACAAGTGTCTCTCTGCGGAGGTCAATCCACACCAGAGTGATGTTAGCGGACCCTCCATCTTTGAGCATTCATTTCTCCCTTAAGCCTTTTGTTCTGGAGTCAAGTTCTCAGCTTCAGCTCAACTCACAGCTTGTCCAAGCACCATCCTGGGGAATGTTTTGAGACTTCTCTTTTAAATGGTGGCGGTTGGTTACCTTGTTCTGCTCCTGAGTATTCGGTACTACCCAGTATTGTTTAAGAGCATCAAAGATCCTTGTGATTTGGTCTGGGATCCATAGGGGGAAACACAGGTAGCCAACCAAGATGAAAAATATCTTAGTATCCAAAATCTTGAGTCGGCAAGTTCCCCAGACACTTACTTCTGCTTTCTATAACCATGTGGCCTGCAGCACTGTCAGGAGGCATGTCCTTCCTGTGGCCGTGTGTTCAAACACCTCACAGTACTCACTCTGTCCCAACAATTCTAATTGCCTAGAAATATCCTTCTCTTACCTGTTATTTATCAATTTTTCCCAGTATTTTTATACGGAAAAAATTGTATTGAAGACAGTATGCAGTTGATGAGAAGAATGCAGTATAATTCTGGTTGGTGATTATTTTTATACTGTACATGCCAACGCTTTACTACTGTGGAAAAACAAGTGTTTTAATAAAAAGATTTACATTCCATGATGTGAAGGTCACTTTCTTTTTTAACATAAGGTGTTAGGGGAGAAAAATCACAATCTTCATGGATGTCTTTTTCTTTTCAGTTCAACAAACATTTGAAAAGCCACAATGTGCTCAGCTGGGGTGACTTCTGTATGTGAACCTCTGCCTGGCCCTACAGAAGCATAGGTTTAGATTTTGTCATTTGTGTCCTTGGCTGTGGTTCTGCCTTAACAGATTTAAGTGGATTCAAGTATTTGTTATCCTTGCTAGCTAGTATTTTAGAAGTATAACTGAAGTAACTTTCAGTTTTTCTTAAGATTTGTTTTCATTTTGTGTGTGTGTGTGTGTGTGTGTGTATACATACATGTATGTGCAGGTGCCCATGGAGATCAGGAGTCCCAAAGGGGATGCTTGGGTCCCTTGGAGCTAGATACAGGCTAGTGTGAGGCTCTGGGATTTGAACTCATGACAGAGCTATGGGTGCTCTGATCTCCCCAAGCCCTGTCATTGACCTTTGCTTCTTCATTGAATAAACAACCATTCAAGTAGATCATTTGCAAGGGAAAGAGGATGGCTGAGCTGTTACAATTACTTGAATGGCATAGTATGGGGATTTTCTCCCTAGGAAACCCCACGCTATGATCTCAATCTAGCCTTTGATTCAGGCCACCTGCCACTTTGAGTGTGAGTTGATGAACTGCCAGCTCATAGTTTGCCTACACTTGATCTGCAGAAGTCATTTCCTTTTCAATTTCACCTTGGAAAAACATCATTTAGGGGTTTTTTAATCTGTATATTGAGAATGGGGTATAAGGTATGGGGCATGTGCCTCAATGGCAGAGCTCTTCCCTAGAATGTGGGAGGCTTTAGGTTCACTACCTAACACCTTACATCCTCCTCACCTCCCAAATCTGACATTTGGTATAGGAAGTAGTAGCACAGAAAAACAGTAAAAAGCTCATTATTGTCCTAGTTATAGTTACTATTCTATTCTTTTGCCGTGAGAAGACACCATGACCCATGTGACTATTATAAGGAAGTATTTAATTGGAGGCTTGCCTATAGTTTCAGTGTGAGTCCAGGATCATGGCAGGGAATGTGGCAGGCAAGCAGGCAGGTGCAGTGCTGGAGAAGTAGCTGGGGGTTCTACATCCTGATCCACAGGTGGAGAGACAGAAATACTGGGCCTGCTGTAGGCTTTTTCTTTTTCTTCCTTTTCTTTCTTTCTTTCTCTTTCTTTCTTTCTTTCTTCCTTTCTTCTTTTCTTCCTTTCTTCTTTTTTTTCCTTCCTTCCTTCCTTCCTTCCTTCTCTGTCTTTCTTTCTTTCTTTCTTTCTTTCTTTCTTTCTTTCTTTCTTTCTTTCTTTCTTTCTTTCTTTCTTTCGTTTTTTTGAGCTGAGGATTGAACCCAGGGCCTTGCACTTGCTAGGCAAGCACTCTACCGCTGAGCTAAATCCCCAACCCCTGGCTTTGAAATCTCAAAGCCCACCCCTAGACGCACACCTCCAACAAAGATGCCTAATGCTTCCCAAACAGCTCACCAACTGGGGACTAAGTATGCCGCTACATGAGCCTATGAGGGTTGTTCTCATTCAAACTGCAATTATTAATTTGTAAGAGATTCCGAAGATGCTTTTAAAGGACATCATTATTCAGTAAAAAGAGAACTCTAGTAAACACCTGGCAAAGAATCAATTCACAAAGATGTCTTCTTGGTTCATTTGCTAGAAGAACGTACTAGGTCACTTTTGAGTTGATTTGCACTTTGCAGAATGCCTTAACATTTAGTTCTCACTTGGGGAGGTTTCAAGGCTTCATTTTGCCGAGAACCCAGCTCATGAGCTTTCCTTACAAACCAGAGGCCCAGCCCCTGAGCTTTTACTTAAGATTACTAATCAGCTTCTCCAATCCAATAGTTAGCAGGCTAGCTGCAGTGTATCTATCAAAACAAAAGAGCTAGAGACCTGTTGATTTACACCTCCAGTCCCAATGCTTGACTGAAGCAGGAATCCCGGCTATACAGAAGTTCTAGGCTAAGCCTGGGCTTTGACAAGGGAGACCCTGCTTAAAAAAAAAAAAAAAAGAAAGAAAAGGAAGGAAAAAAATCACAGGATATACTAAGTGTAATGGTACACATTGTAATCTCAGCATTCAGAGGTGGAGACAAGAGAATCTTGAGTTTGAGCCCAGGCTGGACCTGGACTACATGGCCAAACTAGGCTACATGGAAGACATGTCTTAAGAAGACAACAGGGCTAGGAATTTGGCTAGCGGTAGTACGTGCTTGTCTAGATGTGTGAAGCCCTATCTATGCTTGACTATCACTGTAGGAATGGCACGGTGGTGCACGTTTGCAATCCTAGCCAAGGTGAGATAGCAGGTTCAGAAGTCCAAGGTCATCATGAACTACACGGGGAGCTGGAGGCCGTCCTGCCTTACATGAGACCCTGTTTTCCCCCACTACCACTCAAAAGGCAGGCAATACAGAGCCACGTGCTTTAAAATGGCTGTCGACATGGGTGGGCCCTAACTTCATTGAAGAGAGGATTTGGCTCACATCAGTCTTCATCTGACGCTCCCCGAAGATGTGAGGAGTGAGTCAGTCCATTCATAAGTGAAGCAGTCAAGAAAACACTTCAGCTTGATTTTACTCAAAGGTCTTTATAGTTTAAAACAAAGACCAGCAGGGCGTGGAAGTTCATACCTGTGAGGCCAGCACTGGGGAGGGAAAGGAAGGAAGATTCTCACAGGTGGAGAGCCAGCCTGTCTATAGGGAGACTCTGGCATAAAAGGCTACAAAGCTAACACATGCAAAGAGCAGGTTCTGGCTGATGCTATGCTCCAGACAGCCTGCCAAACTTCAAGCCAAAGCATAGTCCCTGAAACACAGCTGAACTAAGTCCAGTCAATTGGACCAATTTAATTGACTAGTCAATCCCTCTGACTACTTTTAAGTGGCAATATAAAAAAAAAAAAAACCACAAGCTTGGTGCTTAAGATTAAAACAACGTCAGCAAGGTGTTGGTGAGATGGCTTGGATGTTAAGGGATCGTCACTGCTTCTGCTGAAGATCCGGGTGCAGTTCTAACACCCACATCCAGTGACTCACCACTGCTTCTGCTGAGGACCTGGGCGCAGTTCTAACACCTACATCCAGTGGCTTACAGCTGTCTCTAACTCTAGCTCCAGGGGATCCACAGCCTCTGGCCTCCAAAGGTCCCTGCACATGCATGCACATACTCATCCAGACACACATGTGGGTGCTGGGACCCGAACCCTGGACCTCTGCAAGAGCTGCAGTGCTCTTAACCACTGAACCATTTCTCCAGAGCCTAACAGCAGCTCTGTCTTCCCTGTGGTACTCCATTGCTTTTGCTTTTTCTAACTTTTAAGACAGAATCTCACGGTGTAGCCAGGCTGGTCTCAAAATGACTGTAATCCTCTCTCAGCTTCCCGAGGCTAGGATAAGAGAGGTATGGGCCATCAGGCCTAGCATTCTGCTGGACATTCAAAACAAGACATCGAACTTACAATTCAACTTGGAATACATGAAGCAAATTTAAAGGGCCTTTTCTGTTCGGGCATCATAATGCAAGAAAGAGAAAACTCTTTTCTACTGGTCCTTTCTCAGTAAGAGCAGTCAACATAGCCGGGCAGTGGTGGCGCACGCCTGTAATCCCTGCACTCAGGAGGCAGAGCCAGGCGGATCTCTGTTTTGAGTTCGAGGCCAGCCTGTTCTACAGAGCTAGTCCAGGACAGGCTCCAAAGCTACAGAGAAACCCTCAAAAAACAAAACAAAACAAAAAACAAAACCAAAAAAAAACCAAAAAAACCCAACAACAACAAAAAAATGCATTCAACAGGAAGGCCACTTAGTATTTCCGAAGACCTTTTTACAGTCTCACTGACTCATGTTGCTGAGTCCTCTGAGAACTGCCTTGAGCAACCCAGATTGCCAAGGCCTAATTAAAAGACTTAGTTGGATTTAGGCTAGAGATAGACAATTCAAGATAATTCAGTTAAAATTAGTAGATATTAGACTTTTAAAAGAAAGTAACAATTTTGAGATTTTTACTCTGCCCAGCCAAAGTTGACTTGTGATGAAATACGTTGTTCTGTATTTATATTGTTTTCAGCTCTAATGACCTGAATGGATTATGTAAATTAGCCTATAATAATGTCGCTGTGAGCCTGGAAGGCACACTTTCTAGGGAGGTGAATGGAGAAATGAGGAGGTAGAAATCATAAGTACAGGAAATGGCTTTGCTCATTTAATTATATTTCCATAGAAAATTCTACCGCATTTCTATTCGTATGAAACTCATTAAGGTGATTGAGAAACATCCCATCAGCACATTTAAGGGCTGCAGTTGCCTCCTAGTCATTCAGGAAGTTCCCAGTACTGCAGGAAAGTGGCAGGCTAGCTACCATTTTTTAGTCTCACACTCAGGGATGCAATTCAACTGTTAAAAAATAAAAGCACTGTTGGGACTTCCCATGTTAGAGAAGGAGATCTTAAGATCACCAGAGGCTGCCAAAGCAGAAGCCGCAGGAAGGCGACTTTGCACAGATCAGCCAAGTTCTTGACAACTCAGGACAAGGGGGATGGGGATGGGGTGCTAGGATCACTCAGTGGGAAAAGGTGCTGGTGGCCAAGTCTCATAACCTGAGTTCAATCTTTGGAGAGAACTGACTCCTGCAGGTGTCCTCTGACCTACCTACACACACACACACACACACACACACACTTTAAAGATTCTTTGGTACTTTCATTTGAAATCTTATTTTTATTATCAACACCATCCTATTCTATTTTCTTTAAAAGATTATATTTGGATTGTTTAAAAAATAAATTAAAAAAACCTCCATAAATTACAAATGAAGGGAATACTGTAAGTAATAAAAGAGCTGAGAAACTAGCCGGGTGGTGGTGGTGGTGGTGGTGGTGGTGGCAGCGGCGGTGGTGGTGCAGGCCTTTGATCCCAGCACTCCGGAGGCAGAGCCAGGCGGATCTCTGTGAGTTCGAGGCCAGCCTAGTCTAGAGAGTGAGATCCAGGAAAGGCACAAAGCTACATAAAGAATTGAGAAACTGCTCTCCAGCTAAAATCCCCAAACGGGAAATTCTCTTAACATTCCTCAGTAGTCAGGTATGAGATAAGAAGGCATGCTTCACATTTTCTTAAATTTCTCACCACTTACTCTTCAGAGACATGGGGGTTTGAACAACCGCAGGAGCCACATTTACCTCCAAAACAGCTCTTGTGAGCCTCTTGGTGGGAGGGTGCACAGGCAGGCCGTCTGGGGTCACTGTCAGCACTCTGTTATGGCTTGGGTGGGTCTGGGTGGGCAGTCAGCTGTTCTGCAGGCTGTGCACCATGCAAGCTCCATCAGGTCAAGTGTCCAGGAGGCCCAGGGTTCTACCTGTGAGCACTTGGCATCAGGGCTTTGATGAATTCTGTGTATGATATCGGCTTATGTATAATTGCATGTATGTGCTGGGGGCACACATGAAACCAGAGGTTGTCTGATGTCCTCTTCTATCATTCTTGGATTTATTCCATTGAGGAGCACCTCATTGGACCTGCCACTTTCTGGCTAGGCTGGTGCCCTAAAATTCCACAAGTCATCCCAAATGCTCGTCTTACCTGACCCCTCCCTCTCTGCTGCGGAGGGTAAGGTATCTGTGAACACATCCTTCTTTTTAGGGGTCCTCATGCCTATGCAGCAAGTGTACTCTTACTCATGGAGCCATCTCCTCAGCTGTACAAAACGACTTTTCACCTTTTTGTTGTTGTTTTTTAAAGATTTATTTATTACACATACAGTGTTCTATCTACATGCCAGAAGAGGGCACCAGATCTCATTACAGATGGTTGTGAGCCACCATGTGGTTGCTGGGAATTGAACTCAGGACCTCTGGAAGAACAGCCAGTGCTCTTAACCTCGGAGCCACCTCCCCAGCCTGACTCTTCATCTTAATAAAGAAAAAATTGCAGTTACAAAAGTCTTTAATATGACCTTCGTATTTTTTGTGGCCATTTCTATCCATCATTTTCTCCTACTAGCTCCCATACTTCCACATGCGAAGTGGAAAAATGAAAACATGAAAGTAACAGCACAGTTTCCTAAACAGCACTGAACATGTGACAGGTAGTGCTGTGAGTCTTTCAGCATTTTATCGCATTGATTCCTCAGAAACATAAATTACCATCACTGCTACAGCCTACAGTTGGGCATGAGGCTACAGGAACCAGCAACGGTCACATAGCTGGGAGTCCCGTAAGTGAGACTTGAACCAGACTATCCACACTCAGTTTGTAGTCTGCAAAGGATAGGAGGTTAAGATGCAGTGTCAAGATTACTCAGCTGCTGAGAAGTAAACAAGGTGATTATCCTAAAAGGCAGGTAGATAATCTTCTGGAGAAAAACATGGGGCCATGATCAAGAACAGGAATGTGTGTGTGTGTGTGTGTGTGTGTGTGTGTGTGTGTGTGTGTGTGTGTGATGCAGGAAAAGTCCTACCTCTGGGCTTCATTGTTGATGTCAACAGAAGCTTTTCACACTTTGTCAGACGAGGACTTGTACAAGTTAAGATAAATTCCTGCCTAGCATGGTGTTCAGCAAAAACAAGGTTGAAGAGTATCCACGAATCTGGTCGTTTGAAGCCTCTCAGGGTTTAAGGAACACTGATAGCTTTAGAAAATAACTTGAAAAGGAAGCATCATGGGACCAGGTCACAATGAGTGAAGGGCACCTCTAATGGGTCTCGGTGGGTTTCTTCAGTGCTCAGCGGCACCCCAACTTAAGTACATCCATTAATGATTCAGGTATTTTATGCTACAGGTCTTCTGAACCACTGAAACAGGATATATCACTATGCTTTTCATTTAAACAGTTTTAGCTTCTATTTATCGAAGGCATTCTATATGTCACACATGTATATTAATGAATTCTCTAGTCACTTTAGGTAAGACTTAGTTGGTTCGCTGTCAAGACTCTCCCAGTGATGCACTTCTTGATCCGGCTACCTCCACCAAGGAATACCTAGTACAAAAAGGGAAACTAAGTCACAGAATCAAGGAGGCATCAGGGACATGGGCTTGAGAGGAGAGATGCTTTGGCCTGCTGACAGGCCTCAACTTAAGGTTTTTTGTGAAGAACCGATCAACAGACGTTGTTGCACAGGGCAATTTCCATGGGTTCACGTGAAACTCTTGTTCCCGAAGGGAGGACGCATCAACTACCCTGCCCCAAGCTCTGCCTGGTCGTGGGCAAGGGCGTGCAGGAACAACACTGCAACCTATTTCAGAACAGAATTTGAAAATATGCTAGAATACAAACTCCAACAAAAGCAGCAATGTTGAGCATTAAACATGGAACTCCTGATGTGACGGTATCCACAGACAGGACAGAAGTACAACAGAGGTGATGTGGGATGATCACCTGCTCAGAATGCACAAGCTCTTTAAGATATGGCAGAGCTGAGCTCTGATAATTCCATCTTCAGTTGGAAATGGCCTACATGAAAGGTGACCTTTTTGACCTCATGGCTTACCAACAGTACACTTCAGGGTGCTCACTGTCCACACCCTGAGTGATGTACTGAACATCACTGGCAAGGAAAAAAAAATCACAACACTCTCAAGTCAAAGGACTCTGTGGAATCAACTATGAAATTGGGGATCCTCTTTTTAATCTTTTTTGACGTGTGACAACATGGTGCAGATAGACACCAATCTCCCCATATCCTGTCCTGGCTTCCAAGTGCTGGGATTTGTGGCCTATGATGTCATGCAGGCAGGTTTCCTATTGACCAGCCATGCTTATATCCTGTTAAAAAATGATTTGACGTAACATCTAGTTGTAAAAATTATTAAACTAATCCATTCCCTATCACTATTTTTATCTGCAGTAAGATTACCTCCCCAGGTGTGTGGGCACAATAGTTTAAACACTCAAAAGGGTTGTGGTTGCATTACATGTGTAAGCCTAATGAGGCAGTATAGGGTTAAGTAGAAAAATGGTTCCAATTACATCTTAACGTTCACTTTCAGTCAAGCTAAATAACTCGAGGGAGACAGCACATTTAATAATTTATGAGCTAACATCTACTCGCTATTTATTGCTACAAAAAAATGAGTTAGAAAATGCTGTGGCCAACAGTATGTGTCTGTGGGCTGGGAATTAAGGCGTTCCACTGAGGCGGAGGTTACAGCTTAGTGGTAGAACGCTTGCTTAGCATGAAGGCCCCTGGTTCTGGTCCCCAGTAAGGTAACAGATCATCAGCACAAAGCTGACTCAGATGCCTCTCAAGAGGTAAAAGCCAACTGTCGGCAGAGACTGGAGCAGAAAGATCCCTGTCTAAGATGTCTCAGCGCAGGGCTGGCAGTGAGCACACACAAGATGGTTTGTTTCCTCTGAGGGACTCCTGCCCTGTGACCTAACAGAGAAGCCACAGGATTTTACTGATTACTTAAGTCTGATTTGTTTCAATGGGCTGTTCCTAGAGCGGGAAGATCAGTCAGCAGATAATGACTCACAAAGATGACTGCTTCTAAAAATTTCTGTGATGGGAGCGGTGGCACACACCTTTAATCCGGAGCTTGGAGGCAGAGGCAGGCAGTTTCTGGTTTTGAGACCAGACTCATCTACAGGGCAAGTTCCAGGACAGCTAGAGCTACAGAGAAACCTTGTCTTGAAACACAAAAGAAACAAGCAAAACCCACCGAACCCTTCTGCATCGTTTATTTAGGGAAGGAGTTGGGATGAAGACAGGACTGAGCCTGGCTGACTGAAGGTTACAGCTGCCCACAGGCACCATCCCTGTGAACAGTCAGGACCACAAAGGCAGGGCACAGGGAGCCACTGACCCCCACCCCCCCCACACCCATGCTCACTTTGGGTAAAAGCTCTAAGTAGAACACTGGGTCCACTTGTAGGTACCAAACAAGTTACTAAATAGCCATGAGTTTTAAGCAGTTCTGGAGGGAAGATCACGGGTGCCGAAATATGACCAACACTTCACCTAAGGAAGGAAGAGCGGTATCAGCATTATCCAGATCCTGCTAAGGATCCAGTTCCCAGGGAATAACTGGCTGTTTGTCAAGGAGGTAAACAATCAGATGTTGAAAACAGCCCCGTGGAGAGCAATCCCCAGTGGGGACGTGCCATCGTAAGGCAGCTTGGCTTCTCCGGCTTCTCTGCACTTTTAGGTGTTACACAGGACTGTCTCGGAAGCTGAGCTCCAGGAGAGAGGGATGCTTTTAGGTTCTGCACACACAAACCTCCAGGAGTCTAAACCCTTCAGATAAGTAAGACCCAACTACCTAAAACTGCAGACCCAGTTATTAAGATGCAAACGACTCATTTTCTAAAAGGTACTTTAAAAATCCCACACATGATTATCCACTGCACATAAGTAAGGCAGGAAAGAACAGCAACTGAGATCAGTGGTGGAAGAGCCGGAGGTCTGTGTGAGCCAAGACGATCCCCAGTTCATCGCACGCCTCGATCACAACCTTGTCTGCAGCGGATCCAGACGGAGCGACAATGTAGGCCACACCACTCTGCAGAGGAAAGCCCCAAAACCTGTGTTGACTTTCAAAATGCAATGACCTGCATACACAGGAAAAAACAAAATTCTCCTCCAAAAAGCCAAAGCCAGGGGTAGAAGAGATGGCTTGCTCAGTGGTTCAGAGCACTAGCTATTTTTACAAAAACAAAACACATACACACACACACACACACACACACACACACACACACACACACACACGCAAAAAAAAAAACCCCAAAAAAACAAACAAAAAAAACAACACAACAACCCCCCCAAAACAAAAAAATGAGTTTGGTTCCCAGCACCCACATAGCAGCTCACAATCATTGGTGCCTCCAGTTCTAGGGCTTCTGGTGGCCTCTTCTGGCCTCCCTGGGCACCAGGCAGGTACACACACACACACACACATACAGAGGCAGTCCAAACAATCAGAATTATGTATGATAAAATTTGATGATAAATAAAAGTAAAACATCTTTTTAAAAAAGCATAAGCTAACAATGACATATTAAGGCAAAGCAACAGAATTTGGGTTATGTCTATATCACACAGAAAAGTGAAATAATTCTTCACTTGTATCAAATCAACACAGCTTTAATATGCTACTCTAAGTAGCTTAAAACATCAGAAGCACAAATTTTTATTTTTTTGGTTTTTTGAGACAGGTTCTCTCTGTGTAGCTCTGGCTGTCCTGGAACTTGCTCTGTAGACCAGGCTGGCCTCAAACTCACAGAAATCCGCCCATCTCTGCCTCCTGAGTGCTGGGTTAAGTTAAAGGCATGCACCACCACTGCCTGGTACAACTTTTTTGTGGTGCTGGGATTGAACCTGAGGCCAGGTGCTCTATGCTACATCCCCAGCCTCAAAGGCAGATCCCTGAAATTGTTTCTCCGATTCTGTGTCCCCAACACACACTGATTCTCACTTACCCTTTTAGCTCGGTCTACATTATCCCTGAAAGGAAAGAAGGCATCGGAGCTGACAGAAACACCACTCAGCTTGTCCACCCATTCCTTCTTCTCCGCCTCGGTGAGTAACTCGGGGACTTCCTCGAACAGTGCCTTCCACTTCACCAGGTCTTCTCCCTAGGGAGCCAGGGGAGCTGAGCATCACCGTCAGCTTTATCCAGTGGAGAGCACAATGCAGAAACCACCCGGGCATTTTCCTAGCACTGCTCACTGAACAACGCCACACCCAAGTCCTGTCTGCAGAAGCTCTTTGATGCTCAAAACCATTTTCATGAAGGAAAGGTCATTCTTACTTAGATCACCAAAGAGATTATGTCTTACTTTTGTAACTCAGTTTATCTCAAACCTACCGTGTTCGCAAATCTCTAAGTTAAATCTCTATGGCTATACACCTTCACCCAAACATTTAAGACAGTTCTTCACTGCAATCTAGGAAGAAGATGATACTGGTGTTTTTGTAGATGAAGTACACATATACATCTATCTCAGGTACAAAGTCAGTTGTAGGCAAATCAAAACAATTCACGGTAGTTACGACTACCTGGATGTTTGTATTACCCCTAAAGTTTATACTGAAATGTAACTCCTAGTACAAAGGTATTAAGAAGCAAGGCCTTAAGAAAAAAAAAAAAAAAAAGCACTCATCGTAAGGAGACTGTGCCTCAAGAACATTCTCGTTAAAAACCAGAGAAGGTACAAACCACACTAGCTTGCTGATGGCCTTTGTGATACGGTAGGAGAAAGCCCCGGTGCCCAGCTATCAGTCATTACAGTTCAAGTCGATACATACTACCAGGCAGCAAACCTCTGCTGACAGCCGGAGATGGCTGGAAAACAGTCCTTGCAATGACAATATTGTAACCCGCAGGGAAGCGTGGGCCTACAAAATTAATCCAATATTCATAACCCAGGAAGCAGAGGCTTATGGCTTCAGAAAGGGGCAGCAGTGAAGGTGACAGGGATTACAAGATAATAATTTCAGACAATGGAGTATTTCAAGACGGTCTCTCTGAAGTAATACTGTGAAAGTCTGTCCCAAATACTGAATGATCAACACAGCCCCCCTGGACCTCAAGCAGCCCGTACCTCACCAATGGTGCCCGTCACATACTGATCGATGGCATTGGAAATTTCCGCTCTCTTCACCCCGGTTTTAAACTTCATGGAAAGCACTCGTGGATGGTGTCGGAGCCACCACGAGTTTGCCTTATCCCCTGCAAGGCGTGTGCAGTGGATCCGGGACTGCTGTCCTGCTCCGATGCCAATAACCTGACAACACAGACATTTCCTTTTAAAAGACGCCGGTAGTAAAGCGTCTATTCTGAGCGGCTTTGCTGGCTCCTCAGAGACCCTGTCCAAGGACCAGTGTCTACAACCAGTCAGGATTTTGTGACGAGAACCAACAATTTTTTTAAATTGATTTATTTATTATGTATACAGTACTCTGTCTGCATGTATACCTGCAAGCCAGAAGAGGGTGCCAGATCTCATTACAGATGGTTGTGAGCCACCATGTGGGTGGGTGCATGTGGGTGCTGGGAACTGAACTCAGGACCCCTGGAAGGACAGCCAATGAATGCTCTTAACCGCTGAGCCATCTCTCCAGCCCAAACCAACAATCTTAATAGTTGGCGTCCATGAAAATCCCCAAAAACCTTCTGAATGACACTCTAGCATCTCTTTGGCCCCGACAGCCAACACAAGTGTCACCTGTGGGCTAAACATGTGAAAAATGCCAGCAGACCAGAAGATCAACTGGAGCGTGCTGCCGAAGCTGTGGAAAAACCAAGCTCACAAGTCAGGAAAGACCCTCGTGATGAGCTGGCTCAGTGCTGCATCCCAGGGCTGGGACACATGGTTGAGAGATGTTTACTACAGGAGCTGGCTGGGCAGGTCAATGCTCCTGCACCGCACACTTGGCAACCCAGTGTGAGTCCTGTAACCCACAGAGCAGAGTACAGAACTCCTGCTCTTGTCCTGAGCTCTAACATGTGTGTCATGGTATGTTCACAGCCTCATACCCTATCCCCCCCATATCCTCCCTCTTCCCCAACAAAAAAGGGTTAAAAATTTCATTAAAAATAAATGCTCAATACAGATACTGCTTAACCTTAACCATTGTTAAGGTTTTATGTCCCAATGAATCCATGGCAGGCTGAAGATGTCTTAAGTAAGAAAATGTACTAAATTCTCTCACACACCCAACAATACAGGTTAGCACAGTCTACTTTGCAGGCCCAGAATATGGACTTTAGTTAAGCAAGATCATCCAGTCTACGTCTACTTTAGAACCATATGGTAGCTGGGAGTGGTGGTGCATGACTTCAATCCCAGCACTTGGGAGGTAGAGGCAGGCACATCTTTATGAATTCAAGGCCATCCTGGTCGACAGAGTGAGTTGCAGGCCAGCCAAGGCTACAAAGTGAGACCCTGTCTCAAAAAAGCAAAAACAAAAATCAAACAAGATAACCAAATGGTAAATAGCTTCACGCAAATTCACACTGTACTGAAAGCAAAAATAAACGGTTAATATGAATATTCTTTGGTCCTTAAGTTGAAATGCCCCAGTTTCAGTTATTTTAATTTGGAATGATCTAGGACTGGATAGATGGCTCAGCGGTCAAGAACACTGACTGCTCTTCCAGAGGACTGGATTCAATTCCCAGCACCGACATGGCAGCTCACAACTGTCTGTAACCTGTAACTCCAGTTCCAGGGGACCCAACACCCCACACACAGACATACATGTAGGCAAAATGCCAATGCAATTAAAGAAAAATAATTAAGAAAAAGTCGGGAGTGATCTATCTTGTCCACAACAGTGGCCACACAACCACGTAACTTGTAATATATATAAACATGGTAAATTTCACTGTGTTCAAATTATTCTTTAATAACCCAAGCATTAACGAGGCAGGGGCAGAGGCAGAAGGAACTCCGAGGCAGAAGTCCAAGGGGCAGAGTCAGAAGGAACTCTGGGAGTCCAAGGACCATCTCAACAAGTTCAGGTTGACGCCTAGCCTTGCTGCCCTTTCAACAAAGTCTTGGAAACACAGCACAAGAGGCGAGGGCACAGCAACTGCCTGGTACACATGTGCATTGGCTTTGACTCCCAAGGACAACGTTAGAAACGTGTCAAAACCCCTGCAGGCTGCACACACACTGAACCCTTTTTTCCTCCCTCATTCCCTGTCAATGGGATACCACCGGCGAGGGGTTGGGGATGGAGAAAGCAGTTCTGCTAAACCAAAATCAGCCAGCTCACTCCAAGCCAAGAATCAACAGGGCTTGGCTCTGGGGCTGCTGACTTAGTTCTCATTAGTCTTAAGTCCACTGGGCAGGAAGAGAAACATGTCAAGTCTTCTCTTTCAAGCACCTAGTACCCGAGACAGAGCGGCTTCTGAATACTATAAACAACAACAGTGCCTGTGAGGGGCTGACAGCGCAGTTACCTGTCCGTCCTTGGCGTAGCACACGGAGTTGGACTGGGTGTACTTGACGGCCACAGTGGCCACAATGAGGTCTCTGAGGGCAGACTCCGGCAGCTGAAACACACAGGACACTTAAGTCTCACCAGGCTTCTGAACCCTCAGTAGCTTTAAGCTACGGCGACACCAGCGTAACACGCAGGTCCCTCACTGACAGCCAGATGACGAGTCATACTGCACGCTGCTGTGCTTCACGGAAAGTCTGAAGCACGTTAGCAGATCTGCGACTGCCGTAGGGCAGGGTCCCGTGTGTCACCCTCAAACTAACGGCAACTGTTCAACAGGATGGGACTAGTGTACTTATTTGAAAATGATTACCTTTTCTCCAGAGAGTCTTTATAACTGAGGATGTAAGACAGGATCAGAACTAATACTGAGGTTAAATTTCATGTGTTATACACTACTGTGATGCACACCCAACCAATGCTGTTCTGGACAAGTCAAATTATTCCATTTTATGCTTTGCTGAAAACACTGTAAGAATCTATTTTAAAATATTCTTGCCTGGGCAATGGTGGCACAGGCCTTTAATCCCAGCACTCGGGAGGCAGAGCCAGGCGGATCTCTGTGAGTTCGAGGCCAGCCTAGTCACCAAAGCGAGTTCCAGGAAAGGCGCAAAGCTACACAGAGAAACCCTGTCTCGAAAAACAAACAAACAAACAAACAAACAAACAAACATTCTGCAAAAAGAGTATGTATGGGCGTGGGGGGATATGGTCAACGTACAATACATACCGTGTTAAAAGTCCTTATGTTACAATGTATCATATGGAATGAATACATACAGTGAAAATTTTAAAATTGAAAAATAAACGAAAAGGTAAGCTTGGCTTCATCCTGTAGTGGTGTTTGCTCTGTCCATGGCCTTGGGCGATAGGGCCTGAAGGAGGCTGTGCTTCTCCACTGTACGTGACCTCTTAAAAGGGTCACCAGCCCCTTCTCCCTGCTGCCTGGTCTGACTGAACTGCCAGGTGGACTCCCTCCCAGTCAGAGGTCAGATCCAAGGACAACTTCAGCTGTCTACTCTGTTCTGTATTCCTGAGTGTATTCCTTCAATTTACCCTAATAAATTTCCCTAATATTCCTTAAGCAGACTCCCAGGGATTTACAGCATTATCTGGCACCCAACCATGTGGATCTGAGCACCACACCCCCAGTTGTTTGACCAAACCCTAATGCTCTCAGGCGGCTGCTGGTGAGTTTCTCTGCCCTGCAGAACCCGCATACACGCATGCAGCCCAAATCCCAGAGGAAATGCCTGACCCCTGCTCAGGTGACCACAGTGGCTGTGTGGGGAGCCTATAGGCTAGGTCTTGTAACCACTGCCAGAAGGAGCGAGGCGGCTCAGCGGTTAAGAGCACTGACTGATGTTCCAGAGGAACTGGGTTCAATTCCCAGGTCTTCTGGAGTCTGATCATGCCAGGCTAATAAACAAACAAGTAAGTAAGCAAATAAATAAATGGAAGAAGGAACCATGTGACCCCTCTCCCTTTCCTTTTAAGAGGTCACATACAATGGAGAAGCACCATCTCCTTCAGGCCCCAAAGCCCAAGGTCATGGGTAGAGCAAACACTACTACATCATCCAAATTAAGCTTCCACTTTATCAAAGAGGAACGGAGTAAGGAGCACAGGAGAACCCAGCAACTGCAGTGAACCTACACCTTCTAAATCTCAAAATTCATAGTTCTTTAAAAGAATTTATTATTCTAACACATTAATATGTCCTTCATCTTTGTTTGAGCCAACAAGTACAATCTGACTCCACAGAAAGCTAATCCCTTAGAAGTCATCTTCAAATATAGCCCTGGCATTCCGAGTTAGATCAAAGGATATGAGAAAGGCCTGTGTGTGTGTGTGTGTGTGTGAACTCAACCAACTGAAGCACTATTTGTAAAAAGGGTAAGACTTCGTGTGTTCAGCTTCCCCTGCCCAGCAATCAAGAACAGAGCAGTCTCAGACCTCCTCTATCTTCCTTCCGCTCTTGCTACAATGACCTGTCTGTGAAGAGACCAGTCCCCTCCAGAAGCATCTCTCCTCCAGAAGCAGAGCAGAGAGAAGCAGGCCCACAGCTAACGCTGATGGGCAAAGATCCAGAGAAAGTCACACACACACACACACACACACACACACACACACACACACACACCTATTTTGTAACTTTAGACAGATTTAGCTATTTTCTGTCCCAATCCTGTAATTTTTACAAGACAGAGGATAGTGCTCTACCATAATCACTGGGACTGAATGGAATACAGCATGTGAGCACTTCTCCCCAGTCACCACTATCCCAAGAACAGACCTCTTCTACAGGCTGACAAAAAACAACACAGAACTTGTGCCCATGTGAAACAATTAGAAAGCCCTGAAAGAGGAAGCAACCTGAATATCCATCTTGGCACAGATCTCTACACTTGGGTTGTCACGTGGCTTTTCACTGATTCGAAGCAACACTCATTAGTAGAGAGAAACATCTGTAACCTAATGTATGCAGCTACAGAAGACACAATCCACTTAGGTATGATTGAAGACATATTTCTATGTATGTACATATACAGATTCGCTTCTAATGTGTCCGGCTTACCTGACGTCTCAGAGATGAGCTAGCTGCTTGCCTGTCTACCAATTACAAACATGATAAGCTTATATACACTGAAGACAGACATGTTATTAGCATTTGGTTTAGACATTTTCAAACTTACATCTTTGTTCTTGGTGACAATATTGCTAAATAAGGACTTGTCGATGACACCATTATTTCTCTTCTGGCTTAAACGAAGACCAAAGAGTGTTCGGACTTCATTTTCATCCGGTTGGTAGGTCTGGTCCATCTAGGACACAAATTTTAAGTTGCAGGTATTACATCTCTAGCCTTAAATTTTCCAAACAAAAATGTTCCTTCCTGTTGGGCATGGTGGTATATGCCTGTAATCCCAGTGTACCTGGGAGGACGTGGCAGGGGGACTTCAGGTTAGAGACCAGCCTGGGTCACAGTGAGTTCCAGGCCAGCCTGAGCTACACAGCCAAAACATGTCTCAGAAAATAGGACCAAACACTAGCAAAAGAAAGACTTCACTCTGGAGTTACACTCATCCTCCTAACATGAAGATGTGTGATGGCATCATTTAATATGGGTACCAAAATCACTGATCACCACTGACACACTGTTATGTTAGCCATAGGTTACCACCCCTTCAGGTCCTTTCTTGGAAGTGCATATAACACAGACTCGCCAGAACAGGTTGAGGCACAAAATTTACATTCTATTTTTCCTTTCTTCCTAAAAATCTGTTACAGAAATTTAGTTAATATTTGACTTACAAATAAAAAAACGGGTTCTGGCCTAGTGGCACAACATGTGGGTCACTCTAGGTTCCTGGGAGGGCTTTGGAGAACTGCAAGTCCAAGGCCTGCCTCAGCTACAAAGCGAGTCAGCTCAAGGCTAGCCTGGGCAACTCGGTGAGACTTTGTCTTGTGATAAGTAACAGAAGAAGGGCTGGGGACGTAGCTCAGTAGTTGAGTTTCTGTCTAACATGCACAAGGATCCCCAGTTCAATCCCCAGCACAGCAGAACTAAATGAAAAAACAAACAAAAACCAAAAACCAAAACAAATTACACAAAATTGGAAAAAACCAACAATTATAACTTGCACCTGAAAAAATACCACCCCCACACACACGAAGAGGATCACTCTGTGAATGTGAGATGCCACTTTCGTCACCATGCCCACGAGGACACTAGGTTGCTGCCCACTTTCTACAGGGGCAGCATAGAGTCTCCCATACACACAGCCTGGACCCAGCTCTATTTCTCTTGGGACTTAAATTATATAAAGACATGAGACAACCTGCAAGGGTGGGAAGCAGGGGACATGAGTGAGAAACCAAAGAAGCCAGGCGTGGTGGCGCACGCCTCTAATCCCAGCACTCGGGAGGCAGAGGCAGGCGGATCTCCGAGTTCTCAGCCAGCCAAAGCGAGTCCCTGTTTCATGACAAACAGTAAGAACGGAGGAGGCTGAGGTGCTGCTCTAAGTGGCTAAGCCAGCACAGGGAAAGCTGTGCACTTGAGGCCGCCTCGAGCTACCAAGTACCACCCTATCTCAGAAAGACCGGGGAAAACAGGTTCACTACCGAGGGGTAAATCTGAAAGCTGTCTACAGGAAAGAGTCACGGGAAAAGAGCGCAATGTGAAATGAAGACCGCATTACCGCCCAATTTAGGAACTGCTCTGACCTGAAGAACACAGTAGTTTCCGTTCTTCTTCTTAGACAGTATTTTCAAGGCTTCTTCTTCATATCCTGGGGCAACAATACCATCCGACACCTGTAAATACGTTAGATCTAACTCTTACTTTTAGAAATCAGAGAACAGCTCTAATAGCAACAATTTGCTGTCGTAAGTAATGCACTGTTACTATCAACAGGATTATTCTTTGGGGCTGTTTTGCAAGCTATCCTGTCCTGTTTTCTGTGGTTAATTTTAGTTTTAACTAAGAACAAACGGATGACTGACTTGAATGCACAAGCCTCAGGGAAGAAAAACTCGTTCTCTTGCTAGTCTCTTCGTGAAGTGGGCTTGAGGCCTGCACTGGAGAGCACGCTCCATCCTGCCTGGCTCCATCATGCCTGGCAAGGGGATGAGATCCCAGGGTTGTCATCTTGCAACTAGAGACACAGACGTCCCAGTGTCGCCAGGACCTATGAGGGGCATGCCAGCATGGTTGGGATGGCTCAAGACCACAGGAAGATTCTCTAAAGTAACTAAACACTGCCTGCTACCTCACAGGCCTCCCCAGCCCCTCTGATTTCCTCTCTGAGCTACCTCTTCTGGTTTTGCTACTCAGTGCTAATGGTGGGACGCGAGCCTGGTGCTAACTGATGAGGGCCAGTTCATCAAAGTTCTTCTAAGTTCCTCTGCCCTAGTCTATAAACTATTTCCTCATCCTGCAAGATGGCTTTGCCTTTCAGAACAGTGACTCTGGCATGAAGATGCATCAATCAAGCAGTTGGACTGGGGTGGTGCACACCTTTAATCCCAGCACTTGGGATCTCTGTGAGTTCAAGGCCAGCCTGGTCTACAAAGCAAGTCCCAGGACAGCCAGGATTGTTACATAGAGAAACCTTGTCTTGATCTAGGGGTGGGGGGTGGAGAACAATAAAACAAAACAGAAAAACCACCCAGCAGAGAATTTAAAAGAATTAAACATATAATAAAAACCCCCATCAAGACAAATATCCACCTGAAAACTTCAATCTCAAAATTAACAAAAAGTCAAGGATTTGTGTTTGACATATAATCTCAGTATCCTACATGGTAAAGAGCTAGTACAAACAACCACTGTCGGCTACAGATTCAATGAAGCCTAGGAACAAGTTATTCAGTTACACTGGATCAGGATACCCGAACCTCTACTCACTTCTCTGGAGATAATTTTTGCAGTTGGGACATCACAAACATCAGATAATGCAACAAAATCACCAAATGAAGACATCCTATCAGCCCCTGTAAGTGAAAGTTAAGAGATTTTCCATAAAGTATCCTTGCATAGAAGAATCTATATGATCAAATCCAGTTTTTCCTCTGATCCCTTTCTGGTCCATAAACATGGTGGGGTGTGACATGCGTCTCCCCAAACTCTGCTACTAAGATGTGGGCATACTATACATGTAATGTGGAAACAAAAGAATATTCTCGAAAGCTTCCTTTATTACTCAGAGTTAATATATCAGCCAAATAACCAGTAAGAAAGCATTCATTCATTTTCCTTTCTAAATTAGTACTTAGCAGTACGCCAGCAGCAGCTACTAAAGGAGGCCAGTGGCCACCATCCACTGTACACAAATGTGTGTGTATACAAATAGCACAAGGCTACAGGTGCTGCCTCTGGTGTCTCAAAATCCCTCAGGGACTAGTGTCTGCTGGTCATTACATCCAAGATTCTGGTATTTCTGAGTATGTAAAATGCAAGTCAAACCAAACTAAGTAGTTAGAATAACCACACAAGTTTTTTCATAATGAAAATGTATTCAAAGACCTAATCTAAAATAAATTGTACCAATCTCATCGTTTATTACATTAGAATACTGACATCACTTTTGTATAAATGTGTTCATCTTAAGTATTAACTAAAAAAACAATAAAAGACAAATTTAAATCCTATACTCTTATTCTATTAAGGATAAAACATTGCTTTTTCCTTTAAATGACAAGCTCTCTTCTGACCTCTTGCTCTTGCATATGCAGTGGCCACAGGCGTGAGGGTCGGATAGAGGTCATAGACCATGCACACTCTGGCCTCGTCTTCACTGAGGGGAACCCCAACAGCAGCACCTGGCAAAGGAAACAGAAAGTTGGGCCGGCAATGGTGACGGGTAGGAAAGGCACCGACCAAGCACTCCCACCCTGCCAAGGTAAAACACTCACCGAGCACCCCATCCCACCAAGGTAAAGCACTGACCAAGTGTAGTGGATAGCAAACTATCGGCCTTAAATGATTTGCACTGACATGGAGTCTTCTATAGCGATACAAATGTAAACTATTTTTATATTGCTATTTAAGATAATTTGTATAGATACAAATTCAAAACTATAATCATCATATTGTACACATGTTCCTACTCCTATTTGAAATATTTTGTATACTGATACAAATGTAATATTTGCCATACTGTATGTATGTTCTACCTGTTTAGGATACTTTATATATTGATACAATTAAGGATACTATTATCATAATGCACTATACATTTCTACCTCCATTTAAGATATTTTGTGTATTTTCACAATTTTGAGGTCATTGTCTTTATAATGTACATATGTTTACAGACTGTTTACCTCATTAAGGTGAAGCCTTAGTCCTTAGGTTATTTAGGTAGATAAGACTTACAGAATAACAATCACCCATGCTTGTCATATCTATAGTTATGTTAGTTAGAGGTTTTACAGAATTACAGATTTACAGAAACATAGGTCAGACGGACAGGTAATCTTCAAACACTTCATAGACCTAGAGAATATGGCACTTAAATGTTTTGGTAACTGAGAATTCTGCTGTCGTGAGACACAATTGCTCCTGGCAGCACCGATCTACTCCCGAGAGAATGTTGGGTTTCTAAGACACTGCGTTTGGATGTTTGTCTTCTTCTTGGCACCAAATGGCCTGCTGGGCAAAGAACTGCCCTTGCCTTGACTGCGGACATGGACAAGCATGACAGCAACTACTGAACCTTGCCAAGACAGGGCAAGATGGTCTTTCCAAATTCCTGCTTCTGAAAATGGTCTGTCAATGTTCTAGGCTTGCAGACAACTGTCCAGGCTGCCAGCTGTCTCTGTCAATTCCTGTGAGTGTTTGGAAATTGCTTGTCTGTACTTCCTGCTTTCTCAGGACACTATTTTCCTTCTCAGGTCTTTGACGGGGTTGAAGACTGGATAGTTATCATTCTCTTCTCATATCTTAGCTAAGAACACTTTAGACACTAAAGTCAGAATCTTCAGGATAGGATGGCTATTGGAGTAATCTCTGTAACATGCCACTTACATTTCTGGATTTTAGGCTGTGTCTCCTGTTTGGTGGTGTTCTTGCTGGTTGCATTTCTGTTTTTGTTTATGTTATTACCTTTCCCCTCTTCGGGACAAAACTTAATCATCGTTTCTATTGCATACAGTTTGTATTAGGTTAGGACTTTCTTATTTAGACAAAAGGGGGAGACGTAGTGCACAGCTGTGCACTAGCTGAGGCCCCTCCTTGCCTACATGCACACAATTTTCTAAAAAGCCATAAAATAATAACCCAAAAACTCAAATTGCTACTTTTCAAAATTGACACCAAAGTCTTTTTTTTAAAGGGCTAGAGGTGTATCTGTGCCCAAGGACAGGGATTCAATTCTCGGCGCCACAAAATACATTTAAAAAATTTACATTTTTCAAAGACTTAGCCTGTATTTTTCAAACACCCAGGCAGTATATCTTCTACTACTTATACCAAATTAAACAAAGACTACTCCGTGAGGTAATTAAACAGCACACGTATAGTGCGGGGGCGGGGGCACTTTCCCCTTGGCCTCTGAAAGCGGAGCCCGAAGCCTGACCACACTGGCTTGTGCAGGAAGCTAGACCACAGCATTCTGGACTCTGCTTGGCGTCACAGACCACTGACTCCTTCCTCACTCATCTCCCTTTAGCAGCTAATAAATATCAGGAACAACGACATGCTTGACCGCAAGCAGACCTTGTGACATTATGGACACCCCAATCGTGGAATTAAGGAAAAGCTCATTCAGTAAGAACAGGAGCAGAATGTTACAATCGTCTCTTCATCTTTACTGAGGCACACTTGCAACACAGAAGAGCAGTTAGCTGCCTCTGTTTCATGACGTCACTTCATTTTCATCTCTAAACTTTCAGAATGACACTGCAAGAGCAATAGTACAATCTCTCCATCTCCTGATGTCATATAACGGGTGTGTACTCATTCGTTACCCAGTTGTACATAACGATATTGACACTATTACCACCAGACTTGCCAAAAGTGGCCTATGATGTTCAGATTCTACAACTGGCATCAGAACTTCCCGATAATCAAGAAAAACTGGAGAGAAGAAACAAAAGAGCCCAAGTGCTCTAGAGTGTTCTGGAGCACAGAGCCTTACCTGCTGGGCTGACATGCTTGAAAGAAGCCGCAGCGGGGATGTCTACTGCCTGCCTGAGTTCCTTCACCAGCTGCCAGGCGTTCAAAGCATCACATAAGTTTATGAATCCAGGGGCTCCATTGAGAACTACACACAGAAACACACACACATTAATAAGCATATACATTGAATAAGGTCACATATATGTACATTCCTTAAAAAAAAATGACATGTCTAGACTACCCAACTTGTATGTGATTTCAGCCAAAAGATCTACAAAAAGTAACCACATGCTGGGGGTGTAGACAGAGGAAGGCGGATCTCTCTTTGAGTTTGAGGCCAGGCTGGTTTAGATAGTGAGTTCCAGGACAGCCAGGGCTACATAGTGAGACCCTGTCTCAAGAACCACCCCCAGCCCCACAAAAAGAAAAACTGAACAAGAGGCAAATGGAGATCTAGAAACATAGCAGTACCCCAATTTCAAAAGGAGCAGAGCAACTGCACTTGGGTTGTCTTCAAAGACATGCACCCCTTCCACCTCCCCACCCTGTGACTGCAGACGAGAGACACAGGAGTTAAGAGACTCAGCAACAATGACAAAACCAGCTACTTCCTACATCCCTGTGACTAAGATGAAACACTGAGGGACATTACAGTGGCAGTATACACCCCAAGTCATAAACCTTTTCACCTAAACAACAACAACAACAACCACGGTACAAGTCCAAGTGCTGTGGACGGCAGAAGAGTGACAGAAGCAGTGTTTGCACCTTTTAGAGCGGACACAACAGAAGCTACAGCTGGGCATGGTGGCGCACGCCTGTAACCCCAGCACTCAGGAGGCAGAGGCAGGCGGATCTCTGTGAGTTCGAGGCCGGCCTGGTCTACACAGAAAGTTCCACAACAGACTGTAAGTGCAGCAAGCAGAATGGTGCATGCTTGCAATCCCAGCACTCTCTGGGATGAGACCTTCTCAAAACAAGTTTCCCCAACCAAAAGAAAACCACACCATATCCTCATGGAACTCGGAAGACAGGCACAGAAGAAACAAAGTCAGCGATAAGCAATACACACGCGCTACCTTACGAGGCACCCAGCAAGCAGAGAAGAGACTGTGAGCTCAGATCCCACCTCTGTGGGGAGCCTAGTGAATGTGAACGGGGAGGTGCGTGGGAAAGCTTGTGTCTAAACGCTTCACAGAACACTGGTTCCCCTTCACACATCACATCCTCAGAGGTGCTAATAACTGGTTAGACATAACAGAGCGTGCTACAGAGAAATGTTTCACGCTGCTTCATCTATTAGACAGACAGGCACCATCTCACTTCCGGCCGGAAGAAAGCAGTCAGTCACACCAAATCCGGCCACTGGACTGCATGCCTCCAACCGCAGTACTCAGGAGGCAGAGGCAGGGGCGTCACAAGCCTGAGACTAGCCGGGTGAGTTCCAGGCTAGCCAGGACTGCATAATGAGGTGTCTCAAAAGCAAAGAAAAACAAAAGACAAAAATCACACAGACATACAATTCCTTCTTTATTCTCTGCTTCAGCTTTGTTCCAGACAAACATGCATGGACACTGTAATTATAGCACTGCCAAATATTCAAACCACGCGTAAAAGGCAAAATCCTTTTTTTCTGCTGTAAAAATAAGTATGTGCTTGGGAGTAATCCTGTGAATGAATCTCTTGCAAGAAGCTGCTGTTTCCATGCCCAGGGCCTCCTCTGCCATGAGTACAAATACTTTTACACTTTAGAAGAATGAAGCACCGTACAAACACAGGAACAAAGACGACATACACACACACACAGACATGGAAACCATTCTTCAGTGCCAAGGTGGACACACAGCCTCTTAGAGTGCAGGTGGCACTCCGGCCCTGGAAATTCTTATAAAAACGCCAAGTACACAGACTCTACATGCAATCAAGGTTTCTGCTGCAGGGGTTGCCACCCTAATGGGGGAACCAGCAAAGCTGGGGAAGGGTCGGCTACTCTGGTCTGGGGTGCTCAGATCTGAAAACAGGAAGCCAGGACCATGAAGAGCCGAGGGGAGCAGGCCTGAGTGAAGAGGTCTGTCAACATCAAGACCCTAGGGTAGAGGCTGTGCTGCGCTAGGAGCAGACCTGAGGGGTGGTAGAGTGACTGGGGAAGCAGATCTGAGGCAGGGGGGTGTACTTTATGGAGCACGGGAGGCCAAGGAAGGGTTCTAAGCAGGGCGGCATCACCTGATGCACACTGTAGGCAGAAGTAGTTAGCAGAGTCTGGGAGACTGGGGTGACTGAGGGACTTAGGTATCATTAGGTACAAGACGTGGCCGTGGCAGAGCAGTGACAAACCCTTAGCTCCCTGGATGGGAGGGATAAGAGGCGAGCACCCGAAACCCTCAAACCTCCCACCCAGCTCTCTTCACCCTTCCCTGGGCTGTGACAGAAGAATGGTGCATCCCAACAGGAAAATGCAGGCCAGTGTGGCTTGCCTGGAGTGTGATGAAGCTGCCCTGGCTCTCAGCTCGTGCTAACCCTCCTGATGGTGCTAAGGCTCCACACCGGGAGCTCTCCTCTGCCCTTCCCCACCCTCCCTCCTTTCAGGGGGAACAAGACAGGGCAAAACACTGAAAAATCCCTCTGTTAACTCTACAATAGGTCACGCAGCAATTTCCTCCTAGGTAAAACTCTTGTTTTAGACACAGAACTTTAAAAAGGAGGTGAAACAGTCCATCCTACAGCAAAGGTGGTTAAGCACAGGAAGTCCCTGAAACTGAGCAGATTTACCAGGCACCTATGGAAGCTGAAGGGACTACTGGGAGACAGACCAGCTGAGCTGCCTGGAAAGGATGCTCTCCAACCTGCTGAGCTGTGTGTGCAGTGTGCTCCAGGTTTCTAGCTTTTGTGAGCTGTCACTAATGCCAGGGTGGGCTTTGGTGACGTGGCTGTTTGAGTCATTTCTGCTCCTATAAATAACCTCTCTCCAATGTTCTTATAAGTAATCACAATAAAAACCACTAGTGCACCAAGCTGGTCTGTGACTGGTCCCCTATCTGGAGTGAGTAGACACACGTTCACATTTCAACTACAAACCCATAGCTCTAATTCCCAGCTCACAGAATTATCCATCGTCATTTGTCATTTTTCTTTTAAATTAAAAATTATGTATTATATTGTCTGTGCAGGTGTGTGGGGAAGTAGAGGTGTGAATGTAGTGTTCAGGGGACATTCTGACCCGGGACTGTACTCTAGTTGCCAGGCTAAACATAGCAAGTGCCTTTGCCCCTGACCAATCACACTGGTCCTCTACGTTATTTAACGTCAGACTTCTATCCGGCCCACTACAACTGGCCTGTCAGGCCATCCTGGAAATCAGGTCTGGTAATATTTGTCAAACAGTGGCTCTTGACCCACAGAAGTATATAGGTTCCTCTCTGCTTTCTCCACTGCCTCAGTGACATCACAGGAGCACCACAGGACTGGTCGGGGTCCTCTTTTGGGAAATCCCAGCAGTCCCACCTGCCAAGTCTTCCAAAACACCAATGTCCAAAGACCTGTACCTCCAACTTGAGCCTTGTTTACCAGCCAGGACCCGTGGTTTGCCAGGCTGCACGAGACGCTGTACCACTCTGACACTTCATGCAGAGTGTCCAACTGGCACTCGATTTTGGATGGTTAGAAGAGGTATCAAGTAATGTCGTTTACATTCTGAACGGGAGTAACCAGACCTACAGAGAAAGCCAGGTGTCCAGACACAGCATGCACTCCTTATATTTACCTGTGATGGGAAGCTTGGGCTTCAGCGTATATAGCTGGGCAGGAGTCTGATGGGGGTTCATCCCATACCGCAAGGGCATCTGGGAAATTCCTTTACTGTACTGCTTTCTGAAGTAATCGGAAATCGCTTCATCATATTGTGCAGTGTGAGTAAATGCCTACAAAAAGGTGCATTTTGTGAGACATTGGGAATGCTTTTACGTACATAGCCTTACCCACTGCCCCTGCCCCATGCCTCCCACCCCCAATTAACCCTAAATAGCACCTATTCTGCCTTTGAATCTGACAGAATAGTCCCAATATTTGATCTCTCCGTGTTTAACAAAAGGACAGAAGCCCCAAGCAGAGTGTGGAAAGCTGACCTATTTAACAGCGTTGCAGACTGCTTGGACAGGCACACGGACTACATGGACATTGTTTTACAGGATTACAGAAGTGCACCCCACCTTCAAGGCCAAGTGGCGCCTGGTCTCCAGGGAGGTGTCCTTATGATCAGAGCTCTGCATCTCTGCGGCCACGGCCACATAGTCCTCTGGCTCACACACGACTGTCACTCGAGCGTGGTTTTTGGCTGCAGCTCTAAGTAAGGTCACTCCACCTTTGAAGAACAAAATTTATTATTTTTCTTGCCATTTTGCTATCAGTTGATGAGCTCTCTAGTCACCGTGCACAATACTTCTACCTTAATTTCTGACTTAAAAAAATAAGGGGAATAGCCCACATGAACCTCCAAAATACACAAAATATTTATAGTTTAATGTTTCCTAAAGAGTTTATAAAATATTTTCTAAACCGGATGTGGGACACACCATCAGAATTTGTGTACTTTGGAGACCAAGGCAGGAGATAACCAGTTGGAGGCCAGCCTGGGCAATGTAGCAAATCCCTGTCTCAACATGCAACAAAACCACTAATAATAATAAACAAAAACAAAATCTCCAAAAGATTTTATCTCCACCCCTGTAGGTTCTGAAGTGTTTATCCCGACTTACCAATATCAATTTGCTCAACAGCTGCGTCAACAGTTACATCTGGAGAAGCCACAGTCTTCACGAAGGGGTACAGGTTACAGGCGACAACTCTGTCAACCAAGGAGAACTAGCTGTCACTGGAAAACTCAAGCTCTGTTGAGGACAGCTTTTTAGAGATGTGATTAAAACCCATGAATACCTAAGACATACACTGCAAGCCTGACATTTTCAAATTCTTTTCTTAAAGGTTGAATTTCTGTTCACAAGGGTTTGCCTGCAGATATATGTATGTACTCTCGAGTTCAGTGCCCATGGAGGCCAAAAGAGGACATCAGACCCTCAAGAACTAGTCACAAATTGTTGTGGGTGCTGGAACCCAAACCTGGGTCCTCTACAAAAACAGCAAGTGCTCTTAACCACTGAGCCCACCTGTCCAGCCCCAACGTTTTGAAAATCTTAGAAATAAAAGAGGTCTGGAGGTTCTCCACTTGCGGAGCATAGAATCAGCACACACTCTGGACGCGGGACACATCGTGCTCCCCAGACCATCGTGCAAGCTTGGGGCTCCACTGGCTTCAGCTAACTATTACTATTAAACCATTCAAATTTCAAAATTGTTTTTTGTGGCTGGGAGTGATAGTAATCCCAACAGTCAGGAGATAATAAGAGTTTGAGGTCAACCTGGGCTGTACAGTTAAACTCCTATCTCAAAACAAAATATTTTAAGAAATCAAAATTATAAGAGTGTAGAAATCTGGGTCTATGTTGTTTAAAAACAACAAACAAACAAAAACACAAATGTGTTTCGGTGTAAAAAAAAAAAAAAAGTACAGAAAAATCTCATTTTCTTTTTCTTTCTTTCTTTTCTTTTTTTTTCAAGACAGGGTTTCTCTGTTTCCTGGATCTTGCTCTGTAGACCAAGCTGGCCCCGAACTCACAGAAATCCACCTGGCTCTGCCTCCCGAGTGCTGGGATTAAAGGCGTGCACCACCACCACCCGGTGAAAAAAATCTCATTTTGGACTGTGATGTTTACCTAGTACATTGACATCTACACTGCTTTCCTAACAGATTATGCACATGATGTAAGGGCAGAATACTTGTTTTGCCTTCAGAGAAGTCCTAAGTATGGTATAACATGAAGGTCAAGGAATATCCACCCCAGGACTGCAGTACGAGCCCGGCTGGTGGAAACCAGGAGGAGGACTTCCTGGTTCACCAGATCAGGCCTGTTATCCAATCCCAAACAAGACAAGCACATTACAAGAAAACTATTAGGCCACTGCTTCTAATGGAAGCTGACACAAAAGCTAACTTCTCAGCCCAACCCCCAAAATGAGAAGAACCACGGCCAAGCAGGACATTGCCCCAGTAAGGCAGGGTTGGCTTAGCACCTAAAAATCCATTAGGGGCTGGTAAGATGGCTTAGGAAGTTAGGGTGCTTGCTGCCAAGACTGATGACCCGAGTTTGATACTTAGAAGCCACACAGTGGAAGGAGAGAACCAACTCCTGTGGGTTGTCCTCAGACTACCACAGCCGCTACAGCATGCGTGTCCCGCAAATAAACATCTTCAAAAATAAATTAATGTAAGGTTCACAGGAGACAAAAGCCATAGCTTACTGCAATGCACAAAAAGTAGGAAAAATTCACTATCTATTCGTAATTTAAAAAAAAAAAAGACATCAATAAATTTAGGACTGTAGAAGTTTCTCAACATGATAAAATGTAATAAAAATCTAACATCATGGTTATTGATATCTTAGAACCACTATTTTCCTCCTAAGATTCAGAAATAGGAATATTCACTCTGAACCATTTCTATTCAGTATTTTGCCATGTTTTAGCCAAAGAAAACTATAGGTAAGACATCGGAGTTGGACACAAGTGAGATGATGTTCACATACGAAGAAAACCTTTCTGCCTTAATCAATGAGTCCAGGCAAGGCTGCAGGTCTTACGATCAATATGCAAAAGTCGATTGTAATAATACACATTAGCAAACAACAATCAGGACAGGAAATCAAGAAAGCAATGCAGTAATGACAGTGCTGAGGGGAATCGAATATGGAAGAATAAAATCACAAAGGTGTCCAACTGACACACTGAAAACACCAAACAATGCTGAAAAGAACTGAAGAAAATCGACGTCTCTCAACAGGGAAGAAAGCTCCCATCCGCGAGTTAGAAGACATTTTGTTGCTGAGATGGCAGTAATCCTCACATTCATCCACAGACCCTATGAAAGTCCCGTTGCCTTTCCTGCAAGTGTTGCAGAGCAGTCCGGAAGTCACGTGAGAATGCGAGGGTCCCTGAATGGCTCAACCGGAGGGGGAGGACCCATGGCTCTTTACTTCAAATCCTACTGCAGATCTACCGCAGCAGTGGGCACTGGTGGAGCCACAGACAGAGACCAAGGATGCCTGGACCACGTGGAGGAAAGAACAGCCTTCAACAAGTGACGCCGGGACATCGGGACAGTCCCCAATGCGTCAAATGAGATGTCTGCCTCACACCTCTCCAGATACAAAAATTAACTCCATCAACAGCGCTGGGTGTAAAATGGCACACCCCTGTAATCCCAGCACTTGGTTGGTGAAGGCAGGAAGGTGGGGAATCAGAGGCTAGTCTTAGCCACACAATTGAGGTTCTGTCTAAATACAAACAGGCAAAACCCTAGAATCACAAACTTAACCACAAAATCAATATTAAAAAAAAAAAAAAGTCATTACAATAATGAGGCGTCTTTGGTACGACAAGAAGAGCACAAGATCCACAAGAAAGAACCCGGCCACCATCGGAGTAATCAAAACTTGTGATGGTCGGAATGAGACCACTGAGCCAGACAACCCACAGAAGGGGGGAAATGTGAGGGGTCAGTAACCAAGTGAGAAGGAACACTACCAAGTTCAGAGGGCTTTGGCGGGAGGTACAGATGGGAGACAAGAGCGTTCTAACAGTCAATACGGTGATGGTTTCACAACTTCTTTTGAATATACTTAGTAAGACCATCAAACAGCATCATTTTAGTAGGCTGAATTACATAATACACAAAGCACACCTCAAGAAAGCTACCACAGATGTTTAAAGAAAATAGTGTCTTTGTTGGTTTTATGCAGTGAAATTTAAATCTTAACTTTTGAAAAACAAAGTTTGGGGCTAAGGGTCTAATGGTGGGATGTTTGCTCCAAATGCACAGTAACAACAAAGCAAAGGTTGTTCTAACTTAAGTTCCTTAGTTTAGAAACATGAATTTGGCAAGATGAAAACGCTCATACCTGTCACATATCACACAGAAGATGCAAAAAAAGCATTATATCATGAGGACAGCAGACCATTTATACAGTGAGACTTATCTCTGGTCTTTAACTCACGCAAAATTCAGCTTCAAACTTTTTACCTTATAAGGTTGAAATCAAGTCTGGCCATGTCAGCATTATCCTCTGGAATATTTCGGGCCAGGATTCCTAATGTAACAAAGTGGAGGTACAGAATTAGTTTATGCTATGCAGTCCCATCAGTCACAAGATAAAAACCATCTAGTATTCTTTTTATTTCTGAGGCAGAGATCACTATGTAGAGACCAGGCTGGCCTCAAACTTAGAGATCTACCTGCCTCTGCCTCCCAAGTGCCGGGAAGAAAGGCGTGCACCGCTACATCTTAAACCCCTGGGTTCAAATGATCCTCCAGTCTCAGCCTTCTAAGTGTTAGGATAACAGGCCTGTGCAAATGCACCAAGCGCCTAATATTCTCACAGAACATTATACACAGTTGAAGAGTTCTGAAACAAAAAAAAATTAAAGAATTTAACAACAGATACAGTGGTGCAGGCCTGCACTCTAAACACCCAGGTTAAGGCAGGAGGATAGCAGGTTTGAGAGCAAGCCTGGGCTACCTAGCAAGGCCCTATTTCATTAAAACAGTAACAAAACCAACCAAGAACAGAACACCCTTTCCCTCAACACGGAAATGTCACTGGGCCTGGTGCCTCACTCCTGGGATCCCAGCACTTAGGAGGCTGATCAGAGATCCAGACTAGCGTGGAATACAGAGTGGAGTCTGAGTTAGTCTTGCCTCAGAGTGGGACTGTCTCAAAAACTGAAACAAATCGAATTCCTTTTTCTTAGGTACAACAAACAAAACCCCAAACCCAAAATACTGTAAAAGGAATTTTTACGTAACCTCTACCAATCTTTCCATCTACATTTTCATAAGCAATAGCTCATGGCTTCTCTGGTAACCCTTAGCTTTCAGCCTTTTTCTTTTTCCTGTTTTTTCTTTTAGACTTATTTATTTCATGTGCATGATTGGTTGGCCTGTATTATCTATCTCTATGTGCACCACTCACATCTGGTACCCAGGGAGGTCAAAACAAAGAACTGGACCCCCTGACACTGAGTTACAGGGGGTTTGAGCTGTTACGTAGGTACCAGGAACTGAACCTGGGTCTTCTGCCAGGGCTGCCGGTGCTCTCAACTGCTAAGGCCGAGCCAGGCTTTCTGGCCTTCCTTCTCAAGGTTTCCTGCAGCTCACAAGGCAGAAATACACTTCCCGCTGCCATGACAAAAGTCACATTGTTTGAGAGTCAGTTACAATGTAACACCGTAGTCCAAGTCTGAACTCCTGCAGAAGTCTGCCTGCAGACGCTAACAAGGAACCGCTGCAACCCAGATAGCTAACAAGGAACCGCTGCAACCCAGATTAGCACGAGAGCAAGATCAACAGCAATGGAGGAAAGCGATCCGGACTCGTCCTGTGGTGAGGCCCGTCATCTTCAAAAGGGATTCCAAGAGATTATGAAATCAGAAGGCGAAGCTGATAAAACCAACGCAACTTTTTAAAAACACTGTTTTGGAGCTTATGACTCATTTCTTCTTCCTATGTGCTTCGAGGCCCTTAACTACAATATCTGTTATAAACCGAAGGTGTCAACCACTTACCAGCATGGACAGCAGGATGCAGGGTTTTCACACGGCCCCCCAACATTTCAGGAAAACCCGTCAGCTCAGACACATGTCTGAAAACAGTAATGAAAACAGTTATGAAATTATCATTTACCACTCTCAGGTAAGTTTACTAAACTCAGTCCGAGAGATTTTTTTCCAAGTCCAACTTAAACAAGTATATTTAAAATTTTTTTTTTCTTCAGAGCTGAGGACTGAACCCAGGGCCTTGCCTAGCAAGCGCTCTACCACTGAGCTAAATCTCCAACCCCTATTTTTAAATTTTTTAAACCTTTTTATTTTTTTCACTATGTTGGATTTCCAAAATTTTATTTATTTTAGAAAAAAAGGTTGTTTTCTGAATGATATGTTTTTTAGAGAATCAATTAGGTATGGAAGCATTCATTGGCTTTACAATTTCCAGAGACATAAGTCAATATCTTTAATCAAGAAATAAATTCAATTTATAGAGAATTAACAACAACAAACATTAAACATATCTTTGGACGAGAAGTATAACTCAGTGTACAAAGTTTGCCTCGAATGCACAAGGACCTGTATAAAACAAACAAAATCACCCAGACACCAAAAAGGAGAAAAACTAATTTAATTTTACAAGAGCTGGGAATATTACCTGGTTGTGTAGCATTTGTCTTGGCTATGTGGGGGCCTGGGTTCAAGTCTCAGTACTATGCACAGAGGGTGGGGGAATGTAGTCTAATGGTTAATGGATGGAAGGTCTTCAGTGGGAGTGGCCACACACACCTGAATTCCTAGCCCTTAGGAGACTGAGGTCACAGGATCTGGACTTAAAGGTCAGTGGGGGAAACATTGTGAGACAGTCTAAAGTAAAGGGTTTCTGGTGCATTGAGAGACTCAGCTCAAAAAAAAAAAAGTGTGTGTGTGGGGGTGGCGGGGGGACGGGACATGAACCTGCCTTGGAGCCTGGGTTCGATCCCTCGGCTCCACACAGTGGGAGAGAACCAACTCCTGCAAGTTGTCCTTCCCCTTCCTGCATGCATGAATAGCAACAAAAATTGCCATAAAATACATCTTAAAAATCTTGTTTTAGAATCTGCATGTAAAGCTTGCAATCTGCTCACTACTGTCCCTCACTAATGATAATCTCATCCGTTTTCTGCACAAAGCATTGGTCAACTTCCGGGGAGAAAATCTCGACCTCTTTCTTAGCTCACTGCATGACCTTGGACAAGTTTCTTCTTTGTGCCCGTTTCAAATATGCACTTGTCCAACTCGGACAATCAAGAAAAGATGTTACAACAACTTTAAGAAGTAATCATGGAACACGTCTCCCACTTGTCCACATTCCACTAAGTGAACTTGACTGAGCCAGGCTGTAAATAAACCATTTAGGCCACACCCACACCCACCCTCTCTCCTCTCTCTCTCCCTCTCTCTCTCTCTCTGCAGGAAATATACTTATGCTCTCAATTTTTAAAAGAGATCCACCATCCAACACTCACTCAAGGAGGCTGAAGCGGGAGGGGTCACAAGTTTAAGGCCAGCCTGGGCAACTCAAGAGACCTTGGTTCTAAATTTAAAGAGTTTCTAAAGTAAAAGAACGAAAAGATGAGCTAGGGATAAGGTTGGACAGTAGCTGACTAGGCAGGACACTGGGGTCAATGCTCAATACCACCAAAAGAATAATGCCAGGCTGTGGTGGTGCACGCCTTTGATCCCAGCACTTGGGAGGCAGAGGCAGACGGATCTCTGTGAGTTTGAGGCCAGCCTGGGCTACCAAGTGAGTTCCAGGAAAAGGCGCAAAGCTACACAGAGAAACCCTGTCTTGAAAAACTAAAAGAATAAGAATCAAAAAGCTCCTGGCAGAATGGGGGCAAGCAGGGATTGGGCAGTGGCATGGGAATATGAGTGACCATCAGATAAACATTTAAACCAGGTGATGCACCATGTAAGGACTCCTTATACTTCACCATTTCAATTCGTTTGAAACGCAATAGCAACAATGGTGGACACCAACTTGGCCACAGAACTCAGAGAATGCACCTCACAAGAGCCTAACTGTCTGCTGTTCCTGATGCTCCTGATAAGATGCAAAACGATTGATTCTATTGAGGAACACTCATTTAAGAAGCAGTGGCATTCTTGTAGTCTGAAGTGTCGAATCTAGAGGGGATATGTATTGCTCACACAGACAAGAGTATGAAGAGATGGATAATATACCTCTACAAGAATTATCCATACACCAAGAATTGTTATGGCAACAAAGACAGACAGGTCTTTCATTTTCTATCTGAATATTATCCCAGTGGTAAGTGTGTCTTTCCTCTGAACTTCCTGTCCCTGAGGTCTTTTTCCTTTTCTATCATCTCTTCTCTTGTCAATCAATCCCTTCCCACTGCTTAGTCGTCAGGTGATGGGCAGCTTGTGAGAGAGCCAAGGACTTGTGCTTTCGTAGGGTTACGGGATGCTAATGGAAGAGGCAGCCGTAAATCATGATGTTAGTTAGAGCCAGGCCTTCCTTGGACCCTGAGAATTTGTGTCTGTTCTGCATAACAAATGGCCTGCCCAAATAAATTTGCTTGCAAACCGTGGCTGAGTGCTAGGGTGGTAAAAAATCAAATCTCTCTAATTCTAACGCACCTTCCACCCCTTAATGTTTGTTAGGCTGGTACCTGGGAGTTTCCTCTTCCACAAACAAGTAGGATCTATGGGCCTCGCGGCGTTACTAGGAGATGGTTATTTTCCTCACAGTGCCTGGATTACATCTTTTCCGGGTTAATATGGTCACAACGTTTTTCTCCCTGGACTTACCTTTAACACTACCCTACTGCCTTACCTGACTGCCAGGCCAGCATCCCTGAGCGCTTTGGCCGTGCCTCCGGAAGCGACTAGACTCAAACCAAGAGATGCGAGGTTTCTGGCAAATTCCACTAGGCCAGTTTTGTCAGACACACTGAACAGAGCTGAAACAGAAGGCATGGCTCATTATTCGCGGGCTTTTTGCACGCCGTCCTCCCGGGTCTGGGGAGGGGACAAGCGATTACAAGCCCAGGCCCAGCACTGGGGCACACACAGTCAGCAGGCCCGGCCTCGGGGCTTGCCCAGCTCGGCCAGCGGCGTGCTCGCTGCACGGGCGGGTGGCGGGGCCGGAGTAGGCAGAACCGGGCCATGCTCCGCAAGGGCCTCACCAAGCTGTCCCGGAGCCATGGCTGCAGCGCGGGGTCGCGGAGGAAGAAGATGGACAGGCCACGTGCGTACGCAGGCGGGCAGGCGGGACCCCGCGGTTCAGGAAGCGGTGGGCGGGGCGTGATGACCTCCCACGTGACCCGAGGCCCCGCCCCGCCCCCGGCCCCGTGAAGCTGCAGCCTAGAGCGGGAGGCGCGGCTGGGCGGGGCAGCAGCTGCTGCGGAGCGGGGTGGGAATTTGCACCCGCGGGCTTCCGGATTCAGAAACCAGATCTGGGCGTGGACGCCCGGGGTTCGCGGGTTTTTTGGGGGTGCAGCCGAGGTCCCGGGAGGCGGGGCGGTCGAGGCCAAGCACCGATTCGGGCGATTGGCGGGGTGGGGGGGGGGGGGGGTGGGGATAACCAGGGAAATAAACTGTCCCCAGTGGAGGGCGAAGTCAGAAAGAATTTGTGCAGCTTTCTACCATGATTGACCCCCCCTTTTTAAAACAGGTTTGGGAAGCAAGCCTGAGACCTACAGATGAAGTCATTGACTCCACAGTCCATTTGAGAGCCCAAACGAAGTGAAATTGACCATCACTTGAGGTTTTCATACCATATTATAAAACGGCCTAGAATTTACATCAAGATCACCGTCTTGCAAATAGGTAAAATGTTCTTTTTCCTTCAAGCCCAGGTGAGAAGAGTGATAATAATTAAAGATTGCAACAAGACTTCTTTACTAAAAACGGAATAGCAAAGTTGAACACCTAAAGCTTTTTAATAAAAGTGACACCTTTGGCACAAAATAAACACACCTTGCTGTGAACACAGCTCTATTTTTAACATTAGTGTTTTTAATATTATTAATTTTTGTTTTTAATTATGTTTTCATTTTTAATCTTCTTTAATACAATTCAACAAAAGAACTCACAATTCTATAGAAGAACCCAAAATGCTACAATTCTATTAAAAACCTACCTTTCTATTTCCAGTCTAGGCTCCCAATCTGTGCAAGATCTATTTTTCTGTTGCCTGGATGCTGTTTCTGCTTCTCGCCTTTCCCTCTCTAATAGTTCGATCTCTTTTTACTCCCTCAATACCTATTGACCAGAATCAAGAGTTTCACTTTTCCTTCTTACCTCTAAACACCTTTCACATTTCTAAGAAAGATATATTAGGATCATTCATCATAGTGTCTTCAGAATGTGTTTACAACTTTAAATATACAGAGATGAGGTTCATGGTTAGCGGTACAGGGAACTACCCTGGCCAATCACATTAGATTTCTACAGGAGCCGGGCTGTGGTGGTGAACGCACTCTAGGGAGGCAGAGCCAGATCTCTGTGAGTTCAAGGCCAGCCTGGTCTACAGAGGAGATCCAGGACAGGCACCAAAACACAGAGAAACCCTGTCTCAAAAAACAAAAACAAACAAACAAAAAAACCAACAAAAAAGATTTCTGTAGAAACTAGAAAGCAAAGAATACAGTATACAATGAAAGGAAATAAACAATGCTTGGATATTAGACATTTTTCTCGTAAATTATATATATATATATATATATATATATATATATATATATATATATATATATATTTGGTAAATAGTTATTGAACCCCTTCTGCTTGACACAAAGACAGAAAACTATGACCTGATTGCCTGCCCAGGTACTCAAGACGGGAAGAAAGTACAGATGCATACCCTGGAGTAGTGAAGAAAAGAAAACAAGGTATTAAATTGAATTAACTCAGGCCCCTGATAACAGTGAGACACATTCCTTTAATTTAAAGCCATGGAAATTAATTCTGATTAATTTAATTCTCTCATAGTTTTAGAATACAGACTTGCTTGTTGTTTCACATGTTAGTAGCAGGAAGAAAAAAAGTGAGTTTTCTTCTTAGTTCCATCACCCTGGACAAAGTCTCTTCTTTGGGAGATCTTCACTGCCTTTCCTACAATACTGAATGAACAAATATTGTGACTGGCAGATGTGGTAACATACAAGTATGCCTCCTCCATTCCTTCTCTTGACATGGTTGACTGTCTGGATATGTTTCAGAGCTTCTGATTACGTCCTTGACAATGCCAGTCAAAAGCAAGCTAGCATATTGGAAGCGAGAGATCCATCATTCATGAAGCGCTAATCAACCACTGGTGCTGCTATTGCAGACTGACTGACAATGAATAGGTAAATTCTATAACGATTACACTTGCATATCTTTTTATTTCATACCCCTCCCCAAGGGAGCTTGAGGACCCTAAAGTCACATTAACACATCTGAAAAGTCTTGTGTATATGTTTTTCCAATCTTGAATGTACTACAGTTTGATTTTCCTTCATGGTATTTGTTCCTTGTGCATTTTACTACTACAAGTAAGTCTCTGTCCCATTCCCATATGTAGGCTTTTCTGATGGCCACTGAGGACTCTGGAAGCTGATTCAGGTTGGACTCACTCCAACTGTTTGGAAACAGAAAGTTGGCAATAATATGAAATTGAGTAAGATGGAGAAAGCAGTTTGGAAGGTTCTGGAACTAGTCCACTGTAAACCAGAAGAAGTTGCGTCCTCATTAAAGATCCTGCAAGCATTCACAATTATGGAGAGATAGGATGTTACATCTCTGTAGCATGAATCTTAAAAGTTCTTATTAATAAAAACAAACTCAGAGCCAGGTATTGGTGAACGCTGGAAGATCAGAGAAGCAGAACAAGCCACAGCTTCCTCACCTCGCCAGTTCCTCAGCTGATTCTGTGTTCCTCAGACTGGAAGCCTCTGTGTCCTCATCCAGAATGAATCTCAGCTGAACTGCTGCTCAAAGCCTAAAAGCTTAACCAGCCAAATGCTTCTAGTTTCTGGTCTTCAAGCCTCATATATCTTTCTGCTTTCTGCTATCACTCCCTGGGGATTAAAGGCGTGTGTCACCATGTCTGGCTGTTTCCAATGTGGCCTTGAATTCACAGAGATCCAGAGATCTCTGAAATGCTAGGATTGAAGGCGTGAGTGCCACCATTTTCTAGCCTCTGTATCTAGTGGCTGTCTGTTCTCTGACCGCAGATAAATGTATTAGGGTGCACAATATTTTAGGGAACACAATTCCACCACACATCTCTAGAGTTATCTTAGACCCTTTATAAAAACGGCCAGTTCTGGATCTTATATCTGACCTAACTTTCTTGTTACCCCTTTTACTGTCACTTTCATAGACCTGTAGCCTTGAGTAACCCCAAGGCTAAGAATAACAAGATAACATCCAAAACCACCTTCCTTTTCTGCAGCCAGCCTACACAATGTCCACAAAAAAAGGCTTTTCTTAACTGCATCAATAGACGACCTTCCTTGTCTCTTTGCTTTAGAGCAGCAGGTCATTCAAGGTGTCTTGAATCTGAGTTTCCAAGTCACCATCACTCACGTTAGGTTTAGAATAAACAATGTCTCATTCCTTTAATGCAGAGTCATTATTTTATCTTCCTGTCATACCTACTCTTAACAAAAGATTTGAAACCACAAAAAAGAAGGAATCTCTGTGTGTGTGTGTACATGGGAGGTGGCTAAGTGGTAGAGTGCTTCTTAGCATGTGCAAAGCACTAGGCTCAATCCACAAGACTGCAGAAATGAAAGAATTAATGAGTGAGTGAGGAAAGAAGAAAATGGTCTATGAAAAAAAATCAGGTAAAGAACAGGAAGACACAGAGATCTATGGGGTATGAGAGATCTATCATTTCTCCCTTGGTTATACAACTATATAATGAGGCAGGTAACCTGTACATTATTATATACCTATGCAAACAAGGAAGTATAGTCTCAGTATATGTATATTTTGTGCAAAGTCAGTGTGAATAGTTGTGCAAATCATTTGAGTTTCTAAATGTTGATTTTGAAGTACAGATAACTGATAGACAGTTTAAAATCATATCAGAGGGTGTTTGGGGGTTTCTGTTGGTGCAACACAACACTGTGACCAAAAAGCAAATTGGGGAGGAGGAAAGGGTTTCTTTGGCTTACATTTCCACATTGTAGTCCATCACTGAAGGAAGCCAAGACAGGAACTCAAACAGACAGGAACCTGGAGGCAGGAGCCGATACAGAGACCATGGGGGAGTGCTATTTACTGGCTTGCTCCATATGGCTTACTCAGCCTGCTTTCTTATAGAACCCAGGACCACCAATCCAGGGGTGGGGCCACCCACAATGGGCTGGACCCTCTCCCATTGACCACTAATTTAGAAAATGCTCTACAGGCTGCCCTGCAGCCCTATGTTATGGAGGCATTTTCTCAATTGAGGTTCCCTCCTTTCAGAGGATGATAGTTTGTATCAAGTTGACATAAATCTAGCCAGCACAGAGGGTATTGAAATTATGAATGCAAATTAGCAATGGAAGAGACAGCCAAAGGTAAACAAATTTGGAAAGTTAATGACATTGAAGGCCTAGAAGTTGATAAACCTAGAAGAAGATAAGAGTGTTTCATTAGGTTTTGCAAACAGTGTGAGCAAGAAGTCAGTCCAAAAGCAGAAAATGTATTCAAACAAGTATTTAATATTCTAGGAGTACATGAGGATGTAACCAGTAGAATTCAAGCCATAGGTTCATGATGATATTAAAACAAGTGATTTTCTTATCAATGTGTATTGAAGATGTTGTACATTTATTTCTGGATTCATATATGTATATATACAAAGTGTTAGGCACATATTTGTAATCCTAGCACTTGGAGGGAGAGTGGGAGGAAGATTGTGAAGCCTGAAGCCAGTCTGGGCAACATAATGAGACCTCTAAACAAACAAACAAATAAATAAATAAGCAACAACAAGCACCAAACAAAAACAATCTCTTTTGAGAGTTGTTCATGATTTGCATGAGAAATGCCACCCACAGTCTGTGGCATTTGAATGCCTGGTCTTCAGTTGGTGGCACTGTTTGGGGAGGCTTAGGAGGTGTGGCCTTGTTGGAGTAAGTCACTGGGAGTGGGCTTTGTGAGTAAAAAAACCAGCACCATTTCTTCTTCACTCTCTCTGTTTTGTGCTTACAGTTCAAGATGTCAGCTCTTAGCCTCCTGTTCCTCCCACTGTGGACTCTTACACTCTGGAACCATAAGCCCAAATAAACTCTTTCTTTTTCTAAGTTCCCTTGCCTATGTTGTTTTATCACAGTGACAGAAAGGTAACTAATGCCAGGATCTACTCTGTGGCAGTGGTGAAATGCAATGATTAAGGGGGAATTTTGTCCTCAAAGAGTTGTTCATCTTGATCTTCAATCATGACCTACCTGCAAGATCTGCTGGCCCAATAGTGGCACAAACATTATGGGAGTGACCAACCACGATTGGATTGGAATTAAGTCCCACTCCACGGAGCACGTGCCTGACAATGCCTGGGTGGTCACAAACATGAGAGTAGATAGGACATAGACCCAGGGGAAAATCAACTACTGTTCTGCTAAATGAGTGTAGCAAATGACTCCTAACAACATTTTGCCATACAATATCTTGCTCAGCCATCATCAGAGAAGCTTCCTCCTGCAGTAGATGGGAACAAATACAAAGACCCACAACTGGAGAATGTGTAGAGAGCAAGAGACCTTGGGACATTCAGTTCTAGGTGAGATGTCTCCATCAAATCTTATCCTCAGGGTTCAGGGATCTCTGGAAGAAGAGGAGGCAGAAAGAGTGTAAGAGCCAGTAAGGATGGAAGACATCAAAGAAATAAGGCCTTCTAGACATAACAGGACTGAAGCACATATGAACTGATGGATGGCAGCATGTGTAGGGCCTGCACAGGCTTATACTATAGGTAAGTGAGGGTGGGTGGACACAAGTCCCCATCTGTAACCCAGAAGCTATCTCTAATTGATAACTGCCCACAAAGGAAGTTAGTTTTCCCCAAATGGAGTCTTGCTGGGTATACAAACCACACTTAAGGGAGTCCCATGCCTAGCAGATGGCCAACACAAAACGAACTCAATGGTAATTTTAGAGGTTTTCTTGGTGTCATAGCACTTTGTCTGTTTTTCTTGTTTTTGTTTTCCCTTACAGACCTTTTGCTTATACGCTATGGCTTCTAATTTTGTTTCTATGGGTTTTCTGTGTGAGTATGTGTCTCCTTGCCTGTTTGTCTTCTAAAGAGAGAGAGAAAGGTTTGGATTTGGGTGGGTGGGTAAGTCTTGGAGGAGTTGGGGTAGGGGAAACTGTAATCAGAATATATTTTCTGAAGAATCTTGAATTAAAAAAAAGAACTGGCAGTCTCAGAGAAGAAAAATGTTAATAAGCAAAAGGAATTAATAAATGTTACAGGATGTTAGATGAAGATATCTCACCATTATTGAAGACAGTAGTGGTCCAGAAGAGAGCTGCCATTGTTTCCAGGCCTGCTTCACCATGGTCAGGACAGGGAGCTGCATTTTTTTTCATTCTCTCATATAATACATCCTGGACTACAGTTCCCTCCCCTCTCCTCCTCCCAGTCCGTCCCCCGCTCTTCTCCTCTCCCCCAGGTCTACTCTGCCTCCATTTCCCTTCAGAAAGGGCAGACAGGAATTGCAATTTTAAGCAGGCTTGTCAGAGAAACTTTTTCACTGATCACAGCAAAGAGCTGAATACTGAGTGGAGGGGATAGCAAGCTTCAGGAAACTTGAGGGAGCGTGTTCCAGGCTGAGAGAAACCAGCAAATGCCAAGGCCCTGCAAAGGGAGTATGCTGGTAGAGTTTTGGGAACAGCAGGAAGAACAGAATGGTTGCAACACAGAGAACAAAGCGGGGAAGCTGAGTGACAGGTGGAATAAGGCGCCATGAGCCACTGGAAAGAACTGGGCTTCTAGTCTAATGAGAAGGAAGCTTTGGGAAACTTGGGGCGGAAGTGACATTCAATCCATCTGTGCTATATCACTCTAGCTGTGGAGATCAGAGGTGAAGAAGTAGGCAGATCCCAAGGGAGACTTGCAGTGCAGGCCAGGGCAAGACCAAGGTGGTGTGGCTCAGAGCTTCTGCAGTGTGGATGGACTAATGAGGAGGAGGATATATATGCATGCATGCATGCATGCTCTGGTCTTCACAAGTCATGTGCTTCCCACTTCCCTCCTTTTATGTTCTGGTACTTCTGGTCATGAAAGCTGGTGAGAAAACAGACTCAAGGCAAGTCTAGGTCAAGCTAACCCTACAGTACAGTTCTGGGTAAAATGTCTCTTAAATTGTCAACATGTGTACATGCAGAGCCTGTAGAAGACTCTGCCCCCTAGGTCAGGGTAACAAAGGGGATAGAAGCCATGTGAGTAAAGAGATGTCAAACCTTCTCAGCTTGTGCCAGTCACTCACTAGACATCGGCAAGCCCAGCCGAAGAGTCAGTGTTTTCATCAAAAGTGGCCTTTATGCCCCTAAAATGTAACTGGACAGCTATTGCCATAACCTACATGACAGAAATATTATCTATGGCAAAGCCAGTGGGAAACTAATAAGGCATCACCCCAGCTGTGTAACCTTCAAATTTAGCCATTTTTTAGTCAACTGAAAGCTAGTGAACTTAGATGGTATGTTTAGACTTTTTTTTTAAATCCTCAGTAACATGAAGGGAGAGAGCTGTGTTATAAAGTGATTAGTGACGCAAGTGAAAAACACAAGGAAAACTGAGGGCACACAGAAAGGAAAAAGAATCCCTCCCGCCAGGTCTGGTCTACACATATCTTCAGCTGAGAGTCAAAAAACGTCTGAACAACCAACAGCACTTGGCACAAAAATATAATATTCTCTTTATACAGAGAGATTTTAAACAAGAACGTTAAGTTAGCAATGCACCATGCTCAAGGCGTAGGTGTACATGCTCTTCAAATAGCTTCCTTCTTTCCCAGATATAACCCTGCTGTCAGCCGGGAGGTGGTGGCACACGCCTTTAATCCCAGCATTCAGGAGGCAGAGGCAGGCAGATCTTTGTGAGTTCGAGGCCAGCCTAGTCTGCTGAGCAAGACCCAGGAAAGGAGCAAAGCTACACAGAGAAATCCTGTCTCGAAAAAAACAAAAACCAAACCAAACCAAAACAAAACAAAAATAACCCTGCTGTCTTCTGGGCCTCTCATAAACTTCATTCATAATCTTCAAACATATCTTAACTGCCTCGTGTAACATCTGTGACCTAGGATTTTATCTGATCAGCTATAATTCTGTCCAGTGCACCTGAGGAACCACATTTAAGTTCCTTAGCAACCATTTGAGATGTAACTGCAGAAGCTACCAAAATGATGTCTATTGTTATTGCAGAGGTATTCAAGGGCATCTCTCTTGGGAAGCCTACACTGGTGCTCAGGTATGTACTACACTTTCCTTAACCACTTTTCTTTCTATGAACCCCAGGCTTAAATCTTCATGACTTCCTCTTAATAACTTGCTGTGGAATAATCCTTCTGTACACTGTGTAAACATATGTCGCTATGATTGGTTTTAATAAACAAGCTGACTGGCCAATAGACAGAATAGGATAAAGTTAGGCAGGAAAGCCAAATTGAAGATGGGATAAAGAAGGTTGGTGTTAGAGCAGTTGCCAGCTAGATGCAGAGGGAGCAGAGATGAATGTGCCGTGATAATAAAGGTACCACCACATGGAAGAGTGTAAATAAGGAATATGGGTTAACTTAAAATGTAAGAGCTAGTTAGTAACAAGCCTAAGCTATTGGCCAAGTGTTTGTAATTAATATTAAGCCTCTGAGTGATTATTTGAGAGTAGATGTAGGACAGGAAAACACCACCTATAATAACTCCAGTTCTGGGCTGGATGGCTTAGCAATTAAGAGCATTTGCTGCTCTTCCAGAGGACCTGAGTTCCTGGTAATTACATTTGGTGGTTCACAACTCTAGCTCCAGCCCCAGGGGATCCAATGCCCTGTGTGCACAGACACACATATACATATGTATTGGTGAGGGTTCTCTGGAGAGACAGAACCGATAGAATGAAATATATATATTTCTCCTTACGTTATGCCTAATTTCCAAATTTATTAGAGTGGCTTACAGGCTGTGGTCCAGATAGTCCAACAATGGCTGTCTACTAATGGAAGGTCCAAAAATTTAATATCTGATCAATCCACAAGGCTGGATGTCTCAGCTGGTCTTCAGTACCTGCCAGAATCCTGAAGAAGTATGATCTAATGCCAGTAAAGAATGGACTGACCAGCACAGGGAGAACAAGCAGACACAGAGCAAGAGCTTCCTTCTTTCATGTCCTTATACCGGCTGCCAGCAGAAGGTGGACCCCAGATTAAAGGTGGATTTTCTCATCTCAAAAGCTCCAGATTAAAAGTGGCTCTTCCCACTTCAAATGATTTAATGTAGAGAAAAAGCCCTCCCAGGTGTACCCAGCCGCTTGGGTTATGGTTAATTCTAGAGGTAGTCAATGTGACCATCAAAGAATAGCCATCACAAGTTCACACTTTGTCAACCTGACACACATTCATACATCCTTATGTCATGCTTAATTTCCAAATGAAAACAATAACCAGAGCCAAGCATGGTGGCACACACCTTTAATCCTAGCACTCCAGGAGCAGAGGCAGGTGGATCTCTGTGAGTTCAGGGTAGCCTGGTATACAAAGAGAGTGCCAGGACAGCCAGAGAGATTACACTGAGAAACCATGTCTCAAAATCAAACAAACAAACAAACAAACAAAAACAATAACCAGGTCAAAATTATGTCTAACATGATATAACTATTCTATGTACATTTACAAACACATTATATATTTAGAATAAGTGACAATGTCCCTTGAGGGACATTCTTTTGGTATTTTAAAACTTAAATATGATAACCACTGATACTTTATTAATCGATGTTACATTACATGATAAATATCTGTTCAAACACATACTTAACAAAATATGATGGAAAAACTCACGTCAAGTATAATCCTTGTTTCTGCAACTGGTCACATGGCCTTAGCTGGTATTTATTTTAACCACCTTCCTCTATGACCCATTCCATGTTTTCTCTTCCTTAGCAAGCACTTCATCATGTCTTGGTTCTTTTCCTGGAGGAGTGACACATTCGATCATTCCCGAAGGGTCTGTGCCCTTTGTCATCCTGCCTGATTAGGCCATTGTAGTGTCCCATTAACTTACATCACAGGACATGGTAGCACCAAGAGATACCCTGAAAGATCTCCTGCTCTCCAGACATAACCTTTCTTCATCATGGAGAAGCAATCTGACTTCCTCTTGGTAATATGGATCAATCACCCCTGCTATTCCTTTCTTAGTCTGTTGGGTTAAGGGCATCAGAAGCCCAAAGTAGCCAAGGCGAAGTGAAGTCTGAGCTTCCAGCTCAATGGAATGTTTGTGTCTTTTGGCAGGAGCACTACTCACTCTGGAACTTCTAGGCCAGCAGAACTTAAGGTTGTGGGGTCAGGAAGCAAACATTTTCCTAGTGGGTCCCTTGGGGTGATAGTGAAAGGAACCATTCCATTTTCTGCCCCTTGTTTCCTGGAAGTGGCTGTGGGGGAAACTGTACCATATGTTGGATTCAAAGCACATACCACCTTCTGGGGACTCCCGCCCCAGCTCTCTAAGCTGCTGCCACCCAATTAATTGGCAGTGTAGTGGTTTCTTCAAAAGGCCATTCCATCTTTCTATCAGGCCAATGGCTTCGTGATGGTGGGGAACATGTTAAGAGCAGTGGATTCCGTGTTTACAGGTTCACTGTCACACTTCTCTGGCTGTGGATTGAGTTCCTTGGTCAGTAGCAATACTGTGTGGAAGGCATTCTGTAAGTCCATGGATGGTGGTTTTGACAGAAGCATTACATGCAGGAAAGGCAAATCCATAACCCGAATAAGTATCTACTCCAGTAAGGACCAAGTGTTGCCTTTTCCGCCAAGGAAGTAGTGCAATGTAGTCAACCTGCCACCAGGTTGCTGACTGGTCACCCTGGGTAATGATGCCATATTTAGAGCTCAGTGTTGGTCTCTGCTGTTGGCAGATCTGGCACTTAGCAGCAGCTGTAGCCAGGTCAGCCTTGGTGAGTGGAAGTTCATATTATCAAGCCCATGCAGAACTTCCATATCTGCCACCAAGGCCACTTTGTTCATGGGTCCATTGGGCCATGACAGGAAGGGGAAAGAGGCTGACTGTCCACAGAACAGGTCATCCTATACACTTGATTAATGAACTCTCCCTCTGCTGAATTCACCTTTTGATGAGCATTTACATGAGAGGCAAGTATCTTCCCATCCTTCACCCATTTGGAGAGATCTATCCACATACTTCTTCTCTAGATGTCTTTCTCTTTCCAAGTCCCTGACCATCCAGCCAATCATTGAATGATTGCACATTTGGCCATTTTCCCTTCCAAACAAAATGCATGGTCATGTGTACTGCCCAAATTTCTGCCTACTATGAAGATTTCCCTTCACTGGTATCTTCAGGGTTGTCCTACAAGGGGGCTGTAATGCTGCAACTGTCTACTTCCAGGTAGTATGCATGACATGCAGAACCATCAGAAAAACAGGCCCTAGTCTTCTCTTCCTCAGTCAACCGATCATAGGGTACACCCCATGAGGCTACAGGTACATGCTTGGCAGCAGACAGCATTGTAATAGGAGTAGAAACCATAGACATTTGGGCAACTTCTTTCTCCTCCTCCTCCTTCTACTTCTTCATTTTCCTCCTCCTCCTCCTCCTCTTCCTCTTCTTTTTTGGTTTTCCAAAACAAAGTTTCTCTGTGTAGCCCTGGCTACCATGGAACTCTTTCTGTAGACCAGGCTGGATTCAAACCTCAGAGATCTTCCTACCTTTGTGCCAAAGTGCTGTGATTAAAGCTATGTGCCACCATGCCTGACATTTGGGTGACTTCTTCATATAACTTACTTGTGACTTCAGGACCTGTTTAGGCCTGATCATGTTCAGTTTCCACTAAGGCCTGATAGCAAGCCAAGAGCTGTCTTTCAAAGGGAGAATGGTTGTCTGCAGATGATGGTAGAGCCTTGCTCTGAAATCCCAGAGGTCGATTCTGTGATTCACCTATAGTGGCCTGCCAAAGGCTTCAAACAGCATCCCTGTCACTGACACCTTGTTCTAGTCACTGTTCTATTGATGGGAAGAGACACCATGACCAAGGCAACTCTTATATGAGAAAGCATTTAATTGGGGGCTTTCTTATAGTTTCAGAAATTTAGTCCATTATCATCATGGCGGGAAGACATGGTGTATGGAAAAGGAGTTGAGAGATACATCCTGATCTGCAGGCAGAGAGGTGAGGGAGAGACTGGGCCTAACATGAGCTTTCGCAACCTCAAAGCCCACCCCCAGTGAAACACTTCTTCCAACAAGGCCACACCTATTCCAACAAAGCCACACCTCCTAATCCTTTCAAAAGTTCCACTCCCTGGTGACTAAACATTCAAATACTTGAGCAGTATGGGGGCCATTCTTATTTAAACCACCACACATTTCAAGTACCATCTGGTCTACTGGATCATATGGTCCAAGTGGCAGAGTAGCCTGGACCTATTGAAAGTCTTCTCCTTTTCCAGCCCCTCCCCCTTAAAGCTAGCAGCTTTCTGAGCCGCTTGGTATATGTGCAGGAGTAACACACCTAAGTGAGGAATGCGCTGTCTCCAGAATTCAAACAGGCCCACTAAACATTGTGCTTCTCTCTTGGTGGTGAGAGGGGCCAGCTACAATAATTTATCTTTTACCTTAAAAGAAATATCTCTACATGCTCCACACCACTGGACTCCTAAGAATTTCACTGAGGAGGTAGAAGGCCCTTGAATTTTGGTTGGATTTATTTGCTATCCTCTGATCTACATAAGTGTTATCAATAAGTCCAAAGTGGTTGCTACCTCCTGCTTGCTTGGTCCAATCAGCATAATGTCATCAATATAGTGCACCGATGTAACATTTTGTGGAGGAGACAGACATATGATCAAGATCCTTGTAACTAAGTTATGACACTGGGCAAGAGAGTGAATATATCCCTGAGATAAACTGTAAAGGTGTACTGTTGGTCTAGCCAGCTGAAAGAAAATTGCCTCTGGTGGTCTGTAGGGACAGGTACTGAGAAAAAGGCACTTGCTAGGTTAATAGCTGTATACCATGTACCAGATGTGTCAACCTGCTCAAATAATGACCACCACATCTGGTACAGCAGCTGCAATCAGAGTTGCTACCTGACTGAGTTTTCAACAGTCAACTATCATTGTAGCATGAATCTTAAAATGTCTTATTAATAAAAACAAACCTGAGGCCAGTTATTGGGGTGAATGCTGGAAGATCAGAGAAGCAGAACAAGCCACAGCTTCCTCACCTCGCCAGTTCCTCAGCTGATCCTGTTTTCTCTGACTGGAAGATTCTGAGTCCTCATCCAGAATGAATCTCACCTGAACTGTGCTGCTCCAAAGCCTAAAAGCTTAACCAGCCAAATGCTTCTAGTTTCTGGTCTTCACGCCTTATATATCTTTCTGCTTTCTGCCGTCACTCCCTGGGATTAAAGGCTCACTTCTTGGGATTAAAGGCACGTGTCACCAGGCCTGGCTGTTTGCAATGTGGCCTTGAACTCACAGAGATCCAGAGGGATTTCTGTCTCTGAAATGCTAGGATTGAAGGTGTGAGTGCCACCATTTTCTAGCCTCTGTATCTAGTGGCTGTCTGTTCTCTGACCTCAGATAAATTTATTAGGGTGCACAATATTTTGGGGAACACAATATCACCACATATCATCTTCCATGATCCATCTGTCTTCTGCGCTGGCCAGAGGGGAGAGTGAAAGGGAGATGTAGTACTGCCTTCTGCAGCTACTCCAGGATGCCATGCTGTTTTTTGTTTTGTTTTGTTTTGTTTTGTTTTTCCGAGACAGGGTTTCTCTGTGTAGCTTTGCGCCTTTCCTGGAACTCCCTTTGGAGACCAGGCTGGCCTTGAATTTACAGAGATCTGCCTGGCTCTGCCTCCCAAGTGCTGGGATCAAAGGCGTGCACTACACTGCCTGGCACCATGCTGTTTTTGATTCGTTATTTTCCCTGGCAGAGGCAACTCTAAAGGCTTTTCTTTAGCCTTTCCAACCACAGTAGCCCTTAATCTACAGGTCAGGGAACCAGTGTGAGAATCCTGCCAACTTCTAAGTGTATCTATTCATTCTAGGGCTGAGGAAGTAACCACAGGATGAGTTTGGAGACCCACTGGACCTACTGTGAGTTGGACTTACGATAAAATTCCATTTAGCACCTGACTTCCATAGGTCCTTACTTTAACTGGAGGGCCACACTGTTTCTTGGAGTCTACCTGAAGCAGTGTCAACTCATAATCAGGCTCCAATAGACCTCAGAAAGTCTGATTATTTTCTCTCCTCCAGTGTATAGCTACCCTTGTACAAGGTCAGAGGTCTCTCTGGGGGAAAGACTGGAGAAAGGCTAACAGTAAAACTTTTAGGTATTTTGTCAAGGTCCTTGCTCAGGAGAATTTGGCCATCCCTTCATTCAAGGGGTTCTGAGTCTATACACTGGCTCAAGTCTGGAAATTGGTTCATGGGCTGAGATTTCCTTTTGCCATAATCTATCCAATGGAGCCTTTCTTTCATTTGTTTGAAATTTTTCTGCTTACACAGATCAAACAAAAATATAGTAGGCTTCTTATCCTATGCCTGGAAACACCATAATAGATTAGTTAGTACTAGTGGTCCATCTGTGTCATAACACAATTAATAATAAATCTCGCTGGGCAGTGGTGGCACATGTCTTTAATCCTAGCACTTGGGATGAAGAGGCAGGCAGATCTCTGTGAGTTAAAGCCAATGTGGTCTAAAAAGTGAGTTCCAGGACAGCCAGGCCTGTTACATGGAGAAACCTTGTCTCAAAACAAAAACAAAAACAAAAACAAAACAAAACAAAACAAAACAAAAAAACCCACAAGTCTCTAAACAATTAAAAAAAAAATCCTCCAATTCTGTTGCATACTAACTCACCCTGAAACTCTTTTCTTTAGTGACGTCAAGAATCCTGGCTCCATCTGAGCAGAAGTCTCTGGAAAGAAGTCCTCAGGCTGCCACAGGTGATGCCTGCAGCTATGTCTCTGCCCTGAGTCCCATGGTTGCTAATACCACGACTCTGCTCTGACAGACTGTGTACCATCTGGGTTGGTCCTAGATGCTTGCTGAGGCAGTCAGAGGCTGGGGCTTTTCCTCAATAGCATGGACAGAGTAGGGAACCTTTGTGATGGAAATACATTTTTGAACCAGTATCTTTCAAAACTATGTGACAAAAAATTAAAAACAAACAAATAAGTAGAGACCACAGGTAGAGTTTAGGGATAGTGCAGTTGCCTAATGTAGTATGTTTGAGGACCTATGTTTAATCTTTAGCACCTCAACAATAAAAATATTCACAGAGAAAGAAGTGGGAGGGAGAGATTGAGGAAGAGAAGTCAGTGTGTGTCAAAGCCCAAAAAAACTAGAACTAAGATCTATAGAAGAAGCCTTGTATGTTTCTAAAGAGTGAGAGAAACCACTTAGCTAGTGTATTGACATGAGTCTATTCAGACAGGCTGCTGTAGGTTTTAGTCACAATACTAAGCACATGATAAACCACTAAAGTTTTAGTTTAGGGATTGACTCACCAGATTTGTTCTAGAGAACAAAAAGGAAAACAAACAAACAAACAACCAGCAAACTTTCTGTCTTTGGAAGGCAGCAAAGAGGAATACAGAGGATGATGCCAGTGGAGATTAAAATGGGGATGAAAAACAGTGTGAGGAGCCAGGTAAATATTTAAAAGGTAGACCCAACATCACCAGTGAGTGACAGGATGTGGTAAGCGCAGGACCATGGAGAAGGCTCAATAGCCCCAACTCTCTCTTTCGAGAAGGTTCCTCTCCTGACTTGGAAACACCGGGGAGGGGCAGGGGATGGAGGATAATAAAGACTTTCCTTCAGGACTCACTGTCTCATAGGTCTCTGTGGAACTTGTTAGTGGACATACTCAGAAACGCTGTTCTGGGTCTGGGCTTGGGGGCTCACACCTACTATCCCAGTACTAGGGATACTTAAGGCAACCTAGGTAGGCTACAGAATGAGACTTTGTTTAAAAAAGAGTCAATATATCTTCCTGGGGTTGTAAATTTGGCAGCTCAACCCATCAGTTACAGTAGCATCTCCCAGATTACAATGATTTGACAAGAGGAGCTGTGGGGTGAGAAGATGGTTTAAGACAAAGTTCCAGGAGAAAGTAGCTGGATATTGTGAAAGCCAGTGGCAGGGTGTTGAAAATACAATCAATTATTTTTTATATTTTGGGAAGGTCATTTGAAAACCACAGAGTGACTTATAATGAGCAATGTCATCAAATCACTGGTGACTCTGGCTGAGACGTTTTGGTAGAGTGGTGTCAGCAGAAGCCAGTCGGGAGGAAGAGTGCCAGACAGTATTCAGATCCATTTGAGGTTGATGACCGTGAATTCATAGACCATGGAGATGTGCAATTTAACTCTAGGAGCTCAACAGTCCTTGCCCAGGCACACACAAAAAAGGCAGATGGCTCCATTCATCCAGGACTGGGATTTTGCCAGCAGGCTGTGGGAGGAAAAAAGGGAGTCAAGGGATTTTGGCAAGTCTTATGGACTTGATGGATCATGGAAGCTAAGCAGGACAGGGAGAAAGCGAAGACAAGAGAGAAGATGTCAATCAACTGCGAGGGCAAGGACAGTGTGGGCTGTAGGAACATGGTTGTAGGGAGTAGGTTTCTAGGGCAAAGCAGTTGACACTGGAGTACAGCCATAGGAAGCCAAGGAGAGGGTGTGGAGACTCTGTGTGGCCAGCTTCAGGGCTCGTTTCTTGTGCTTTGCTGATAGGATCGACGTCTACTTTCCAAAAGTCCCTACTGAACAACAGTTATATAGTTCCAATGGAACTTCTGTTGACAGTAATTTCATGAATAATACAACACAGCATGAAACGTCAGTTCTAGTAACATAGGAGCCAGGAGTTTCTCAAAGGTAATTGCCATGGTTTTATGTTTAAGATTTTGGAGTGTCCTGTTCATTTTGGTTGTCACTTTGGTTCCTTCAGGTATTTAAAGAGTTTAAAACAAAACCATATTATCTCCATATTTACCAGGATTCTGGTACCTGAGATGCCAGCTGTTGAGCTGTGCTCCTTTGGAGAATGGACATTACTGGCAAAGATTTTTTTTTTTTTAACGTCTTTAGTTTGAGTTTCTAATCTGAACTTCTTGTTCAACCATCCATCATTTATCACACAAACCCTCAGCTGGGATTGGTAATCAGCCTTTACTTTGCCATCCTCTCTATCCTACTGGTCTCAGACATAGACTGCCTGGATTTTCAAGTATTTTCTAATGTCTGCTTTTCCCTGGCCAGCCATACTCAACTGTTGTAGCTTATCTTGTCCAGTGTGCCAGCCATCTGACCTGATGGAGTTGAGAGACTACAGCTCAGCTCCAGCATCTGTCACAGCCCACACTGGGCTGAACACCACCGTTCATCATTGGTATCTGGAATTCCTTGCTCAGACTCCTGCTTTCCATGTTTCCACCAAGAAAACTACAATAATGGATTAGTCCCAAGATAGAGCATATAATTCTCAGGTTGTTTTTCAATGTAGAGGCTGTTAAACTGTAACTCTTGAGATGAAGGGAGTCTCTCTGAAATAAATCAAACCAAACCAACCAACCAATTAACCAACCAACCTAACTAACCAACCAACCAATTAACCAACCAACCAACTAACCAACCATCCATCCATCCTGTGATGATGTTAGTACTTTTATGATTCAGTTACCTCTCGATATTCATACTAGCTTGAGACCACACCTTCAAACAGGAGAACCCTTTGGAGAGGGGAGGGCATTTCAAATTTAGAATGTTATAAGACCCAAAAGATCATACCCTGCACATATTTATCACTGAACCTGGATGCCAAAAGATGGTTCAAGCAAAACTATAGTTTGGGAATATCATCATTATAATTTATTATTACATTTCCATTATAAAATATCGAGGGACATGAAACATAGAAATATAATTTTAAAACATAAATATAATCTGCTTAGACTTTTTTGCTTTACTTTTTGAGACAGAGATTTTTCTTTTTTTGGATTTTAATGTATTTATTTCCTCTTATTAACAGCAGTGGCAACATTGGGGTGAGGGTTAGTACAGCTAAAAAAAAATAATGACAAAATGACTATTTTAATATTTGCAATTTACCTCCCCATGTAAGGTCACTTAATCTAATCCTTTCCTCTCAGATGAGAACTTTTCTTTATTTTTTTTCATTTTTCTTTATTAAGAAATTTTCTATTCACTCCACATACCACCCACAGATTCCCCCCTCCTCCTTCATCCCACTCCCCCCAGCCCTCTCTCCCAAGCCACCCCACATCCCCAGATCCCCCAAATCAAGGTCTCCCATGGGGAGTCAGCAGAGCCCAGCACACTGAGCCTAGGTAGGTCCAAGCTCCTTCCCACTGCACCAAGGCTGTGCAAGGCGTCACACCACAGGCACTGGATTCCCAGAAGCCTGCTCATAGACCAGGGACAGATCCCAATCCCCCTGCCTGGGTGCCCCCCAAACAGTTCGAGCCAAACAACCATGAGACAGAGTTTTACAGTGTAGCTCTAGACGGCCTGGAGCAAACAGAGGTTAACTTGCCTCAGCCTCCAAAATGCTAGGGTTAAAGGCATGTGTCATCATAGTTTGGCTATTTTTTTTTTTTTTTCTGTTGTTATTTGATTTCTGAAATTGAGTCCACTGTAGTTCTGGCTGACTTTGAACTCTGTGTTGCTGATGACCTGATCCTCCTGCCTCTACCCCCCAAGTACTGGAATTGCTGGCATGTGTTACCACACACAGCTGGAATGCTACATTTTCAATCAGCATGTAAGAATGCAACTTGGTGACATGGTCTGCAGTCCCAGAACTCAGAAGACTGAGAAAGGAAGATCATGAGTTCAAGGCTGGCCTCAACAACAAAGTGAGAATCTTTCAATTCAATCTCCTTTATTTGCTCTTTGTGCTGGCTCAGTTTGGATATGCATAGTATGTTACTAGGGCCCTAAAGTAACAAGCAACTGGCATGTTTTCCCCCTTAGGAAAAAACCTCTTTGAAACCCAGAGAGAGTGATATTTAAATAATATTTTCTTCTTGCTTTTTTCAGAACTGTACAAGCTAGGAAAGGGTCAGAGGACCCACACAGTCAACAGAAGGTAGGTATGAGTTGGCAAATGCCTATGACACAGATTCATTTATGAGCTGGTTATGCCTCACCAAAATTTCATGCTTGCAAAGCTATGAAAGAGAAGAAAATGGGGATAGAGAAAAGGTGGGCTTCCTGGCCATTAGGCCTGCTTCTAGGATAGAGAGAGGAAGTTCAAGAAGTTTAAGATTATTCTCTGTGCATTCTTTATGGAATGAGCTCATGAAGTTGTTCTACAAAAAAAAAAATCTCAAGCATCTCCTCAAACACTAGTTAGTGAAAGACTTAAGTTGTGAGAGGTGTGAGCTCAGAACGCACCGCCACTAGGGTGCAGCAAAGGTTGTTCCTTCGGGTATCAGCGGGTTAGCATTTCACAGTTCAAGGTGAGCCAACTCCACTTTCAGCCTGCTGAAGTGCTTTTCTCACGCTCTCATTACAACCCCAGGAGGGGCATTCTACTCCTAGCCTGCTGTTGAGATGCAGAAAGAGTCCTGATGGAGCTCCAGGTAACAGTTCTGGGGGGGTAGGGCTGACACCGTGTTCTTCCTGGTGCTAATATTTGTGATTGGATAATTAGGAACAGAGAGCTAATGGTGATGAGACACGGGATCAGAGCTTACTGCTATGAAGAAATACCTGTTGACATCTTAAATTCTGGTATGCAACATTGATTTTTATAGCCATTTTTTTTTATTGTTGAGAAATGATTTTGTTGCTATTGCTGTGGGGAAGAGGTATAATAAAACACTAATTTTAAGTTGCATCTAATTTTAGAAAATTAAAATGCAAAAAAGTGTTCTGAATATTTAATAAAATAGTATATATAAATAATTCAAACAGCCATGGTGTGTGTGTGTGTGTGTGTGTGTGTGTGTGTGTATGCTCAGACATGTCCAATCTTATAGAGAAAGTAGTACAGTGGACAGGGAATTTACATGCTTACACCTTTGATCTTATGTCTTCCTAATTTTTCCTCTTCTTTGTCCATACCAAAATGTATTTATAGAGCATTTCCTTTAGGCCAGTCAATACTCAGTTGAAATTTCAGAGTAAAGTTTACCATGTAGTTTCCAATATATCAGTAAAGCTAGAGCAGCACTCAGAAGTTTCTCTTCTTCAAAAGTGTTAGAATATTCTTTTCTTTTAGAAAGAGGGCCAAGTTCAATTTTAGGTCAAATAGTAGTGGTGATTGGTAGAGGTGGCCTTTGGATTGTCTCAGTAACACTGTGGGGTGGGTGCATGCTCCATCCTAATAAATCAGCTCTTTCTTTCCTGCCTTGTGTATATTTCCCACTGCCAATGATGACCAGTTTACAGCAAGCAGGAATAAGGCTGCTGTGACCAGCATTTCTGAAGGGCTGAGAAACGACAGACTATTGTTAAAATGAAGAAGCTGGACTCGATCTAAAAGGTTTATTCATTCAGCAAACATGTATAGGACATCTACTATGTATCTTACCTTAAATTGCTTCTGAAAGCATTAAGATAAGAGGATAGAATTCAGGCAGAAACCAAGCAAAGCAAAATAAGACAACCCTTCCAAAAGATATCTATTAAGGCAGAGTCAACATTATGCGAAATGGATGTCAGTTGCTTGCCCAAACCCTTTTTTTTCTGGCTTCCTTATATAAGGTTACCATGGTGAGGCTTTTTTTTTTTTTTTAAACAAATGTTGCATTACTGACTCTTGATAGATATGAAACTATTGTTCAGACAATCACAGAAATCAATAAACCTGGGTTTGTGGAGGTCAGAAACCCCAAATAGTCCCAAGTGGTGGTCACTGTGTAGTTGTATCTAGCTTTGTGTAGTTGTGTCTCACATTGTAATAAAGTTGGTCAATGTAACCAGTGATGTACTCCCACTTACTTTCCCTCTCTCTTGGATCAATAGCTCAGGAAGTACCAGATACCACTGTGTGAACAGGGAGGTCTAAGTGACAAGGAACCAGTTTCCTGCCAACAGCTCTTTCTTATTAAGTCCCTTAGATGAGGATATCATAAACTTTTTCCATTTGTGATCTCTTTTTGCCTGAAAAATTCTTCTGTAATCTTGGGTATATAGGCATAGAAAGTAACTGTACATAGCAAACATTTACCAATAATCAACTAATTAAAACAATTATTTGGTATATGAGTAATTTGTTAAAGGTAAAAGAAAATTTACCAGTCAGAAGAATGCACTTGTTTGTTTTTGCACAAAAAATTAGATCTTGGCTGAATATTTGATACTGCAGGATATGCAAAGAATAAGGTAAATGTGGGAGTCTGTTGGAGTCCAGCTCCAACCTGTCGAAGGGTTCTTGGGAGGGAGGAAAGAAGAATGAGGAAAGTATTAGATAGAAATACAGACATAGATGGAGAGACAGAGACACAGGATAACTTCAGGAGGGCCCTGGGTCCAATACCCAGCCGCCTCAAGGTTTATTCCAAAAGGCTTTTTATAAATGCCAAGGGGAGTGGCAAAAGATCAAAGCAACATACAGGCAAGTGTAAACCCTTCCAAACACCTGGTAACCATGCCTGTGGCCAAATCACCCCATTATGCAGCCCTGCTGGGTAAAGCAAATTCAGATTCTCTGACCTTGAGTAAGGTCTTACTAGGAAGCCTCTGTGGAACTCTACAAGTCAAATAAGAAAATCCTTTTCAAAGATATAAAATAGAGAGCCCAACATTACACAAAATGGATGTAGAACATCTTCAATGTCTTTCAGAGTTGGTCAACAGTATGATTTTATAGTTGCTATTGCTGAGTATTTCATTTTACACAAAAAAATAGCACAAAATGTCAGAAGTATATTTTAGGTCACTTGAGGAATCATTGGAAATTCTGTTTTAATCTGCAGCCAAAATTAATTTAATAAACTTTTAAGTGAAATGCAAGTCAGCAACTCAAATAGCAGTTTTAAAAGTGGAACACTCTAATACAACACAATCCAAAGATGGACTAATTTGATTCTTGCATGTTGAGGAAGGACAGGAGGAAATGATTACAAGTCTTTGTTTCCCATAATTAAACCACTATGTCCCTGCGATGGTAGAAAACCGTATGTGTACAGTAAGAGCACCGTAACTCATACCACCCAATAGGCTTGGATCTGGCCCATGCCTAGGTCACATCCCTTCGCACTACATGGCATGTTGGCATGCACAGTGCAAGGTGCATATGTTGTATATTCAGAAATGAGGCTGGAGTGAAGTTACATGATACAACACAGGAGGGCAATGACAGAAACACCTGGGATTCATTACACATTTGATCTTGAACGACGTTTTGATGTTGCATGCCCAGAAAACCTTTACTATTGCCGAAGCTTTCTTGCCCCTCCACAGTAGGTTATACTATACAACCTATACCTGGACAGGAGCCACAGTCTAATAAGCTGTCCTTTAGGTGACCACAGCCTCTGGGGACAGTTCTCATGACAACCTCAGGCAATGTCTTGAACAAGGTCCATAGTTAACCGTCTCTTGGAGTTGGGACTTCTAAAAACTGAGGTAATAAACATTTGTCGTTTTAAGCCTCTAAATTAGGAAGTTCCTTGTCACACAGCTAGTATGAGCTTGAAATGATGTCAGACTAGAAACATATAGATGTTGCGGGGCACACAGGCATGCTTACAATTATGCATGGTTTATTTACAATCAACACGGGTGGAGTCTGGTCTAACGAGTTTTGTTTAATCCACAATAGATGTTGGGCATAAATCTAACTTGGTAGTGGGGCAAGGGAAGCTGCCCCTTATTTTCTGTCCTTAACTACTGGTCTATTTTCTAATTTCTCTAATCCTAATTTTTTTCCTATTATTTAAATAATATTGATGAACTTAATACGAATTAGGGCGTAATGTCCAAACTTTATTTAATTGTGTAAGTGAGGGCTTTACAGTAATGAATTATGCAGGCAATAACCTAGTAAAAGAAAAACATTTTAAGAATACTTCACTATTTATTTATCTTTCCCCTTTTATGTGTGTGTAATTATGTCTGAGTAATTCATGGATAAGCATAAGAAGCATTATTCGTATGTCAAGTGACTATGTTTTCTTTTCAATACTGATAAAAACAATGGTATTATTACAGGCAATGACTTTAAAAAAAAAAACAAATTGAAATAAGGTCTCTCTGTGTAGCCTGGGCAGACTTTGAACCCACAATCCTTCTGCCCGGTTTTCTGAGTGCTGGAATTCCACCAGCTAAATGGTGTCTGTAATTGGACATAGAAGTCCAGTTTTGTGAGGCATCTTTTTAAAAGGATTTTCAAGGAGCCATTTGGGCCCTAAGCATGGTTTACTGTAGCAACTAATGGTGCCAGCCTTGGGAGACAAAGAGACATGCAGAAATTTGTAGAGACGGCTGTTACAGAGTCAAGAGGATGGCTTAACCTGGGTCTAAAATTTAGTACTGATCTGAGCAGAGTGCTCAGAGTTGATGTGGTGTGTGTGTGTGTGTGTGTGTGTGTGTGTGTGTGTGTGTGTGGTGTTTGTGTATGAGAGAGAGAGAGAGAGAGGGAGAGAGAGAGAGAGAGGGAGAGAGAGAGAGAGAGAGAGAGAATTTGGAGAGAACTATTGATCCCAATATGTTATTCCCAACTTCCAAGAATGCTTCCCAGTATTCACCCCCACGCTCAAGGCAAATACCTTGAAGTTCTCCTTATCTTCTTTCTCTCAAACCTAGTATCTCACACTTACTATGCCAACAAATCCTGTCAATCAAAAATAAAAATAATATATACAAAGTAATAAGAAAATTAAAGAAATTCAAAATGTGCACAGAATCCAGTGACTTTGCATTACCACCAGTCATGCCTGAGTCCTTGTCCTTTCTCTTGGATGTTTATTCCTGTTCAACTGACTGGACTCTCTCTTTCTGTTCTTGAATCCTGCAATCTACAGAGTAGCCAGGAAGTGATCCTTTCAAAGAGTGGATCTACTTAAAATATACCTCTACTCTGAGTTCCAAAGGGAATGTAGTTTGGTCCTCTGTAAGGGCAGCCACTGTTTTTAACAATGGATCCATCTCTCCAGCCCCAGTATTCCTATTTCTAATGGACACTTGTGCATACCGTGGGGTGGGGGGTAGCTCTGCCGTTTGTGTACAGTGCACCATGACCAGACCAGGACAATGAGGACATCTATCATTGCAGACACTGATTATTGCTTTGTGTGGGGAAAACTGACCATCCTTTGAAAGAGCAATCTTCACCTACCCCACTTATGGTCAACCATAGTTAGTCTACTCCACTAGAACTCCAGGCTCTTCCGCTCTTACTCAGCTACACCCCCGTTGGACTAGAGTTTCTATCCAGTCTAGAATCCAGTCATCCAAATAAAGAGTGGTATTTGACATGCAGAGCTAGGTTGCTGAGTTCTAGCCACCACCTCCCATGTGGTGAAGTTCTTCCATACACAACCTGTCCTCAGTCATCTTTCACGCTTTCAGCGAGAGACCTGGCAGGGGCCTTCGACCCGTGGCCTCAACACTAGCTCTTACAATCATGAATTTTTTTTTTTTTTTTTTTTTAAGAAGTAAAAAGAGTGGAATTAAGCTCAGACATAAACTTAAACAAGAAAATCATGCAGGTGAGACACCTCAGATAGGACCTATCTCCAGATGCCCCTCCTCCTGTGGAAGCTCTTGCTTTCCAAATCTGGGTCAATCGATGGATAGTTCCCAGGGGCCAACAGGCAACACTCACCACCAAAGCTGTTCCCTCAGTGTGGTCCTGCATTTGTCTTTTCTGTCAGGGTTTGGGCTTCCTGGCTTTGACTAAACACAAAGGGATTAGAAAGTATGTATCTGGCTTTATTTTATTTTATTTATTTATTATGTACACAGTGTTCTGCTGCATGTATCCTTGCATGCCAGAAGAGAGCACCAGATCTCATTACAGATGGTTGTGAGCCACCATGTGGGTGCTGGGAATTGAACTCAGGACCTCTGGAAGAGCAGCCAGTGCTCTTAACCACTGAGCCATCTCTCCAGCCCCAAAAGTATGTATTTGGAAATGAGTGACATGGGCAGTGTGTTGTGTGGGTCTCCTGGAGTACAAGGTGTCCTTTACAGCATTAAGAAGGGAGTGTCAGGAGAGGTGCCCTGTTCTGTGGAAACCGGGGAAACCTGCACCTGGGGTGACTTCATTGCATCATAACCTTACTGAACTTCCGAGGAGCAAGCATAATTCTCCCAGAGAGTTGTTGACCATAATCACTGTGGGAGTAGGAAGTGGAAAATTTAACAAATTATTTTAAAAGTTCAGGATTCCTATTGTTTTTCTAAAGTTACTGAACTTAGGCCTAAAAAGAATCTTTTTGAGGATCCAAACTATGAAAATATGTAACAAGAATGACCTCATAAGTGCAATTGCTGGAGTATTGCCAAAGAAAGAAATAAACAAAAGGAATAGCAGCATTTGGTTTCCTATACCAGACAGAAGTGCAGGCTGAGACTGAGCAAACAGCTTGATATACTAGCAAAGTCTTTTTTGTCTGAATGTGTAAGAGGTTGTCTAAAAAACTATCTCCAGATGGGCTGTGGCTCAGTAGCAGAGTACTTACCTGGCAGGCATGAGGCCCCAGGTTCAATCCCTGGCACTATGCAAATCAAACCAACCAACCAAACAAACAAACAAACACAAAAGCAACACCAAACAACACCAACACAACAAAACTCCCACACCTCACTGAGGACAGACTTTGATAAGAAGCCAGAGTGATGTTAGAAATAATGTTACCTCTAATTTTACTTCTAAGTAACAAAAAGCCAAGTGAATGTTAGAAACCCTATTGCTTTCTGAATAGAGTTCTGTTGGATATAGTTCTGGAAATTAAGAAACAAACATGATTGATAGAAGGAAAACGTATATTCAGGAAAGAATTTTATTCTCATTTCTTTCTCATAAAGATACCAAGGAAGATGATATTGGGTCTTTAGGGAGAGGAAGGGAGGGGAGGTAGGGGAAGAGGAGGCAGGGGAAGGAGGGGGAGGGGAAGGGAGGGGAAGAGAGGGGAATTCAATTACTGACCATAAAAACTACAGTAAAGGAATAAGGGCTTCCTTCAGTGGTTTTAGCATCCTTTAGGACAGTTTTGATGGTGGCATCCCCACAATCCCTGTAATACTGAATGAACAGAAGCCTGAGTGGCTGGGTTCAGATGAAGCTCCAATTTATAATAATGGATGGACAGAGAAAACATTTCTTTTTATTGTATAAAAGAAGCTATCTTTTAATAGTTTGGTGGATGGGTTATTAAAACTAAAGCTTTCAGTGATGTTTCAAGATGAACAGTCTTATCTTTCATTAGTTTAAAAAATGCAAAAGAGCATTCAGTGTCTATAATTAGTGTTAGGTTTAAGATGCTCCTTTAGGCCTCATGTTATGATGGAAGCTAACAACCTCGTGGACTTTGGGGTGTGCAATTAAGGTCATTGGAGGTCATTTGGGGTCATTTGAGGTCATGGTGCTGACAGGTTTGTGCTGCTTTATCTAAATTCCCATTAGTTTCCTGAGACTAATGACACAACATGAATCCACAAGACTGGACTGATCAGAGAGTCAGAGGCAAGGCCTTGGCCTTGCACAGGAGCTCACAAACTGAATTAATTGATTCCCACAATGATTTGTATAGCTACCATTTATGACACGCCCAAAGATAAAGCCTTAGTATATTTCCAGCAAATATGAATTTTGGTTTATCTGAAATAAACAAACAAACAAACAAACAAACAAGAAAAGGCCCACCATATTCCAAGAGTGAGATCTACATCCTGCACAATTTCTGAACTGACAATTGACAAATTGACAATTTCTATACCACGCCTTTTAAAATAAACATATAATTCTCATATACTGTCTTAGGCTTTTGCCTTTCTTTCTTTCTTTCTTTCCTTCCTTCCTTCCTTCCTTCCTTCTTTCTTTCTTTCTTTCTTTCTTTCTTTCTAGGATAATATAAAATGAAAAAATGTTTAATTAAAGCCATAAAAGAAATAAAAAGATTAAAAACAGAGAAAAAGGACAATAGTAACCAATACAAAATAGTAATAAGCTGACAGATTGACAGATGTCAAGCTTTTGTATCAATAATCTTTCTATCAAGTCTTCTGCAATGTTAGGTTCACATATGAAGAGCTGTTATGTTTGATACGCTCTGATAATCATCATGCAATGCTCCTTGTCTTACTTGGTGTTCTATTGCTGTGAAGAGACACTATGACCATAGCAGCTTACAAAAGAAAGCATTTGATTGGTGCTTGCTTACAGTTCAGAGGTTTAGTTCATCTTTTTTTTTTTTTTTCATTTTTATTTATTAAGAAATTTTCTACTCACTCTACATAACACCCACAGATACCATCTCCTCCCTCCTCTCACCCACCAGTCCTCCCTCCCAAGCCATCCTACATCTCCAGATCCCCCAAATCAAGGTCTCCCATGGGGAGTCAACAGAGCCTGGCACACTGAGCCTAGGCAGGTCCAAGCCCCTCCCCACTGCACCAAGGCTGTGCACAGGCACTGGGCTCCCAAAAGCCTGCCCATGCACCAGGGACGGATCCCAATCCCCCTGCCTGGGTGCCTCCCAAACAGTTTGAGCCAAACAACAGTCTTCCATATTCAGAGGTTGAGAGGGTGCCTGTACTAGTCTACTCTGGTGACTGGTCTGGTGAATGCCCTAACTGTCATCATAGAGCCTTTGTCCAGTGACTGATGGAGGCAGATGCAGAGATCCACGGCTAGGTGCCAGGCTGATGACCAGCCACACTAGTGGAAGCCCATGAACTGTAGACTAGTGGCTGTGGAGCCCCCATGGGACCGGACTAGGCCCTCTGGATATGGAAGACGCTTGTTTAGTTAGGCTTTCGATTGCTGTGATGAAACACCATGAACAAAAGCTACTTGGGGAGGAAAGGATTTATTCTGCTTATACTTCTATATTGCTGTTCATCACCAAAGGAAGTCAGGACAGGTACTCAAACAGGGCAGGATCCTGGAGGTGGGAGCTGATACAGAGGCCATGGAGGGGTCTTGCTTACTGGCCTGCTCAGCCTTCTCTCTCATAGAATCTAGGACCACCAGCCCAGGGATGGCATCACCCACGATGGACTGGGCCATCCCCCATTGATCACTCTTTAAGAAAATGCCTTACAGCCCAATCTTATGGAGCCATTTTCTCAATTGAGGCTCCCTGCTCTCAGATGACTCTAGCTTGTGTCAAGTTGACATAAAACTAACTAGTATATGCACTTACTGAAAACTATTACTATTAGCTGCATATTTGGATATGCTGAGATAAATTTATGAAGCTTATTTGCTGTAGTCTCATTTTAAACCATGATGTTAATGTTGCTTCCCGCCCCCCAACTTTAAAAACAATTCCTGAGATGTATTTTTTTCCTTTTCCTTTGTCCTTTTCTATCTCTAGCCAACCAGACACAAAATTGCAAGTGTTATGTCTTTTGATATGATTGTCTACAAGTTATTGCAGCAGGTACAAATGCATTTTATATATATATATATATCTTGCATACAAGTTGATAACATGAATCAGGTTTTTATCTAATCAGAAGGTTAACAGAGCCAATGTAAGTGAAAATATCAGACTGACATATCTGGTAAGTAAAACAATAAATAACACCTGAAATTAGATTGCTAAATCATATGCAAATCTGGTGAGTGCCTCTACGCGGCAATAGACCCAGACTTGCAGAGCTAGCTCCTCTTCCGGTTAGAGATTATTTGTAGTCACTAGTCTTTACAATTTAAATAGCTAACTTCACAGGCCCTAAGTGACGGTCACCAGTACTCACTGCAGCTAGACGTGAAGTAGACTTGTTTACATGATCTTAGAACATGACAGAATTGGAGCCAAGGAGATGGCTTGTTCAGTCAGGTGCTATGAGGATCTGTTTGGATCCCCACCTATGTGAAAGGTGGGGGTGTTGGTGTGAACCTGTAGCCCCAGCACTGGTGGGGCCCAGATAGGTTGTTCCTGGTAGCATACTGGACAGCCCTGTCTAGATGAAACTGTGAGCTCCAGATTCAGTGAGGGACGCAGTCTCAAAATTTAAGGTGGAGAGTGATAGAGCAAGATACCTAGATCTGCAAGCAGACACACACACACACACACACACACACACACACACACACACACACTCATGACTGGGTTCTGATTATGTTTCCCTTTTGCTATGCCTTCATTTAATTCTATCTTTTAGCCATGCTCACTGTGCAAATGTTTTTGACTCACTTGTAATTTTGGAAGTTAATAGAATTACAATGTAGAGGAAAAATGTTGAAGACTTATGTTGCCTGTAACGTTATTCCCACCACCCCTAAGAAGAGACCCCAAAGGGTGGAAACTTGGTGAAGGCTGTACCTTTGTGGGTACAGCTCAGCTTCCTCTCTGATCTCCTGCCCTCACTCCCACGTCTCAGCATTGCTCCCATTCACGCCTGCCCTGGATGAACTGGTAATCGCCTTCTGTGGAAACCACTTCCCTGACCATAGGCGATACAAGATCATTTTCTATTGTTCAATCTCTGGGACCAATAATCTCTGTCATGACATTTCTGAAACTCTGAGTTACGCATGTTTGTCTATTGGGGTGCATTAACTTGACACTGTGTGATGAACACTGGACTCATAAAACAGACTTTTTTGTTATTCCATTTCTCACCCCCAATCTATTAAAAAAGACCCTCCAACAGTCAAAGGCCATATATTTTCCAAAGGGTAGAGGAAGATAAGCTTTTACCTAAATACGAAATATTTTCTGGGTTTCTGCTGTCATGTATGTGGGATGTTTACTCCCTGATCTGTACTGTTTCCCCTCTGCTAGCCTTCTAAATTATGCCTCTCTCAAATACTCTTGAGCTATCCTCCCCTTTCCAACCTCTTTGATATTGAAGGACTTGAGTAAACTTGGAAATAACCACACTTCTGAGAGCAAATGGGAAGGATCCGATTTCACATGCTTTACGCAGAAGGAAGTCTTCACTGAAGAATTTGTTCTCTTTATTCTCAAGTGTCAGCTCTTTTTTCTCCCAGAAAACGCAGAGGGAGTTTTTCTAGTTAAACATATATTGTGTTTGCTGAGAATTTGGCAAGACAATGGTAGAGAATTATGAGTTGAATTGTGCACAAAGATGTACTGGGATCCCAGTTCCCAGTGTTGTGGATGTGAGTTTACAAGGACATATAGAGTAAATGTAATGTACGATGAAGTGATACTGAATTAGGGAGGACCCCATACCAACGTGAGTGCTGTCCTTTTATGGGAAGAGGGGAAGAAACACAAACACAGTCATAATTGCAAGGATGTATATACAGTGTGGGTGCAAGGGTGTATGTAGCACACAGGTGGCCATGTGGACATGGAGGCAGAGAATAGAATTAAGTTGCCGCCGTCAAGCCAAGGACTACCTGAGACTACAAGGGTAGAAGAGACAAGGAAGAATTGATCCTCCCTTAGATGCCTGGGAGGAAGCACACCTCTGCCAGCACCTGGAATTTAGGCTTCCAGCCTCCAGGACTGTGAAGAAATAAAAGTCTGTTGTTTCAAGCCACCCAGTTGGTGATATATTGTTACAACATTGCCACCGTCCTATTAGGCACCACGAATGACATCTATCACATGATATTTATTGTGTCATTTGATTGACTGACTTGTGCATTCCACTAGAACATATATTCTAGAGTACAGATTTCTGGGTGTAAAATCTAGATCAAAGTTCAAGGCGTGTGACCCAGGGCACGTTGTCTGACTACCACCCAATATGTCTATGATTTTCTCAAATCATTACAATAGCCTTAAATGCTAGGTGTTACTATCACCACTTAAGGAAAGAGCCTGGGGAAACACAAAGAAGTCCACCATTTGTCCACAACAGTTCAGTTAGACTAAAAAATGTGTTTAACCTTTTATTTCAAAATAGGCTCAACTTTATAGAAAAATGACAAGAATACCGGGGATGTAGCTCAGTGGTAGAACACTTGTCTAGTATGCACAAGGCCCTGGGTTCCATCACCAGGACTAGAAGAAGAAGGAGGAGGAGGAGGAGGAGGAGGAGGAGGAGGAGGAGGAGAAGAAATCACAATGAACTCTCACATCTCTTACCTAACTTCCCCAATTTTTACTTTTTTTTTTAAACAATATTTTCCATCATTGGCTTATTTCCATATATTATAATATATTTTCACTCTATAAATTTCTTGTTTTGTATTGATTATATTTTCATCCCTTTATATGTATATATTCTATGCATATTACATATTATATTTAAATACATTATATTTTCTGCTACCTCAACAGACTATGACCATGGAATTGAGGGAATTTAAGGTTGATATGCTATTATGTTTCATTTAAAGTGTTCTACCACTGAGGTAAATCCCAGTTCCATTGTATTTTTTAGTAAGAAATTTATGTAAGAATAACACACACACACACACACACACACACACACACACACACACACACACACACATAATAAGTTCATTGCCTAAGGAATTTCTGCCAAGTAGGCATACCTTCCTAACCAACAAATGGTTCAGGAAATAGGTCATTATCAGTGACTGTGAGCCTCCCCACCCCTTACCCCATCCCACTCACTTCCTCCTCCTCAGAGGTAATTATTACCCTGACTTCTCTCATCCTAAATTGCTTTTGCCTGCTTTTGAACTTTATATAGATGGAGTTATATAGTATAGTATGCACTATGATGTTTGAAATAAAGCCTGGCTTCTTTTACTCAATATTGTGAATGTGAGATCCATTGTTATTGTTGGTGTACCTGTAATTTGTTTATTTTTCATCGTTGTTGTTGTTGTTGTTGTGTGTGTGTGTGTGTGTGTGTGTGTGTGTGTGTGTGTGTGATTCAGGTGTGCATAGCATATGTGCACTTCTGCATGCAGATGTGTGTATGCTAACAGGGGCCAAGGGAGGATGCTGGTTATCCTGCTCTATCACTCTCCAAACAGAGTCTCTCCTGGAACCTGGAGCTGATGCATTTTTGCCAGGCAGCCAGCAAGCTTTGGTGATCCTCCTGTTTTCACCTCTGCAGTGCTGGAGTTACAGGTGCCTGTGAGACCACTCATTGCTTTCAGGGTTCTAGGATCCAGACTCAGATCTTCAGTCACACAGCAAATTCTCACAAGCACTGGACCATTTCTCCAGCCTCCATAGGCTATTTCCCTCTTCCCTGAATGACCACATCCAAGTTTATCTAACTTCTGTTGAGCATGGTGTGTGTAATGTCAAGTTTAGTACTTATTATATGGCAAAACCATTTATAAATTGATTATACACCATCTTCCTTAGGGTATGGGCACTCCAGAGGCTTTACATCCTTTATAAACACATACTACTATAATTCCCCTTCATTCTAGATATTCTGGTAGATGTGTATGTGTTGGTGGTGAGCAGAACACCATGGCATGTATATGGAGATCAGACACAGCTTTGTGGAGTCAGGTCTCTCTTTTACCTTCATTTGGGTTCTGAGAATCCAGCTAGGTCACCAGGCTTGTGGCAAGCACCTCTGCCTGATGAGCCATCTCGCTGGCCCAATATTTAAGTATTCTTGTGGCAAAAAAGGTGTACATTGTTTCAGCCATCTTAGGTTGCCATAGTAAAACGGCAAAGATTGGGAGGTAGACATAGCAGGAATTTATTTTCTGTAGTCCTGAAGGCTGGAGTCTGACAGCAACGCCTCCGTGACTTGGTTCTGGGGAGGATCCTCTGGCTTTCAGAGCACTGTCTCTGGTGAGTCTTCATGTGGCCTTCCTCACTGTATACATGTTGTGGGGGTTGGAGAGAGATGAAGGGAGAGAGAGAGAGAGAGAGAGAGAGAGAGAGAGAGAGAGAGAGAGAGAGAGAGAGAACAGAATAGTAATATCCTTTTGTAAAGCCATTAATCCAAGAGGATGAGGATCATCCCTCTAACTTCACTGGGCCTTAATTACTTCCCCCAAAGTTCACCCTCAGTCAGATTGAACTACAGTCAGATTGGGATAAGGGCTTTGAAACAGGAATTTCAAGGGGACAAGACAATTCCGCCCAGGTATGTATGAATGTGTCTCAGGCTTTATCTTTTCACTTTTCTGTGTCTCCTAGTTGATAACATGTGGAGTAACAGATTTTGTTCACATAAAAATAGTTTGCATTAGAGTCATCTTATCCTCCTGAGACCAGCAATCAGTGACTATTATCTGGGTTAGTTATGATGAGGGGTGAGTGAAAGGGAAGAAAGGAAGGATAATGGATAGAGAGCTGAGCTGGGCCGAGCTGCTGTGTGTTAAAGGGCCCATTTCTCAGAAGATACACAGGGAGTGCTGAATGTCTACCTATCGTGATCTATCATGCATATATCCTACCTACCATTTATCCACCCATCCATCCATCTATCATCCATCTGCCCATTCGTTATCTATTCAGCCATCTGCCAATCATCTAACTATCTGCCAATCTATTACTCTATTCATCCATAAAGCTTCTCTTTTACAAAGTGGATCAAATTGTTGCATTCCCATTTTTAACACTTGCCTGGGGAATGTATTAACAATCCTAAATGAAGTACATACTCACAAAACACTTTGATTTTGCAGGGTTTAAATTCATTAACTTTTTCTTGTTTGTGTTTTTAAGATAGGGTTTCTCTGTGTAGCCTTGGCTATCCCGGAAATCACTCTGTAGACAAGGCTGGCCTCAAACTCAGAGATCTGCCTGCCTCTATCTCTTGGGTGCTGGAATTAAAGGTCTGTGTCACCACCACCAGGTTCATTAACTTTTCTATGTTGTCTTACAAGTTTGATTCTATCCAACATATGACAGTCTAGCTTGTTCTAATTTTTTTTTCTCTTAGTTGTTCTCTAGAAATGATACCTTTAAAGCAAGCTCTCTCTATTAGTCCAGGCTGGCTTTGGACTCAGGATCCTTTTGCCTCCACTTTTTGAGTTCGGAGATTACAGGTTTGCACCACCATGTCTGGCTGGTAAGCACTCTTTAAAACAGTCTTCTGCGCCCATTTATAATTTTCCCCTGGCATGTGTCTAAGTTTAATAATAACAGTAAATTCGGATCACGGCTTTATGACCTGAAATACTCATCACTATATCAAAAGAATTAACCTGTAGTGTGATGAGCCAAACACTGTGATACACTGCTTCATATCCATCATTTTGTTTACGGTCACAACCCTAGGAAGAAGCTTGTATTCTTATCCTGCTTTTTCTAAATCATAAAATCTCAGATTGGAAGTACAGTTTAACTTGTCTAAAGTTGTACAGCTAATAGTGACTGAGCCATCCAGTCAAGTCTGATGGACCCTGAAAACCACCTTTACCTCTCCACCAAGAAACAATTCGACAGTAGGAAGAGGCACAGGTGCATTGTGACGTCAGGACCATGCTGTGTTATGCAGCCATTGACACTTTGGTACCCAAATCAGTTTGATTCATATTTTGATTTTGGATGTAAACAAAAGCGTGAGGTGCATGCATGGGTACATATATTGTGCCCTCAACTATGTAGATTAAACAAACCTATATGAATAGTCATTTACTCCTCCTGTTTTAGTGACAAAGTACCTTGACAAAAGCAACTTAAATGAGAAAGGGTTCGTTCGTGCTCACGGTTCTAGACCACATTCCATCATGGTGGGCGTATCGTGGTGGCAGGAGCTTGAGGCAGCAGGACCTTGATGGCAGCTGGTCCCAGTGCATGCACAGTCAGGAAGCAAAGTGAGATAAATGCTTGTGCTCAGCTCCTTTTCTCCTTTTGGTTCAGTCTGGGACCACAGCATGTGGCATGGTGCCACCCAGAGTGGGCTGGCCTAATTAGGATCATCCTCCACAGGCATGCCCAGACGCTTTTCTCTCAGGTGATCCTAGATCTCCTAAAGTTGACAATTCAGATTAACCATCACAATTCTCAGAGGGGAAAAAAATGGAATCAGTATATCAAATATGAATAATTCTCATGCCAAATATGGTTAGACTATCGATTGTCATTTTCCCATGGTATAATTTCTCTAATGAAAATGTACTGCTTTTATACTCAGAAAAAGAAGTGATGAGAAATCTTTAACATTTTTAAGATAGAAAGTATAAAAACTTGGTTTTTGTGATAAAAAGAATTAGTCCATTTAATCATGGCTATATCCATTAACACAGTGCAAACCATTCCATTTGTGATCTGTTTCTGAGGTGCCTGGCTATCAGATGCTCATGTACAAAGTCACATTCTCCTGATGCTGAATTCTCTTTCCCTATCTGCTGTATGTTGGAGATAAAGTAGAAAGTGTGTTTCTCGTCGGGAGGTTGGCATTTGAATGAGGCCGCTGCTTTTCTCAGCTTAAAGAAGATAAAAGGTGTTATCAAGTAATGTTTGCTTTCACCTCGGATGTCCGTCCCATGCCAACAATTGGAATTGATTGAACTCTGTTGCTTTCTGATTTAAGAGCCTAGCACTGGGGATCTACCCGCTCTGAATTTTACAAATCAATGGATAAACTCAAAACAAAAACCTGTTACAGGGCACCTTAATGTTTATCTGCTGGCGAGATAAACACTAGTTAAACAGACGTTTTGACTGAGTTTCACTAATAACACTATGAGATCTGTACTGGATGATAAAATTTTGCCTAGAACTTTACATAAAGATAGAACAAACATGGAGGAAAATTACTTAAAAACCTTTATCTTAAAAAACAAAAACATGCCCCCAATAAAACCCTTGTCTTGCTTGTAAACAGTGCACGGACATAATTGTACACAAAATACCAATACTTATAATTTAAAAAAAAGGTCTTCTTATTTGCATTCTTAATCAACTTTATTTCATATATCTACACAAAAAATCTTTTGTGAGCCTTTAAAAAATATTTATTTAAAAAATAAATTTATGTGCCTGTGTGCATATCTGTGTGAGTGCATGGCTCTTGTGTGTGGGTGCCCATAAAGGGCAGAAAAGGTCAGATTACCTGAAACTGGAGTCATAGGTGGTTGTGAGCCACCTGATGTGGTCGCCAGGAACAGAATTCTGGCCCTCTGGAAGAGCAGCAAGTTCTTTTAACTGCTGAGACAGCTCTCCGGTTCTATCTTTTGTGATCTTTGGTAGTATTTCATTACTGTCAATGGGATGCAGCACCCCAGGAAGCTCCTGAGAAGTTAGTACTTGATTAAAAGATATTGCTTCTTGAAAGCCTCAAGACCCTTGAACCAGGCAAAAAGAAATAATGCTACATAGCATTATGCATGAGGACTGCAAAGACTGCCCAACTGGTTAATTAGTCCCAACGTCACATATGAATTTTGGCATTCTATTTGGATGCTAGAGGTTTACTAAAAGGAATAAAATTAGAGGAAAAGTTCTTAAAGGATGATATTTACAGTGTCAAGATTTTTATGTAGAAAACATTAGTGGTCACATTTCAATCAGCAGGCCTTAGAGCCATCTATCTGGTGAACTATCTAGATCAACTCTTTACAAATCATTTTTGACAATGGACTCGCTTCTCAATTTGCTGCTGACCAACACTTTGAGGGAATAGAGTAAAACTGACTGACTGAAGTGGTAAGAAAATGAAAAGAAGACCTGGAGAACCAACTTGGAAAACATTGCTTTCAACGGATGTGTAACTGCTGTGAAGTTTTTGTAGACATTGTAGATTCATCTTATCAACATCTTGTCACTTCATGTGCCCCTCCCTGCCCCCAAGGATTGAATATAGGGTCTTGAAAATGCTAAGTAAGTGTCCTACCATTGAGATGTGTTCCTAGCCCTTTGGGTATTTTTTTTTTTGTTTTGTTTTGTTTTGAGACAGTGTTACATTGAGTTTCTCAAACTGATCTTGAACTCACTCAACGTCCCAAGCAGGTCTTGAACTCGTCATCCTCCTGCCTCCGTCTCCCATGTATCTGGTGGGATTGCACGCCTTCATCACCATGCTCAGACTCCCATGTTTCTCTTTCCCTGAACAACTCATACATCATTCTCTGACCCAAGCCCACGTGTTGACCCTTGTTGAACAGTACTGGCGTGGATTCCTTTTTCCTTTGAGTTCTATTGCTGTTTGGCCTCATTATCCAATCTGATTATGGAGTGGAATGAGCCTGAGTTCATTGACCTCATCCACACCTTGGAGAGGTCTGTGTAATTACACCTGTGTGGGAAAGATCTGCCTGTGGTTTCCTGATGCAATCACTGTCTTTAAAAACACAGAGACTTGTGTCCCCAGAGTTCAGCTGGCCTTGCTTTTACATGATTACTCTAGTGGATGAATGGCCGGGAAATCCCATGAGAACAGTCCCCCCAAGTGGGGGAAAAATCTCCCAGTGTTTAACAAGGCTGTGGATGAGACAGTGTGACACCATGTAAGGTGCTTATGGCTCACACAATTTTCAGGATTTAGCTGCCCCTGTTAACAGTGGGTAACTGTCATGGCTGGTGCAGGCAACTTAATCTCATTCATTTTATTTTCACACAGCCTCAAACAGCAATCTTTCAGGTTAGTTGGGATTTGGAATCCATTCAGACTCCATTTTGAAGCTATTTCTCACTGGTCCGTTCCAACATCCCAGTGAATGGATGCGGTCTGCAGCCAGGATCTGGGGCAGGAATAAGGTTCCACTTCTGGGTCTTTTCTAGCAGTGGTGGGCAAGGCTGGCTGCCAGGCTGCACTTGACATAGTCAGCATGGCAGGTGTTTCAGGTGATGGACAGCTGGCATCTCTCCAGCTGCTGCTTCTCCTGCTTCTTCTTCCCGCTGACAGGTACCCCGAGAAGGCCTGTCACATATGCTGGGGTTTCCAGTTTGTTCTTTGTGCGTGGGAGCTGCTGGGATTAATGCTCTCCCGTCTTCGGCTAAATACCACTCTTTCTGAAAAAGAGTAATATTTTTATTAATTATTTGGGAATTCCATATCAAGTATTTTGATCATATTTTCCTCCCAACCCCTTCCATATTTCTCCGTCATCACTTCCAATCCCTTACTCACCCAACTCTCGATTTTCTTCTCCCTCCCACCAAGTTCCATTTGGGTTGCCCAACTGCTCTTCGGAGTGGGACCTGCCCTGGAGTGTGGCCACATTCGCAGGGGCTACATTGTTAAAGAAAGCACATTCTCCCTCTTCTCTAAGCTATCAAATACCAAGGTCTTTGGCTGCAGGAGGAAGTTCATTCCCATCTCTCCATCTCCATGCTTGGACTTTGTCTGGCTAGAGCTCGGCGGGTCTTGTGTGAGGCCATACGCACAGCTGCTCTGCTGTGCTTGGAGAACACTGTTTCCCTGAAGTCATCCGCCACCTCTGGCTTTTACAGTCTTTCTGTTCCCTCTGCAGCAAAGTTCTCAGAGCCTTGGAGGGAATGTGCGTCATATGTCTCATATCTTCTGCATATTGACTGACCAGTTGAGGGCCTCAGTGTTAACTGCTCTTTATCCCAGAGGCCACTGGAGACTTTAACACCAGGTTGTCTGACTTTACAGGTTGGGTCTTGCCCCTTGCCTTGTTTCTTGTCTATCATACTCCCTTTATCAAGGCTTGGGAAGTAGGTGAGCCCCTCTAGCAAGGCTGCAGCTTCCAGGAAACCTAAGGAAGGGGTAGTGGATGCTGGATGAGATGTTGGGGGAGGATGAAGAAGGGTGAGGGAGCTTCTCTACCTAGATCACCTGGCCCTGGACATGGGCTTGTGTCCATGGAGTGAGAGAAGAACAGGGCTGAGATGAAATGGATTTACTTCTGTATGTTGTTTATGGTTTATCCTTTGTGAACCAGAGAACTGGGATGGGCCAAGGGGACAGTGATGGCTTGAGCTGGGGCTGGCTCCTTCCATGGTATAGTTGGGCTGAGAAGAACCTGGTTACTAGAAAGTGACCTTCAAAGGACCCCATAGTTACCTGCTTCACACATAGCCCTCCCTATCATTTGTGGTGAAAGATTTCATTCAGACACTCTCAGAGTTTGGCAAACCACTAAAGTCTGCTTGAGGGCTCAGCTGGTCAGGATGTATTGACACCTCCATGCACAGGGAGCTCAGATACATCACAAACACACCAGACACTGTAGTTACAGGGCCCGATGCTTTAGAACATGGTAACCACCCCTTTGAGCCCTGGAGCCTAACCCCAGTCTGCTCCATCTCCTCTTCACTGGGAAGGGAGGGGACAATGTGGCCATAATTTCAATTCCAAGTCACTCCTCAGCATCTTTTACATTCCCTAAATATCCTGGCTGTGTCTACTCTTGCCAGGGAACTTGGAAGCATCCATGAAATCTGTATCTGATGAAACTAATGTGCAATGTCTGGAAGTGAGGATAGTGGTTACCCCTGGAAGAGCATGAGGCCAGGTGCCATTCTGGGGGTGGGGTGTAAGATGCAGGTGCCATTCTGGGGGCCGGGCCTGAGGTGCAGGAACGGTTCTATTAATATCATCATGTTCACTTTGTGAAAGTCCACACAGCTGACGATTTGGCCACAACAATCTTAGTGGAATTTTCTTGGTATTACCTGGTACCCAGTAAGCCATAATAGTCGATCAAGGGCCTGTTGAGAGAAGCTGCTTCTCCCTCAGAGCCTCCAGGAGACACACAATCTTGTGGCATCCTGATTTTTGGACACTTGATCACTAGAATTGCAAGATGACACATTTGCTTTGTTTTAAGCCACAAAGCTGAAGGTAATTTCTTAGAGCTACACGAGGAAACTCATCTAAAGTTGTTTCAAAGGAAACAAATTCTTGTTGCGTGACTGATAGGTACTGGGCAGGTTCTAACTAAGCTGGGATTCCAAGGCAGATTTGCCTGCATTTAGAGAACAGGAGCCCATTAAGACCTATTTTTTTTTTCCCCATCCAAAATGTTCTTCTCTGCTAAGCTTGGTGCAACATTGGATTTCTGTAAGGAGAATTCTGGAAGTCATTAATTCGGGTTAGGGTCTTGTGTTGGTTGTTGAAGTTGGTGTGAAGGGGCCCCAAAATTGCTTGACTATACAGCAGCCATGACAGGCTTACTGGCAGGCAACACCCAGAACTAGGAAAAGCCTTAAGCTGATACTACCCAGGGATCTACCCAGGAGTGAGGAATACCTGACATCCCAAACATGCCAACCACTAGATAAGGTGGCCAGATGTCCTTGAATCTAACACACACCTATTTTTTGTTGTACACATACCCCTAGACAATTGTTAGCCAATCAGGGTCCTGGATCCTGGAAATCCCCTCATCCCAACCTCTGCTATGATAAAAACTCTGCCTTTCCTGAGTTCAGGGTTCTGTGCTTTCACTGCTGCTTTGGACAGACAGAGGGACCGAACCCCAGAGCTTGAAAAAGGCTCTTTGCTTTTACATGCGGGATGTGGTCTCCGTGGTGGTCTTTTAGGGGTCTCGGCGATCTGGGCATAACAGTAGTTTCCCATTGACTTTAATCACAGGACATGCTAGCAAGAGACGTCCTAAAGGATTGCTCTCCTGTACTCCAGACAGAATTTCCCTTACCTCTATGGCAGGGAAGCAATCCAGTTTCCCTTTGGTAATCTGACCAGTCACCCTTCCTAACACTGTTTTTCCTTTCTTAGTCTCTTGGTTTACACAAACCAGAAGCCCATTTGTCCAGGTGGAAGCCTGAGTTTCCAGTTCAAGGGAGTGTTTGTTGTGTCTCCTGGCAGGAGAAAGCCCCCAACCCTCATCAGAAACTAAAACCTCTAGAAGAGCCAACCAGTTAGCTCCCTCTGCCTTGTGGCTGTGTCTCAAGATGTGAACTCTCAGCTACTGCTCCAGTACCTGCCTGCTGCCTGCCATGATTGGCTCGGATTCTGCCCCTCTGAAACGGTAAGCACCAAACAAACTCTTTCTTCTATATGTTGCCTTGGTCAGGGTGTCTTTTCAAACAATAGAAAAGTAACTGAGCTAGGGTCAATGCCACACTGTCCCCGCACCCTTATTTGGCTACTAATGATCTGCCAGTTCCTGGTCAGAGCCCCCTGCTGTGTTCCAATGAGAGGGGGAAGGGAATGATTGTCTTCAGTGTTGCCACATTCATTTCTAATAAGAAATTACCTCTCAAATGACAGTCTATCCCTTTACTTTTGAAGACAAACCACGTGAACTGCTAAAATGTCAAGCTCTGCCCAATGAGAAGAAATTCTAAGGTGAATTCTCAGGACAGGTAAGATAGGGCTCAGAAGCCACTTGGGGGGAGAATGTTTGCCTGGCTATGTACTAGGCCCTGAGTTCAATCCCCACCACCACAAAAAATGAATAGATTAATTAATACAAAGTCATTTGTTCTTTGTGTTGGTAGTTTTTATTAACTTGACCAATTGCCTATGTCATATGGGTGGGCATGTCTTCGGGGGCATTTTTCCTGATTAATGACTGATGTAGTACTACCCCTAGGCAAGTGGGCCTAGGTTGTATAAGAAAGCAAGGTAAGCAATTGAGAGAGTCAGCCAATAAACGCTGTTTCTCCATGATTTCTCCTTCAATTACTGCTTCTAAATTCCAGCCTCGACTTCCTGCATCTCCTATGGTAGACTGTGACAGTTTTAAATCAGGGTTCATTTGAGAATAAATCATTCAGTGTGAGTAGAACTTGCTTTGCAGGGCTAGAGGTATAGCTTGGTTTGTATCTTAGCATTCACAAAGCCCTGGGAATAAACCAGGAATGGCAACACACTCCTGTAATATTACCACGTCAGGTGTGGACCGGATGGATGGGGGAGGATCAGGAGTTCAAGGCCGTCTTTGACTATGTTCAGAGTCGATGGCCAGTCTGGGATACAGGAGGCATTGTCCAAAAACGAAGAATAAGAAGAATAAGAGTAAGAAGAAGAGGAAGGAGGAGGAGGGAAAAAAAGAAGGTAGCTTAGAAGTAAAGAAGGCATAAAATATTGAAATATTCAGATATAACAGGCATGTCTTAACTGTTATGTATATGTAGGATGGGAACGACATGCAGAATGCCCCCCTATCCATTTTATTACACTGCTCTAAGAATGTACTGAGAATACTCCTTTAAACTGTGGGAATATATGTCTCTGTGATTGGGTAAATAAAGAAGGTGACTGGCCAATAGCTGGACAGGTAGAGGTTAGGCAGGATTTGTAGACAAAAAGAGAGCAAGAAGAGGAAGAGGAGGAGTCTCAGAATCACGAGGCCAAGTGAAGAGAAGGAGATGAACTTGCCATACTGAGAAAAGGTACCAAGCCATGCAGCAGAGCATAGGTAAGAAATATGGGTTAATTTAAAATGTAAGAATTAGCTAGTAACAAGCCTGAGCTTTCAGCCGAGCATTTATAATTAATAATAAGTCTCTCTGTGATTATTTGGGAACTGGATGGAGGGAAAGAAAAGTCTGACTACAGTGTATGCCGGTCATTACTGACTTGATGTCAGGTCAGGACTCATATCACCCAATTCTTAATCAGTCGCTGGTGTGGTCAAAACCTTACCTGTAAACTTGTCCACACCCAGTAGTGATGAGGTCAACCCCGTGGTTCCTGCTTATTGTGATCTGAGTTGTGCTTTCTAGACCTGGACACTTTGTACTGGAATATACAGGGTTCAAAAACCTCTTAGGTAAGCTGGGCGGTGGTGGTGGTGCACGCTTTTAATCCCAGCACTAGAGAGGCAGAGCCAGGCAGATCTCTGTGATCCGAGGCCAGCCTGGTCTCCAAAGCGAGTTCCGGGTAAGGGGCAAAACTACACAGAGAAACCCTGTCTCAAAAAATAAAACAAAACAAAAAAACCTCTTAGGTGTTTTTTTTTTTTTTTTTCAACCCTTCTAACAAAGAAAATTGCCCCCAGATTGTCTTGCTCTGGTGGCAAAAAAGCAACTATCTACCCATAGATAGAACCTCTATTTTCACTCCCTATGTCCCACCCCCACTCCATAAATAAATAAGGAGAGAGAGAGAGAGAGAGAGAGAGAGAGAGAGAGAGAAGAAAGGGGTAGGTGACTGAGTCCAAAAGTGAGGAGGTGAGAGGCCAGGCTAAGCTTTCCTTTGTAGGTCAGGGTGGGGAGGGGATGGGGAATTAGGTGAAAGAGACAGATGGAAGGTCCCTTGGTGGTGGGCAGTCATTTTCATGAAACAAGTTGAAAGGACCCCTGAGAAACCCAGTCCCGCTGGAGACTGCAGGCTGAGAATGATAGGACCTAGCCCTTTCCTTCACTATTAACACCGAGAGTTCTGTCCTTCACAGGTCCAACGCTGAGCTACAGGATTCCTTACAAGTTAACATCTCTCCTGGAGAGCAGGAACCAGGCAGGCCTGGACCTTTGCTCTGACCCCAGGATGAGGTCATCATAGACTTCCTGGTCCTGCCCCTCCGCCCCCTGCTCGCCCCCCACTTCTTCTCCCAGGTGAACTGGAAGCTTTTCTTTCTAGCTCTTCCTTCCACTGCGCCTGCGCAGCACCATTTCTCTGGGGATCTGTTTCATCCCTGCGGCTTTTCATTGCACTGGGCTGGGCTGAACAGCAGCCCAGAATGCTCTGGGAGGCGCAGCAGCAGCAGCAGCAGCAGCAGCAGCAGCAGCGGCCACGGGCCGGAATCAATTAAGCAGCTATTCGGTTCATGCTCTCAGTTAATGACATAGATGGGTTCACACTGACTTTGTTATATACGAGATCCCCAAAGAGAATAATACCTTATCTAAATGTTCATTATATTTTATAGTACAAAGACTACAGATCGATAATAAATTTTGTTCTGATATAACATTAGTTTCAGAAGAATTTCCCCTTTTTCTTCTTTCTCTATTGTGAAATCAAATTATAACCATAAAAAAAGTTTTCTTCTTATGGACTCTGTGAAGAGAACAATGGTATGTTCCAGAGGAATATTTTAACTTATTCAACTTATTGCCTGGATGAGTTTATACAATATAGAATTAAACATTCTATTCAGAAACTATCCTTGTATTGTTTTGGAAAAGTAACACCTCTTATGATGCTAAAGAAAGCATATCATATATTATTTAAGTGTAATAATTAAGTGTTTTTTTGTTTGTTTGTTTGTTTTTGTTGTTGTTGTTTTGTTTTTCGAGACAGGGTTTCTCTGTGTATCCCCAGCTGTCCTGAAACTCACTTTGTAGACCAGGCTGGCCTTGAACTCACAGAGATCTGCTTTCCTCTGCCTCCCAAGCTCTGGAAATAAAGTCATGCGCAATCACGCCCAGGTGTTTTATTGATTTTTGTTTTTAAAGGAGGTAAGTACGTCAAATATAGAAACACAAATGGAAAATAAGAAATGAAAATCAATGATCTTTTTACATACACTATCAAGCTGAATTAAAATGCGGTTACTCCGTCTACCCTTGAACAGTTGCTGAAGAAACGACCGCATAGATGTGCCAGAGAAGCTGCCTCTGGTTTTACCCGCTTTTACTTCGGTTAGCTTCCCCTCCCCTCAGAGGGAATGACTACCGTGAATTTAATGATCTCTTCATTCCGTGATTTGCATATTTTACTATGCATATGTGGAAACTCCCGTCTTATTTTGTACACTGCCATATCATTCTCCAGCTTCATCTTTAAATTCAGAATTTCAGACAGGTACAACTTGGGGTGCTGCTAGACCAACATTTAGCTTGGGCTACACAGCCTTCCGGTAGGACGTGAAGTTACAGATGCGTGCACATTTGCATTTTTGATTGGACTTGTCTGTTGCTTTCTTTTTTTCTCTTCCTTCCTTCCTTCCTTCCTTCCTTCCTTCCTTCCTTCCTTCCTTCCTTCCTGGTTTTGTTTTTTGAGATAGGGTTTCTCTGTATAGCTTTGGAGCCTGTCCTGGAACTTGCTTTGTAGACCAGACTGGTTTCCAGCTCACAGAGATCCGCCTGCCTCTGCCTCTCAAGCGCTGTGATTAAAGGCGTGCGCCACCACTGCCCGGCCATCTGTTGCTTTCTTTATTGCTTTGAATGAATTTCCTTTTAATGTTGTAGGGAGTTAAAAAAAAAAAAAGGTTATACCCCTTTGTCCATATAAAAGGTCACAGCTGGTAATCCCACACTAAGATAGGTTAATAAGAGAAAAGTATCAGAAATCTGTTTTGTAACCAACATGGTTGTCTCTTTTCAACATATTGAGATGCCTTTAAACCGTCCTTTCTAGCCACAATTCATGATTTACTCTCTTTAGTTTGTTCTGTATGGTCTTTTCGGTGGACGCAGCACTGTAATATTTTTGCTAGTTTGAGTTCCCATTTGGGGTGAGTTTGGTTAATGACCCATGCGTGGTTTGGGCTCTGCTAGAGATTTAGAGGAACGGCAGGTACCATTCTGAACGCTAGAGGGCACTACCACAACTAAAAACACAAGAAGGCAGCTTTTTTTTTTTTTTTTTTTTTTTGAGGCCTGTATATTACACACGCAGGAGGAACCGCTTGCATGATCTTCACATATTTGTTTATTTCTGTTTACAGATTCTTGCGTCGAGCGTCTAACGTTTCAAAACTTTCATGTTCAAGCTTTAATGCGACCAGTCTCTCAAGGCACATGCAAAAGCAAGCCGGAAAGAGAAACGTGAGGAGGCACAGTGCAGCTGGATTCTGGGTACTTTTCTAGTCACCGACATTTTAAGATATCAGTTAGTTGATATCTTTATTAATAAAAACATTTTACTTCGGAGTTTACATAGACACCGTTTCATTTAAGTCTGAAATCACTCTGTCTTTATCTGAGTAGCTGTGGTCTGCATTCCACACCAGTGAAGATCCCTGGGGGCATTTTGTGTCTGGAAAGCTGAGCTAGTGAGTACCCAGCAGGAAGCAGGAACTTCACGGGACCTTTTCCACCATTGCCCTGCCTGCCTAGTCTCCAGGCAGCCAGCTAAGGGAGGAAGAAGAATCATTTCTCCTTGACCTCCCCAAGGCTTTTTGCATGTTAATGGCCAGTGTAAACCAGTATTTTAACATCACCACATTGAAACCACTCAGATTTATAAAACACTTCACAATTCACAAGGACTGTCTGCCCAGAAGCCTGACGATGACCCCTGGATATACAAAAATTAACGTACAGTTTTTCCCCACTGTGGATTGGAAAAGCCAGGATTCTGCAGCATTACGAATTGTGGACTGCCAATGACCCTGCCTATCCCTGGGGATGTTGTTAGTAAGAAGGAGAGTAGAGACCTCTCTGGGCTTTCTGTTTTTGTTTGTTTGTTTGTTTTTTTATTATTATTGTATGAGGTTTTTTTTAATATTCACTTCTCTAATTTTTGCCTTACTCACTTTGAATAAATTTCTTTTTCGATGTTGTAGAGTCTGTGACCCGTCACAAAGGGTCACAGTGGACATCTTGTACCAAGATACAATAACAAGAGAGAGACATAAGAAATTTGAGTAAATTTGGTCCAACACGGGGACCAAAGTGAGCTATGTGTTCAAGAGTACTGTATGTTAACTGTACAAAATAATGGGTTTCTGACATTTTTACACATGTATATAGTGTGCTTTGCTCATGCCCATCCCCACCTGCTTGTCTTTCTCAGTCTCTCCCTCTTGCTGGGTCTCTTGCTCTTTTTAAACAGTCATTGTTTTACATGTCTTAAAATGGACTCACGTATGGGAGTAAATACGTATTACTTGTCTTTCTGAGCTTGGCTTGTTTCACTTAATATGGTGATCTCTGGCTCAATCTGTTTTCCTGTAAATGGCCAGATTATGTTCAGTGGCTGAACAATCCTCCACTGTGTACACAAGCCACAGATTGTTTTATCTACACATCTGTTGGTAAATACCTAAACTGATTCCATCACTTGGTTGTTGTGAATAGTAAACACAGGTGTGCAGGGCTCTTCATTGTGTGTTGACTTTGATTCTCTTGGGTATAATTCCAGGAATGGTATGATTAGATCACGTGATACAAACTGCCCCCCTCCCCCCTTTGGTTTTTCGAGACAGGGTTTCTCTGTGTAGTTTTGGTGCCTGTCTTGGATCTCGCTCTATAGACCAGGCTGGCTTTGAACTCACAGAGATCCACCTGGCTCTGCCTCCTGAGTGCTGAGATTAAAGGTGTGCACCATTTTTAGTTACAGGCAGGCCTGATAAAGTAAGGGCAACTGTTACAGAATGTGACTGGACAAAAATGATGTGATTGGGTGGTGACAGACCAGGGAGGAAATGGGGTAAGTCTGTCTGCTCTTTCAGTGGCCTTCCTTCTTTCCACATGTGTGGCAGCAAGACAGATGAGAGAACATGTGTTTTTTAAAATTTATTTATTTATTTTTTTATGATCTCCTCCAAGATAGAGAGGGAGCATAACATTAATGTTTCAAGGCCTTGTTGCTTGCTTTGGGGAGAAGAGGTTCTAGTTTCTATAATCCACCTTGGGGAAGTGAAGTCCTGGTTTGCATGGCCTGCCAGTAAGCAGGAACAGAGGCAAAGGTATAGGAGATGGGCAGAGAGAACCGTCACCCCAGTATGAAGTCTTTAGAAGAAACTCTATTGTTTAACTAACTTCTAAATATTACTTAATGTTTTTTTTCCTTCTGAAACTTTAGTTATTTCCTTTAAAATACTTTTTAAAGATTTATTTATGCTTGAGTGTGGTGGCATACACCTCTCTAGCACTCAGGAGAGAGGCAGAGGCAGGTGGATCTCTGTGAGTTTGAGGACAGCCTGGTCTACAGAGCGAGTTCTAAGTCAATCAGGGCTACTTGATGAGACTCTGTCTCAAAAAGGACTTTATTTATGTATTTGTGTGTGTGTGTGTGTGTGTGTGTGTGTGTGTGTGTGATTTTCTGATATGGCCCACTGTATTTATTTACTTGTTTTTCAAACTCAGGATCATACATACTTGATAAGAATTTTTATCCTGCCTCAACTTAGCTTGATTTCTTGATGAGTTCAATGCTTTGTGTGAAAGAGGAGGTAAGCATAGCTCCTACAGTCTGGTGCTAGACAGAGTGGCCTTCAGTAAAGAAGAATAGGGGCAGGGCTGCAGCAATGGAGTGTGTCCAAGCGGCATAGGAGAAGTGGTGTTTGAACGCACTGACTTTAGGAGTTCTTTGACATTGCAGTAGAGAAACAAAGTCATCAGCATGATGTGGGAGTTTGGGATTCAGGAGAAAAGGGGTTCTCAGTGACGTGGGCAAGGGATTGGATGTCACTGACTGCCTGTGTCTCCACAAGCCAGTGTGATCAGGACAGGTTTGAGCAGAAGGGAAGGATCAGAAAAGAAAGGCAAGCTGGGATAGCAGGCCACTCAGCTGCCCAGTGTCCGGGGAAGGAACAGAAGGGAAGAGGTCAAAGACGCTTCATTTTCTCACTGAGTTCCATCTTTGGACACTGAGACCTTCACGCTCTTTCCCAGCCAGAAAACCCATCATGGCCTTGTGCTGTGGAAATTTCTTTTGGAAGGAAACAAGTTTTCCCAACCATGGATTGCACTGTTCTGCCATTCTGATTGCTGATTCCTCCAGGTCAATGCTCTCAGTAGTCTCGTGGCCTTCTGCATCCAGGCCCTCTCATTTCTATATAGTAATCGGTCATTAAGAAATATTAAAGAGAGTCACACCTTTAATCCCAGCACTCTGGAGGCAGAGGCAGGCAGATCTCTCTGAGTTCCAGGACAGCCTGGTCTAAAGAGTTAGTTCCAGGACAACTAGGGCTGTATGAAGAAACCCTGTCTCGAAAAGCCAAAAACAAAATAAAACATTTAAGTGTGTGCCAAGTATGGCAGTGTACACCTATAATCCTGGAAGTCAGGAGGCAGAGGTAGCCTGGGCTACCCAGTGAGACTTCTGCTCAAAAATCATAACCAGACTGTTACAAAAGGAGATTTAAATATAGTGTGTGTGTGTGTGTGTGTGTGTGTGTGTGTGTGTGTGTGTGTGTGTGTATGGCACTGAAAAGGAGAAATTGATAGGTTAAGAACCTTTCCCTACCAAGTTGTTCAGATATCAATAACAGGTGCCCTCATGATAAAAACAAACAAGTAAACAGCACACATCTTTAATTCCAGCACTTGGGAGGCAGAAGCAGGCTGACCTCCGTCCGAGTTTGAGGCCAGCCTGGTCTACAGAGTTAGTTCCAGGACAGCCTGGGCTACACAGAGAGACTCTGTCTTGAAAAACCAAAAACCACAACAAACCAAAAATTGTAAATGGATGTCCTTCCCTGTTTTTTTTTTTTTTTTTTTTTTTTTTCTGGAGCTGAGGACCGAACCCAGGGCCTTGTGCTTGCTAGGCAAGCGCTCTACCACTGAGCTACATCCCCAACCCAGGTGCCTCCCTGGGTTGTAATAAAACTAAAATTCACACGTAGCTCCTAGTGTCAAGTCTCTGGGACTGAGGAGTGTATGCTCTGACCGCCACATAGGACTTTGTGTTTTAGTAAAAGCCGGAACACCAAGCGGAAACCAGTCTCTCTGACCTGACCTGGGCTGTGGGCACAGATTCTGGGTTAGCTTAGGGGACTGCCCCATCCAGAGAGGGGGAGGGAATCTGTTTTGCTTCTGGGACAACCTGTCTTTGGGGGAGTTTGAGGGAACTGGGGTGAGGAATGATGATGGCCTCCAGAAAGCCCCGTTTTACCTCAGCAGCAGAGGCCTGGTTCTCTTCTGTGCTGTGTGCCACCTTTCACATCCAGTGCATGACTCCTGGGCCACTGTGGGTGGACATCACTCACCTGGGAGATGCCCAGAAGCAGTGGGGGTGACAGCTTCCATTTGCACACACTGGGAGTGCAGAACAGGGTTCTGTGAGTGGTTGCCTAGTTAGTGAGTAGTTGCCTAGTTACAAGGCTGTGGCCAGCCTCTGTCTGAGGCCAGTTTGGTCTTCTGTTTTTAGGTTCTGGAGACTTCACCATCCCTAGCCTTCTCTCTACGCCACACTGTCTCTCATGATTTCTATTTACATTCATTGTAGGACTGGCCGTGGAATCAGGATCACCATTTAAATGTAATCTAATGTTTACAAGCAGACTACTGGGCATTGAGCTATGCTGTCTTTGTGTTTCGGTTTTACTATTAAGGAAGGAAGGGCTCATCAACAAAATTTTTCCTGACAATAACTCATTAGCTGCTGTCAACAGCAAAAATTTTAATGGATTCTAGCTATATGAGCCATATGTGTTATTTCTTTATTTCTTACCCCCAGGGCCATTTAGAATGAAAGATTCTCAGGAAATGGACAACATATTGTCAAGTTTAAAAGCATATGGAGCCAGGCAGGATTCTAGTGAAGACTCAAGGTCTTATAATACAATATTTATAAGCAATTAAAGTTCACCAAAGTCTATAAAAACATGCCACAGCTGTGAATCAAATTAGTGCCTTGACCTACCCAATTAGACAAAGAAAACATCAATATCATAATTAGGCAGCCAATTATTTTCTTAGAATTAATGTAAGTAGTGTTTATACTCTAAAATCAAATGAACACGGTATTTTCAAACAAGCAAGTGCCCTCTGTTGAAAGACGAGGCTCCCTGGGTGAGAGTAACTTTTTGTTTGATTAGTGGATTGACCAGAGGAATTGCTTCCTGTTATCTCAGCAAAAATTTCCCTTTGTTTCAAGTCAATCTCACTCTCTTTTATAAGAATTGACTGCCTATAGATTTAAGTCCTTGCTTTTGTCAGTTTGGGTTGAAGGAGTGAGCGAGCGCTTCAAGGCTTCAAGCAGGCCATGGTGAATAATTTCTAAGTTCCACAGGTAACTCAAATGCAAGTGTAAGAACCAGCTCGTCCTCTGCTGCCGAAGTCCTTCATCCTTGTCAGGTGGGGAGGATGCTTCAGATCGGGGAGGGAGTTTCTGTTGTGATGGACAAGTGCTTACTTCCCGTCTCTGGTTTCCTAGTCTTCAGCTTTCTGTCTCCTGCTATTCATCTCCCAGTTTCCAAGTATGGAAGCCACTTAAGATGCATGGACTTGTCAATACACTTCAGAACTGGAGCTGAAGTTGTCACCTGTCAGCTGCAAGGAAATTCCAGAATCTTATTCTGTGGAAGGAGGGCATCCATCAAAATGCTTTCATTCCTAAAGTAGCCATTGAGAAGCTTATTTTCCCCCTAAAACGTCCCAAACCAGTTGCATTTAGAAAAGTGTTTTGCTGTGAAAAAATAGTAGTCCAAGCATGCAAGTCTTGTGGTCATTCTTCATGATTGCCATTTTGTGTCTGTAGACATAAAGAGGTGGCCTGGTTATCTTCTTATCTCCAAATAGATGATCACGACTTTTTTTTTTTTTTTTTTAGCAGCAGCAGTCTGTGATGTTCTTCTTTATTATTCATCCTTGGGATTTAAGAGTCACTTTGTGCTATATTATTATGGTTTTCCCTTGAGTGTTCTTGATGGTTCACAGATAACCTAAAAGACACTTTGTTTGTTTGTTTGCTTGTTTATTTCAAAAAGCATGTATATATAAAGCACAGCAGCATCTGAGGTAGCACTCCACCAGAGAGCGTCTCATCATGCATATTAGCAGGGTTGAGACCTTATCAATACTATCTGAAGATGATTTGAGGAAACATCCTAAATGCTTTCATTATCCTTCCAGACAGCAGATTTCTTTAATCACTCAGGAAGGGTGAAGGGGAATTATTTGCATCCTTACATTTCTTTTTCATAGAGAATTTGCTTGTTTTAGGAAGTCAACATTGAGTGTTACACTTATGCAAGTTGAATGTCTGATACCTGTCAATTGTTTATATTCTCACCTACCAATCTATCATTGAGATTGCTTAATACTTCTTGACCATCATCCAATCATATACTAAATAAAAATGTACACATCTCATAATGAACAGAGAAGGCAAACCATCTCCTCTTCATTGTCCTTTTAATTTAATTTAATGTTTTGTTTTATTTTGTATGGAGAGAATCTCTCTATGTAGCCCTGGCTGTTCTGGAACTCGAAATGTAGACCAGACTGGCCTCGAACAGGGACCCTCCTGCTTCTGGCTCTTGATGCTGCAACTAAAGGTGTGTGCCACCCTTCCCGGAACCAGTTTTTCAAAAAGATCTTAATTTATTTTAATTATGTGCACGTGTGTATGTGTCTGTGTGAGGCTATGTACATATATGTGCAGGGACCTCCAAAGGCCTGAAGAGGGTGCCAGATCCCTGGGAGCTGGAGTTGCAGGCACTTGTGAGTTGTCCAGCAAGGGTGCTGGAACCAAACTCAGGTCCTCTGCAATAGCAATATATATATATATATATATTTTGGTTTTTTGAGACAGGGTGGTGGTGATGGCGCACGCCTTTAATCCCAGCACTCGGGAGGCAGAGGCAGGCGGATCTCTGTGAGTTTGAGGCCAGCCTGGTCTACAAAGCAAGTTCTAGGAAAGGTGCAAAGCTACACAGAGACACCCTGTGTCATTCTGCTATTTTGTTCTTTGTATTTATACAGCAGTGTTTGTTTTCAGCATTGTGGTTTATAAAGTCAAACATCAGCCAACTTTGAAAAATGCTGAAGATGCTATATGTCTGACAGTATCAAATAGTCAGCTGAGATTTAGTTCTTTATGTATAAATAACTGAGCACATCCATCTCATTAGTATGCAAATTTGCTTTATTTTTTAAATAGTGGTAAAGTTACATGCACATCAAGTAATTGCTTTAAAAGAAGTTTCTTTATACTTGATTACCAGTATATGTTTGGTTTGTATGCCTATTCTTGTTTCTTCTGTATATTCAAGGCCACACAAAACTCACTAAGGCTGGATATCGTCTATTAGAAGACAGGATGTTAAACAAATGTACATTTCCTAGAGATTATTCTGTTTTTGAGACAGCGTCTCATTATGTAGCTCTACTTGTCATATATCATTCTATAGAGGCTGGTCTCGAACTCACAGAGATCTGTCTGTCTCTGCCACCCCAGTGCTGGGAGTAAAGGCATGCGCCATCAAATCAGGCTTCCTAGAGATCTGAATAATGTTTGGTCTGTTATTCACTGGTCCATGTTACATTTCAAGGCCACGAAGCATCCTTTGCCTCACTTTCAGATTTGGACAATGTTTTTTATATTAATTCCAAGTTATAGTTATCTTAAACCACCATTAAATCTTCTGGGTTCTATTCTTCAATCTGTAGAACATCTAGAAATTCATGGGTGCCTTTTGTAGTTTTTTCCTAACTCTCTTTTATTGCAGTGTAAATGCAGCTCACTTGTGAAATTAGAATTTGTGAGCTGTAATAATCCTTCCTGAATATGAAGCTTATTATTCAAAGACACTTGGCCTCCTCATCTTTGAAATAATTAATTCTTTACATGCTTTCTTTTATCTTTGGTCTTCTTACCTTTTGGTAGTTTTTTTTTTTTTTTTCCTTTTGTTCACAGTTCTTAGAACTGCCAGGTCCAAATACAATACTGTTTTCTGAAGAGCTTACCCAATACCAAGTGCACACACACTTGCAGCATGCCCTTCCCTGCAAATATTTTACAGGATAGCACTACAGATTTTAATTAATATTTCAGAGTATTACACATCATAATTTACCAAAGGCTCTATTTTCCTTATGCTGCTTAATCACTAATTAATTTATTTAGCCCAGTATTCATTTAACTACTCATTCATTAAAGCTTTTACTATGGTATAACATATGAAATGCATAACATGGAATTTGTTCTTTTACTTGTTTTTAAGTATATAGCTTGATAATGCTAACTATTTATAATATTGTATAGCCAATCTCCATTAATTATTTATCTTTCAAAACTGGAAATCTATCACATGCAATAAATCCCTGTTTCCTTTTCCACCAGCCCATGGAAACCATTGTTCTACTGTCTGTTTCTTTGAGCTGATTGCTTCATGTTCCTTAGACGAGAGGGACAGTATAGTATTTGCCTTCTTGCAGCTGACCCATTTCACTTAGCACAATGCCTGTCCTTGTAATAACGTAAGTCAAAAATCTCTTTTCTTTTTTAAATTGAGTAATATTCTATTGCATGTGTTGGTTACATTCTTTTTTATCCATTCAGCTTTTAATGAACACTTTTTGCTTTCAGTTTTTGGCTATTGCGTGCGCACGCGTGTGTGTGTGCGTGCGTGTGTGCGTGCGTGTGTGCGTGCGTGTGTGCGTGCATGTGTGTGTGTGTGTGTGTGTGTGTGTGTGTGTGTGTGTGTGTGTGTTGCTGAGAATAGCACCTAGGGCTTCACACATGCTAAGTCCTCTCCTACTGAATACATCACAGCCTGGTAGTGATACAATGAACTTGAGTTTGCAGATCATTTTCCATGACTCAGCCTTCCCTTTTTCCTTTGTTGTTCTTTTTTAGGACATAGTTTCTGGGATTATAGTAAATGCCACCTTGCTGGTGGTGTCAGTCCTGTTTGGATGCAAACCTAGAAGTGAAATTGCTTGATCTTAGGACAATTTGAATTCTCTGGGAACTCAACGTACTGCAGAATGTATGTGTCACCATTTCTGCTATATATTTAACAGCTCCACCGACAGTCCACACGCATCCCACATCTCCACTCACTATTTCTTTTGATGCTTTCCTTTGTGCGTGTGTAGGGTACATGTACATGAACATGAGGGTATATGTACTTGTGTGCATGTGCACGTGTGTGTACACTTGTGAGGTCAATGTCCATTGTTCTCCATGTTATATTTTGAGACAGGACTTTTCCTTGGACCTGGAACCCATCAAATGTCTAGGCTGATTGCCCTGTGTGTTTTAGGGACCAGTCTCTAGTACTGGGGCTACAGATAGACACAGTGGGGTCTGGCTTTATACATGGGGGCTGGGTCCCAAGCTCAGCTTCTCATGCTTGTATGGCCATCTCCCCAGACCCTGCTGGGTTTTTTAAAGATGCCACCATGAGATGATATTGCACTGTGGTTTTGATACTAACAACTAGTCACATTCATCATCTTTTCATATCGTAATTGTCTGTACAATAATAAATACACAATATAATAGTTGTAATAAAAAAATAAAAATTTGAGTCTGTATAACTTTTTATTCATTTTAAGTGATTCATCGAAAGCCCTAGGCCTTCTGTCAATGACCAGAATAACGAAAATGAATATAAATTTCATGACCTCAGGAAGTCCATGGTCACCTGGGGAAACTAACCTTAAACAATTGATGCTGACGCAGGGGTGATGAGTATTCTGAGAGAAACAGGCACAGAAAGTCCTCTGCTCATTGGTCTTAGTTTGGATCATTAGCGTTTGTTTTTCTGGGTGTTTGTTTTTAAACATACTGTTGGCCATTTACATCTCATTTCTTTAGAGATAACTTAAACTCTTAATTTCACGTGTGTGTGTGTGTGTGTGTGTGTGTGTAACCCAGGTGTCATTTGCCATGAAGCTAGCCAGGCTGGTCAGTGAGCCACAGGGCTCCAGCATCTCCACTTCCCCAGTGCTGGGATTATGGATGTGTGCCACTACACCCGACTTTTCTTTATGTGGATTCTGGAGACTGAACTTAGGTCCTTGTGATGATGGATTCCTGTAGTCAGAAAGTTTCTCTGGTCCTGCCAGGCCTCCACAGTCCTGTGGCCCGCTTATAAAATAATCACCCAGAAGCTTATATTAATTATAACTGCTTGGCCATTAGCTCAGGCTTATTCCTGACTACCTCTTACATTTAAATTAACCCATACCTCTTATTTATGTTTAGCCACATGGCTTGGTACTTTTTCTCAGTTCTGCCTTGTCATTTTGCTTCCTCTGTGTCTGGCTGGCAACTCCTGACTCAGCCTTCCTCTTCCCTGAATTTTCCTTATCTGCTTATCCCACCTGTACTTCCTGCCTGGCTACAGGCCAATCAGCATTTTATTTATGAACCAATCAGAGCAACACACATTCACAGCACACAGAATGACATACCACAGCAGATTCCAAAGCAACCAGTTTACTGGCTGATCCACCACCCCAGCTCTAACTTCTATTATCTATCAGCAACTACAGTTGAATTGGAAATTTCAATTAACCAGATTAAAATAAACTAAATCTCCAGAGTTTATGCCAGCCATTACACAACTGCTCATGTCCTATTCGCTGTGCCAAGACCTCACATATTACCTCATCACTAGCGCCCATTCCCTCACTGGAGTGTCTTACTTTTATGATTAGGGTAAGAAAGCAACACTCTGTCCTTCAGCAATTGCTCTGTATTTCCTTCAATATAAACATGGCTCACACACAAGACTGTGCTTCCCTCCACATCTTTGCTTCATCTTTGACACAGCATTAGGGTATGTCAGAATAACAGAGAGAGAGAGAGAGATAAGAGAACACCTATTCCTGCAGTGCTGGAGATTGAACTTGGGATCTTTACTGTAACACTATGCTTTGTCCCCCGCCTTTCAAGACATTTTTTATCAAGCCTGTCTGAAATCACACTTCCCCCAGGCTGGTTAGAACTTGAGATCTTTTTACCTCAGTCCCTGGAGTAGCTGGGTTTACAGGCCACATCAACAGGCCCAGCCTTGCTTATTCTTGTTACAGGTTATGTATTTAAGAAAATCATTTCTTAAGATTTCAACTTGATACTGAGAAAGTCATGGTTTTAACGGTGTCAGCAATCAACTTCCTGGTCCAAAGTACACACCTAATGACTTTATGCTTTAACAACAATTGAAGTCCACTATTTTTTCCCTCAGGAAAGAGTTAAAATCAGAATAAGACTTCAATAAATTAAGAAGGATGCAGACATATGTCTTTTGGAAAGAGAAAAATCGATGGTTTCTTTTAGGCTCAGACTTTTCCACTAATCCCTCCTTAACCTTTTACTTAATTCTTTGTGTTCCTCAGCTGTATGGATATCAGCCTGTGGTCATGTGGCCTCTCTTAAAAGTCACTTCTGCTGAAGTCTTCTAGATGAGGTAACAATGGGGCAACATTTGCTCACATAAATAAAGCATTTTCAGTCACAGCCTGTCACTTTCTTTCTACCCTGAGATAACACCTTTGTAGGAAACGAATATGATTCTATTTAGTTTTCAAAAGCTGGACAAGAATAGATATGAAAGTCATTCCTGCTTGTTACCGACAGCTGAATAGACTTTCCACTCTAAAGCTTGAAGAAACGGTGGTTTAAAATGTCTACTTGGTAAACGGCCAAGTATCTGATGTCACTCTGTTCTCTGAGATTTATATGCTGGTTTCCCAGTAAATTGCAGCAAATAAAGTAGTGAGCACCTAACAGATATTTATCATACCCATGCCAGTTTGTACTATTATAACAAAGTGTTCTCAAAGTATATTTGTTGTTATACATCTTGATATCTGGAAGATTTTTATAGGATCAAATTGTCTTCAACATAAGAATGTTCCTTTAAAAAGAATGGTCATTTCCAAAATGGACCTGAGAAGAAATAGAAAGGTTGAATAGTCCTATGTTGGGTTCCCTTTCTTGAGACATGAATTGAGGTCTGTTCACCCCAGATTGGGAAATGAGAACAAACTAGACTATGATTTCCACTGAAGTTCATCTTAGTGGACCAGTACATTTTATGGAGTTTAGAAGTGGGGTAGGGCTTGATTTCAGGAGCATGGCTGAGGGCTTTGCTGTGACCTGAACAGCTTTATCATTGACCTGACTTGAGTGATGGGTGCAAGTGTTACAACTCTGGAGGGAAAGATACCCTGTCAGAAATCAGGCTAAACCTGCAAGCGTTACAGCTCTGGAGGGAAAAGTACCCTGACTTGTTGGGCAGTCAGGCTATATCTGAAGCTGGGTTCTGGTGGGGGATGGTCTCCCCAAAGGATGTAGCAATCCTGCTCCTCTCCGAGAGAGAGCAGGTACAACTGAGCTCTGCTCCACTCCCCTAGGGGAGTTTCCCAGCAGAGGTGTCCATTGCTTCTCGCCCCACTCTGCAAAGAGAGTTTCCCCACAGAGATTCTGCTCTACTCTGGTGAAAGGTCTTCACCCAAAACTCTTTCAAGAGCTTTATTTGGGAAGGGGGAATCCAGGAGAGTGGCTGCCTCTGCCAGGATGGACAAGGGCAGCTGCAACCGAACAGGCACAGGACTTACATAGGGCTTCTTAGAGGTGGAGTTTTTCCAGGGAGAAGATTTTCAGGGGGGGAATTGGTCAGATATTTGCCACTCATGGTTGCAAATTTGAAACTGTTAAGATTATGGTTTCTGCTACAGAAAAACACTTCAAGAAAAATAGGTTAGGAGAGAAGTCTCTGCAAGGACCTCAGTAGCACAGGATACTGCCCTAAGAATTAACAAGTGGAGTTACATGAAGCCTGTATGTACCATGTGAAGTCTGACATGTTATCTGAGAGTTAATATAAAAATATTATTCCAAGTAAGATTGGAATAAAAGAGCATGTGTTTGTCAGTGTGAGATATCAAGAGAAATCAGGGCTACGTGGTTAATTATAGCCAAGGAAATCAACACAGCTCACCAATTTATTGTTATTCAATAACTTCTGACATTATGTAAAAACAAAAATGTGTCTATCTATATTTCTGGTGTAGCATGTCCTAAGTTTGATCTTCAGTGCACATGCATGAAGACGCGCATGCGCGCGCACACACACACACACACACACACACACACACACACACGTTTAGCATATAGTAGTCCAATCCCAGCACAGGAAAAACATACAGAATGAGCCACACGTGAAAACACAAACTTTACAGTTGGTACTTGGGACTTTCAACATTCAGTGACCCAGAATCGTGAACACAATCTATAGATAAATGATGATTAGTCAGAAAAGGAGGAGGCTGTCAAAAGAAAAGATTTTTGTTTTTTTGGAATAAATGAATGATGAATAGTGTCGAAAGCTGTTCCAAACCGGTAAAAAAAAAAACAAACAAAACCCAAACCAAATCAAACCAAACCAACCAACCAACCAACCAACCAACCAACAACCAACCAACCAACCAACCAACCAACCAACAATCAACCAACAAACCAACCAGCCAATCAACCAACCAACCAACCAACAACCAACCAGCCAACCAACCAAAAAACCAACCAACCAACCAACCAAACAAACAAACAAAAAACCAACCAACCAACCAGCCAACCAACCAACCAACCAACAACCAACCAACCAACCAACCAACCAACCAACCAAAAAACCAACCAACCAACCAACCAACAAACAAAACCAACCAACCAACCAACCAACCAACCAACCAACCAACCAACAACCAACCAACCAACCAACCAAAAAACCAACCAACCAACCAAACAAACAAACAAAAAACCAACCAACCAACCAACCAACCAACCAACCAACCAACCAACAACCAACCAACCAACCAACCAACCAAAAAACCAACCAACCAACCAAAAAACCAACCAACCAACCAACCAACCAACCAAACAAACAAACAAACATACACACAAAATACCAGCAGTAAAGATCTGTAGTAGAATTAGAAGGGGCCCTGCTGGTGTGGACAACAGTCTCTTGTTGTTATAGGGATCAATAGATTGACATCTTGGAGGTTTTACCAGAGTGTTTAGGGTCAGAGCCTGAGCTCAGGAAATCTCTAACAATGTAGGATGGGCCACCTTTCCATAATACTGCAATTGAAGAAACAGAAAGCAGAGAAAGATCTACTTCATGTGGTTACATCGGGAAAAGGAACAAATAAAAAAGGAACAGTAGACTCCCCCGCCACTCCCAAGCTTATTTTAGGGGTTCTGATGTAAGGCTTAGGTTCAAATAGAGGTTAAGAGGTATGCAGAGCCAAGCAGCCCTGGTTGACGTGTGGTTCTGAGCATGACTGACGCACCTTTTTGCCCAGGCTTCTATCTCCTGTTATGTCCTGCAAGTTGTCACCATTATGTAAAGTCTCTTTCAGGGAGATAAGCACCTCCTCTGGACAGCTGCAGGACTCCAACCTTTTCCTTCTCTCTGCATGATATTCTTGGAGAATTCTCATTCCTTCAGGCCTGGTCCATTGTCTCAATAATCTTCTAGACAAAGGAGAGACACAAGTGTTTCCCGTTTGCATGTCTGTGCTCCTGTCAGGATAGTTACAAAGTGAAGAATTTGTTCTTTAAAATAGCAGATTAGATTGCACAGGCTAACCTCTATGTAGGAGACTGAAGTCTTGTTCTGAAGGCCTGCTTATAAATTCCAAAATATAAGTACCAGGACTCAGCAGATGTTGTCTTAGCCAGGTGATGCAAGTTAGTATCTCCAGTAACAGGATAAACAAGTACTCTGTGTGTCCCTGAATGAGAAGATTTGAAAGGATCCAATGTGACTTATGTAGAATTTCTGCCAACTATGAATAATTTGGACTTAGTTATGAGTAAATAATAAGACAAGCCTAAATTGAATTGGTCTGTTCTTTAAAAACCAAACCAAACCCATGTTATGAAAGAAAAAGGAAGGCTAGGTACTGCTTCAGACTAGAGCACACTAAACAAGCAGGTGACTGTACAGGATGTGTAGGACTGAGCTGTAGCCTGAATCCATATGGGAAAAATTCTATAAAAGATATTATTGAAAAAACTGATTAGATTTGGATACAGGCTATGCATTAGATAATTGTCTTACAATGATGTCAAGGTTTCCTGAATCCTTATTTCTCCTCTGATTATGTAAGACACTGTTCTCTTTTTGTGTTTTTTCTTTCTTTCTTTCTTTCTTTCTTTCTTTCTTTCTTTCTTTCTTTCTTTCTTTCTTTCTTTCTTTCTTTTCTTTCTTTCTTTCTTTCTTTTTTTCCGAGACAGGGTTTCCCTGTGTAGCTTTGTGCCTTTCCTGGAACTCACTTGGTAGCCCAGGCTGGCCTCGAACTCACAGAGATCCGCCTGCTTCTGCCTCCAGAGTGCTGGGATTACAGTTGTGCTCCACCACTGCCCGGCTACACTGTTCTCAAGAGGATGAACTATTTGGGGATGACAGGCTATAAAGCTGCAATTTACTTTCTATTGATTCAGCAAAAGTAAGATACACACATAATGCATACACACATAATGTATATATACATACACACAATGTACATACATATACACAGATAAAGCAAACAGCACAGAAGCTAAGTTACTCATTGTTTTTTATCTCAGTTTTTCTGTCAATCAAATTTCTTTTTGCAACTAACAAACACTCATGAACTGTCGGAGCTATATACCATGCACTGCTTTATTCTTAAGGAAATGTATCATATACAGTGTGGGGGGAATGGCTCTAGATGTTAGCAACAGTGCTGGGCTATGGCCAGCAATGTAATTTGAAACTTAATTTTCAAGGCAAAAAAGAGAATCAGTAAAGGCATGGCTCATGACCTTCCATCTGTAAGCTAGACAATTGTTGAGATTCCCTTTTCTGTTAGAAATGATCACAATGGTATCACGCCAGGAGTTGACCAGAGTCAATTAGCATGCATGGAGGTGAATCTGTGCTGTTGGGCACCAATGCCAGACGTCGCAGGGAAAACGAAGGTAAAGGTGAGTGTGCATGCTCCAGTGTGGAGGCTTAGACAAGCCACAGAATCTTAGAAACAGGCAACAATGCAATGAAAATGCTTCAGAGAATGGGACAGGTGACCCTGCAATGTTTCTTAGACCTTGACTTCGATTTATATCCAAAGAAGATATGAAAAAAATGATCCCCGCTGTCCACTCGTACTCTCCTCTTACAGGAATGGACACTTTAATACAAAATACTATTTTTGAACAATACCGAAGTTCTTAAAGACAAAATGAATTTAACTTTGAGAAAAAAAGAACAGTAATAAAAGCCCAATGAAGAAACAGCTATAGAAGTTATAAGGAAGCAGTTTCTTTATGTTTTCATTCTTCAACGTTTCTGCTATCTTTTAGTGTGTGTAGGTGTGTGTCAGGGGCCATGTGTGTGCCACAGCGGTCTTGTGGAGTTCAGAGAATGACTTTCCAGGATCAGTTTGAGAATCTCAAAGACAGGAGGAGAAAGACCATTGACCAAAATCATCATGGCCAAATTAATTAAAGCAGGCAATTAATAAAAGCAAGCCTGTTTTTATTCACGTAAACGGGCTGCCTCTCTCTAAGATGGGGTTTGAGAGGTCGGCCTTGGATATGAGATGATAAAGTTTTAATAGCTCGGCGTAGAGGGATATCCAAACGGGGGATTTGGTGGGCTGTAGCAGGAATCTTAAAGGTACTTACTAATAAAAATCAAACCTGAGGCCAGTTATTGGGGTGAATGCTGGAAGATCAGAGAAGCAGAACAAGCCACAGCTTCCTCACCTCGCCAGTTCCTCAACTGGTCTTGTTTCCTCAGACTGCAAGCTTCTGAGTCCTCATCCAAATAGGTCTCAGCTGAACTGCTGCTAGAAGCCTAAAAGCTTAACCAGCCAAATGCATCTAGTTTCTCGTCTTCATGCCTTATATATCTTTCTGCTTCTGCCATCACTCCCTGGGATTAAAGGCTCACTTCTTGGGATTAAAGGGAGTATCACCTCCCCTGGCTGTTTCCAATGTGGCCTTGAATTTACAGGAATCCAGAGGGATTTCTGTCTCTGGAATGCTAGGATTAAAGGCATGAGTGCCACCATTTTCTAGCTTCTATATCTAGTGGCTGTTCTGTTCTCTGACCCCAGATAAATTTATTAGGGTGCACAATATTTTGGGGAACACAATACCACCACAGTGGGCAAAATAGGTGGGGTTACAGGAGCAGAACATAAGCATAATAAATTAGTTATAATGACCAGATGAAACAAGACATGACTGCAAGGTGGTCGTAACAATAGGTAGACATAACAAGGTAGCCACAATAACCCTTTTTCAAACAAAACCATTTGTAGTTAAAGTTACAAGTAGAACATAGCCCATGCCTTGAGAAACAGAGGTTTAATCATAAACAGGAATGAATCCAGTTTGTCTTTCCTGTAAGATGGCTCTTAAGCCTAAGATAGAGGCAGGCTGGTTCTTCAAGTTCTCTCTTTCCACCCTGTGGGACCTTGGCATCAAACTCAGGTCTTCAGGCTTGGAAATAAATGCTTTTACCTACTGAGCCAACTCACCAGCCACTATTTATTATTTTTATATTGAGGAGAAATGTATCTCCCTGAGCCCTTAGGCAGGTAAAGTTAATGTGGATAGTAGAAATAAGCTCTGAAGAGTTCTCAATTGGGAAACCTACAAAAAGGAAAAGGTTGCATTGTTTTCTACAGCATGCCAGTGATTTTTAGTGGAATTTAAACACAGCTATGATGAATTTAATTACCTACTTATGTCAATAAATAAATATCTTGAATTCTTCATAGCTTGAATGTAATTTAAAAGCTTTAAGATATAAAGAAAGTTATTTATATAAGAAAAAATAAATGAATATGTATAGATACATACCTGTTTGAGCATACATACATACTATTAAAATTATTAAATAATGCTTACAGCCAACTAAGAGAAAGACATTATGGATAATGTCATTGACTTAATTAATCCTCTCAAAATTTCCTAATTTCAACCAAATAAAAATAAATATAATACTTGTTCCATATGAGAAGCAAGGTTAAGAGATACAAAATTGATTTTTGATATGAATATTAAGATATCATTTTGCACTATTGGTGAATGTTTCATTAGATTGGGCATACTTGGGCAGAGTCTTTTCAGTGTAGAAAAGAGAGACTTACTCTGTTGAACAGGTTAATGAATCCTCTAATTAAAAAAGAAATAGTTGTATAATAGTAAAAGAAGTTTATTGGCAAATTTTTAAAAAGTTGCTTCTCAGGGATTAGGGAGACAAGTCAGTTAGTAATGTGTCTATGCATAAGCATGAGGACTTGAGTTTAGACAAAGCCATAACATTTTAGAAAGGGGCTACAATACAATAAAAATGCTTCAAAGATTGAGAAACCACCCTCATAAAAGCCAGGCATGCTACCCCACTACAATGCCAGCATTTGGATGGGGGACAGAGACAGGAAGATCCCGGAGCTGGATGACCAGTTATTCTAGGTGAAATGGTAATTACCCGGTTCACTGAGAAAAAGAAGTGGAGAGAAGTATAGGAAGATACCTCACATTGATCTCTGCCTCCCTCAATACGATATAATCGACAAAATGCTTTTATTGTTTTACATTTGTCCTTAGGAAAAAATGATTCTTCATGCCTTATTTTCATTAGTAACATATTAGAAAGAACTTGCTTAATTATGGTTTAACTTGTAGATGTTGAACAAGAGTCCACTCTACGTTGTATTGTTTCTACCACACACTCTAATGCAAGTGATGTAGTAAAACATGTGATGCTTCAAACTTTCTCAAAAACGTTGAGTTCAATACTAATGGCCCCTTCACTCTAACATCCTGCTAAATCTTCCAGCCAGTTGTCTATTGATGAAAGTCATTTCTGGCTTTCTGACGGCTGCATCCTGGAAAGCTTGAAAACCATGCATTGTAAGTAGTGTGGTGCATATTTAACAGCCAAGAGGAAATCCTACACCAAGGATGGCTGTCAATCAGACAAGACTGTCCTGTTCTTTTATAACCAGAAAAATGTTGATTAAAATGAATACAACTGATAAAATTAAGCAGGGAATTCAAAACTGGAGGAAATCAAGATCTTCTTAGTATATCTTGTCACCGGTCATTGCGATGCAGTTTATTCTAAGCATGGCATTAGAATAAATGATACCTTACCATTAGATTTACAGGCAGAAATTAATATTGATTAATATTTCTAGAGTGTATTTATTTTACACCACTTTCCTAGACTAGCACATGATATTAAGAGTCTTTGCTGATGTTATCCCAGAAGCTTCATGCATCTATTTATTTCCAGCCATTGTTACTAAGGTCAGGGTGTGATTAGGTTACTGCTCCTATTAGAGAAGAGAATATAGAGTAGCAATACCCTCAAGTCAGTTTTACCTTCCTCACAATCTTGATAAATCAACATTCTGCTCCAGCTTCTTCCTGCTTTTTGAGATCACTTCCTAGCCTCATAGTCACAGGATGTGAGTAAATAGGACTATGGACGCTATGCAGACTAAATTATTAGTCTTCCTAATGCCATGTCTGATCTATGAAAATGAATTTGCATAGATTGCAAGGTGTGGCTGGAACACAGGGGAACCTTAGGTACAGTCGGCTTGCTGAGCAATGCATAGATGGAGACATGGTGGCCTTCTTAACTGTGAGGTCGTTTACTCATAGCTTTAGGAACACCAATAGTTCAGGAATGGTTTCCAGTAGGTTGGAAACAGCATTCATTTTCCTGAAATATGTTTGTCTAAACAGCATAGAGAAGAAACGTTATTACATAATGTGGAAAAATACTAGCAGGTATCTTCAATGGTGCTTCTGATCCAACTGTAGTTGATGTCAATCTTTTGTCTTCCTTGCCTTCCCTGGAGTTAGGAACAGTGCTGTTTAAGGTATCATCCCCCCTCCCCAAAAGGAAAATCTTTTTCATATGTCCTTACTTAGATTTAGAAACATAATATTAGACTTCCAGGTTAATATTTAAATTTTCAACTCTCAATCACAAGAAAGTAGAGAAGAGGCATGATGACATCTTTGATACACAAAGCACAGGATTCTAAATTTGGGAAATCTGAGCTTGAGAAAAAGGCAGACTTCTAATTCTAAACACTCTCTTGACTGACTTGGTTTTCTCGGTCAGCTGTCAGGAATTTCACTTGGAGGAATTTTCTTTTTGTTGCCACCGCACCCCCACCCCACCCCGTGTTTCAACTCTACAGCATGCGTACTTACAGGATCAATTTTACTTGAAACTTTTAGTTCCTAAAATTCCATTTACAAAGGTAAAAGGCGTATTTTAAATATCCCATTTTGCTGCATTTTATATTCGAATAAGTTGTAGTAGAATAGAAATAGGCCACATTGTTTTCTTTTTTTATACCTAGCAATCTAAGTTCGCCCAGAGGCACATGCAGCAAGCTAATCAAATTAGAGTTTATTCATGAGTCAACATAATGTAAAAAGAGCCACTGTGTGGGTGAAAGGATGGGACAAGACCTTATCCACCAGTAAGAAATGCCAAGATAGTAAGTAGCGTCCTTCATTCTGTTTTTGAAAATATTTGGGTCAGTGCTTAACAAAGTTGTCAAGACAAGCAAGCCCTTTCTTCATAGGCTAGGCCTGGATTATTAAAAACATTTCATTGCATCTATTTATTCATGTGTACAAATATGTGTGTGTGTGTGTGTGTGTGTGGTATGTATGTGGTGTGTGTGTGGTATGTGGTATGTATATGATGTGTGGTGTGGTGTGTGTTTGTGTGTGGTGTGTATGTGGTGTGTGTGGTTTGTGGTATGTGTGTGGTGTGTGTGGTATGTGTGTGTGTGTGTGTGTGTGTGTGTGTGTGTGTGTGTGTGGTGTGTTTGTGTGGTATGTGTGTGGTGTGTGTGGTATGTGTGTGTACGTGTGTGTGTGTGTGTGTGTGGTGTGTTTGTGTGGTATGTGTGTGGTGTGTGTGGTGTGTGTGTGGTGTGTGAATGTGTGGTGTGTTATGTGTTGTGTGTTTGTGTGTGTTGTGTGTGTGTGTGGTGTGTTGTGTGTTGTGTGTTTGTGTGCGTGTGGTTTGTGTGATGTGTGTTTGTGTGTTGTGTGTTTGTGTGTGTTGTGTGTGTGTGTGTGTGTGTGCGCGCGTTACGCATGTGGAGGTGAGAGGACCACTTGAAGGAGTTGGTTTTCTCATGCCATGTGGGTTCTGGAAATCAGTCTTAAGTCATCAGTGTTGGGAATGACCACCTCTCCTTGCTGGGCTGTCTCACAGCCTGATCTGGAGGTTTTCAGAATTATAGGTGTAATTATTTACATAGGCAATTCCTTAATGAAGTCGCCCTCTTACTCCGTTTCCTCCCCGGTTTTTAAATCACTCACCTGGCTGGTTTTCTTATGCTTCTGAGACCCTCCCGTTGATTAACTCTGGGCCTGGATTCCAACAACTCAGTGTCAGCTGCCTTAGAAAGTCCACTGCTGTCTTCTCATTCCTGAGTCCTGAGCCACAGTTCGAGTTCATAGAGGATGAAGGAGATTTGCCAGCTTTGGGACAGCTAAACATGTCCAACTTCGTTAACTTCTGAAATGCTTCTGTAGTCAATTAGTTATTCACTGAAGTCTTGTGTGTATTGATGATAAGGCCAAGTTTTCCCTTAATGTTAAACTTTGGAATGAGGTACAACGTTACACTAAACCATAGGTGCTAATGTCCCAGATTTTAACTGTGACATATCATGCGTGCACAGCTGTATGTACTGTATATGTAAAATGCATGCTATGCAACAACATGGACATGTATGTCCTTACTTCCGAATTGATGAGATTTGCAGCGCTGCCTGGATTGAGCCTCCTGACCCAGTTCCTGGCATGTGTTGTCATTATATTGATTATATTGAATTTTGTGTTTGTGATTTTTGTGGTTTTAGTTACAGTTTTGTTTCTTAGGTATGAACTTTTAAACAACGCTTTCGTTTCATATTTTTGAGCTACGTAGAGATGGGATCACATAGTGTGCATACTTCTTGGGGCTTTGTCTCTTATTCCTGATTCGGATTCTGAGACTCATTCTTGCTGCTGTTCGCAGTAGACTGACAATTTTGCTGTTGTATTCGATCACATCAATCTATACCCACTATGATTGGTCTACTACTCGTTACTGTGATGGATATCTATGTTGCTATCAGGTTTTTGCTATAACTACCCACTGCAACAATGGCTGTTTCTCCTTGTCTTCTGTACAGATATGTAAGACTTTTAGTAGACAGTAGCATTCAAATGTGGCTTTTGCCTGAGAAGTGAGTATGTATGTATATATATGTCAAATTAAGTAGCCCAGTGGTTCTCAAACTCAAAATCACCTGCATCAACTTTTCTTATGTTGAGGTTGTTGGCATGTTGTACCACGTTCGGCTGCAGAAAACTCTTTATCTTTACATATTACTTGATATACATATGCATCTACATATGTTGGGGTAAAATATTTTATAAAAATCATACTTACATTGCACTGTATTGATGTAATTTTTAAAGAGTTATTTTTTATTTTGTGTCTGTGAGTGTGACTATATACATATGTATGTATACCATGTGAGTACAATGCCCATGGAGGCCAGAAGAAAGGGTCAGATTCCCTGGAACTGGAGTTACAGATGGTTGTGAGCTGTCATGGAGTTACTGGGGATCAAACTCAGGTCCTCTGCAAGAGCAGCAAGTGCTCTTAATCACTGAACTGCCTCTTTAGCCCCACATTCTAACATTTTTATTTGAATCTTTCCAAAATGATTTTTATCATAATTTCTGTATGATATATTTAACCATATTCTTCCCCTCCCCCAACTCCTCTCAGAACCTCCCCAACATCCTTATCTACCAAACTTCATGTTCTTTCTGTCTCAAAAGAAACCAAAGCAAACCAATATGGCAAAAAATATCAAAATTGAAAGTGCACAAAAACCATGAAACCCATTTTGTCTTGGCCAACTACTCCTGGGCATGGACCTGCCCAGAGTGTAGTTAATATACTCAGTGACACCAAACTGGAGAAACCTGGATTTCTCTTTCCCAGCAGGCGACAATTACAAATAGCTTCTTGTTAGGATTTGTTAGGATGGGGTTCTGTGTCCGCGTCCCTTTGCAGCGCTGGGATTTGGTTTGGTTTGAACCTGTGCGGGTCATGTCTATGTCGTTTCAATGTTGGTGGCTTTCCTTTGAGTCAGCCACCACTCCTAACTGTTGCTGCCTTTCCGCCTCCTCTTCCTCATCGATTCCTAAGCCTTGAGGGGAGGAGTTTATTTAATTTTATTCAGTTGTTGATAAAGGTATCACAACCCACAGCTGGAAATACACTACTCTAGAAAGCCAGGAGTGGTACTAATGTGTGTACAGGGTTAAATTCAGTACATAAAAGTCCTTGGTGTTTTCTCATAGTCTCTGTCTAACCATTATGAGGGGCCTGGGAGATTTTTTTCACTTGTCAGTAGTTTGTTTGACCAGCTTTGAATTTTTGCCAATGTTAAGTGTGTGACTTCTGGTCTGTGGTGTGCATGATTTACATTTCTTAAAGTTGAGCATCCTTTCATGTGCCCACTAGCCTTTTGTGCCTCTCTCCCTCTGACCTTTGTGGTTGTGACTGTTTCTTAGTTGATCTGTTGTCTTTTGCTTTTGAGTCATAGCTATACCTAACATATTCTCATTGCCGGGCCTTGACATCTTGCTCAATGTGTAGCCTGTTTTCATCATTTCAAGTGGTTTTATTTGGTGAACAAAACCTTCATAATTTTGATATAGATTAAGTTCCAGTCTTTAAGGTTGATGACTTTCAAAAAATGTTTGTTTTTATTTTTTGTTCGTGTGCCTATGTGTGTGTCTGTGTGAGAGTCAGACGCTTGTGTTCAGGTACCAGCGGAAGCCAGACGAGGGTGTCAGGTGTGCTGGATCTGGAGTTGCGGGTGGTAGGTGCTGAGGCCTGAACTCTTGTCCTTTGGATGAGCAGTAAGCACTCATAAACAGTGAGTCATTCCTCTATCCCCAAAGATGATGTCTTGCTTAGGAAATCCCTTTCTACCTGGAGGTCATGAAGTTATTTTCATGAGATCTCTGAAAAACATCTGGAGATTTTGCCTTACAAATTTTTATATAACCTGGAGTTAATTATATATATATTTTGTATACCAGGCTGGCCTTGAACTTGCTATTTAACTAAGGATGACTTTGAACTCCTGATCCTTCTGCATCTCCCTCCAAAGTTCAAGGATTACAAGTATGTGACACCATGCACAGTTTATTCGATGCTGGGGTGGGACCCAGAGCCTCATGCATGTTAGACAAGCACTCTACCAAGAGATTCACATTCAGCCTCTCAGTTTTATATGATTTGAGGTAGAAGCTAAAGTTTTTTTTTTTCCCCACATGAATATGGTCCATCACTTCAGAATCATTTCCTGCACAGCCTCTTGCTCACTTTTGCAGGGCCAACCTTGTTATAGAATTTGTGTGGGCATGTTTCTGGGTGTCTGTTCTATTCCAACAATCTGTCTATCCCTGAATTAATACAGGCTGTCTTAATTACATAGCTTTTCAATAAGCCTTGAAATTGGTAGGGTAACTTTCTTCAACTTGTTTTTCCTCAGTAATAGTTTGGTCTTGGGCCTAAGTATTTTTATATAAAGTTTTAGAATGAGTTTACCTATTTCCTCAAAATAACCTTTGGAAATGTTAATCAAAGTTTCAGATCAATTTGTGAAGAGTGATTTATTTAGTATAGAAAGTTTCCTACCCAAGAAAAAGATCCACCTTTCCATTTTATTTAGGCTAAACTTCAACATATCTTAATGTGCGCCATAATTTTTCTTAGAGATCTTTCCATCTTGTTGAATTTATTTATGCTTCAATATCTGTGCTGCTGATTTGTTATCTAAAAAGTGCAATATATATTAAAATGTTTGTTTTTATGTATATAACTTCTCTAGAGTTTCTTTCAATTTTGATATTCAATCAGTAATTCATTTGAGTTTTGCACAGACAATAGGATATCATCCATGAATAATGATATTGTTCTTCATGTTTGACTTTTATACTTCTTTTCCATTTTTTTATTGTATTGTCTTGGCAAAGATCTCAAATAGAATTCCAAATAAACATGATGACAGTTTGGTTCTTGTTTCATTCCTGATTTAGAGGGAAAGCTCTCAATGATTTATCATCAAGTACTGTGTGCTTGCCTTTGACTTGTGCTTTGTTTGAAGACACTGTTTTGTGCTAGAAGCTCTTATCACCAGGCATGGTGACCATATGGCCAACAGTCTGGCCTCATGACTGGCTTCTCTTAGATTCCATTGGCTCTTATTGGGCTTAGTCAGTGAGGATTACTGTCAGGAAAGGGAGGAGGCCTGAGAGAGGGAGAAGAGCTTCAGTCTGAGATCTTTATTCTTCTTCCTCTTTTACCATGCACCTCCTTTTCAGACAGTTGGATGCATAGGAAGAAAGCCCCCATCCCCTTTCTGTGCTTTCACATCATAACTTTTGACAAACCATGTTAATCTAACTCTATCATATTCAGTATTACACTTGTTGCATTTAAATTTCTTGTTCTCTGTGTCTTGGCAGCTGCTCCCAAATAACTCATTAGAGACTTATTATTAATTATAAATGCTCTGCCAATAGCTTAGGCTTGTCTCCAGCCAACTCTTACAACTTAACCAAACCCAATTCTACTAATCTGTGTGTTGTTACGTGGCTTGTGGCTTGTTATCTCATCTCCTTCATGACCTGCATCCTCTGCTGGGACTGGCTTCTCCTCAGACTCTGCCCTTCTTCTTCTTCTTCCCAGAATTCTCTCTGCCCCCAAAATCCTGCCTAGCTATTGGTCAATAAGCTTTTTATTAACAATGAGAGCAACACATTTTCACGTTATGAAGATTGTTCCATAGCACTCTCCCTTTCCCCTCATAACTTTTTTTTTTTTTTGTGCTTTGAGATGGTTTCTTTGTGTTTTGGTGCCTGTCCTGGATCTCGCTCTGTAGACCAGGCTGGTCTCAATCTCACAGAGATCCTCCTGGCTCTGCCTTCCGAGTGCTGGGATTAAAGGCATGCACTGCCACCACTGGTTCCCCCCCATAACTTTGATAAACTGTTTTTACTTAATTCTACTGTATTCAATATTATACCTGATGTATTTGAGTTTCTTGAGGCCTAGCTTATGGTCAATTTCAAATAATTATTATGTCTGCTTAAAAACTGTATTCTGGCCAGATACGGTGGCATGCATCTGTAATCTTAGCACTTGGTGGGGTTGAACAAGAGGACTGTGAGTTGGAGGACAACCTGGCTAAGACCCTGTGTGAAATACAAAGCAAAACAAACAACAACAATAACAAAACTAAACTAAAAAAATTCTGTTTTGCCATTCTTGGATGGAATGTTCATTGTGTTGAGATGATTTCTTGAAGATCTGCTTTGTGTCAGGTAGGTAAATGTGGACATATCGGAAAACAGAGACAAAGGTCCCTTGACTAGGGTGCAGCTTAGTGACAGCGTGTGTGCTTAGCCTGCATAAAGCTGGGGTTCAATCCTCAGCTCCAAAAAAAAAAAATCTGCTTCTGGATGAATAGGAGAGATATGAGAATACAAAATAAAAAAAGGAGACCCTGTCAGATATGTGAGGATAAGCAGGAAAAATAAAAGAGAAGAGGCAAAATGTGCTGGAGACCCACTTGGAGGTACCTGGTCAAAGCTGGCTTTGTGGTGGTATTGTGTTCCCCAAAATATTGTGCACGCTAATAAACTTATCTGGGGTCAGAGAACAGGATGGCTACAATATTAAACATAGAGGATAGGCAGTGGTAGCACACGCCTTTAATCCTAGCATTCCAGAGGCAGAGATCTACCTGGAACTCTGTGTTTAAGGATACAGCCAAGCCTGGTGACACACGCCTTTAATCCGAAGAAGTGAGCCTTTAATCTCAGGGAGTGAGGGCAGAAAGCAGAAAGCTATATAAGGCGTGAGGACCAGAAACTAGAAGCTTTTAGCTGGTTAAGCTTTCAGGCTTTTGAAAAGCAGTTCAGCTGAGATTCATTCGGGATGAGGACTCAGAGGCTTTCAGTCTGAGGAAACAGGATCAGCTGAGGAATTGGTGAGGTGAGGCTGTGGCTTGTTCTACTTCTCTGATCTTCCAGCATTCACCCCAATACCTGGCTCTGGATTCATTTTTATTAATAAGAACCTTTAAGATTCATGCTACACTGGCTTCACGGAAGTTAAAAGTAAGAGGGCAAGCCAGGCAGAGCCATGCATCACCTGGACAAGCATCATTTCCCATTCTTTGCCTCCATTGTGGATATTATAATTAGCTGTGCATTTCCAATATTCCTTCTGCATTGTTTGTGGCCATACCACCCTGAACACACCCCATCTCAACCCTCCACCTATTTCTTATAGTCTTTGGATATTTCTAGAAGTTCCTTTAAAAGCTTTCACCCCAGTTCGTATTTTCTCCACTAACCTGAAAACGAGTTTTGTTTTTCTCAAGAGACCATATGGTAAAACAAAATTTGGAAGTTTCTCTCCATTTAGACAGCTCCCACCCCAGCAGTGTTGTAGCATTATTGTTTTCAATGACAGTTCAGGGTAAACTCTGAGTTGAAGTTACACATCTTTCTACTCATATATTCATGAACATTTTCCTTCCAGGAAAAACACCTCCTCAGGACTTGCTTTTATTTGATGCTTGGTTGCTTTGTGGTTTTGTTTTTGGTTTTGGAGACAGACTCCCACTATGTAGTCCAGCCTGGCCTAGAACTCAGTACATAGCCCAGGCTGACTTTGAACTTGAGAGCTCTCCCTGTACCAGGCACACACCACCAGTTTCTCACTACCAAAGACCCAATTTGTAACTGATGCATGGAACACTATAGATACAATATTAAATTTGTGCCTAATTTGATGGAAGTTTCCTCCTTTATTACAAAAGGTTTTAATGAGACTGAAACAACTTAATTTTAATGCTTAATTTGAATTTTCTAGTTAAAGTCTAAATCTCATGGGTGACAAAAAAAGCACATTATCTCTAATAATGAATTGAATTACCTACGTAGTTGGGTATAAATAGGAAGCTTATTTCTGAGCCTTAGTTTATCAATAAAAACCATGCTGATACACTGGTTTATTTTCCTTTCTTGTATTCCGTAGTTTTCCTCACCAAGACCCAAGAGAAACAAAGATGACATTAAATTTTTTTTGGGGGGGGAAATTTTCTCTCTCTGTCTCTGTTTCTCTTTCAGACACAGTCTTACTCTATAGCCTTGGTTAGTCTTGAACTTGTGATTATCTGTATCAACCTCCCAAATACCTAGGATTATGGGATTAGAGGCCTGGGCCACTAATTTTAGAAATTAGCTTTATTTTGGAAAATATTTAGAAGAAAAATTTTAAGTTTCTATAGAGAAGCAAGCAAGATATATACATAAATACAAACATATTTGTATGTATATGTCTACATATCTATCATCCATTTATCTATCTGTCATCTATCTATCTACCATCTGTCTATCTATCTATCTATCTATCTATCTATCTATCTATCTACTATCTATCTATCTATCCATCTAGCTATCATCTATTTAACATCTATTTATAATCTATGTATGTGTGTATGTATGTATGTATCTGTCTGTCTATCTATCTTCTCTCTCTCTTTCTATCTATCTGTACTTTGCACAGGGCTTGGGGAGAGCAAAGAAACAGGAGGCTATAGAAGCCAACAGCAAGGTTAGGGCTTAAGCTTAAGCCTGAGCTGGTAAGAATACACAAATAGTTATCTAAGGAGATTGTTTAATACCCACTTTTAAATCTTGGGGCTGGATAAAAGGCTCATGATTGAGAGTGTGCACTGCTGTTCCAGAAGATCTGAATTTGGTTCTTAACACCCATGTCAGGCAGCTCACAACTGCGTGTAATTTTGGCTTTAGGGGATCTGACACCTGTGACCTTTATGAGCACCTGCACTCATGTACACTTACTTCCACATAGACACTCATACATACACATAATTAAAAATTATGTGTGTGTGTGTGTGTGTGTGTGTGTGTGTGTGTGTGTGTTAGCACATTTCTGTGATCCCAGCACTCAGGAGATTGAAGCAAGAGGATCACTAGTCCAAGGCCAACCTGGGCTACATAGTGACAACCTTCCTTGAAAAAAAACTTTAATATGAATATATATCTAATATTTATAAATAATATAATATATAAATAATAATATTTATATATTTAATAGAAATATCTTCCATTTTGCAAGTGTTCAGAACATTACAGTATTTTTTAAAGTTAACAATGTATCTTTCATGCAAACATAAAAACTCATGTCAAATATTTTATGCAACTCATTAATGAATACAGGAATTTGTACGATATTCAGACCAATTCAAGTGAGAATTTGAAAAATAACTGTGAAATCAAGAATGCCTAAATGAATTAACTTGCTAACTGATGTGATATGGTAACATTGTGTGGTTAATATTAGTGTTTTCACAAAGTAAAAATGAATTTTGTTTTTACTGGCAAAATTTCTGTGTGTTGCTTTGGACAAGAATTCTTTATATTACTATCTGTTTTCTACACTCTCTAGAGACTTGTAAAGCAGCCTAGGTGATAGAAAGATAGTCAGAGGTACACACCCACATAAAACCAGCCATTCCCAGAAGTCTACCAGACCATGCCCTGACCTCCACTGTAAGGACACACAGCAATCTCATTGGCTCATTTCCAGCTCATCTGAGTTTTACTTGGCAGGAAAGGCACACACTGAGTTATGGAACCATCATAAAAGAGGATTGAAATACCTATCTGAGCTGATATGTCTGTGGGGCAGAGTGATGTGAGGATCCATGTGGTAATCTACTTCAGTGGAAGCTGGAAGGCATCTCTTAGCCTGATGAGCAAGCATGAGGGAGGGCACTGGACAGCCTGCTGGGAGCGAATAATACCTATGCAATCTCATCTGTATTTTGAGAAGCAAGGAGACCACAGACACACTGTATTTGCTATCAACTGATTTCAACCAAGAGTTGAGAGTTCTACTTCTTTGACTATCATCAAGGAATTTTACAATATTAAAATACTCCCAATTTATCCACTAACAGTAACTTCTTCCAACTGAAGAGCAAATCCATTCTCTTTCCAAATGCCTGTCTAGCACTTCAACATCTCCCAAGACTGTGGCTTAATTACTAAAGGAGACTTGGAACAGTAAAAAGGCTGCTTGCCTCAGCAGTGGCTTTTGAGTGGTCCACTCACAGTGGACAAGAGTTTTGCTGGCCTGCTTTGTCTGACCCTGTCTTTATCAGAGATGGCAACACTCTTTTTGATGATCTTGGGAGTTAACAACTGTGGCCAGAGATCAAACTAGATCAGGTTGCAGCAATGAAATCTAGTCTGAGACTTATCAGTTGGACACTCTAGACTTTTTTACTTTGGACTGTTTAATCAGGAACTCATTTTAAAAAAGATTTATTTTTATTTTACATGTATGATTGTTTTGTCTAAATATATGTATGTGCAGCACACGTGTGCAGTACCTGCAGTGGTCAGAAGAGGGCATCATATCCCCCTGGAACTGGAGTTACAGATGCTTGTGAGTCACCCTGTGGGTGCTGGGAACTGAACCTGGATCCTCTGCTAGCCCAGCCAGTGCTTTTAACCACTGAGCCCTCTCTCCAGCCCCCTTAACCAGGTACTCCTTAGAAGTTCAAGCAGTAGAAGCAAAAGAGTTAAGACTTCTGGCACGACAGCCAGATTCTCTGGGCTTGAAGCTGTATTTTACCTATCACCAGTCACATGGCTTCAAGTAAGTCACGGATCACTTTGCTTTAGTTTACCTAGCTGTAAAGATGGAGAATAGTTAGACGGTTCCCATGGAGCCAAAGTGAGAATGGAATAATTACAAAAGCATCGAAAGATGTTAAGTATTATACTGTAAATGGTCAGTTGTAGTTTGGAAAATAAAGACTGAAGCAGAGTTTTCATAAGCAGTAAACTTTCCGCTAGGCACAAAACTACACGAATGTATGTACACACATGTGCATGACAGGTATATATCAAATAGCCAGCATCGATGTCCTCCTCAGTGGAGGGGATTTCACAGGAGAACTGGCTTACAGGGAAGCTCAGGAAATGGCTGCATGAACAGACAGGCCTGAGTTCAATCCCTAAAGCGCCATAAAGCCGCATGTGGGAGTGCACACTTGTGATCCCAGCTCCATCACAGTGAGATGAAGGTGAAGACAGAAGAATCCTTGGCCTCTGGTGTAGCAGGAATCTTAAAAGTTCTTATTAATGAAATCAAACCTGAGCCAGGTATTGGGGTGAGTGCTGGAAGATCAGAGAAGCAGAACAAGCCATAGTTTCCTCACCTCGCCAGTTCCTCAGCTGGTCTTGTTTCCTCAGACTGGAAGCTTCTGTGTCCTCATCCTAATGAATCTCAGCTGAACTGTGCTGCTCAAAACCTAAAAGCTTAACCAGCCAAATGCTTCTAGTTTCTCGTCTTCACGCCTTATATACCTTTCTCTTTCTGCCATCACTCCCTGGGATTAAAGGCGTGCCTGGCTGTTTCCTATGTGGCCTTGAACTCACAGAGATCTGCCTGGCTCTGCCTCCCAGGTGCTGGGATTAAAGGCGTGCACCACCACCGCCCAGTTTCTGCTATGGCTTGCTCTGACCCATCTTCTAGCCACCATTTTTGGCTCTGTATCTAGTGGCTGTCTGTTCTCTGACCCCAGATAAATTTATTAGGGTGCACAATATTCTGGGGAAGACAATACCACCACACTCCGGCTCAAGTGCCAGCCAGCCTGACTTGTGCATCACAGGCCGCTCCTTTCCTTGTCCACGCCGTATGCAAGTGCCATTCTCTAGCAGGGTTTTAACTAAGTCCTTTGTGGGGATGTTTGTTGTAAGTTAAAACTGTTTCTAATTTTTATATATCACTATTCACTATTTCATTAAAGTTTTTCTTTTCTTTTTTTTTGGTTTTTCGAGACAGGATTCCCCTGTGTAGCTTTGCGCCTTTCCTGGAACTCAATTTGGATTTGGTGACCAGGCTGGCCTTGAACTCACAGAGATCCGCCTGGCTCTGCCTCCTAAGTGCTGGGATTAAAGTCATGTGCCACCGCCGCCTGGCTAAAGCTGTTTTTTTGTTGTTGTTGTTTCCTGTGTGTGTGTGTGTGTGTGTGTGTGTGTGTGTGTGTGTGTGTGTGAGAGAGAGAGAGAGAGAGAGAGAGAGAGAGAGAGAGAGAGAATGCTAGGTCAATTTTAGGAAGTTTGTATATTTCAGAAAAAAAATCTGTGAAATATTCTATAGTGGAATTTTTAAATTTGTAGTTTTTGAACCAGCTTTACCTGATCTTAATATGCATTTTCCCATAATATTGTGATCCACTTGGGGATAGGAATATTTGTCATTTTTAGTTAGTCTGTGTTTTAGACATTTGTGATGGCACCTGACATATGGCAGTCATGATTTACATCTATTGAACGTTTATATAACAGCCATTATATTAATTTAATAATAATAATGTTAATTAATATTATAAAATATATTTAATGTGGGTATAGCTCTAGGCATTTTAAACACATTACAGTTTTTGATTATTGCAATACCTTGCAGTTGGGTTTATTACTGCCATTTCAAAGGACAGACCTAGTCTCATAGAAGTGGGGGACGAAATAGAAAGTGCTGAGCCAAATTTAAATGACATCTGTCAGAATCTACCAAGTCTTTTCTTGAGTTCTGTACTCAGTAAATGCTGGATGAATGAAAGGCCCCTTTCAGAATATTTATGAATAATATGCAAATTGCTTGGTCTGCACATACTCTTAAGGGAATATTGAGACTTCTAACTTTGGGGACCTTTGACCATCTCCTGTTTGCACAGCAACAAACATCTTAGTGTTACAACCTGTGGATGGATGTGTTCCAGCAACTCTGGAATGGCTTGTTTGTCTAACACTCCTCTCCACCCCCGTCCCAGCACTCTGATTAGATTCCTTCCTTATACCTACTAAGGAGACACCGCCCAGCTCCAGGCACCCCCTCCTTGATTGCTGCTTTGGAGATCTCTTATTCAGCTGAAGTCATTTTGAGTAACATTTTAAGGTGCAGTAGGCTGTTTTTTGTTTTTTTGTTTGTTTTGTTTTGTTTTATTTTTTTGAGCTGAGGATTGAACCCAGGGCCTTGTGCTTGCCAGGCAAGCGCTCTACCACTGAGCTAAATCCCCAACCCTAAGGTGCAGTAGGCTAAAGGTCATTTTCTGATTGGTTCTCCCACTATATTATTATTATTAATTACCATCATCATTATTTTAGATTATCCCTGTCAGTTTTTCTGAGATTCACCCCAAAGCAAAACTATGGTAGAGCCTCTTCTTCATGTTTAAAAACAACAATTTTGTTTCTTTTTTTCCTCCCTTACTTAAAGCTTCACGTTGAATTAAGACCCTGTTCTCACCTATCAGGAAGGGTCTGGGGACTTTCTCTACCTAGGCCATTATGATCTAAAGTTCTGGCTCTTATATTTAAGAAGCAACAGGAAATAGTCACAATCTTCCTGCACAGTCTTCATGTGTTATTGGTTCACATGTGGGTCAATCAAATCCAAGCTATAGTGAGAGATAGTTTCACTCTTAGGAGGTTAAAGTGTGTTTTCATTATTTATTTATTTGTTTGTTTATTTTTAGCAGAAAACTAATGTTTGCTGTAGTGAGATGTTTGCCTTGAGCAACTTGCTAGGAAGCAAGCCATGGTACCCACTGGATCACTTCTTGGCTGCCTCAGAAGAGCACCAACTCCTCTCCAAGGCCTGAACATTCCAAACAGAGAAAAGTCACTTTAGCATTTGGCTGGAGACCATAGCTTTAGTTCTGGTAAGGCAAGAAAAGTAGCTATTTTCTTCCAGGAAAAGGGTGAGCTTTGAGAGTAGAGCACACTGGGATTCCAGGTGTTGGGGTTATGAACTGATTGTGGGAGGGATTTAAGATATAAACCACCAGAGCGCTTGTCTAGCAAGTGCAAGGCCCTGGGTTCAGTCCTCAGCTCTGAATAAACAACAACAACAACAACAACAACAAAATACAAACTACCATTGAGGACAAGAGAGGCCCCTGTTCTTTACCAATCCATGTAAGCACAGACTCCTTATGATTGTCCTTTTTCTCTTCTGCCCTCAACTGTCTTCCTCCTCTGCCTGCTAAGCCACAGGGAGCTGACAAGGCCGTTCTTACAAGAGAAGGGCAAGCAGAGGGCCTCTTGCCCAGCAGACTACCTCCCAGGCATGCACATCCCCGACATGGCATTCCTTACTATGAGTTCACTGTGAGGGAGACACACAAGCACCACAGAGCAAAGTGAAGGCTCCTGGAGTTCCAGCTGCACCCAGCTTTTCCTACGTGCCTCAGTCTCTTTTACAGTCGTCAGCCACACTGCAAAGGATCAGCCACCAGCTTGCTTTCTCTCGTGCAGTCTCAGAATAAGCTCTGGTGACCTTCCCTCCTCTATTGTTACCAGGCAAAGTTGTTTTAGTCTTTGTCCAAATGCTTCCTTCTTCGAGAAGACAATACTTACTTTCTCCAGAAAGCTGTTCATTTGATCGTTAGGTGAAGCACTTTTGATGGGTTTTGTAGTTAGCACCTTCTTGCCATAGTCTACCTACGATTCATTTAAGCGATATTTCTATTAAATGAAACTTTTATTGGAGACAATAATTTCCCAACTCCCAGACCCGAGGATCTTTGACTTTTTATGTATCTCAGTTAAACATGTCCTGCCTGCTTCCCCTGTCCAGCACTGTCTGTAACTGCATGACAGTCTGGGAAGAAAATGCATCAGACATACTCTTTCAGCGATTCAGGTGAAAGAGAATCTTATATATAAGATTGGCAGCCTGTTCCACTCATTACCTCACTGATTGCCGGGAATTGTGACTGGCCTGACTGGACAGGCAGATCCTCCTCCCTGCCCACTCCACCCTGTTTCTCTTCCTGAAGCCTTTCCCTGGGAAAAGGAAGGAGAAAATCCTCTAGCACAGAACTCAGAGGTGAGTTATACATGGTTCATATAGAAAAGAATATTCTATATATAATAGATAGAGGGATGCGATCCTTTGCTATGTCTCACATTCTTGGAGTGAAAGGGGATTGCTAACAAAGGAGACAAAAAAGATGTCACTAAGTGCCACATACCAATAATTGGATAAAAATGATATTTGCTAATTCCTGTACTTTTATTTCTCTCTATTGTTTCCAAGTATAAGCCAGAAGTATGGTGCTACATCCTTTGGAGAAAATGAATTTTAGAATGAAAATGATCATATCCAACGCAACTGTCTGCCCTTATTGTCCAGAAAACCTTCCTCCTTTTGATTATTCCCTATCTTGGTTATTGCCATTAACGATGGCTTTCTCCAGAAGCAGAGCCACCCCTGGTCTCCTCGACTTTCCTCCCACACTTTCAATCAATTTTTCCCACTTGTCAAGCCTCCCTCTTACGAGTCTGTATATTCCTTCCAGTTTGCAGCCTTAGCCTAATCCTGTAGCATATTGGAAATCTATAGAGGAAGAGAAAAAAAAATAGACAGGAAACTGAAAATTGAAGCAGCCAAATTGTTAGTCAAAGATGCCAGGTTCTCAGGTAAGCAGGGACAAAGGGAAGGAAATTATCATTTTGTATCATTCTTCCAGTGTTAACCTTCAAATCTAGAATTGCATTTGACTGTCTGTTGATTTGTCTGATTGCTTCCACCTGTCAGCCTCTGACTCCAGCCTCACTTTGTCCAGGTCAGGAGAAAATACTCCTATTCTGGCTACCAAAGGCAAATGTCAGGCAACAAGCCATTTGAAAAAGATGAACTATGACATTGTAACTATGAGAGGGAATGGCTTCTTCTAAATAGATTGTTCCAAAGAAAGTAGCTGCTGTGGTTAGGCAGAGCAACACCCATTTCCAGAATTCCAGGCCTACAAGTATGGTAGTTTGTGGTTTTGGTTGTATAAGGTATATCTGTGGCACACACGAAACAAAGGCTGAGGCTGTCCAACCTTCCCCCCAAAGTTCTGGCAGGCTTGCTGATCAGCCAGGCTCTAACTTAGTGTAGGGCACAAACCCATTCAGCAAGCAATAATCACAGTGATGATCATGTCATAAAGACTTAGAAGGGTGAATGTCAAGACCAGCCTGGCCAGTTATTCTCAAAGTACAAAGGGGAGCTTTCTCACGGAAACGCTTAGATACTCACAGAACACTGAGATGGTTCTGTTATACTCATGCTAGATATTGGTCTCATTTCCAAAATTTCTCATATCTGTACTTGTCAAACCAGAGGACAAGAGGACATTGAGATTAAAAAGTGAAGATGTCTCTATGTTTAAAAAAATTGATATAAGATCAGTATGTTCTATTGATTTGAAATCATGTTGTACAGGTAAAACATGAAGACAATTTGTCTAGATAGCCTATTCTTGTTAAATTTTCCATTAAAGACCAAATCCTACTGGGAATATTGACACATGGCTGTAACTCTAGAACTCAGGAGGCTGAAGTAGGAGGATCACAAGTTCAAGGTCAGTTTGGCCTACACAACAAGGCTCTATATCAAAGTAAAAAGTAATGAACAAAATTAAATTTCCTGCTTAGAAAGGGAGAGAGACTGTTAAATGTCTTTTAAGGTATATTTTTTTGTATATGTGATTGTATACACCAACATACATATGGGGTGGAGGAGGGAGACAGAAACACATGTGGGGGGGGGGAGAGGAGGAGCAGTAGGTGAAAGAAAACAGAAAAGCAAGAAGTGAGGACAATGTGTCTGTGAGACTTGGTACCACAGTGATTTCTAAGGTTGACTTGATTTGGTTGCTGTGGTAGGCTAGGTGTGTGTTCACTTCCTCACTCGGCTCCAACTGTCTCCTCTACAAAGCTGTGCACTTGGTGGGAGGGGATGATATTCTTGAAGAGAGGAAGACCATTCTTTAGTCAAGGGTATGCAAGTAGCTGTGCTCTCTGCAAGAACCTCAAAGAGGCCTCAAGAGATAATAGATGCAAAGGAAGCCCGGATGCTCTGTTACTGTGTTCAGTAGCCTCTCCTTAATCTGGAGTTTCCGTGGTTTTAGGTACTCACAGTCAATCATGGTTTGAAATTTTTATGTGGAAAGCTCTAGATACAAATACTACATGCATTTCAAAATGACTTTTGTTATATTAGCATCCTATAGTTGTATTTTATTATTAGTTTTCTTGTCAATATCATCCTGTGCCCATTTTAAGCTTCAGTATAGGTATGTGTATACAGGAAGAAGGAGATTATGCGTGATTTGGTACTATCCAACTTGTCAAGCATCAGCTAACTATCTCAGGACAGATTACTCTACTCCCTTGTCCCCTCAAGAGGCAGAAGGCCTTCCATATGGCCAACCACTTCTTTTTAAGGTATTGGGTTGGGTTTGTCCGAGTGTTTTTGTGTAAAAGCTTACAGAATCAAACGACCTCTGTCTCCCTCTTCCAGACTTTTTGTTGCTGGTATTGATGTAGTCACATATTGATTATATGTAAAATGTAATAACTGAACTTGATAGTATCTGCCATTCCAGCAATCTCTAATACGCTTTATTTTTTTGTCCACAGGTTAAGTATGATTGTTTTAACTCTTCATTTGAAGAAATAGAAGGTGAAATGACTAGCCTGTATGGTGACTCTTTCCAGTTTGTAATTCAGTCATCAGTTTTTGTATAGAATTAAAGAAGTAATTTTTAAAAGATTTGGAAGTCCTGTTGTGGCAATTTGTGAACTGAAAAATATCCCCGGTATAATAAAGCTCTGAGACATTTCTGACTATCCAAGAATTTTTCCAATTTGGCAGTTTAATAGACATAGGTCTTTTTTTGGGGGGGCGGGGTTCGAGACAGGGTTTCTCTGTGTAGCTTTGCGCCTTTCCTGGATCTCGCTGTGGAGACCAGGGCAGCCTCAAACTCACAGAGATCTGCCTGCCTCTGCCTCCCCAGTGCTGGGATTAAAGGCGTGAGCCATCACCCCCTAGCGGACACAGGTCTTATATGAACTTTCAAATCAACATTTAAAGCTTGAATAGGACTAGCCAACTAATGACTATCAGGCTAGCTACAAGGTGTGTGTGTGTGTGTGTGTGTGTGTGTGTGTGTGTGTGTGTGTGTGTAAATGAGAAAAGCTCCAGGGAAAAAAGACTGAAAAGGATGAGCCATTAGAGAGTGTCCAGATCTATTGTTTAAAACTTCAGAAGAAAGCAGGAGTCTACATTTCACAAAAAGCAAAGTACTAGTTACACAATTGTTCCCATCCAAATCAAAAGAATATTGCAGTTAATCCCAGACACTTAGGTGCTACATTATGCAATACACTGAAAATCTATACAAGCAAGGTTCAAGAGAGGGTCAGGGCATGAACATGTTGGTAATAATAAAAATGTCTTGCAAAAAAATGCCTAAACAGGGTTGAGGATTTAGCTCAGTGGTAGAGCGCTTGCCTGGCAAGTGCAAGGCCCTGGGTTTGATCCTCAGCTCCAAATAAAATGAATAAATAAATAAATAATAAAAATAAAAAAAATGCCTAAACAATCAGGGCTACCACTATTTCTAAAGAGAGCTACAATAAAGGCTAACATATAAACATGAATCTATGTAAAAAAAAAATCCATGTAAAGAAGTCATATAATAGTTCCCTTACATAGGCTTCACCTTTTACCCTTTTAAAACACAGGTGAATTCTATTTTTGCAATAGCAAATTTGCAGAGATTTCTTAGAGTTCAGTTTTCATAGGTACCAGTTGGCAAGCGATGAGAGTTCCTTTCCTCGGGACCACTGCAAGATGAACAGAATTACTGCTTGTTCCCTCCCTCTCCACCACGGAAATGACTCTCCTGTTAGGTCAGGTGTACGTGCAAGGGTTACACAGCCTGGATGAAGCAGAAAGCCAGGATTCCTTCCCAGGTACTTCCATCCCTCCTTCTTTGAACTGTCATGAGAAGGCGCCATAAAGTATATGCTACTGAGGTTTGTGCCATTTTTTTCTTTGTATGAATATACCTCCAGAGTGTGTGTGTGTGTGTGTGTGTGTGTGTGTGTGTGTGTGTATGTGTGTGTATATGTATGTATGTGTGTGTGTGTGTGTGTATGCATGTGAGTGTGTGTCTGAAGATTTCCAGTAGTATTTGTTTAATTGCTGGGGAGAGATTGTTTATTTGTTTGCTCACTTTACATTTTTGTTTACTGAGAAATAGCTTTGCTAAGTAGCCCAAGTTAGCTTTGAACTCATAACCCCAACCTCTACCCCACCCCAACTCCAGGGTGCTGGGATATAAATAGACTCGTGACACACAGCCCTGTGGGAGAAAAGTGGAGATATTCCCTCTGTGGGTATCAGTTAAATCTTCACCAAGTTGCCTTGCCGTTCACTCATTTGTTCGGGGGAATCCTTGGGGTAGGTTTTCTCTGCATTGTGAGGGTTTTGGTTTTGTCTTGACCATTTCTTCACCTGAAATGCCCATCATTGAAGGACCCCAAGACCCTCTGCTTTTCCACAAATAACAAATGATTAGCACAGAGTCCACAAAGTAACAGACATGTAGAACTGAATTCACTATTTTTGAGACATCTGAGGGAACTGATTTTAACTTTCTAGGGAATTGAGTTATAATTAAATAAAAATGCATGAGTTTTTCCCATGGGGTCATTTATTAGATTAATCTGATTCATAATTCAATTTTGAAGTTCAGGTTTTCATACTTATTTCATTTTGCATATGGTTTAAAATGGAAAAGTGCATAAAATGTATGCTCAGAAACACTTCCCTGTGTATGTTCATATCAACAACCATTGTTCTGTGTTTCTGAATTATTTCCCCGTGTTTCTTTCTATAAAAAGTTTCTTTCCGTGTATGTTTATTATATATATGTATGTATGTGTATATATATATATACAATACATATATACATACTCCCATTTTCTTATAAAATGTAGCCTGATGTACTGATTATATAAATTATGTATGACATATGCTAATCATGCTTTGCACTCCACAATACAGTACTCCTTAGAGAGAATTCTTTCTCTCTCTCCCTTTCTTCCTTCCTTCCCTCCTTCGTTCCTTCCTTCCTTTCTTTCTTCCTTCCTCTGTCTCTCTCTCTCTTTCTTTCTGCCTTTCTTTCTTTCTCCCTCTCTCTCTTTCTTTCCCTTTACATTTATTTATTACTAGTATGGGAAGACACACATGTAAGAACACCTGGAGGACTCACACATGGGGAGGTGGGAGGAAAGCTTGCAGGAGTGACCTCTCTTTTCACCACGTGGCTTTTGGGGATCACACTCAGTTTACCAGGCTTGGGGCAAGTACCTTTACCCGGAGAGCCATCTCCCCAGCCCCTCTAGAGAGGCATGCACACAGGCATACATGCAAGCAAAACACTCACACACATAAAAATAAATGAATCTAAAAAGAATTTTAATAAGGCAGAGAACAATGAACAAGAAATTTGTTGTTAAACCTCAGCCTTCACAGGTATATGCATACGTGTGTAACCACACACATGTAAACACATGAACATATAAACATACATACATCATACACACAAATGGATGAAAACATATGGAAGAAACACATTGGAAAGGATTAGAGGAAACTGGAGTTGGTAGAAAGAGCATAAAATACCGCAAAAGCTCAGTCTTCACTATTACAGTTTCTCAGCAGCAAAAGCCGGGTGTCGGTATCAGATCCTTTCGACAGAGTCTAGGTATGTTCCTCCAGTTTGACTGGAGGAAGCAGGCTTGTTAGAAGTGAAAGCTACCCGAGAAAAATCACAACTTCAGAAGCTGTAATTGGAAAAATATGATGTTCTGAAGAAATCCAATAGAATAATCATAGCTCCAGAGTAATATTTAAGTTGGAAAGAATCAATCTCAATAGAAGTAATTATCAGATACATTACAGATAAAAATAGAAAAAAGATGAAATGTGCTGCATAGAAAATTGATCCAAGAGTCAGATGGGCTTTAATGGAAGAGAGCCCAAAGAGAAACTTATTTTTTTCCTTAAAGTGTGGAGCTCATATTTCCCTAGGGAAATGCTATTGATGGTTCTGGTTTCTTCCCTTCCAACAGTCAAGCTGCAACAAAGTAAGTGAACACAACTTGAGGATTTTATTGTCCCCACAGGGAGGAGATGAAGCTTCACTCTGGTCTTGAAGTCTTTCCTAACCTCCTCTCTCTTCATGATCAGCTTCTCCCCATCTAACCACAGTGCCATTTTCTTCATAATTCCAGCCTCTTTCTAGAGAAGTGACTTCACCTGCCTCCTGCAGTCACCGGGCTTTCTGTCCTCACACTACTTTTGCTGGGTCCTTCTTGAGCTTATGGATGAGTGGTGTTGGCACGTGCCACATTTTTTTTACAGAAAGCCAAGGATGTCAGCCTTGTGGACCCGAGTGCTGTTGGCGAGGAGAACCAGAAAATACTGACAATGTCTAACCAGGATCAAAATATTTTCTGGGGCGTAGGGTGCTGTTGCAACACAGTGCGCTGTGGTACCCTCACCTCCTTTCCTACTTACAGTCCTGACTGGGTTTTCCCTTTCCTCTTCACCCTTCTATGCTCTTGCTGTATTTGAGGTGCGGTGTCAGAGCTGCCCAACCATGACTCAGCTCGTCTTTTCTCTGATGTATTTCTGCCTTTGTCCCACTTTCCAGTGACTCAAAATCTCTTTCATCTGCAGAACATCCACGTCATCAGTTCGCTCTGCTCCTATTTCTTCCTTTCGGGGCCCCATTATGAGTCACCGTAGCCTTTACGACATTTGCACAATTCGGATACTCAGTAGTGTGTGTGGGAGCGCCCAGCCTTCTCTGAGAGCTTTCTACTCGCTGTTTTTGACGCTGGCCTCCAGCTTTCTTGCTGTCTCCTCTCAGTCTCCCTAAACTCTTAGCCCTGGCTGGGACAATTCCAGGAGGGTTCAGTTATGGGCTCCCATGGCAAAAGCCTCTCTTCAGTTCTCCGGCCAGTTCCGCACCCGCACTGCGCCTTTCGGTGGTGACTGTGCTTAGCTTTGAGCCCTGATAAATAAATATTCCATTGTGTTACTCGCATTCCAGACTTTATGCTCTTATCCTTAAAAACAAAACAAAATAAAACTTTTTTGGCTGTTTAAAAAATGGTGTTGGGGATTGAACCACTAAGCCTTGAGTTTCTGTTTTGTTAACTAGTTTGGTAATTCTCGTTCACGAAAACTACAAAGGCAGTCTTCTGGATTCCTACCTGTGACTGCAGCTTTGGGTCTGTTCCCCAGTTCCTGCCTCCAGGCTGCCTGATGCCTGTTAGCTACTTGTCTGGTGTGGCCTCTGAGTACAGCCTTCTGCAGACAGTTTGGAGACAGCGTCTCCTGTCTGCTCGAACTCCCACCTTTGGCCTCATATTGAACCTCCCAGTCATAAGATTTTGAGTCAGTTCCTCCCACAGACCCACATTTTGTCCAGAGGGGATCATGGTTGACATTACATTTCTTTATTCTCCCACACCTCCTCAAATCTAGGAAGCAATTTTTATCTCCAGTTCTCAAGAAAGGCTTTCACATTGAGCTCCTGTTTTGAAAGAAACCTTTAGCGTACTTAAGGGCTTACGCTACAGCATCGTATGATTCTATCCAACTTTCTGTTTTGTGTTGCTGTTAACTTTATAATCCCTGATCCCTTTTGGGAGAGATCTCTTTTGCTCGCTTCAAATGCTCATAAGTCACTTTAGAATCATACATAATTCTACTATCTACGTCTGTCCAAAGATGCATTGGTATGCCTAAAACAGAAAGGTCAGGGGTGGCAGAGACAGCTTGGCAGGTAAGTGCATAGGCTGCTCTTCCAAGATCCATGTTTAATTTCCAGCACCCACGTGGCAGCTCACGACCATCTGAAATGCCAGCCCTAGGGGATCTAGTGCTCTTTTCTGGCCCCAGCAGGCACCAGGCATGAATGTAGTGCACAGATACTCATGAAGGCAAAACACTTCTACACATAAAAACAAACAAATAAATATATAAAAATTTAAGAAATATTTATATAAAAATATAAAAACATGATCATCACTTGAGATCTTGGTGTAAAAAGGATGTATCCCGTGTCTGTCTCTAAGTAGCTCTCACACTGCCCATTTGCCATAAAGTGTGCTGAAAGTTCTACTGAATGGAATGGGCCAGAACTTTATGACCACAAGGGGCAGTCTGATTTCTTTGCTTTGGGCAAGAGGACCAGGGGTTTCTTCCCAGCCTATCGAAGCTGCTTCCTGAAGAATAAGTGTTTGCCACCAGGGGCCAGCGACAGGCCTAGCAGAAGAAACAGGAAGTGGAAAGCTATTCCAGCAAGTCAGAGCATGGCCCATTCCATTGAGGGAAGCGTGAATAATCTGGGTGGCTTCAGTGATGTTGCTGTGAGGAGGAGGAGGAGCAGGAAATGCAGCTGGAGAGACTGGTGGAGGGTGCTGGGGAAAGAATCGATGAGCGATGCTGAGGAGCCGAAGTCTGATCCTGGAGCGATAACCTCCACTCCCTCAAGTTGAGCAATTCTTCAAGTGCCTGATGGAGTGACCCAGCCTTTTCTGGCTGTACCAAACTGCAGGCACAGAATTTTAAGAAAGCACCAAGTATTTCATGGTTTTGAAGCTGTGTAGGACTGGAATAATTCTTCTAGAAGGCAGGTACCATTCTAAACTTTAGCTCTACAAATGTCCTTTTACATATCTGTATTTTTTCCCCTTATTTGATGGACAGTTTGTGGGAACATATACTTAAATACGCTTGAGCACAATAGTGTGCCGTGCTTGTAATTCCAGCTATTTGGGAGGCAGAGGCAGGAATATTGCAGGTTTGAGACAATTTGGCAAGATCAGGTCTCAAAAAATAAAACAATAAAATAAAATAAATACAAAACCCAGGGAAGCAGAAGTATAGTTTAGGTCTTCCTGGAATCCTGGTATATATTTACTTACATTAGAATTTTGTGGTGAGTATAGAATTAATTTTTGGTAAAAAGAATAACTGTAGGTATACATGCATCCATTTATTTTTAGGAGAAAGAGAAATTGAAAGAGAGAGACAGAGACAGAGATGGATAGGTGATAAGAATAGAGAAAAAGATTAAGAGAGTCTTGAAGTTGTTTAGACTGAATATGAAATTTCTTCTGACTTAACTGTTAGAATAGTATCTCCCAATTTCTGGCAAATGGCCAATAATTTAAACTTTTTAACTAGTTCTAGAAAAGGAATTGTCTCTCCAGGAAATATCAAAGCATTTTTCAAACTCCTGCCTTTCACGGATACTTCTTAACAGATGTGTTGCAGAGAAGCATCCAGAAAGAAAGAGAAGTGGTGGGTGCTCCGGCCCTTGTCATGCCACAGGATGAGTCACGTCTTGTCTCATGTGTCTATAGCACTGCTTACACACCAGGCCCTTGCCTAAGTGCCCAGGGAAGGCCCACAGAGATAAGGGTGGAGTCCTCTTTTGGCTGCCATCTTCCTATCTACCAGTCACTTCCCAGGACTAGATTTTTGTCTGCTCCTCCTTCTGTATTTATGTCCTTGCGTTTTTCCCCAGTAGATACTATTTGGGCTTCTAAAGACACTGCTAGGACCAACCCAGAGCAGAAACTTCAAGGGCACATATGTCTCCCAGGAAGGCTGCAGCCAATGAGCGAAAAGGGGACCTTAATCTGAAAATGCCACCGTCCCTGGCTTCTCATTCTCTTGGGGAGTGGGAGAGGAGAGAGAGTAATTTCAAGCTTTCAGTTGTCCAGAAATGGCCAAAAAGCACTGCACTGATTTTGGTTTTATGGATAACCAGTAGACAAATTAGAGACTATGGGATCTGTGAATAATGAAGATTAGCTGAAGGAGTTTGTTAAATGTGTATAATATACTTATTACATGTATGTATATATATATGTGTGTGTGTGTGTGTGTGTGTGTGTGTGTGTGTGTGTGTGTGTGTGTGTATGTACATACATATGTGTATGCTAAGAACTCAATGAGGAATGAATGCTCCACTGTTTTGATAGAATTTCTTCTCTAAGAAAAACCTCAATACTAGGAGGGCCTTCACCTAACTGGCTGAGGTCTACCTATAGTATTAAAATCAGCCTCCTATACATAAAGTGAATTAGTTGTAGACATTATTTACATTTACACAGTTCTCCATAGCAACACTTGTATTAGTATTTGTTTAAGTTCCTGGGGTCCTGTAGATTACTCCACCCAACAAGCAATGTTGATGCCATACAAACAGTGTTAATCTGATGTTAGAACAATTAGAATCTAAGATTGGTGTGTGTGTGTCTTGGAGTATGGTGTATGTATGTGGGGGACATGTGCATGCACTATGGCATGTGTGTGGGGGCCAGCAGACAACTTTGTAGCATTGACTCTTTTCTTTTACCTCTCCATGGGTCCTACAGAGTATCCTCAGTACTTTCACCCACTGAGCCATCTCCCTGGCCTGTAGTTTCTCCATTCTTGGTGATCTTTGGTTGCACACCATAAGGTATCTCCACTGGCTGCTTCCATGCGAGGCCTGTATTTCACAGCTTCCTTCCTCTCCTTTCCAGGAAGGGCAGAACTACTCTCATTTCGTTATTTCCTACGCTAGCATCTCCAGGTCATCACCTTCCATCTCCAGGAATTAAGTCCGGCTCTTTCTCGGATAGCTCTGATAATTAATTGAAGTCTCATCTTGTTTTATTTAGGTGGGAGTCAGAAGCAAAGGCTAATGCGTTATTGATTTGAGATTGCTCGTTAAGTATGGACGGGACTGGAATAGGCTGAGAAAGCCAGGGGAAGAATGAACAGGAGTCAAGGCAGAGGGGTGGCGACAATGAAGAGTACGTACAACCTTAGAATGAAAAATTGCTCTAGAATGGTTAGACATCAAAACTCGGGGCCAAAAAGTAGGCAGTGGTCACATCGCAGAGATACCTGAGCAGAAATAGGAGTGGTAAGGAATATCACAACAGCTTTGGCATGGCTCTGTCTTCTTCAAAAACCCCTATTGGGTTAGAACCTTAACTGTGTCTGGAGGTGGGGCCTTGGCAGGTCATTAAGGATCAGGTAAGGGTGTCATGACTGAAAACCGAGAGGGACTAGAGAACATGCATGGTTAGTACCATGTGGTTCCTTAAACGTCTCTGGACTCTATAGCAAGAAGGCTATGAGTAGAGGTGACCTCTTAACCTTTGACCTTTTCCTTGTTTCATTTCTGTTTCTGTGGTAAAACAGCCCAACAGAAGCCACTTAGGAGGGAAAGGACTCATTTTAGTTCACCATTGTTCATGATTATAGAGAAGTCAAGTCAGAAGGAACTTGGACCCGCCAGTCACATCCACAGTGAAGAACAGAGAGAAATGTGTGTGTGCATGCTTAGTGCCTGGCTGGCTGTCTCTACTCTGCCACAGTCCAGGGCACCAGTCCCACTTTCAGACTGGGTCTTTCCCTATCCATCAAGTCAAGGCAATCCCCCACAGACATTCTCACGGGCCAGCCTGATCTAGACAATCCCTCATTGACGCTCTCTTCCCTCAGGTGATTCTATTTTAAGTTGACAAAAGTCACCGCCACAAACAACTAGATCCCTAAGTCAAAACAAAGCTGTTTTCTTAAAACTTATCCAGCCTATATTGCTGTGTCAGGAACCATAGAAAATGGATAAAATAAAATGGATAAGCCATTGTGTTCTGTTTTTACCACTCTCCCACCCTCTTCCTGAGACCTGGCTTCCTCTTTTCCCTCAAGAATTCCCTCTAAATCCAGTCTGATCTTTCATAAAGGTCTTTGAATATGATGTCATGCCATGAGAACTCAGAGGAAGGTCTGGGATCCCAGAGTACACCAGAAAGGAGAGGAAACATAATTGAACAGGAGAACTTGAAGACTAAATGCCTAATTAATCATTAAAGAGTAAACACATTCCTCCATTTTTTTCCATCTCCACATCAGTGAGGACCATGAGGCACTGTCACTTAAGCATGGCTGCTGGAGCTCCTTGCAGCTCTGCCCATGTGAAAACAGTCTCTTCTCTCCATCCCAGAGAGACAAGGGGAGTTGAGTGCTCCTCTGCTCTGTTCTCCAGCCTACAGAAAAGCATGGGCTGAAAAAAAAACCCTGTCTTTTCCTTTGTTCTTCCTCCATAGAGCTTGGGGATTCAGGGAGGGATTTACAGTCAGTTCGAGTAAAAATGGATATTGAGTAGTTCTTACTTTCTGGAAAGAAAGTAAATGGGGGGAGGACCCAGAAACCTTCAACAAGTTGCCGCCAGGTGCATTGCAAATGGCATGTTGATTGACTCAGCTCAAAAAGAAATTAGGGATGTAAATGTGTTTGAGAGAATTATTATCCAAATCACAACATCCTCTTCAGACACTTCTATGATTGAATACTAAAAAGAACATTAGAAATCTTCCAGCAGAGTGCCTCCCCAAAGTCTTAAATGATAAACTGGCATGAATTCTCTTCTTGTCTTCTTTGTATCTGCAGTCGATTTAGGTTTGCGTGTGCTCATAGTTCACACACATTTGATGGTGGCCTCCTGTCAAAATGTAACAAGGTTTTAATATTTTAAAACTATTGATTATTAAAAAGAGTAATGAGGCTTAAATTATTGGTAGAGATAGCTGTTGTCAGTGTCTTAAAGTCAATGGGGTGGACAGTGTATCCCAAAAGTGAGTATGTTCAACCCATGATGACATAATATACCTTTCGTTGGTTGTTATGATAAATGTCTTAACTTATTTGCCTTTAAAAAAGTAGATATCTAAAAAAAAGAAGATATCTAATAAACATCTGTAGTTCTTTTAACCTTAATGATCAATTTATTATTTCTACTCACAAAGACTATTTACTGTAAGAACACAGCATTCTCTCTCTTCTCTCTGTCTCTCCCTCTCCCTCTCCCTCTCCCTCTCCCTCTCTCTCTCTCTCTCTCTCTCTCTCTCTCTCTCTCTCCAACGTAAATATGAGATAGTTTATTCTGGAGCCAAATACGAGTGACCATGGCCCCGGAACACAGATCCAGAGTACCCCAAATATCATGTTCCCAGGTACTAACAGTTTCATGAAAGTTTTTCTAGGAACAGAACAGAGAAAATTGTTAACAAGACACTTCTGAAATGCATCTGTGGGGAACATCACCTAAGTAGGTGACAGCCCAGCGGGAAATCTGTGCCTCAGTTGTCTCTGATGACATTCCTAGCCTTTGGGTTGGTGGAGGCTATGGGTCTTGTTTGTGCATTGGAAAAAGGCTTACCTAACTACCACAAGGATGCTAGGTCACATCAGAAGGATGTTATTATCCATAGAAGTGGCTAATAAATGGCAATTTAGGAAGCTAAATCTAGTTCTATATAGTTGGGCCCCCAACCTATAAAATTCTAGCTTCCCACGGTCACAGGAGTTCCAATAGGTCAGTAAGCTTTGTGGGATGTTGATCGCGGGTTTGGCTCTCCCCTACTGCCCCCCCATCACACACACTGGGAATTTCAGTTCACAAGCAACAGACCCTGGAGATACAGGCCAGTGAAGGAGATGGACAAGCATGCCGTCTGTGGTGGTGGCTTGGCACAGTGAGGAGACAGGGAAGATAAATAAAACAATGTGTAAAAGCATCTCCGGCCCCTCCCTGCCAGTCCACCAGAGGTGATTTGTCTTATCAATCTCATCTGGCACTTTAAATTACTGCCTTATTCAGTGAGGTGTCACCTGTAAATTCCTAGCAGAAATGGGTGAAGTTACAGATGTATATGTTTAAGAAGCTTCCACAGTGGTAGGTTATCACAGGGCTTTTCCAAAGGCCTTTTGTTTCAGTTATCTCTCCCATAGCTGTGGAGCTATTGGCATTTGCTGGAAAAGGGAGAGACACTTTTTCTCTTAGGATGTGAAGCCTGGTAGGTTTACCATGCCCCAGAGCAGGCCCCATATCCCAAAGTATTTGGGTAACCCGGAAAGCAATGAGTGGTCTCACAGGCACCTGTAACTCCAGCACTGCATGCCCAAGGACACTAGTAGGCCAGTGGTCTCTCCACGTTATTCTTTGAAACAGATACTTCCACAGAACCCAAAGCTTGCCACTTGGCTAGACTAGCTGGCCAGCGAGTGCCAGTGTTCCTCCTACCCAGGGCCAGGGTTGCATATAGCCACACCCAGCTTTTATGTGGGTGGTGGGGAGATTCAAACTCAGTACCTCATACTTGCACTGTAAAAACTCTACTGACTGTGCCATCTCCACAGACTCCTGTGTGTGTCTTTATAAGTAACAAACAGGTTGAATTTTCTGGGCTCACTGAAGGATCGTTATCAGGCAATTCTGGAGAGACAGCACTGTTATTTTACTGGTACACATTAAATTCTTTCATCATGCTTTGTTCCTACCGGTTTCTAGAAAGTAAGAAACATGCATAAAAGCCCACAAAGAAGTATGTGTATTGATCCACAATGATTCATTTGGTCATCGAACCACAATTATATATTACAAACCTTTTAAAGCAATGTGCTATGGCTTCCAATACTCCACCAAATGAAAAGGATGCATATTGATTTTCAGGTGGGCTGAGTCCCTCACCTCTTCCCACTTCCTGCAACTTTAATATGTCATTCTTGATTCATCAAGAATGACAAGTTGAAGACAAGAAGGTTAGTATCCACCAGGGCAGAGCTATCTATGGCCTGGATCTCTTACTTGTTGGGAATTACCTCTCTTCTTTTTCCAGAAGCAAAACACTGTTTTGGAGGGATGTTTGTGTGAAGCAATGGATGCAGGAAACCAAGAATGGAGATTTGATAGCATAGTTAATTGAGCAGGCACTGGTTAGAGTTCAGACCTTAGAAGTAAGCCAGACACAGCCCAGTGACACATCCGAAAATGTGACACAGTGCCCATGCCTCTGGTTTCCTTGGTACTGATGTGACATTCTTGTTACTAGAGGTGAGAGAAAGAAGACTCAATTATTTTTTTCCACTGGAGTGAGTTCTGAAATACAAAATTGTAGTCATTAGTAACAGAACTCTGTTTAAAAAGGATTTTATTTTACCACCTGAATAGGATACCCTCAATACACACATTTTCCCTGTTTTGTCTCATATTGTTAATGCATTTAGATTTGTATTCCTCCTTTTTGGAAATAACAGAAAATTGTATTTTTTTAAGGTACTGTAGTGGACTGGATGTCAGAATTATAGACTATGAATTTAATGACTGGCTTTGGAGAAAGCTGTTACACACACTTTGCCATATTGTTTCTCACCATCTAGATGAGAGGATTCTTAGCTGAGCTCCATGTGGTCCTGCTAGCAAAGGTCTTCACTGGTTTAACTAGTCCACATCGTTCAGCTGAGACTACTGGGCCCTCAGATCCCATCCCACTTCCACTTTTTGTATTGGGTAGACCAGTTGTCCACCAGTGGATTATAGAAATGTCCATAGTGGAGGGAGGAAGACATTAAAAACTTAATTTACTTTTTAATTTCATGTTGGAATTCTATCTTTAGTTATAATTATTGTACACAGGAGGATTATATGGGATACAGAAGAAAACATGAAGATCCTTTAAAGGCAGTCTACACATGCTTCCTTTGCTCTCAGCCTCCCTCCATTTGTTACGTGATGTGTTTAAATATCAGAAATCAATGAACAACACAAAAATGATTTTATTTTATTTTTTTCATCAGTTGAAGCTGATTCTCAAATACAGTAAGGATTCTTTGCCTATGGCTTCTGTGAGGTCTACATGCTAAGGTTTCAATCCTCTCAGAGAATTCTGTCCACATTCTTCCTTTGGGCTCTTTATGCCACAGTGTTTCTTAAGCCCCTCTGGTCCTGAGCCATCTCATCCCTTTAGTCTTTCTCCTAAAATTGTTACTAGGGGATTTAGCTAATCGCCTCATTTTAAACTAGTCTTTTTTGTGGCAGTGTGCACCATTCATTTGTTCATTAATGTATTTAGAGACAGGGTTTCACTCTGTGGCCTATGCTGGCCTCAAACTCAAATCAACCTGCCTCGGCATTCTAAGAGGTAAAATTACAGGTGTGTGCCATGTCCAGCTGTAATTTTGTTTATAGTTTACTTTCTTAAAAAATTTTTGTGCCATTACATAAGTTTGATTAGCAATGCATGGCATGTAACCAGCATCCCCACCAGGAAATTGAATCAGGCTGCTACATTTAAATTTCCTTTGTAGTCAATCCAGCCCCCAACCCTTTGTCAGTAACTGATTTGCATGCTGACCTTTAACCTTTGCATTTTCAAGAAGAGCGTTAAGTATAGTATCAATCTTTGAGTCTGCTTCTTTCACTTTACATAATGCATTTGAGAATCATTTTATACACACATGTTCCGTTAATTTGTTCATTTTTATTGCAGAATATTATTCTACCATGTGGATGCTTTAGCTTTTTACTCACTTGTTGGAAAATATTTGGGTTGTTTCCATCTTTGGGCAATTATGAACAATGCTACCATAAGTAGCTGTGTTAACACGTTTGTATGGATATCAGTTTTCATTTCTGATAGGTAAATACTGAAGAGTGGAATTTCTGGGTCACATGGCACCTTTGTGATTTGTATTCTTAAGAAAATCAATCTCCACTGTTTTACTGAGTGGCTGTTCTAGTTTGCATGTCCACTAGGGATGCATGGGAATGGCAGAGTTCCTCTGATAATGCTTCACACGGTCAGTTTTGTTTTCTTTCCCCTCTCTATATAATGTACTGAGATGGAGTCTTAATAAAGAGCAAAGGCAACAGGGCAAGTGAGATGACTCAGAGGTTGAAGACATCTGCTACCAAGCTTGACAACCTGAGTCGTCAGGCCCCCAGATCCACCCATATGTTACTCTGACAACCTGTCCCCTGGTGCCTGCATGCCCATAAATAAATAAGTGAATATGCAAAGAAAAAAATAAAGACAACATTATATACATTATGAAACAAAGTGTTTAACATTGCATTCTCATGCATTTGCATTTAATTAAATTGCCAATACACAGAGCAGTCCAGTTGAGTAGGCATTTGCTCCCATCTGGTTGGCCAAAAGGACGGATTAAGGAGATGCAATTCAGATCCAAGACAAGCCCCTAAATGGCAAACTAGACATCAGGAGCAACAGAAAGAAAATGCACAGATTTGAATTAGTTTACTTGCTCTGTATCCCACGACCAAGTGCTCAGAAGTAACCAAGTCCCTGTGCTACTCAGAATATTGAAATCAAGAAGAGACAATTCATATTATAGGGCTGCCAAGAACTTTGGCCCTGTTTGTAAGAAGTACTTTTGAATCCCTTTTTGGAGTTTTCTTCTCTGTTGCTGTTTCCTGAATGAATGGAGCTTGTGCTGATTTGTTTTGTTTTGTTTATTTTGTTTGGTGAATGAGTTTCACTGTGTAGCCCAAGGCAGGTGCAACCTTCCCGTCCTTCTGCCTCAGCTACCTGTGATGGGATTACAGGTATGTGTCAGCACCTCTGGCTGTAACTCCTGGTTTTGAGTATCAGTCTTGTGGTGGTCCAACCATCCATTAGAAGAGCTGATGGTGTCTATCTTCATGGCATCTCATACCCTTAGTACTCGGGGTTTGCTCATTTTGGAGCTGCTCAAAACTGGATGGTTCAGTTACATTTTAAGGGAGAGTCCGGTTTTTTGTCACTACAAAAGGAAAAACTAGTTGTTATAGTGAAATTTATTTCCCAGTTTCCTTAAGGGTGCTGCCAAGTTGGAGGCCACTACAGCATCTTGCAGCTGAATCCAGCTCTGCCAGATTTCCCACCCCATCCTCCCCAACCCCCACTCCCCGCAGCTTTGAAACAAGTGGCTTTTTCTTCAGTTGAGCCACAGATGAAGGAGTTGGCTTGTGTGTCAGGGCCATGTGGTAAGAGATTCATCTTCAGCATCCGAGTGCCAGGAGTCTGTTTAGGGTGTCTGACGCTCACACAGGAGAGGCAGGAAAGAACTGCGCCAAGACAAGAGAACAGACCCACGTCTCCCACTCTCAGGCATCTTGGGCACACACTCAGCATACAGAGAGACGCAGCAGGTGGACTTCCTGGCACCTTCTTAATTGTTATCTCCTTGTCTTTTCCATTATTTTCTTCACCTTCCCCAGGTATATGGTTGAATTTCTGGGGGAAAATGTGATCAATGTTGTTAATGTAACTTGGTTGTCTGACGGTGGAGTCACTGGTTACTGTATTCTTTTCTGTTTCTTCACAATGAGATAGAGAAAATTGGATGGTTTTTTACATGCTTTTTAATAATGTCTAGTGGAACACTTGACCAGCCCCAGGCACTGCCCTCTGCAAGTGGCACAGATGATGAGCTTGGCAGCAGAACAGCCATATCCATACTGCTCTTGTGTGTGAGGGAGACATTCGCTTTTCCTTCTAGCCGGAAGCTACAGTAAGAGTGCCCCTCCTGAGCTCTACAAACACTGAGGAAGATTATATAGAGCTGGGCTCATTAAAATCTGGCTGTAGAGCAACGGTAGTAGTAGAATATGATGTGTTATTACTTCAATTTTCATTTTCTGAAATGACCATGGCATCATTCATTGGAGAGCCATTAGACCTTTGGGGCATGGTTTTGTACAATCAAGTTGTAGGAGTAAAAACACCAACAAAGTTCCCCCAAATTGGCAAGACAAATTTCCAAGTCTGGTTAATAATGGAAAATAATGGCTAATTCCATATAGTAAACAACAGCCTATAAAAACAGATAATGACTTATAAACTCATCTAGTTAACTATGCAAAATTAGGCAGGCAGGAATTTGAAAAATTGCTAGCACAAAGCCTTGTATGATGGGAATTCATTAAATATTAAGTGCCCTCCCTTTGTTCATTTTCAATGCTCTGTATTTGGAAGATGAATTTGTTAAAGTCTGATCAGAGTAAAAAAGAAAAATGCTTAACCAAGTCAACTTAGTCCTTGGATGTATATTTTGTATATTGGTTGTTCTCATGTATATTTTGAAAATTAGTGTGTCAGGACAGAAATATGACAATGAAAACAAATCAGTCAAGTCCCTGTTAACTGTGACTTTGAATACATCATTTAAATTTCTGAGCATCAGACTTTTGTTCTCAGGAGAAGAGCATATTCTAAAGATCTAAGGCACCAGAGTGACACCATCTTGCTGAACTGCTAGAACAGTCCAGGACTAGCCCACTAGACACCCACTTTATTGACTTCTTTTTGTTTTGATTCCAAGTCGGCCCCTAATTACATTGACTTAGCTTCCCAGATCCTAGAGGGATATTTTGACCAGCGTAGGCTTCAGGATCCTCTCAGCCATTTCTTATGGAAGTCACAACTGTCATGTCCTGGGCTTCTCCATGGAAAAGACTGCATCACTGATGAAGACATGGATGGACTGTCAGCTGCTTGCACGAGGTCTCCCCCTACGCTAGTTCTCTTCATCCATACAATGAATGCAGTTTTCCTTGCTTCTCCTAGAGAAAGGTGTGTGTGTGTGTGTGTGTGTGTGTGTGTGTGTGTGTGTGTGTGTGTGTATGCTGTATAAAATTAAGTTTTGAGCTTTCAAAGAGCACTGTAACGGATGAAGGTTATACATACAACAAGGCCAGAATGGTACCCAGAGGCCAGAGCAAAACAACCTCTTTTTAGGTTACTCTGCTGCTGTGTATTTGTTAATTCTTTTTCTTGTTACTACTCTGTTAAAATGAGACATAATTTAAAATAAAAGTAATATTTGATTTATAATGCAAACTTCCCAATTCCTGCTATTCAGAGGCAACCACTTTCAACTCTGTAATTATTTTACACTTATCTATCTATCTATCTATCTATCTATCTATCTATCTATCTATCTATCTATCCTTCTCTCTACTTATTTATTTTGGTATTCATGTTTATGAATTAGATACTCGTGGTGTTCATTTCTTTATTTTAAATTATTTTTTTTGAGAATTTCATCAATGAAATATATCACTCCCCTCTCCTTCTCTTTCCTCTAATCTCCCCAGGTCCTTCCCACCCCTTCTCAAGTCCACGGCTGCTTATCCTTTAATTATAACTATTATATATATGCATATAAGCCTATAAATATATCCCTCTGAGGTCATTTGCTGTTGCTAATGTGTGTTTGGGACTGGCCTCCTATGACTGGTTAACTCAAGGACAATTTTGTATTTTTTAAAGTTTTAGACATTTTGTATTTACCTCAGACTATGGATGAAATGGACTTTGCCAACCTTTTCATGCAAGTCAATACACATCCATGCTGATAATACACAACCCCTCCCACATCACGTTGCATAAGTTATCACAATTTTTATTTGGAATAATCGAACATTATAGTATTTGTATATGTACGTATTGCTTATAGTTGGAGCTTTACTAATGAGTACTATCACGGTACACTTTTTTTCCTATACAACTTTTCTAGGTAGGCCTAATGCCCCATAAAGCCACACTGGATGACAAGTGGCCAGGATGCTCAAATCTCAACAAATGACATCCTTACATAGTCTCCTAAATAGACTTCTGAGGCCATTTGACAATGTTGGCTGCTCATGCCTCTGCCGCTCCACTTTTAAACGCCCATTTTGAAACTTAGCTTATTGTCTCCAAGGTCTCCATTCTGAAGCTTCCTCCCTGCATCCAGTCATCATTCAGCATCCCCTGTTCTGTGGACTAGGACCCAGGGCTCCCAGACTCTTCTCCACATGGCAGTGCTCCTTAAGGACAAAGGCCTAATGCTAAGTTCTGGCTTCATAACCTGAGTTACTTACTCCTGCAATTATTGCATTTTAGTTTTTGCTGTTTTCCCCAGACTTCTCATTGTAATTTCAAGCATATTAGAAACCCATCATTTGCATATTCGTCTTGGAGATGGACCTCTTGAAGCTTTGTCCTACTTGACAGGATCGGCTGTTCTGAGGCTGGGGACAGAGCTGTCACCCCAGGACTCCTGTTAGTGCACCGGTTCTCAACCTGTAGGTCACAATCCCTTGGGGTCACATATTGGATATCCTGAATATTAGATATCTATGATTCATAACAGTAGCAAAGTTAGAGTTATGAAGTAGCAATGAAAATCATTTTATGGTTGGGGGTCACCACAACGAGGAACTGTATTAAAGGGGCACAGCTTCAGGAAGGGTGAGAACCTCCGACCTAGTAGTGCCTATCTACTTCTCTCGGTTATGGGACTCTCTGCTCCCCACATTGTGTGTCTTTCTTTTTCCCGATTTTCCCTCCCATTTTAAGAAAGCATATCTTTCTGAAGTATCTTTATTCTGTGTTCATACTTATCAGCTTGACTAGTTTTATTCTAGACTGGAAATAATGTCTTCAAATCTCAGATGCATCCTCTGTGGTGGCCAGCTTTTGGTTTTGCAAGGAGGAAGTTTGAGGCTTTTTTTTTTCTTTCCTCAATAACAACGTATTGAGTGATTCATTTATACTGATTGTTGAGCTTTTGTGTCAATGTGAAGTTGCTTTAAACATTGCAGTGACTTTAGAAATCTACCTGCAGTCTCTGTTGCTCATAAATTTTGTACGCCTTGGCTGCTGAAGGAAGATCTGTAGTGAGTCCCCAGAAATGCTTTTCATTCTAGCAAAGAGTCTTGTTTTATTCTTTGTTTTCCCTGCTTCCTGTTTCTGGGACTATTAGCATTTAGATGTTAGACTTTCTGGATAAAACAAACAAACAAACAACAAACAAATAAATAAAATTTCCCCTGATTTTCAGTGTCTTTGGAATTTACTTCTGCTCTCTATTTTGTTTTCCGGAGCTTCTGTTGAAGTGTGTGTTTCTTACACTGCTGTTTTTCAAGAGCTCCATTTGTTCCTATTGCTTTTCAAAAAAGATTCAAGGCTGAATTCTTTGCCTTTTCATGACAAGCCATCTTCCTTTTTGGTTACAACAGTGTGTGTTTTTCTTCCAAATGAAATCAATTTACCTGTCTTATAGGGTTTTTTTGTATCCTCCACTTAGGCTGTCTGTATTCCTGTTCCCAGCTTGTGTGAGCTCGTGTGCCACGTTAAGGAGTCCTCCTCAGCTGTCTGGTTATCTCCAATTGCTCATGTAGAAAGAAAATCCCCTTTGGAACTCTGTTTGTGGGCACAGTTTACCAATTTGTGGGCCTGGCCACAAAGGGCAGAGATGGAGGATTTAGCTCCTTCACTGCAATACTCTTCACAAGAATTCTTTTAGAAGGATTCTTTTTCCTTCTGGGAAGGAACTCTCTGTTCTCCTGCCTGAGGATGTATGATTGACCACAAGTGTTTGGGGAGTCAGGTAGGGAAGGGATGCTAGTGAAGGGATTAAGGAGTGAAGCAACAGATTTCTTCAGCACTGGAGTGTGAAAGGAGAAGGAACCTCCCTCACCCCTCACCCCGTGCAGTCCTTGCACTAGGTGCTTCACCTCCTGTGCTGGGAAGAGCTGGGCAGCATGGTTAGGGGATTAGTTATACTATTATGTATCAGGGATGATGGGAGCAGGGGCCTGTATTTTGTTACAGGAAGCATAGCGCAGAGCCCGCAGCTACCAGCCAGAAGGTAAAGTGCTTAGCACACCAAGAAAGCATTTTACTTAGTTCCTGACACAGTAACTATTATTGCAAATGTTATCAACAATTTACCATTTTTTTTTTCTGGGCCTATTAATTTGTACCTTGCTAAGAAAGTGTTTGATTTGAGTAAGTGCCTACTTTCAAGGAGCTCATGTTCAATAAGGGACACTTGAAAATCTGATAAACTGAATAACTGAGGGAAAACACAGGATAGAATGGAGAAAGATGCCCGGATGCCCGTGTTAGCAAAGACAATAGTAGATTCAAGGTAGTGCTCTTCCCAATGGCAGAAAAGGTATCTTTTCTGGGGTGAATGAGGATCCAGCACCCTTCCTCAGAGGTGTTGGGGCTCTAGTGCCCCAACTTTGGTTCTCTCTCCACTTCAGAGAGCTATTTTGAAGTCCTTTAATACAGTTCCCCTGAGATGGGGGTGTCTTTGCACATTGCTTTTTTGGCAGTACATTTATACTCTTAAGGAGGTGCTAAAGTTGAAGGATGGGTTTTATTTTCACAGGAAGAGGGGGCAGATGCCATCCAGTAGTCCTCTGATGAGCATTTTAGCAGTTTTCTGTTGCTCTTAAGAAAGCAGTTGCCCAAAGGATGCCAGCAGTGGGAAGTAAGAGCAACCAGTGTTAACCTTCTGGGATTAGAGGGAGTGCAGGCACACAATCTCACAGGATGGAAACTAGGCTAATCTTGTCCCATGGTGGACTCTTGTGTGTTGAAGGGCAGCCCTGAGACCTACTAATGCATTTGGACAATGACTGCTGATATTCTCTGTGTTTGTGTTTTTGAGAACAGGGTAGTTTGTATTCTCAAAAGAGATGCCTGGCTCAAAAAGTGATGATGCTCAGAAAGAGTTTTGTTTTGTTTTGTTTTTTTTTTTTGAATTGACTTTTTGGAAAAAAAAAAAAAGATCTTGCCTAGCCATCAGTGTTATTACCCATGTACTTGTTTATGAATACTGATAATCCAAAAGGGGGCCTTCTTGGTGCCCATAGTCCCATGATATCTTCACCCTCTATGAAAATTATTTAAACAAATATTATTTATTTAACAAAACTTGTAGAAGACCTTCTATGTATCAGGCATGGTGTAGGTCCTGGAAACACAACGTGATCCCAGTATATAGAAGAGTCCAGTGTTTACAGGCCCACGGAGGGAGACAGTCAACAGTGAACTGTCACGTTGCTGGAGGTGACTACTGTCCAGAAGATAAGAACAAAGCTGTGAGTGTTAAGATGGGTATTTTAAAGCAAGTGACCCCTGAAAATGTAAGTGACATAGAACTTGGAGAAGGTAGAAGGGATGCATGTGCAAAACACCGTGAGGAGGACACATTGAAAGAAGACTGGAGGAGAGCCTTCCAAAGCAGGAGAGTGTGCAGGTAGGGTCATCATAGAAGGTTCTGTAGGTCAGCAAGCAGCTCTGTTTTGTTCCTAACAAAAGGAGAAACTATTCCAGGCCATGAAAATGGGTGGTGTCTTTAGATCAGTGTGTTCAGAAGATAGTTTCGTCTTGGCTCAGGCAGGAGGATACTGACTTTGAAGCCAACCTAGTCGACATTGGGAGAGCCTATCTCAGACTGGGAAGGAGGAGGAGGAGGAGGAAGAGGAGGGAGAAGGAAGGGAGGAGGAGGGATAAGAGGGAAGGAGGAAGGGGAGAAGAGAGGAGAGGGAAGAAGAAAGAAGAAGGAAAAAGAAGAAAAGGAGAAGAGGAGGAGGAGGAGGAAGAGGAGGAGGAGGAGGAGGCAGCAGCAGCAGCAGTAGTCATTGTAGTAGATAGTAGTAGTAGTTGACATTTTGGCTGTAACCTAGAGAAAAAGTTAGAAAGGCAAGAGCAGACAAAGCTGCATTCCACATCGATGCTACATGATGAGAACAGCATTTAATATAAGAGAGAGTACACCTGAACAGAATGTCAAGAAACACAATCAAATGTTCTTCCCTCAGATCAGGAAGTGCTGAAAACTCTGAGGACAAATGAATTCACAGACATCCCGGAAGAGAAAAATTCACCGCGTCGCTTGGGAACAGATCCTGATGTTTGACTTTATTACAGGGGACCTACAGAGAATTGTAAAAGGCCGTCACTCTTGGTATAGAGAACATTCAGCACCACACAGGGAAGTAAGTTGGCATCGTTTCAGTTGTGCAGATGTGGAGTTTAAGAATTTAGATGCAGAGAGACCCAGTGATTTGTTGTAGGACATGACAAAATTGAAAGTCGGTAGTTCTTGTTCACCTTCTCACATGTTCAGTTCTCTGCATCATCCAGATGACTGCATTGGTGTTCAGAAATGTCTTGGAGAACTTAAGACTAGGGTCAAAGCAAAGGATAATTTCTCAGATATCTCTTATTGGACATTCCCTAAGGTTTTCTAAGCATCAAGCTATCTTCTTGACCTCAAGATTTATATTTATAATGCATATTTTGTGAATTTTAAGCTTAATTTCATTAACTCCTTGATGATACTTGTTAGCTCCCTGAAGTAATTTTGTTCATAATGGCTTATGGACAGAGATGGAGTCAGGTAAGCTTCCAGCCACACTCCACACTGATTCAGCCAAGATGTGTGTATCTTACATGATACACACAGTTGGATCTTCAGAGCTGCTACATCTTCATCCTGTGGGAAGTGACTTATGTGAACTTCAACTTTCCAATGCCAGTTGTTTTTTCTTCTTAGATGATAAAAAGCAACGTTCAGAAATTGTTTTTAAAAATTCGTGGTAACAGGAATAGTCTGTCATAGGTATTGATGTTAAACAGGATCACTTGTTTGACCTCTGTTTGTAATATTGATTAGCCATTTTCTAGAGCTTCAAAGAAGCTTTAAGAGTGTATGATACTTTGAAATTCCTGAAGCTTAGTGTGGTGGTATGAATGAGAATGGCCCCCATAGTGTCATATATTTGCATGCTCAGCTCCTACTTGATGGACTGTTTGGGAAGGATTGGGAGGTGTGTCCTTACTGGAGGAGGTGTGTCACTGGGGGCAGGCATTGAGGTTTCAAACGCCCACTCCAGGCCCAGTGTCTCTTTCTATCTGCTGCCTGTGGATCTGAAAATCACTGAAAGTTCTCAGTGACTGCTCCTGCCCTGTGCCTGTCTCCTTCCTGCTATGATGATCAGGGATCCACCCTCTAAAACTATAAGCAAGCCCCCAAATTAAAAAAAATCCTTTTATAAGTTGTATTGGTCATGGTGTCTCCTCACAGCAATAGAGTAGTAACTAAGATGCTTAGGCATGGTGTTGCATACCTTTAACTCTAACACTTGGGAGAATTAAACAGGGAGATCATGAATTCAAAGCCAGGCTCATCTACATTGTGAGAACCAGTCTCTACAAACTCATAAATGAATGAATATTGAAAAATAAAAATCACTGGAAAGCTTTCCCAGTTTTTTTTTTTTTTTTTTTTTTTTTTTTTTTTTATCTTCTCAGCATCTGCATAACTTCTGGCTTAGAAACATTAGAATTCAAGTTTTTTCACCACTTTTCAAAAATTGCACAAAGAAAGACTTTTGGGTGACTGATCATTCACAGTATTTGGGAATGAACAGAGAAGAGAAAGTTTCATATCATGAAAAGATATTTCAACAGATACCAAAATTTATCTTTATATTGCTGGCAAAAGATACATCTATATGTTTTATTTAACTTATAATTATCCAGACAAATTTAGGAAAAGCATTTTACATCCTGGGGAGTGAACCCAGGACCATTTTATGTTGGATAAGCACTCTGCTACTGAGCAACATCCCAAACTTCTAAAAAATACCGCCCCCCCCCCCCAAATAAGTGTAGCTCTCACCAAAGAAGCTTCTTTTGGCAGCAGATAGAGATTCCTAAAGTGATCTAAAACTTGTGAAAATGCAAATGATAAGTGATCATGGGGTGCAGCCCCAACAGGTGCATCTACAACACCCTCCTAAAGCTCAGGGAACATCATGGAAGAGGGGAGCAAAAACATCGTAAGACTCAGAGGACCCAGATGTCATTTAGATATGGCAAGGATGCTTCAACAATTTGGCTGCCTAAACAAGACCTGCATAAAGACAGCATCATTTGACATGTCAGTATGGATTGGGGGAATTTCACAAGGTCCCGCCTCCAGATAAAGAGCTATAAGCAATCAATGGCTTCCGGGAGAGGCAGAATCAATTTTTTTCAGGAACAAACTCCCTCACAGGTTAGCTAGTCCCAAGAGGTCATCTAAACACATGTACATATGAGCAACACTAGGTGGGTTAAATAGGTTTCGTTCATGCATATATACACATATACATATGTATATGTGTGTGTGATAACAATAATTACAGAAGAGGTTATGAATTTGAGAAGTGGGTGGAGAAGAGTTGAAAGAGGGAGAGAAAGTGGTGAAAATAAGGTAAACACATGCACAGGTACAAAATCACCAAAACTTAAATAAAAAATGGTTTTAGTAGTTTATTACACTGGCTAGGCTAGCATTGAGCTCATCATGTAGCTGAGGTTGGGCCTTGAATTTGTGATCTTCCTGTTTTAGGATGTTGAGTAGCCATCATGCCTGGCCATTGGTTTTCAGTTAAAACATTAAAGCAACAGAAAGGAGTCTTGGATGTTATTGAAATCGTAGACACATATTTTTATGTACTTCTTTTTTTCTACATATATTTCCAGTTTTGCTATTATGTATCCAAAATGTTTCATACTTTTAATCTTATAAGTCTATGTCAATAGTGGGTAATGTTATGGGTAGAAGCTTACAGAAAGAATATTTATTTACCCAGATAGTCATTTTACAGTGGAGAAACTAGAGGACAATGTTTTAATCAGGGGCCCAAGATTAACATTTGGAGGGGGTGGAGAGTTGACTTGGTGGATAAGGTTACTTGCATAGTCATGAGATATGAGTTTGGATCATAACACCCACATAATTATGCAAATGTCTGTAACTCCAGCCCTGTGGGATCCAACACCCCCTTTTCGTCTTCATACACATACAAATGCATGCAGCTGAGCACACATATGAACACACACACATAAATAACAGCAAAGAGTGCCATGTTGAGATAATGGTATGATGATAATGATGGTACATTGTGCTATAAAGAGAAACATCATGCTCTTTGCTCATATCCACTCAGTATGGAATAAAAGTCTGATAAATGCAAATTTCATAATGTTTATTGGCAGGGGCACAGTCTTTACTTGACATAGTTACTATTATATCTTGTCCACTTAATAAGTATTCAGAGATGAGCAATTGCTAATTCATTTGACACTTATTGAACATCAGTAAGCAAGTCTACATAGAAGACAACACACACACACACACACACACACACACACACACACACACACACAGAGGCATTTATTTAGCAAAATATTCCAAAAAGAATATCATTACATGATTGAGGTGACAGTGGGTGCCAGAATTTTGATTTAAGTATTTATATAGGGTCTTCAAGTACAGACATTTTGTTTTTAGTTTTTTGAAATTATAATATAATTACATCACTATCCTTCTTCTTTTTTCCCCCCTGGCATGCCCCATTACTCTCTCAAATTCATGGCCTCTTTTACTCTCATTGTTGTGATACACACACACACACACACACACACACACACACACTCACACACTCACACACACACTCACACACATGCACCCACTCCAAAAAACATAAATACAACCTGCTTATCTGTGTATATTACCTGTACCTATATGGTCTATGGGCTGACCACTTGATATTGTATGACTGGGGGGGGGGTTCTTTCCTGGTGAAGACTATTTCTCCTGCTCTCAGCACTTTCCAGCTGCCTATAGTTCTTTGTCTAGGGTTGGCACCCCATGAACTTTCCACCTTCCATGTTAGCATGACCTCTGAGGTCATCGTTGTTCAGGTCTTTGTTTGGGTAGCTGTGTTGATGGGACTTCATGGATGTAGCCTCTCTGACATTTCTAGGAGGCAAAATTCTCATAGCAAACTTCCTGTTCCTCTGGCTCTTGTGGTCTTTCTGTGCCCTCTTCCTCAGTCATCCTTAGGTGTAGGAACTGTGTTGTAGCTTTATCAGTGGGACTTGTCACCACACTGTCTCTTGTTCTCTGCATTTTGATTGAGTGTGGTTTTCTGTAATGGTCTCATTTTGTTCCAAAGTGAAGTTTCTTTGATGAGGGGTGAGGACTACAGTTATCTGTGGGTATAAGTAATTAGAATATAGTTAGGAATTGTGCTGCAAATTATTAGTAAAGTGGCAGTTGTGGGTTCTCCTCCAAGGTCCATGACTTCACTAGCTCCAGGTACTTGGCTAGGTGTCTAGTTCCAGGCATGTTTTTTTCTTGCTGAGTAGGACTTAAAGACCAACTAGAGAGTTGTTGGTTTCTGCTAAGGCATGCATACCACTGTTGTACCCTAAGGGTTTTCATGCCATACCTGTCATTGTTGTGGCCCATAGATATCCTTGCTTTTTGTTACTTCTCTCTCTTAGAAGCTTGTATGGCATCTTCAGGTACCAAGAAAGCTAGTCCTCAGGCTTTTGAATCAGACCCAGCTCAGGCTTACCTTACACCTCTCTAAGGCCACCAAGGACAACAGCAATAGCCTATAATGTTTTAGGAGTCTCTTGGAAAACCTTAACCAGCAATTCAAAAGGGGGCTTCGCATGCTTAGTGGTGGGGTTTTTACACACACACACACACACACACACACACACACACACACACACACACACACACACACACACATTCCTTTCACCCTTCAAAAAAATTAACTGAATGAGTTACAGATGTAAAGGTAAAAACAAAAACAGTAAGTGTCCTAGAAGATAATAGGATAACAAAAATCTAGATAACCTTGGATTTAGTAATATGATTTTCAGACAGGACCAAAGACAGTATCTGTGAAAGAAAGAATGAACAAGTTGACCAAAGACATGGTCAAGAGGAGCTCCCAGTTGGGAAAAAATATTTGTAAAGTTTATCTCTGATAAAACACTATGATTAAAAAAACACAAATAACTCTTAAAGTGCAACAACAAGAGAATAACTCACTTCAAAAACAGAAAGAAAGCTAAACTGACAGCTTACGCAATAAAATGAATGAAAACAAAGAAACGTTAGACATGATTTGTCATCAGGGAAAGCAAATTAAAACAGTGGTGACAAATGATTAAACTCTTGTAGAGTGTCTACAGCCTAGAACAATGACATCATTGTGGGTGACAGATGTTGGTGACAGTTTGGAGTCACAGAGCCTCCCACCAATCACTGAAGGAAATGTAGTGTTAAGTCACTTTGAAGGTAGTTGGGCAATTGTTAATGGAATTAAACATATTGTCAGTATATAATCTAGTAGTGGCAGGCCTTTGTATTTACTCAAAAGACTTAAAATTTACAACTGCACAAAACTCCACCCACAGACGTTTACAGCAGTTGTGAACATTTCCTTGGGAGATATGAACAAATTTCTTTTCACTCTCTGTGTAAATCACTGATGATAGACTAAGGTACAGATTCCATCAAAGGCCAGCTTGGCAAACCGGTGAGTTTATTGGGCCTACAAGAACATTGACAGGAGCCGAAGTGACCCTGAACCAGCCAGATCACTAAGTCTCACATCATCATGGATTAGCACCTCTGAAAAAAGATGCATCATAGAGTCTCATTCTCAGTTAACTTCCCACATTGTTTATGCCCTCTTCCAAGATCGCTTGTACCTGGATGGGTTGCAGGAGGGAATAATGGTTGGCATGCCAGGTGTGCGTTCAATGACTACCCCCTTTCCTCCTACCATGGAGCATAATGGCTCCATTCTTACTACTACAGATCTAGATAGCTCTGTAGTGTTCCCCTTGTGCCACTGTCATGGCTACCAGATCACGGCTCTATCTCAAGATGGCCAAGGGATGCCTAGAACAAAAAGCCATAGTAACATTTGTTGAGAGTCTAGAAAGAACCAATGAGTCCATCAGCAGATGACAAATTGCTGCGGCATACCCAGACAATAAAATATCCCATGTCTAGTATAAATGAGCTATGGAACAAGCTGACAGAAAGTCAAGTGAATGTTACTATGGAAGAAGTGAATTTGAAGAAGGTACAGATTGAGTACTTCCGACTCTAGGACTGTCCTAGCAACGACAATGCTGTGGAGACTCCAAGATCACTGTTTGCTGGGGACTGTAGGGTGGGAGGAGATGGATGGATAGGCAAAACACAAGGTGTATTTCAGGCATAAAAAAGATGACCTGCCCCTGTTACATAGAGAAATAAAACCAAAAACAGGTAAATAAAACTTCCAACAAGGAAGAGCGAAGTGAGGCTCTGTGTATGACATGAATAAATAAGTGAATAAGAATACAGTGGAAGGCAAGAGGCAACACTCTCTGGTAGAAAAATTGCAATTAGTAATTGCAGAAGGAAGGTGGTAAATATAGAACCACTCCAACACTGCAGTAATAATTGCTTCAGACAAGATTCACTGAGGAATGCTAAAATTAGCACAGAAAGTCCTAAGGAGGAACTGTATACATGCATCTCAAAATACGTTGGAGAGCTGCCAGATGCCACCATCATTAAAGACTCCTGATAATTTGGCTTCATGCATCTCTCCTATGTTGTTACCAGGGAACACTGGGTCCCTTTTGTGGGCTCTTAGTCTCGTAGATAAAAGGAGGAACCTCGGGGACAATGTCGAAGTTTGAGAGAAGAACAACATATATCCCTGGGAAGAGAGGGTCACGGTTTCTGAACTGGTGGTCCAGAAAGTGACTTAGCCATCGAGGTCAGAGAACGGCTGTACCAGAGAGGAATGGGTAGGAGACAGGGAGGAAAAGAGCGAACGAGAGACAGTTGAATGTCAGGGCAAACTGACTTTGAAGTTTGACTAGTGTCTGCAAAAGAGAGGTAGAAAGGAAGAAAAGAAAAAGTTAAGACTCAGAAAGCATGCCGGCTTGAGGCGGTTGTTTGGGTTGTTTGCAGGGACCCATGACCCACTACTGCATCAAGTGGCACAGGCCCATTCTAAAGGAAACAGGGTCAGTCTCCCTCAGTAACTCCCTAGCATTCCCAAACAATTCCCATTTTGTGATTAGTTTGTGATGAAACCCGTCCTAGTCACATGCGAGGCAGTGCTTTTTAGGCTTATGCACAGTTTCTTTTGCTTGACCATCAAATGTAAAATCATGGCAATATGATGCTATATGTACATAATATCGTCTCTTGAACGTCCCATGGAACTCTTATGACCCGTGGTCTTGTTGTATTACATAGTGCTGATTAATTTCTAACATACACATGACAATTCAACAGCACAACCAATGGGTTAAGTCCTTTAGTCTTCATAAAATTACCAATATAACCCGGAAGAATTTTATTATGTAACGAATGAGATGATCTAATTCAGCAGCATGTTTTCTATAAACCAGCTTTGTTCTAAGGGTTTAGCTTGCCAAATCTCAGTACACTCCTTCATGTAAGGGTTCGCCAGTCTCTGGCTGTTTGTTTTCCTCTTAGTCTTTGGAGTACAGAGAAGTTTCTGTTCAAAGTCTTTATAAATCCTATTGTCCTCCAGTTTGATTAATGACAGTGAAATGTGTTGGGTATCTCATTTTTCTTTAATACTTTCTTTTTTCATGGCTTTCATTGTGCCTGGATCAAGGATAATTCATCACGGATATTTTTAGACACAGTTTGAGAAGCTTTTCTTCCGCTGCAGGTTGGAGGAAGCCAAGTTGGGGTTTGATTTGATTTCCTCTGCTCAGAATACAAATTATTCCAAACTAAGATTTTTTTTTTAATTATTCAAGGACTAAGTATAACTAAATAATGAAAGGTTAAGTGCAGTTCTTAAAATTTATATTGTTTATTAAGTATAGCACATTAAGTAGTTCTAAATAATACTTGTGATGATCTGACCACAGTTATTTTAATTATATTATTACTTGAATTAGGTTTAAAAGTATTATAATTATGATAGTGGTAGATTATCAGAAGTTGCACCAAAACTGAATTTTTTAGATATTTATTTTATTTATGTGTATGTATTTAAATTTATATGTGTGGGTGAATGTGTCTGTATATATGCAGAGTCCCAGGTAGAGCATTCAATCCCTTAGATCTGGAGTTGCAGGTGTTTGTGGAGTGCTTGGGTTATGAAATGGGTGCTGGGATCTAAACTCTGGTCCTCACAATTGAACAGCAACTGCCCTTAACCACTGAGAAATCTCTCCAACCCCTTAACGTTTTAAAAACAACAGTAAATATTAAGTGTATTCACAGCCTTTGTGGATTCAGAACTTAAAATTTCTGAGCTTTTTTTCCTTTTCTTTTCTTTTCTTCTTTTGTCAACTTGACACAAGCTAGAGTCACCCAGGAAGAGAGAACCTTGATTGATTTTCCTGCGGGCATGGCTGTAGGGCACTTTCTTGCTTTGTAACTAATGTAGAAAGGGTCTGGGTCACTAGGAGCCTGGGCTGATGGTCATGGATTATATAAGGAAGCTGTGGAAAGCCGTTGAGCAAGCTGTAGAAAGCAAGTTAGTAATCAACGTTCCCCATGGTCTCTGCTGCATTCTGCCTTTACTTCCCTCAATGAAGGACAGTAAGCCCTTTCCTTCCTAGAAATAATATACATGCAGTTACTCTTCATGGTTCTCTTCAGTGTGGTAAAGCATAATAGAAAGACATAAGTGTAGGGGTTGAGGAATGTTGCCACTTTGGAAACTTGTCCCAATGTATGTGTCAAGGTTGTATTTTCCCGTTAATATTCGTAGTAATTATTAATCAAGTTTTCTGTTGGAACTGCAGTTGTCTTCCCAACTCTTAAGGTCATACATTTTTGTTTAACATTCACATTAATTATCAACATGGTTCCTACTTAGCTATTTAAAAACTTTTATTAATTGTTTTTGTCCATTAAATTAAGCAGCTTTCAAGCTTACCATTTGAGCATCATTTTACCATTGTTGTAAACATAGTTTTTTTGTTTAAATGACACAGAATTCCAGCACAAGTACACAAACATGTGGTTACTTCAGTCCATCTTCAATTTTACCAATATTTAAAAGAACAATCCAGTTAGCAATAACAAATTTATAGAAGTTGCCTTATTCACGTCACTCACAGTGTAATTCTGCTTAGGGATAATGCTATCATGCATGGTGACATAATCATTAATCACATACAAGTTCAGGGTGTCTGAAATATCATTCTCCTTGGTATTTAATTCATCTCTCAGTGGCTGAGGCCACTGGACAGATTTGGGTCAAATAATGAGGCCAAATTTCCAGACGTTTCCACTACATAAATCCCTCAGTGAATTCTGAGTTAAGCTCTATTTCTTCCTGTCTACAAACATGAGATGATGTCTTTCTAACTTCTAGTGTCTTCAATTTCTTTCTTTGATATTTCAAAGCTTGTAGGGTAGATGTCTTTCACGTCCTTGGTTAGGTTTGTTCCTAGGTATTTTTAGATGGTTGTGAGTGAGATTATTCTGCTGGTCTATTTCTCAGTGTCTTTGTTATTGATATATAGATACTTGTCTCCATATGTTAATGTTGTAGCCTATTTCTTTACTGAAAGTATTTATGAGATCTACACTAGGGGTTCCTGGTATGTGTGTGTGTGTGTGTGTGTGTGTGTGTGTGTGTGTGTGTGGTTTTGTTTTTGTATTTTAATATAGGATAATACATTCTGTGACTAGGAATCATTTGAGGTTTTTCCTTTCCTATTTGTTTCCCTTTAAGGTCTAGCTAAGCATTTCGGTATGAAGAATAGAGAGACATTTCTGATAAGAAATATACTCCTTAGTGGAATTTAAGTATTCTCTCATAATCTTTTGGATTTCCTTGATTATCTGTTACAGTGTGTCCATTTCATTTCTGATTTTATTTTTTTGGATGTTCTCTATCTTTGGGTTAATTTAGCTAATGACTTGTCAACCTTGTTTTTCCTTTGAAAGAAACACTTTCATTGAGTCCTTGCATCCCTCATTCAGTCTCCATTTCATTCGTGTGTACCCTGACCTGGAGTATTTCTTCCCATCCACGACCTTTGGCTTGGACTCGTTCTTATTTTCCTAAGACCTTGAGGTCATTAGGTGACTTACTTGCATTCCCTCTAAGTTTTGGATATAGGTAATCTCTTTTATTTATTTTTTAATATTATTGATTTATTTGATTATTACATAATTTATTTATTGATTGATAAATTATTTATTGATAAATAATTATTATTTATTTTTTTATATTTAGATCTCTCTTAGAACTGCCTTTACTGTATCCCACTTATTCTGATAGTTATACTTTCATTTTTTATAATTTTTTTTATTTTTTGAGACAGGGTTAATCTGTGTAACAGTCCTGGCTGATCTGGAACTCATTTTGTAGACCAGGCTGGCCTCGAACCCACAGAAATCCACCTGCCTCTGCCTCTCAAGTGCTGGGATTAAAGGCGTGTGCCACCACCGGCGCCGCAGCCGCCACTGCCACCACCACCACCCGGCTCCATTTTTACTTGATTCTTAAAATTTCAAAATTTCCTAATTTCCCCAGTGACAAAGATTATCCAAGAGAATATCTTTCTATAACTCTTGGTGTTTGTGTGCTTTCAGTAGGTATTTTTCTGCTATTGTTTCTGTTTGAACTCACAAAACACACAAAAAATTTTAATTCTTGTTTGATAAAATTTGCTTTACTGCTGGAATGCCATCTGTTTTGGATAACATTCCCTGGCTGGCTAGAAAGATATATGTTCTGCAGTTGTAGCATGGAATGTTCTGTAGATGACTGCTAAGTCCATTTGCTAGTTGATGCATCTTAGCCCTGAAGTTTCTCTAATTGATTTTTTTTTTGTCACAATGATAACTTTTCTGGATAGTTATGTTAGTTGGAAGCCTTATGCTCTCAGGGCTTAGGTAATACCATTTCATGCTTCCTTGGCTTTTAGGGTTTTGGGTGAAAGAGAAAGGTCTATTGTTGCTTTCCTGGTGTGTTTGCCTTAATAAGAAAGTTTGCATTTTTTTCCATGTAGCTTTTAATAATGTTTCTTTGTTTTGCAGACTTTGCATTTCAAGTTATAATATGTGGAAAGATTTCTGATCACACTAGGTGTTCTAAATGACTTTCCTAGATGTAAAAATCTCTATATTTTCCCAGGGTTGAGAAATTTCTGCTGTAATTTATTGAGTAAGTTTTCTATGCTTAAGCCCACAATTTAGTTCTTTCGTTCATCTACCTCATGAATTCGTAGGATTGGTCTGTTGCATGTGCCCCAGGGTTTTTGAATGTTGTAGTTATACTTTTTTTATTTCTGTGTTAATGTGATATTTTCTTGACATTGTCCTCAAACTTCAATATTCTCTCTCTTCCTTGATTAGCCTATTAATATCTCCTACAGTGTCTTCACTCATCTGTTCATTGGCATCTTCTTTGAGATCATCAATTCTTTTGAAACACAACCTTTTGAATTCTTCATCCAGTAGTTCAACCATATCACTGTCTTCAGTTTTAGTTGTAGAGGGTTGGTGAAATCCAAGAGGGGTAATATTGGCTTATTTTGTCATATTATTGTGTTTCTGCATTCTGATTTGTGTGTATTTTTGTGATGGATGTGTTTTTCACTTTTCTCATTATTTGTCTATTTAAGTGTATTTATTTGATGTGGGTCATCCCCTCTTTGGCTTATGTTTGCCACTACACTTGAGAGGGGGTAAAGTGATATCTCTAGCAAAAACAATGAAGTGAGACAAAGTTTGGTTGTGAGCCCAGCCATCTCTCCAGCCCATTACAGACTATTTTTGAATTGATGTAGAAAGCAATTAGATAGTTCACATACATTACTAGTAAGATTAACAATGAAAGGATTAGCTAGTAATTAACGTTCCTCCACCGTCTCTGCTGCCTTTACTTCTTTCAAAGCAAGACTGTAACTTAGGAGCCAATAAGCCCTTTCCTTCCTAGAAATAGTATACATGCAGTTACTCTCCATGGTTCTCTTTAGTGCATAAAGCATAATAGAAGGGCATAAGTGTTGGTGTCGAAAACACTGCCACCTTAGAAGCTTGTCAAAATTGGAGAGTCATTTTGCTTTCCAAACCAAGACATTTAATTGAAAATTGTCTTATGGCATCCCATAGCTGAACCACTAGAAAGTAAAAGAAATGTAGTGGGTCTCTTCTGTGGTGTCTGCGTGGCATAACCCCTGTGTGCATGGACCTTGCATAAACTTGGGCATTGCCTGGTGCCCTTGGCTTTCTACTTTCATTCATTTCCTTTCCCTGTGCTCAGTGCTATATGCTGAGGTCCATGATTGCCTCTGAAAATCTGCAGTTAATATCTTTACCTGATAACTGTTCACAGGTGTCACCTGCCAGCTTTCTATCTGACTGGACTCTTCCTGTGACTGTGCATCTGATGATGTTTCAGATTCATGGAGATGCAGGATGGTGATGAGGCTTTCTAATCCATCGTGTTTCTGGTCATAACAAAAGTAACTTTTCTGTGATGGCCTAGTGTTTCCTTTCATAAGTGCTTGATATTTTATATGTCATTTCACATTATCCTCTGTGGGATCTCATGATAATGGCGATTGAGGGGTGGTTCTGTGATCATGAAGAGGTCAAGGGCCCTGTATGATTCATGAAATAGGAAGCTCACATATCCAAAATCATCTTTATCATTCACTGGCCTCCTCTACAGTGTTAAATCTGGTCTCTACTTTGAATTCAAAATTCCTAAGACAGTTTTGTCTCATGGTTGGGCATCATATTGATATCTATGACTAATAGCCATTTGCCAAGTCCTTTTATTTAGAAGTGTCTCTCTGTTACAGCCTATTTATTGTTTATTAACTAGAGTTCCCAGTAAATGTTCAAAAAATTTTCACTGTTATGAGATGTAGATTCCATTTAAAACATTATTAAGGACATATAAAGGGACAAGTACCTTTTCCCTCAATAACATTGGGAAAAAGGCATATCTTGATATTCTGCATTATTAAAAAAGTGAATGAATGTACAATTCTGTAATAAGAATGTCTTGAGTCTCTTTACATATGTATTTATATACATGTATATATACAATATATATGTATATAAGACTTAAGAAAAATCCAGTTACATAGTATTATAAAGAGAAGTACTACTTTTATAATTTGTAAAGAAGTCTCTTAATTCTTTTGCATTTCAGATGTAGTAGCAGATTTAAATCAATTGCTGTCAGTTTTATATCAGGATATAAGAAACTAGGTAATGTTAATTCACTGAAAGGTTAAACATTTTTATTATGCAGGATCACTTTCTGCTTAATTGTTCATCTAAGTGTCTGGAAAAGTGAAATAGGGTTCTCTAATTTTTCAAAGGTATCAAAAACATTAAAGATAACCAGTGCATATCAAATGATATCATAGACTATCAAAGTTATAAAGGATGCCATAAATATCATGGTAGCAAAGGCATATATATCAAAAGATATTGTAAATATTATCAAAGGGTATAAAGAAATATCATAGGTTGTCAAATGGGCATCATAAATATCAGTGTCAGAGGTCACCATAAACATCAAAGGGTATTACAAAAATAAAAACACCAAAATATTAAATCTTCAAAAGGAATTGGAAGAGCCCTGAGAATATATCACAGACACCCAGAGGGGTCTACTCAAACTGCCTGGAGTATAAGAAAAAAATAGAAAGGGAGCCTATCTCATGTGTCTTGATGTAGAATTGCACATGACTTTGAGTTTGAAATGTTTGATGTGAAATTGTTATCTCCCTTGATCACCATTGCCTGGAGGTTCCGCACCGTGAAGCATCATTTCAGTTAAGAGTAGTTAGGTGTAACGACATGTTACTCCTTTAGCAACCACTAGCAGAGTCTCTTTTAGAGGAAAATTAGAATCTCCTTTCTTCTAGTGTTTAAAAAATTTGGGTGTTAAAGCTCTTCTCTGAAATATGGGTAATCAAGGTCCTTTCTGGAGCCTGGAGGTCAGCAGGTACCAACGGGTCACAGAAAAGTACAGGAATACTTAGGGGAAAAAAAGGAGGAGGTTAGACCACAGAAGTGGAGAAAAAGAATGGAGCAAAACCAAGTAAGAAATGGAAGGACAAGAAAACCATAGACTTTAGCAGTGGCAAGACCCTAGCCGAGTCCGGAGAGGGTACTAACCTCGCCAAGTGCTTAGTGTGTGGCTTTGCTTTTCATTTTATCTTCACTTTGTATGTATCACCAGTGTGTTGAGTTTGAGTTCCAAGAGGGCAATGTAAAGCGTAAAACATTTCCATTTTGATTCTAAGTAAGTTCTTCATAGAAAGAGGGTTTATATTATCAATCTGATATCCTGCGCCATAAAAAAACAACAAATGTACAGTTCTGTAATGAGGATGGCTTGAATGTGTGTTTAGGAAATCACTGTGGCTGCATCTGGAGATGCGTAGACAGATGAATGCAAGGCAGAGAGGCTTCAGGTCACTTTGGGTTATCCAGATTTGTTTGCTCTTTTAGATTACCAGCCTGTCTGTGGATGAAGAGCGATGGTTACTGAGTTTTCTAGAGAAGTGACTGAGCCTCACCAGCCAACCTGACAGGAAGTGATAGACATGTGCAGAAACTGTCCAAATACCATCACTGAATTTTCTCAGCTCAGAGAAAGTTCAGTTCCTTCCATTCTGGGCTTCTTTGTCAAAGCAACTTTCAAATATGCCCCAGTAGCTCTCCAGCACTTTGCAGTAAGTTAGTGCTAGCTCTTTCAACATGATTTGACATTTCTCACGTGACGTCTAGTTTAGAGAATGAAGTTGCCATAACAAAATGGCATCTTGCCAGTGACCTCTGGAGGCCGAGGAGCCATTGCATCCATAGAACTCATTTCATGGACTTCTTGTGCTATGCTGAAGTCTTGCTGTTTGCTCTAAGCAATGAACTTTTATTATTGCAGGAGGCTGAAGAGTTGAGGGTCAAACTGTAGGTGAGAAACAGATTGTTTCCCAGAAGAGCCTCTGTGGTAGAAAAGTTCACGCTAACTTCTCAGAGAACTTTGGACAGATTTCATTTTTAATTATGGTCTATATATAGATCACAAGCCGCTTTCTAGCCAATCCCATGATCCAGAAAGCAAGCAAAGGTGATAACGCAACTGACAAGATGGCTTCATCCCTGTCATTTAAATTATTCTCAATTGAATTACATTCGTTTGTATTATACACAGATGCTTCCCTATTGACAAAGAGATAAGGTAGAACCCTAACATGCATAGTCATATCAATAATTAATGAATGTACAGTTACTTAATTTAGGATCATTTGAATTAGTTTGTTTAGAAGAGTCCTGTGGTTGAACCTATCTGTTACAAAATTTGGTTCAAAATATGTGCTCAGTTCTCTATGGCAAACTTCACCGACACAAAGGCCATATGTTGTGATTTTCTCACACTATCATTAAAATGCTCATTAAAATGCATATCCAGAGAACCAGATGTTTTGTTTTTATTTTATTCTATTTTCTTCACATTTACAATCTATGCATAGTTAACCATGGTGACTAGAATTTTGTGACTGTTCTCTATGTATTTAAGTAAAGAGCTATCCGCAGATACATATTTATATAGGCAGAAGCATATATAAGATGAATATTTTTAAGTGTGGTCCTGTGCATTTATTTTATCTTAATTAAAATGTATTTTCTCGTGCTCAGAAGCCAAACTATCAGATACCCTGATACGATAACAACCATTCACAAACTCATTTCTCCCCAATTCCTTCCTTCTCTGCTTTCAAAACATCGCTAGTCAGAGACTTGGTAAAAGAGAGGTGTTATTTAATGAGGCATATGTAGCAACATTAAAACAAAGATCTTAATTCTCTATGTACTGGTCAATTTCTGCTTGACTTTTTTGACCAAAATATGTTTTTACTGGTTTAAATAGAAGTCATAGGCTAGTCACGTCTTTCCAGATTTATCCTTTCCAGGTAGTAACTGCATTTAGAAAACATGTAGAAAAACTGTGTATTGTTCAAGGTTGAGGGGATGGGTAAGATGGATGTTTTCTTCTGTAATGGAAGTGTGAATATTAAAACCACAGGAAGGGCTATTTTCTAACCTTAAAATCTCTTTTCCAAGACAGTTTTTCTTGTCTTCAGGAGAACCTATGATCCTAGTTAAATCTGGATTTCTTCAATATTTGTGAAATTCCTTTTTTTTTTTTTTCAGTTGTTTAGCGAGGCGACAAATCATCAGAGTAAAACATAGGAAGAAACTGGTCTGTTCAGCATTTTCCTAAAGAAGGAAGATGCACGAACACACGTGCCTGCACACATGCACGCACATGCACACATATACACACACATGCATGAGCTGCTCTAGATGCTAGGGAATGAAAACTTAAGAGGAAACCAGTATTTTTCATTTTCACTTTATATGAAGAATTGGTGAAAACCTGCACTATAAAAAGGAGCAATAATAGTTCTTGATTCCTTATCTCAAATCTTTTCTTCATTCCCTGCCCCTACTTGGAGAACATATCAACTTTTAAAGCCTTTGGTTACTTCTCCTCCGCTGGCTGCAGTACATGTGGTAAAACTTGCTAATTTTACATCCTCTACCTGTCTAACCAACTCAATTATTACTCACTCTGAGTGAGTGAGTGAGTGGGCGAGTAATTCCTTGCAAGACTGTAAATCCCCTTGAAATTCCCATACTCATAGGCTAAGATAATCAGCTGCTTTATCAAATTGATTGTCCTGATGTGACTGTGTCATTTGTGATGGGGAAGTCTGCATCTTTACACCATGTTGGAGGACCCGCTTGTCTTAGAGTGAGTCGGCGTTCAGCTCTTTTAAATCATAGTTTTCTTTGTGATTTTGTGAAACAGGTTTGTTTCCACTTGGTGTTTGAATCAACTCTTCTGTCTACATTTCCAATGGAATGGCTTAGTGTGGGCAGGACAGCTGATAACCTCCCCCTAGCTCCCTGATTCATAGCATTGGCTATCAGCTCCTTACACTGCAGGTTGATATTAGGTAATGAGGCATTAGCAATTGCCTCATTATCTTAATCCTTGGGTGGTGTCTCTCCTCATTGTAGAAGAAGGGAGCTGCTGTTATTTTTGCTGTGAGTTAGCTTTGGTTTCCCAATTTATGGTGTCTTTCCATCTGGGCTTAATGCATGCTCTTGGATAGTTTCTTGCTCAGGCTTGCTTTATGAGGGGCAGTTAGCAAGCAGGCTTTGTAGACATAGAAGCGCCTGGGTTCAAATCACTGCTCTGGTTAAAATTAGCTGTGTGACCTGGAAAAGCATCTTGCCCTGCACTTCTTCATCTATAGGCTTTTCATATAGATTAGATCCTGTGTGAGATTAGCATGCCATAGCAGCTTAATGGGCGAAGTCAGTATCTTAAAACAGTAACTCATAGCTGGGCAGTGGTGCACGCCTTTAACTCAAGCTCTCAGGAGGCAGAGGCAGGTGGATCTCTGAGTTCCGGGCCAGCCTGGCCTACAACTTGGGTTCTAGGACAGCCAAAGCTACACAGAGAAACCCTGTCTCAAAGAAAAAAAAAGTAACTCACCATTGATGCTAACTGGTAAAAATCCAGCTTGGCAGTAAAAGATCAAATTTTCAGTTTTGATTGCCATGAACATTTCTGAAGTATTTTACTTCATTTTTTTTTGGATTTGAAACAAGTGTTTCTAGATTTCAACTTCAAGGACTCCGTCATTCCCAGGGCATCAATTCTACTCCACTGTCTTTGTGGAAGAGTTGCTATGAGCTTCTGATCCTGCATCCTCAGTATGGCACCATTTATTCTTCAGTAGTAGGTCCCTGTCTCTCCATCTTTATCGTCTACTTCAAACCAGCACTTTACCATGTTATATGTAATAGAGTAATAGTTCTTCACATTCTCAGCTAATAGCATTCATCTGCAATCATTGGTACTCCCTAAGACATGGTCTCTGTATCCTGGGAGACCAGAGTGTAGCTGGAAGCCGGCTGACTATATGTTACAGGGTAATGAGGAGTTGGCTATCTTTATGGGAAGGCTGCTGAAGGAGTAATTAATTCATCCAGAAGTGGGGTGTGGTGAGCGGAAGGCCTCAGAGAGGAAAGTAACTTGAATCAGTCCTTTAAGAGTGAACACAATTTCATTTTGGGTAGAGAAAACAGATGACAAAGTCTAAAAGTGAGCAGTCCTCATCCACATCACCACGACAGATGGCAGGAGGGATGGCTGGAGAATCAGACCTTCTCATGGAGCTGGCAAGAGCTGACTGTGAAATGTTCGGTGCCCAACCAGGAAGCCTGAAAGCAGAGCCTTCTTTGATTCTTGGATCAATTATTCTTGAGAACACATTGGGCAATAATTTTTTCCTGTACGTACATTTAAAGCAACCTGTAAAGTGTTCTCTAGCTCCCTAGTACACTAGAAAACATTCTGTTGCTTTTTCCCTTTGAGTCCAGCCTATGGGATTGGAGACAGAGTAGTGTAAAGGCTAATAGTGTGGACATATAGCACGTGTAAAGACTAACAGTGTAGACATGTGTAAAGACTAACAGTGTGGACATATAGCATGACTTCCTGCCTGCTGTTCTCATTAGCTCTACTTACAGCTAGGTCAACTAATACATGCTGTAGCATCTCCACATGCCACTTTCTTCCTTAAAAAGAATTATAGTGACAATTTCAATATGGGAGGGCTCCTTTGATCATTCTACAATGGCTTAGTAAGTTCTTGCTGTTCATCATTTACTAAGCAATAATTAACCACTTAGTGTGGAGCAGTTCCTGTGCTGGATTTTTATTATATGGTACCAGCTTACACAGACTGAAGCTTTGTAGTCTGGCTATTCATTTTTATTACTACTGTTATTATATAAGAGATGGTTTTAATAAATACCATTAACACAAATTGTGTTCTAGCCGTGTTAATACCCTGTCCGTAAGGTTGGAGTGATTCATTTTTCATCCATGTGTGGAGTGTGCTCCAGGACTGGTTGACTGACAAGAGTTACCATGGCCAGTGTTCATGCAGATCCTGAATTCATACCATCATGCAGCTTTGGTAGCCTTATCATTCAAGCTATGCTCTGTAGACAGAGTGGTTCTGCACGGTTTTAGATATGAGCAGTCTCAGAAGGATGGCCAAGCCCTCCCCAGATGAGTTCTGGACTTCGATTGGTCAACTTTGGGTTGGCTGGCCTTCTCCTAAACTTGCAGTCAATGGATCTTGGGAAGGCACGACTCTAGAATCCTCACATCCCGTGACAAAAGTCATCATATTTCACTGCTGGTGAAGTGAGCAAGTACAAACAAATACTGCAGAAGGTGAGGTAGATGGAACAGTTCTTTGCTTGATAAAGGGGGGAAACCTATTGATCTCCAAGGAGCCGAGGCAGTAACAGGAACTAAAGGGAGATCAGGTGGATATGATGGAAATCATTCTTCAAGACAACATGGGTCTGCTGACCTCTGACCCGAGCACTGGTGTGACTGGAGCCATGGCAGGTGACCAAAATGGAGTGACACTAACTCTTCAGAACAACCCCAGGTGCAATGCTTGCAGCCATTGATGGGTTGACGATGCTTTGTTCTTGTGTGTCTTGTTTGCTGGCTTGCTTGAGACAGGTTCTCACTCTGCAGTCCCAACTATGCTGGAAGCTCATTTGGAGCCCAGCTCGGCCTTGAACTCAAGTGAACGCTGGAATTACAGACGCATGTACAAATGTCTGTCTAAACAAGGTTGTTTTCCATTTTTCTTATGTCGTGTTATCCTAACTTTTCCTCTGTTTATTTGCTCCTCAGTTTACTTTTTTTTTTCTTAAAAACAATTTTTAGCCGCTGTGTATTTGGTACAGATTATCTTTGATTAACTATCACCTTCTCTTCCCTCCAGGAAAATCTTAAGCTGTCAGCAGCACCTCAACCTGTAATCAAGACTGGGGTACATGCTGCATTCTCCCCAGCAAGATAACCATCTCTAATCTCCCGAACATTCTTCCCCTTGCGTCCTTTTGTTTGTCCTGGTAACCACCTTGAAGTCTTATCTGTGTAGAGTTCATGGTCTTTAATTGATGGGAGCTATACCTTTCAGGATTAATGTTAGGCTTAAAAGAAATGTTAGCATGGGAGGCCTGCCCCTTTCTGGATGGAGATGGAGGAGGAGTGGATGGGGAGGGGAGCAGATGGGAGTGAGGGTGGGTGGGTCAAGGGATGGGAGGAGAGGAGGGAGGGGGAACTGTGGTCTGTATATAAAATAAATGAAAAAAAGTTAATTAAATAAAAAAGGAAGATCACATTACAGAAACATAACTGTACATTTTAAAGTAACAGTTAAAAATAAAGAACAATTATTCATATTTTTAAAAAGTTAGAGTTCAAAAATTCATTCTTGAAATCTCCTCTTAAAAGAAATTTACAAGTCAGGTGGTGGTGGCACACGCCTTTAATCCCAGCACTCAGGAGGCAGAGCCAGGTGGATCTCTGTGAGTTCGAGGCCAGCCTGGGCTACAGAGTGAGTTCCAGGAAAGGTGCAAAGCTACACAGAGAAACCCTGTCTCAAAAAACAAAAAACACTCCCCCCCCCACAAAAAAAAGAGGAATTTGCAAACTTAAAGAAAAGTAGCAGAAGTAGATGTGATCTACATGGATGCTAGAGTTAAGACATTCAGAACTGGGCAAAGTTTGAAAGCCTTGTTGCCAGTGTACTCCAACTTAATTAAACTACTGCAAGTTACATTTTACAAAAGATTGCCCAGCCTCCAAGGAAATATTTGGGACATTTGGACCAATTACAAATGCACAAGACTTCCTTACACACACAGAATATCTATGTATAGCTGGGAAATTACTCTGAAGAAATAGAGCTCCCAGAAAGTCATGGGCCGTAATAAAACGCATTATATTCATTGGACTGTTAGAGACAGTAGATGAAGACTTCCAATCAGAAGCACAGAGGCCACCAAATAGCACAATTCTGGTATGACACTGTAGAATGGACAAATAGCTTCTTGGAAGCCACATGGTACATTTTTGGCTCACCTCTCACATGCCTGCATCAGTCACATGGTGAGTCAGGTTCTTTTGACCTGAGGTTACCTGACTTAGTAAAGTCACTGTGCCTGCAATGTCCCTCAGTGCTTAGAATCACATCCCCAACCCCGTTCTGTCTTCCCAAATAAGTGCTGTTTGTTTGTGAGCTGTTGCTGACTTGTGGGTTGTGACATCAGTTAGAGATGGTAGGGAAACAGAAACCATAGCCATTCTAAGAATCTGTGATAGCCATACAAACCCTAGCTCTGCACCCAAGAGTGGAAGAGGCACGCTAGTTCAGAGGTTTTCTGTCATTCGAAGAATACTTTGTAATCTTACCTAGAAAAAACCCTGTAAGGGCCACCTTCTAGATATCCAGGATTGCTCGCTGGTGCATTGGTTTTGGGAGACTTCACAGTAAGGTGAGCCAGTACTTAGGCAATGGGTGTGCTCTATCATGGCTCCAGCATGCCCCAGGCTGGCTGCCATCAAGCTCTCATTGTTGGCATGGAGACCAGGCAGGTGAATCAGCGTTTACTTCTGGCTTGAAGGAAGAACTCAAACAATGCTTTAACTGATTTCACAAGTAGAGTCTCAATCAATCAGGTCAAGGAGTTAGAATCAAATATGAATTTGGTCTGTTTCATCCCATAGTGATTATTAAGCACCAATCATATATAAAGCACTGAGATATACAATCATTCCTGACTTCATAGAATTTTTAATCTAAATGAGATATTCAAAATAACAATATGGCCAAGATCTAAATTATTGGAGGGAGACAGCAGGAAAGAACTGTGATGAACTATAAAGAGGGATAGATATATCGGATGAGATCATTTAAAAGGCTTTTGTGGAAGATGTCACTGTAGAGACAATTCTGAGAGGTAGAGACTCGGGAGCCGGGGGAGGAGAGCATCCCAGGCAGAGAGAATAGCAGAAATATTCTGGGTCACTTTAACTGTGCCAAATGAGGGAGCCCATAGCATGTCATTTTTACCTTTAGCTGACCCTTAATTTCCTTCCTTCCTTTCTTTTTTTTTTGGGGGGGGGGAGCATTATTCTTAACTTGGTAAACTGTGGCAGGAGTTCAACCCAAGTCAAAACATTACATTTTAGGCTAACTTTTGGAGCTTTCATAGTGTATCATCTGATGATGGGCTGGGGTTACAGCTTCGTGTCTGAGCTCTGGTTTTATTGACTTACAAGATCTCAGCAACACTTAAAATACTCCAGGAGTCACTCCCTGAGTTCTGGAACCTGTAAAATGCTCAGGGCCCCATCCCTGCCATGGCAGGCACTATGTATCAAGAAGCAGCATCGGGATGTAGGACGAGTCCTACTGGCCCGTCCAGGGTCCCGCCTAATGCCTATGACGCGCTGGTGCAGGTGACATGTTCTCTAAGGTGTGGATAGGCAGTTAATTTCTGGAGAGTAGGAGGTGTGGGTTCACCTTTTGTTTGTTTTACAGCGGGGCATTATCTGAATGATACTCATTCTCTTCTGCAGTGTGGACTTCGCGCAACAGGCAGCAACTGGCCATCATTTTACAATAAGCACAAGCCACTGAAAGGCACACCAAGCTCGTGCCTCGTTTCTGAAGACGTTTTGGTTGAGAAGAGCTTCTCGGTTAAGGATTTACTGACAGGAAAAACAAACCCACTGGGAAGAGAAGGGCTGTGGGTCTCTTGCCCCAGACCCTAGGAAGCTATGCCGTGAAAAGGCTCCCGACCCATTGGCACACAGCAAGTTGGACGGGACACCACGTCTTCTCCTGAGGCCTGAAGAGACAGGAATTTTCTTGTTCAGGGTGTCTGAAGGATGGCTTCCCAGTTTCATCAGCTTCGGATCCTGGTGTGGAAGAATTGGCTAGGTGTCAAAAGGCAGCCGGTGAGGATTTTATTGTTGTTGTTGTTGTTGTTGTTGTTGTTGTTGTTGTTGTTGTTTTGTTTAAAGTGGGAGTGTGGGGGACACGAAGCAATACTCCAGGCAACCCTAAAACGTGATGCTAATGAGAGGTAGACAGAGAGGAGCTTTAAGGCATTTTTTTTTTTCAAAGCAGGAATAGGATACTTAGAACGCTTGCCTCCATCCGTCTTTCAGCTAATGGGGCGAGTCTTAACACGCCCCCAAAGCAGCCTTTTGAGTAAATTAAAGGAGTAGATCAGGACAAAGCAAAGGCTGTATGCACCTTGTTACTGGATGGACTGGAACTGGTGTGGGAGTGCTTTCAGAATTTTTCTCAATGACATGAGAAACGGGGTGGGAATTTCTAATGGGATGAATGAAAGCACCCTTTGAATGCAGTTGAGACGGGAGGAAATGCTTGCAGAAAGCTAAAAGTGGTAAGAACTGGGTTGTAAAGTAAAATAGGAGGTGGAAAAGCTTCCGGAGGAATTCAAGTATCTGAAAATCGTTTATTGGAAGTGAGACTATGTGGGCTGGCTTGTTTGTGTATGTATGTATGTGTCATACATGCATATATACACACATATATATTCTTTTAAGAATATCACTGAGTCACTTTGCTATTCTTTTCACATTTTTTTTTTGTGCTCTTACATTAATATTTGCTTTTTAAATTTCAAAGCCAGCTATTCAGAACGCCATCAGATAGGGTCTGGAAGGTGGAGGGAGGAACAAGTTTCTGTGAATTATTTATTCAAAAGAATGCATGAGAACTAGGGGGATCCCTTCTCTTTAGAGCAATCACTCTAGCCTCAGCTGAGTAATGCAGATGTGCAAATGAAATGCATCATACAACCCGACGTTTTATCCAGGCACCTTATCTCACTCTATACTGGCTTGCTGAGCCTGAAATCCTGGCATCCTACTGTATGTAGCAAAAGAAAGAATTACTTAGATGCTTACATACCTTAGTGGATTTGATAGGCAGGGCTTTAAATCATAAAGTGTCATATGATTGCGTGGGTGTGATAGACATAAAAAAATAAAGTCATTAACATATTTTTGTTGTTGTTCAGTTTGTTAACTGTGAAAGCAGTGCAGAAAAAAAAAATTTCTCCATACTTTCCACGTGGGTGATTTTGGGTGTCATTCAGCAGGGCAACGCAGTCCTGGGCATGGGGATGTCCCAAGCATGAGTTGAGACTCCTCCCATGATGACATAGCATCTAATACCTGAACACTGGTTTGTTTGTTTGTTTGTTTGTTTTCCATTTATAAAATGGGCACACGGGCTGCCAGATAGTGTGGAAAGATATAAATGTGGACATAGATACCCAACTGCTTTCTAATGAGTATAAGTTACTGAGGGTTGTTGAGTCATATGGATGTCTTGTTTTATTCAAATTAATGATGAAAGGAAATCCATGGGAACAGAGTATGGAAGAGAAGACATTTACATAAAGTGTGGAGATGATGAAAATCAATAGTTAGAAAAAAAAAGCCATAAAGGAAGTAAAAGCTGGTACATTGTTGATAAAATCAATGCTAAGGTGGCATGTTTCCTTACAGCCTCTAAAAACTTAATTGTTAATGCCCAGCTCCCCACAACACACAACAAGATTTCAAGACAATATTCTTTCCCTTAATTAAACCTTTAAAATGTAAGTATCTTTATAATAATCCTGAAAATGGTATTCCAAAACTGGACTTTTATGCTCAAGAAAATTCAAATGAAGGTGTGTGATACTAGAAATGAATTGTCCTTACTGAATGTCAAAGGAAATGCCAGACTTGCCGCCATGTCAACCTTCCTTAATTTTTAAAAGAGCTTCATCACAAAGCAAGATGGTGGGAAGGAAAGCTTGCAAAGGAAGGTAACGGAGTGCATGAATGTAGAAGTATTGGCATGTGAAGGGAAATGAAAGACATACAAAATATTAAGGTAGACTGAACACTAGTGAGCAATACAAATGCATAAACCACGGGAGGCACACACCTTTAATCCCAGCACTCGGGAGGCAGAGCCAGGCGGATCTCTGTGAGTTCGAGGCCAGCCTGAGCTACAGAGAGAGATTCAGGACAGGCACCAAAACTACACAGAGAAACCCTGTCACAAAAAACAACAACAAACAAACAAACAAAAAACCCCCAAAAACAAACAAACAAAAAAAACCCCACAAAAAAACAAAACAAAACAATAACAACAAATGCATATACCAGGGTAGAAAATGGTACAAGAATTACAACTGTATGGTTTGAGAACTAACATGAGAATAGAAATAATCTAAATATTCAATGGAGTTATAATTTTGTGGGTGAACCTCTCTTAAAACTGCACTTGAAATAAATTTTCCTCTTACTTAGAAAGCCAAAATATTTAGAGTTATGTAACTGACAATTTTACAGAGTTTCATAGAGTTCAAGGGACTAATCCAAGGTCATAGCATGAATTGAAGGATCAGAGTCCGATTCCCCCCCCCCCCCCAGGAATCTGCTGTGTAACTATTTCTTTATTTCGTCTTTGTTTACTTATCCCATTTTCTCTGATCTTTGTTCAGAGTTCAGTCCACCAAAGAGAAGGACGTATCTACTATGTAGGCCTTAGCTGTTGCTATTTATTTAAAAGAATTTATATAATTCTCAGTTATGTGGGGGAAAATGTATTGTACAAGAAGAGAAAAATATATTATGTGCCACTAGAAATGGTAGGAAATAGGAAAAAATCAATTAGATGCAGTTGCGACCCTGCTGAGCCTGCAATTAAAAAATAACAAGGAGGGTTGGGGATTTAGCTCAGTGGTAGAGTGCTCACCTAGCAAGCGCAAGGCCCTGGGTTCGATCCTCAGCTCAAAAAAAAAATAACAAGGAAATGAAGATAGGTTTCAGGAGAGATGCACAGTAGCAGGAAGGCTCACCCAATGAGACACCACTTAATGACAGGAACCAGGTACCGGACAGTGGAGGGCTGTGGGCTGACAGATGTTTAGACAGGGTAAGGGTTTATCTTTTGGGATGATCGGTCCCAAACAGGGCTTTCAAGTCTTGTTGGAGTGGATTCTATTTCAGAGTTCTGACCTGAAAATTAATGCCACTTGATTATTTTCTGTTCTAAGTGCTTCTCCAGGGAATCATACCTAAGCTCAATTGATGACAGAAGTAGCTTCTTTGGACATTCCCACATTTGCCTCAATGACATTTTGAATCAAGGTTGACCTTTCCTCCTGGCATCTCTGCCCTTTTTGTCCATTTTCCAGTCAGGGTGACTAGAGGAAGAAAGGGGAAACCTTAACACAGGTTGGCCTGTGAATTAAAATAACTTTTAGATTAGAACCCGATGGCATTAAGTTGTCTCTCAGAATCTATTCTACATTAGTTTAATATAAAGTAGGTCCTGTATGGTTCACTCTGCTAGGCGAGCCAATTCTCTGGTCCTTTCACTGCATGAAGATGGGGACCACTGACTCCCTACATTCCTTTTCATTGCTCAAAAATTTTCTTCTCATTTGTTAATTATGGAACCTAATACACAGCAGATGTGCAAGTTTAAATTCTGTCAATAAACATAAAGCAAATAAGATCAAGTTGCTTTAGAAATTGGAGCAGTTAGAGATAAGCTTGCTTAATGTCCAACAATAATGTGTTGTTTTACACTATGACATACATGTAAGAAAACACCATCATGATACCCATAACTTTGTACGCTAGCTTTAAATATTAATTTTAAATAACTTTCATTACCAACTCGACAAAGTATGTTGTTTCTACATGACATTCACCAATCTCTGAAATGCATTGTACTCGATAAGGATAGAGTCCAGTAATATGACTTACCGCTAGTTTTTACCTGAGTTATTTATATGGATAGCAGCATTGACTATTAGAAAGCCCAGCTCACTAAGGAGTCCATGGCATCTTTAATGCCTTATTTTGGAGGTGGAACTAAGGTTTATTCCAGATTTAAGACACGGAACTCTTATTTTGAATGGAAATCTCAGGATCCTCTCTTCTTTCCAGTAACTGTCATTCTTGTCTTCCAGGGAAATGCAAAATTAAGGGGTTAGAGGAAGGAAGAGGCAATGTATTTTATGTTATGGAAGGTTGGACAACTTTTATTTTCCAGTTTGTAATAAAAAGTTATGATTCTAGATTACAGGAAGACCTTTAAATGACTTTCAATGCTCTCTAGCTTTGAAATAATAAAAACTCTTTTATTAGTCTCAAGGATGAACTAATAAAAATATAATATTCAGAGCAAAGTGAGCCAGAGTTCTGTTCTGTGCTGTTTAATCTATATAGCTTAGTGGCTAATTGCACTGGTACTGAAGCCAGATCCTAGATGTTCAGACATCAGCTCTATGGCTTTGTGGCTTATGGAAAGGCTTAGTTAGTCTTCTTAGGTTTTCCCATCTGCAAGAGGAAATGAACTTGTTATTCTAAGTGAGATACACAAGTTAAGTGTATAATAGCATATGCATGTTCTAGGCAGTCAATCCATATTAGCTGTATTATCCTTCAGAATCCTATAAGAAATTCTGACACTAATTAGAAAAAGACATCCTGACTACAATATTTCATTCTGGGAAATATATATACTTATTAATTTATTTGTATAGACTTGTGTGTGTATGCACAAAAGTACATGTGTGTTGGTCAGAAGACAACTTGAAAGAGTCAGTTCTTTCTTCCCGTCAGGTAACTTTTGGAGATCAGACTCAGGTTGTCAAGCATGGTGGCAAGGCCTCTATCCACTGAGCCATCTTGAAAGTTCAGGGCAGGATGTGTTGAAACAAGGCTCAGTAGAGAATTGTGGAAGATACCCTGAGAGTGAAGAGGTCTCTTCTCTTTCCAGATACTTGCAGAATTCTCAAGTGCAGAAAGGCCAAACTACAATAAGTAAATGGCGAGCAAAGGAAGGAAGGATTTAACATTAATATAAGCAAAAATGAAGGGCAAAATGTGTTGTCCGATAACGTAGAATCACAGGGCAGTGGACTTGCTGTCACTAGAAGCGTTCAGATTGAGGCTGAACAGCCACAAGGCAGAGATGTTCTCTCTAACCTTTTCTTTTTTTAAAAAAAAAAATTATTTATTTTTACATCCCAGTCATAGTTTCCCCTCCCTCCTCTCCTCCCAGTCCCTCCCGCCACTCCCTCTGTCTTCCCCCCTCCCCCCACCCCTAGACTCCCTCAATCCACTCCTCCTCCATTTCTGTTTAGGAAAGGGCAGGTCTCCCATGAGTATCAACAAAACATAGCATATCAAGTTGCAGTAAGACTAAGCACCTCCCCATGTATTAAGACTGGGCAAGGCGACCCAGTATGAGGAACAGGGTCCCAAAAGCCTATAAAAGAGTCAGAGACAGCCCCTGTTCCCATTGTTAGGAGTCCTACAAGAGGACCAAGCTACACAAGTGTAACATATATGCGGAGGGCCTAGGTCAGTCCCATGCAGGTTCCCTGGTTGTTGGTCAGTCTCTGTGAGCCCAGGTTAATTGATTCTGTGAGTTTTCTTGTGATGTCCTTGATCCCTTTGCCTCCTATAATCCTTTCTCCTCCTCTTCTGGAAGATTCCCTGAACTCTGCCTAATATTTGACTGTGGGTCTGCATCTTTCCATCAGTTGCTGGATGATGTCTCTCTAAGGACAACTGGGCTAGGCACCGATCCCAGCACATCCCATAGGCAGGACAGACTGTAGGCCGAAGGTTGTGTGGCTGGGTTGGTGTCCCACTCCTTCCACTGGAAGTCTTGCCTGGTCACAGGAGATGGCTCGTTCGGGCTATGAGTCATTTTGTGTGTTCCTAGGATAGTCTTTTACTCTTTCCCATCTGTGAACATTACCCAAATCTTTCCTCTGCTTGAAAGAGTTCTACTTCTTTCTCCCAGTCTGTCTAATGCACGTGTCTTTTCTTCTGCCTGGCCCCTTTTCATCTTTTGAGTTTTTTTTTCAGTTATCTTTCCTTGAGTTATATCTTCCTTTCACACACTTTCCTTCCTACACCAGAGCATTGTCCATGGCATTCACTTAGTATTTGTTTTTTAAGTTTCCTCTCTTCAAAAGACTGAAAATTTTAATTATTTATCCTTATGACATGGACTACATTAGGTGCTCAACAAATTTTCTTATACTAAGGAACACATAAAGCTTTTGTGAATGATTTCTGTTTTGTACGTTCTATTCTCAGAGTCGTTAAGAGTCTCCAAGACTATGGTGAAGTAGACTAGACGGCCATGCTAGGCATTCTGGTTTTATTTAGGCAAAATATCACTAACTAAGCTTAGTACTGATACCTGGTACTATCCATTTATAACTTAACCAACTTCAAATCACTGTAGTACCAGAGGCACCAGTATCTGGAAGGACAAGGCAATGGTGTGACTTGTGAAAGACAGGAAGAATAAAATTTGAGGGATGGTAGAGTTATAATGAGACAGACCACATGCTCTACTTTCAGGCATTTGAACCCCATTACCAACAGTCTATGTGCAGTGAATACAACTGTTCTGTGAGTCGAATTTAGCCCATTCACCCCCAGTCACTCTCTGCTCTAGGGCAAATATGTCTAGGTGATATTTTAAAGTCATTTTCTCAAGTTTTGAAATAGGTATTAAAATTTAACATTTTTTTTTTTTTTAAAAACTTACCCATGAGTAAAATAATTAGAAGATAGTAACAATATTAATCACAAATAGAACCAGATAGACTAGCAGGAATTAGAATGAACAATTCCATGTAGGCTCCCCAGCTGTCAATCCAGAGTCGGTGAGCTCCCACTAGGCCTTCTGAATGTGAGTGACAGTTGTGTGGCTTGATCTGTTTATGAGGCCCCTGGCAATGGGACCAGGACTTACCCCAGGTACATGAACTTTTTAGAGCCCATTCCCTATGGTGGGATGTCTTGCTCAGACTATATGTAGCAGGGAGGGCCTTGGTCCTGCCCTAACTTGGTATGCCAGCCTGTGTGGATTACCCAAAAGACAGCCTTACCCCCTGTGAGGAGTGGATGGGGGGAGCAGAAGAAGGGGAGAGAGTGGGAACTGTAGTTGGTATGTAAAATTAAAAAAAAAATCTTAAATAGAAAAAGGTAGAAGAAAACTATATGTTAAAAAAAAGAATGAACAATTCTGACAAGGTGGTTGAGTCAAGAATGTTGTGATAATAAGCTTCTTCTTTTTTTTTCCCCTGGAAAACCAGCTTTGTGAGGTTTCTCAAAGACTTGGAACAATAGTTCTTACATATGTAAATGTGACTGGGTACTAGTTGCTAGGTACTACAAATCAACTCTCAGTGGAAATTCTGGGGCAAGTTTACATTGGATTGATGTCATTTTGTGTTCGAAGACTCTGCTGAGTATAGCTGGTGGGGATGATGTCTAGTATAGCCATTACCTTCCACAACTTGAAGGTGAATGTGATCAAATTACATCACGAGACATATGTGAAAATGTCATAATGAAATCCACTATTTTGTTCACTAACTAAAAGCTAATTAAAAGCAAAGAGCACAAAAACAAACATCATGGTGCTAGATGCAGTTCAGTGGTAGAATACTGGTTTACCATGGGTTAAGCAGTGAAAAATGAAACAGATGCACCTTGCCCTCACATTCACAGCTTTATATACACAACACTCAACACCCCCACTCAACACCCCCACCTCCCTTCCACTCTCTTACCCCTCCCCCATCCTGTTCACTTTCTCCCCACTTCATCTGAATGGTCTAACTACTGATCATTGCCCTGTGGAGGGAAAGACCAGGTTCCCATGACAGTCCATTAAGAGAGCTTGCAGCTGTGTGCATCGGAAGAGGCCGCCCAAATGGGCTCTGCTGATTAACCTGCTCTTAAAACACCATCCTCAGAAGCTGCTGTTCCTGGGTCATGCCGGGCCCTCTGCTTATATTGTTTGCTGTGCAAAGCAAGCACACATTTGCCTAGTCCATAACTTTCCATGTTTTAGTCAAATTTATCTCAAAGCTAAAAAGTATCCTCCAAGTTTAACAACTTTGTGCCTGGATAGATAGAATTTCTGCCTCTGAAGTTTTGGTTTGTGTCCTTCCTTCCTTCCTTCCTTCCTTCCTTCCTTCCTTCCTTCCTTCCTTCCTTCCTTCCTTTCCTTTTTTTTTTTATTTTTTGAGACAGGGTTTCTCTGTGTAGCTTTGTGCCTTCCTTGGAACTCACTTTGTAGACCAGGCTGGCCTCGAATTCACAGAGATCCGCCTGCCTCTGCCTCCCAAGTGCTGGGATTAAAGGCATGTGCCATCACCGCCCAGCGTTATCTCTTTTCTTATTGCTTCATCTTTATGCTTGCATTTTCAGCTTGGATCTGGACTTTTTTTGAGAAGAGACATATTAAAATAATTTCCAGGCTGTTAATTTTGAAATCATTTCAAATTAAAAGAAAAGTCATCAGGACCCACAATTGTTTGAGGCTAGTTCCTATACGTACATGTAAAACACCATCAGATTCTTAGTTACTTTGTTTTTATTTCCATATATCCTTAGATTTTTTTCTGCATAAATGCAAAATGCCATCAGATTCGTAGACTCAAGCATTGCCGGTTGTTGAAACTGTCTTTTAGGGCTCTGGGTCCTGTTCAGCTGCATGCAGTTTTCACATCTCTCATCTCATTCATTCTGAAACTGATTCTCCGTCTGCCTTTGCCGTTCATGACCCTGGTCCTTCTGAACCCCCAGGATGAGTTGTTTTTTTGCATTGGTCATTTCCTCAGTTTTACAGCAGTTCATTGGGCAAGAAACTCCAGGATGCCGTTCTCTCTTCTGCTACTGCATTTTATTGGTAGTGCACGATGCCAATTTCCCCCTTGTGGGAAAATGTGCATATGCATTCCATTTCTTACCAAGCATTCTGTTTCTTTGTCTGCTCATGCGTGTGTTTATTTATATCTATAGACTTGGGGACCTCTGGATATTTTGTTATAACACTGAATTTTACTGTTTAAGTTTGGCCATAAGATCAAATCTGAAGTTTGAACTCCCCTGGGCTGGCACTTGTGTCCTCGGTATGCTCGCAGTATTTGACAGTCTCTGAACACCATAACTATTAGATTTCTTCTATCCTACCTATATCTATTTCATGATTGTTGATTGATGAATAGCTCTCTCTTTATCTTTATTTTCTCACTATGTCCAGGCCTGGAAATAGTGGTAGTCCACTGGCGAGGTTCACTGGTAGCTCCAAATGTCAACTGGGAGAAGCTAAGATTTCTTGGAAAAATTAATGCTTTCAGGGATGAGACAATGACATAAAAATGAGGCAGGAAGCACTTTGGAATCATAAAGTAGAAAAGCAGGAGATAAGCTATACATTTTTATACCTATCATTTTGTGCCTTTTTTTTTTTTTTTTTTTTTTTTTTGACAGTGTCTCATTATATAGCCTAAAACTTGCTCTGTAGACCAGACTGGCTTTGAACTCACAGAGATCTACCTGCCTCTGGCTCTCCAGTGCTGGCTTCAATGGACATGCCATCATGACTTTTTAAAATACATTTTGGAAGTGAGGCATGATCTTAGCTCGATTCTCTGCTGCTGTAATAAACCACTGAGATAAAAATCAACCTTGGGGAGGAAAAGGTTTATTTCAGCGTATGTAGCTATAGTTCACAATTAACTGAAGTCAAGGCAAGAACTCAAGGCAGGAGACTGAAGCAGAAGCCAGGGAGGAATGCTCCTTACTGGCTTGTTCTCAGGCCCACCTGCCTAGGAAGTGTGCCCCTCATGGTGGGATGGGTCCTCCTCTGTCAGTTTGCAACCAAGGAAATGTCCCCACAGACAAGCCCACAGGCCTAGCTGATGGAAGCAGTTTTTCAATTGCGGTTCCCTCTTCTTAGGTACTCCAAGTTGACCACCAGGATTAGCCATCCTAAGTTTATACTCATATTGATAATTCTGACCCATAACTACTGAATTCATTCTAGCTTCTTCTCCATACTTGCAAATCCCTGTGCAATAGTGAGCATTTGGAGTCCCCCTAGTGGGGACAATTTGGTCAGTTTCACCAGAGGAAACCAGTCACTTGCCGCTCCCTCCCTCTTCTTTCTCTGTGCTGTGTTCTTCAGCCCACTGGAGCTCTGTTGACCATCTTCTTAACACTGGGGTCCTCATCAGCCATTTCTCTCACGTGGCCACTGGGACCTCTTCAGTCCTAGTGCGGGTGGGCTTTTTAAAGAGGAATGAACTGTTCAGGAATGAATGGAGAGAGAAGTCACAGAACAGGGCATTTCAGATAGAAAACAAACCCTGAATGATTTGGAGAACACAAATATCATTTCCCGCCAAGGAATTGGTACCCCAGTGTCCATATGCCTTTAAGGGTCAAGAGCATAGGGTGATGAGGTACTAATGAGTTATAGAGATAGACTGAGATGATTAAAATATCAACAGAATACACAACCTTTAGGGATGGCTTTCTTCGGGCTGCTAAGGAGCACCTGTGTCTATTAAGTGTAAAGTCAATACATTAGCCTTTTGCCAAACAAACAGAAGCCACGGCTCATTGGTTCAGCATTTGGATCCTTCACTGTTTTTGATCTCTGGTTGCTTATGATAATATTTAGCATTGAATGAAAGCAACTCCTCTGTTATGGAAGTTTAAACTTTATTTCCTGCTTTTGTGATTTTGTCAACTTCAACATCCCCAAGACCACAGTACAGAGGACTTTGTATTTATCATCCCTCTGTGATGCAGCATGCAGTGATGTCCTCAAACATTCTGTGAACCAAAATCCCAGGAAAAGCTTGTGATAATAGATTTGTTTATAGGCTTTGTGATAAGTTTTTTTTTTTCCTTAACTTTTTTTTTCCTAAATTGCCTTACATTTCTCTGACTTAGACTGTATTTTTATCTGGACTTAAAATAGCTCTGAAATTAACTTCAAAATATGCCAAAACACCCTCATGGAAAAAAAAAATCATCCAATTAGATCAATCAAAAGGACAACTTTAAGAAATGCCAGAGTGCATCCCTCATTTGAAGGTGGATGTCTGGAATAGTTTATCTCAGTTGCTGATCCTCATGAGGCTAGTGGAGTAACAAATAGATGTTTCTAAAAGCAACTGATGGATTCCACACCTTGTATTCAAAAGAACATTCTCTTTAAAGAGTAACTACAGTCTCCCATACCAAATGGTTAAATCCACAATCATTCATTTTTAAAACTCAATTTCCTGTAGTCCACATTTCAAATGAGTCACATAAAGTATAATAGGCATTTTGTATCCAGAATGTCTGAAAAACATACTCCAATTTGTCAACTATTCAAGGACCAGGCAAGAATAACAACGCAGTTTATAATTCTGTGGCACTAATATTTTTTTCCAATCTGCTTTCTGCAATGATTTTTTCTTTAATCCTCCAAACAGTATGATAATTACATTAAAATTTTCTGCCCTGTATATTTTGAGACTCACACCCATGCTCACAACCTGTTTACCCACTGAGTGTGTGACTTGGACAAGTTGTGCCTGCATTTGGTAAGCAGAAGACATAAACTGTATCAGATTAAGAGTCCTTAGCATCTTTGATGCCTTGATCGTGTTTGGCAGTCTGGGCTAGTCCCTGGCTCCTCTAATGGTGATGTTTTAAAATTCAAAAAATTGAATAAATAGGATGGTAAACGAAGCCAACTGTGTCAACATTGTTATTAAAGCATCAAAAGAGAATTTGTTAGATGATAAAATGTCTTCTTTTAATTGTAGTATTAAATTAAAGGTCTAGTGGCAACTCCATAGTGCCATCATTTTAACATGCCAATAAGTAGAAATAACATTTGGGATTTGGGGTGCCTGCCACAATCTTAATGTGATTTTCAAATATCCATGAGTTCTGATGCTGATAAAGTCACAGGCTTAATGGCATCTGAGTTCCTTGACTACACACGTAATTATTGGAAATTTTAATTACAAGTGACAGAAAGTAAAAATGTAATGTTTTCTCATATTTAAGCTTTGAAATGCCCCTGAGAAGCCGGGCAGTGGTGGCGCACGCCTTTAATCCCAGCACTCAGGAGGCAGAGGCAGGCGGATCTTTGTGAGTTCGAGGCCAGCCTGGACTACCAACTGAGATCCAGGAAAGATGCAAAGCTACACAGAGAAACCCTATCTTGAAAAACAAACAAACAAACAAACAAAAAAAGAAATGCCCCTGAGATTCTACCGTCAGGTGATCCCAAGGAGACTTTCCAGAAAAAAACATTGTAAGACCCGATAAACAGTTCTTTATAGCTGATGCCTGTCTGTGCAAAGTATAGTCTGTGGACCATCAACCACCTACCTGGGAGCCTTAGACATGCAGACCCCCCAGGACTCCCTTCAAATCTATCAAGTCCACATCTGAATGTTTTGAGATTCCCCAGGCAACTCAGTGTACACATCACTGTCTGAGAAGGGTCCCTTTACATTAAGCAGTTCCACCTGTCTGCATGTATCTCAGCTCTGATCAAACCAAACGTCAGATGTCCCAGAGCTAAAAGAATGTCTTCAATCTTAAAAAACAAAATAAAACAAAAACAAAAAACACCTTGCCCTTATACCCCAAGTCTACCTACCAGTGAGGAGAATCACAATCACACTCTGAGATCCACAGCAGAGGTTTTAGTGACGCTTCTGGTTGAGAGTTGTGAGGGATCAGTAACTGGGGATCAATAAGCAATTGGCTTTGCATTGTTTGCAACACCAAAGAGCCACAGAGAGAAAATTTGAGATTTGCTCTGAAAAGTGCGTGAGAAATGATAGAAGGGTCTATGTTGAACTGGATTGAATACAAGCAAAGTTTGTGTTCCATGCTTTGCTTTGAGCACCAAACTCTTGGAGCAGCTGTTCACTTTTTTTGTGAGTATGCGGTTTTCACTGCTCAGGAGGCAGTATCATCAGCCTGAAAACCATTAGGCAGATAGTGAGTGAGATTTCTTTTCAGTCCCAAGGATTGAACCCACGGCCTTGTACAAATTAGATGAGCCCTCTTTTTATTCTTTTGTTTTGTGACAGTCTCACTAGATTGCCCAGGATCAAGTTAAACTCCTTCGGTGGCCCAGGCAGGATTTGAACGTGTGTTCCTTTTGCCTTTGGCTTCTGAGCAGCCCAATTGCAAACCTGGGTTGCAGGGACCAACTGTGACTTCTAAAATTTTTACTAGTACCATTATTGTTATCATCAGCATTATCTCTCTCTCTCTCTCTCTCTCTCTCTCTCTCTCTCTCTCTCTCTCTGTGTGTGTGTGTGTGTGTGTGTGTGTGTGTGTGTGTGTGTGTAGGTCAGAGAACAACTTTGTGGAGTCAGTTCTCTCCTTGCACCTTTCTATGTGTTCTGGACATGGAACTCAGGTGCTTAGCCTCGCACACCAAGCATCTTTACCCACTGAGGCTGGTCAATCTCCCTAGCTCCAGCTGTGTTTAAATTGGGTAGGATAGTGGCTATGACTGTGCCTGAAAGTGAAACTCTCTTAGAAGTTTCAGTGGCAGTGTACGTTCCTTGGGATCCTATTTTACAGCAGGTAGTGAAAATTAAGGAATGAATACAATACTGTCTTTACCCTAAATGAGCTGTTGGTTTTTTCTGGGAACGAGGCAACCATCACAACAAATTAGGCTCTACAATGGAAGCATACAGGATGCTACTCACGGGTGGCGGCAAAGAGCCACAGTTCGCTCTCTGACTCAACTATTCATTTTGTGGCCCATTCATTCACTGTTTTGTTCAACAGTATTTATTGGGCCGTTACTCAAGGCTCCACGCTAGCCTTTGTAGCTGCGCATAGAATGCTGACTTTGGAAATTGTAAGATGTGTCCAAGGTGAAATTATGCTGTATTTCGTATGCTGTACTTGGGATGCTGAGTCTTTCCCAACAGACAAATGGGAAATACTAAAATATTTTTTTTTTCTGGAAGTTACTGATGTTATTTGAGGTTTAAAATAATCACTCTTCAGACAGTCATGATTGATGAGCAGAGAGGGAACCTCAAGTGAACATTTGAAGACTAGATCTGAAAAAACATTGTTATGAAGTTATCTGCATTTATGAAATTCTCTCCTTTTTTTCCTGTGAATAATAAAGGTAGTAAAATATCCAGCCTGTATTGGAATGTCATAGTTTGACAGTATTCTTCTATTCAGTAGGGTTTTTTTTGCTATATATATGTATATATATAATATATATTTATATATTTACTGCCAGTACTATAACATTTTTCTCTTGTTGCTTTGCAGCTTTGGACACTTGTCTTGATCTTATGGCCAGTCATTATTTTCATAATTCTGGCTATTACCCGGACCAAATTTCCACCAACAGCAAAACCAACTTGTAAGTAAATAACTGATTGTTTCTCTAATATTTGCTGTCTACTTAAAATTTATTTTAATGCTGTGTCAACGCTCGATTCTAAGATTTATTTTTTTAAATTGGTATTTTCTCTTGGCAGCAGCTGCAAAAAAAAAACTTGTGTGGGGTTCCCTCCCAGTTCTTCAAATCAAAAAGTGGACTTTGGGGGGAAAAGAGACACAAGAAGCTGGGAGAAGAAGTGGTACAGATGGGGGATGGAGGAGAAATTGGTGAGGTGGGAATGGAAGGGTGATAAAAACACATTATGTACATGTTTGCAATTCTCGAGCAACAAAAATGTTGAACCTGAGACAGATATGGTGATATATGTTTATAATTCCAGTCCTTGGAAGACTGAGACAGGAGAATTTTGAGTTAGATGTCAGTCCAGCCTTCACAGAAAGACATTATCAAGGGAGAGAGAAAAAAAAGAAAACACTTCAGTTTTGTATCTATATGGTTATCTAGAAAAATACAGAACACGTAGAGGACAACATGAACTACACCCTCCTGTCTACATCACGGGTCTCGCCACGCACGACAACACAAGGCAGCCACCATAGGTAGGCTCCACCATTCTTTACTCCCATAGTAGAAAACACAGACTCATATTTGATCAACTGAACAAACAAAATCCTGGACTGCAAACACCTCTTCTGTTCCTCACTGATGAGAGCTGAGCAGTGTAAACATGTCAATGTATTTTGCTTGAAAGAAGGTTGTTTCCTAATTAATGCTGCTTCTCTTCTATGAAGTCACTGCCCAGTTATAAAGTGGGCCAAATGCCTGGCTCACTCCATTATTTCTCTTTGGATCTGACACAGAGAAGCAGGAAGGACTCAGGAAGTCCTTCGCATCAAAAGGGGAGCATTGAGCCTCAGTTATTTGACCAGCTCTGCTTTTAGTGTATAGCTACTGTTGTTCATTTCTTTGGGGATTAGTTTTCTTAGTTTGGGGGGAAAAGACCAGCTGTTTCAAAGCAACCACCTCCTCAAAAGATCCTGATGAAACAACTTTACCAAACCAACTTCAAATAATTGTGACAGTTGGCAGTGTACCAGAATATAATGCTGAATTCATTTTTGAAGAGTAACAGTAACATGCTACTGACTTTGAAATAAGTACCGTGATTTTTCAGTCACCTGGTCATGAGAAGTAGGATGAGAATCATGGGAATCTGTTTCAGTCACGCACAGTAGGGTAATTCAGAAGCTATCAGGTCAGCTAGTGTAAAACATCTAAACCCTTGGTGCAGAGTAAGCAATCCCTTACACCCCAATAGGACTGTTTTTCTGAAGGACTTTCCCATAAGCCGTTATGTAAAGTTGTCAATGAGAACTAATTAGGTTGTTATTAAAACAGCATAATTTCATTTTTTCATTGTGTGTACATTAGCTCTTTGTAGCAGACTGGTGGCATATTTAATGAAGTTTATGTGTTCTTTATATCTTCAGTATATAAGACTTAAGAAGGAAAACATGGACTATAACAATAATACAATCAATGCAGATTGACAATTAATCTTGGATATTCTACCTTAAGATGCAATGGATTGATTCATCTATAGTGACAGTTTACTAGCTCCTTTCAACCCATTTTCACCAATTTTTTATTTTAAAAGTTCGTTTCCAAAGACCTAAAATTCTCTTGTGAAACTTTCAGGAAAGAACTGTAAGGTTTTGGGATGAATGGTTTTAAACCGACTGGCGCAATCTGATAGGAGTTGGAAATTCATGGAGGAAATAGTGCAGAGGCCTCAGCATCCCACTGAGCTAAGTGAGAAACAGAAGAGTGAGCAATGCCTCCAGGCCTGATCAGGAGGGTTCTGAAAGAAACAGAATCGGAAAAAGAGATGAGAAACTATTGGAACAGGGAGCTGTTGGCACGCTGTAGTAGTAATTGTATAGAAAGTGATCATGTCTGGAGGCGGAGAACAAAATTAGAGGAGAGCCCAAACACTGAACGTGTGTTTGCTAGCCTCCTTGACCACATAAGCCTTGTCCTAAAAGAAAAAAAATAGCTCTGATTGGTTTGCCATCAGGACCAGAAAGGACCTGCTCATATTACACACAAGACACCCAGTGCCCAGAGAGATTGTGATTTGCCAAAATTCAATCATGTGGACACAAGAGAAAGGTATTGGAAACCGGTTATCTTTGTTCACTGTTTGTTTTTGAGATTTTTGAGCCCGTATAAGTCTCTTAACTATTGATCCTTTCTAGATCTGGGTAAATAAGAATAAAAGAAAACAATGTTCAGGATTTCAACTCACAATTAATAGGAAAGAACAACAACCCACAATTATACTATTGAAAATGTTGTTCTGGAGACTAGTATAGAAGGGATTGCCCACTCCACCCCTACCTACCCTCATCCTGATAGTAAAAAGCTAACTCCTTGATGACAATGTGGATTTAGCTATTTTTAGGTTGTTTCAGTTGTTCTTGATTTGGATCTCACATTTGTTTATAATAGTGAAAGATCAAAACTGACTAATAGAAAAGGAAATACTAATAAACAGGTATTGATCTCATCCTCTGTGGCAGGCACTCAGGGAGGTGAGGACTAGATTACTCATTTCATGACTGAGAAAACGAATACACACAGAAGCTGAGAAACTGAGCTAAGATTGTGGTGATGAGTGGTGATGTCAGACCGAGGCAGCCTGGCTCTGCTGAGACTCTGATATTAAGCTACTGAAACTCATAATTCTTACTTCTAATAGCTAGTGCTTGGTTTTCATGTCACATAACTTATATCAAGAGGACTAAACATCAAAGGCTAAAAAAATATAAGCTCTTCTGTCATGAAATCTGGAAATATGGAGAAAGACTGTGGGGTGTGCATCTCGGAGTCTTCTCTGACATTAGGATTCAGTGTAGCATGCTCTGACTCACGCTGCATCACCGTGACTGTAGTATCACAGAGATCAGATCCTGTTTTAAAGAGGGAAAACCCTTTCTGGGCTACACTACTGGTTGGGCAATCGAATAATAAAGATGAGGCATTAGACTACACCCTTTGATGAAACTTGGTCATGATGGGAGAATGACATTTGTAATCTGACGGCCACATTCTGCTCTCAGAACAGCTTGGCAGGCCTGTAGGATTCTGTAAACCACTCAGAAGAATAGAATAAGTAACTCAAAAGACTCCCTTTGTGGTATGTTTGATGTCTGGGCCCTGAAGAAGTCTGGATTTGGGGTGAGGGAGAAAGCCACTGTAGACTGATTCCGTGGGAGCCTGTGCAGGCTTATTCTTGCTATCATCTGTCTCCTCTTACTCTTTCATGTTGCAACAAACAGCTCTTGCATATTGCAAATCTCCGGGAAAGAAAACCTCCCGAGCCTGGTAGGCAGGCCCTGATGTCTCTCCTTCGTTCTGGCAGAAAGCGACCATGGCGCCAACTTTGAAGTCATTCCAAGCTCTTGCAATCTCCGCATGCGGGGACTTGTCAAGAGATGAACTTCAAAGTACAGACTCCATACTTAGGAGCAAAATGAAGTGAACGGAACAAACCTCTCTAGCGCACTCACAGACTAAGCTCAGCTACAATACACCACGGAGTTTTCTTCTTTTATTATACACATATCCAGAAGGTCCAGCGCATGCTGGCCACTGTGGGACAGTTTATTAAGACCAGTAAGATACTGTTTGACTGAGACCAGTAGATGCCAGACGGAGAATGCAGTCCTGACCAATAAGACATCACATTTTCTTGTGTGTGATTTTAATACATTTTTTCAGGTGGCTGAAAATATTTCTAAAAGTATAATGAAAAGTATATTGCACAAATATTACCACATACTGAATTAAAACCCAAATAAGTTAAAGCTTTCATTTCTTAATACACCTGGTTCCTTATAGAGTAGCAAATTCATCTGCCTTATACATTAAAACTGGTGACAGGCAGGGGTCAATTGAATTACACAGTCTAAACTATCATAAGGTTACACTGAATTCTGTCTGTCCAGATGTGACTTCATATCTTGGATGAGGGCAAGCTCAGCTAACATTTTCAGCATGCATTTTGACCACCAAAGCATACCTTTTGTAGGAAGGCACACAAGAAAACAACAACAGGAAGCATTCACTAGACAACACTATGAGGAAGACAGATTCTGAGGCCTATGCTCATATTATCTCAGTTAACACATCACCACTTTGAGCTATTTTGAAAGTTAAAAAAAAAAGCACACACATGTTAAGAACTCACTAGGGCTCACATGGACAAGCATGGATTCTTACCCTCTTTTCACCTGCACATCTGTGCATTTATCCAGCTAGTTGGAGTCTATAATCAAGATCCTGAGGCTTGGTTCAATCTTTGTTTTCTTCTGCCCACCATCTATCAGCAGTTAGAGATGCTGTTGATGGAAAAGTGACCTCAATTGGTTTTTCTACCTATCAGCAGGTTGAGCAAACAATGTTTTCAGGAAGATTGAAATTATTGATCAATGGTAGGTCCATGGGATCCATGCAAGTTTTTTTTTTTTTTTTTTTTTTTTTTTTTGCTATGACGCCTGAATTGTTTAGAGGAAGCTCCTGAGTCATCTTATGCTGAAAGATCCTATGAGGTACCTCTTGTGGGTGAGAGTTAAGAAAGTCATGGAGATGAGGCATTTTTCTGCTTATATTGCCTGGGATGTTGTCATGCAAGGGAAGGGAAGGTCCTGTGTGCTGGATTCCAAGGTGTATTTGCTCTCTAGAACTCACGTGAGTCAGTGGAACTGTAGAGGGACTTGGAGTTCATCACTTTCCTTACTCTTTTGATTGGCTTAAAATTTATTGATTGATCTTGGCCATGATGGTGAGCTCTGTTTTTTGGTCAGTGGGACTAGGAGAAATGAGAAGGAAGGTTGACGTTATTGGTCGCTTGGTGGTTTGTGGGATCCATGCAGACTGTTGTACCCAGGATGAAAGGAATTTGTTCTGGGAGGTCAGGGCTCAGCATTATTCACCACTTGTTAAGCATTGCCCCATCGGATTTCTCCATTCTCATTCATCCCAGCACCACCAGTCAGTCTCTTAGCTTAGAAACATCTGATTCATCTTCGACTTCTCCCTTTTCTCACCTCCCAGAACCAATAGCTCTCAAGTCAAGTCTTATGAAATGTGTCCTGGAGTCACCTGTACATTTTCATCCTTCCTGTTTCACCCTGACATAAAAACCCAGTCATCTCATGCTTGGATTGGGGTGGGGTCATACCCTACTTCTAGCTTTTCCCACATAGCATAAAATACTCTGGGTTCAAGACCTTCATAGTCAGAATTTTCTCAACTTTGCCTTCTCACTCTTCTGAGGTAGGGTGCCTGTGCTTAAAGAGAAGGCATCTGAATGGCCTTCTCACTTCGAGTCCTTTCTTGCTTGGTTAATTCTTTCACGTCCTCAAAGTCTATCAGAGCACAACGTCATATCTCAGCCGCTAATATTTTCTGATTACTTACATTCTAATCAGCTTCACTACATCTGTCATTGCCGAATTGACTTATTTGTTATATTTGCATGACTGATGACAACCTTAACTCACTTATCAGACAGGAAGTGCATTGACAGGAAGTACTTACCAGCAGGGACCACCCCTTAACATTGGAGTCATTTCAGATACAGCTCAGTTCCTAGCATAAGGAACAAATAGGAACTCGACAAGTGAAAAGATAACACAATTTAGATTATTATGGGAGACTGGAGAGCAAACTCACCCCAAATGGTGGTTAAAACACTCTGTGTGAATATGAAGTGAGTAAGTGGCAAACAGCTCATTGGCTTGATTTTTACTTCTCAGAGACAGGTCAATGTGACTGTCTTTTCAGAAAATGGCAGGTACACAGAAAGGATTGGCAGGAGGAAAGAGAAGAGAAATGAGGAAAGGGTATAATTATATCTTAATCTCAAAAAAATTAAAAAGAGAAAAAAAAGAGCTAATGAAGAAAAAATTAAAATGCCAAGAATGTCTATAATGCTTACATTGAAAATGGAAAATTAGTCCCATTATCCGTCCCAAACTAGGTATGCCTTGAAATTTACATTACAAATATTTAGACATTTTAAATTCAGAGGAGACACTGATATTTTTTATGTAAAAGAGTTAATAGTCTGCACGTTGCTTAAGAAATTTCAGAAAATTCTGGAATTGTTTTTGAATTTCATACCCAGTCCCTCATTCTTAAATCACAGTTAGTGACTGTTTTTAAAACATTACTAACACTTTACATGACAACATGAAGGTGAATTCTGAGAGACACAGAGAAACAAGATGGAAGTTATTTTGGACCTTGTTCCATTTGACATTCTTCTTAAAGTTGTTTGAAGTAAGCAAGAGGGAGCTAATGTGAGCACAGCCCTGCCCAGACTCCTACCCAGCAGGCTGCAGGCCCAGCTGTCAGTTGCTCATTTCCTTAGCTCCAGCCTTGATTCTTTTGCATTGCATATGGTCACACCCTAATGCTAGATGATATGATGAAAAGATTTCTCAACTCATGTTCTTGAGCTAGGTACACAGGTTTGTATCAGATAACCAGAAATGCCTTTAAAGTACAGGAGAACTTGGTTTATCAAGTAGAGAATTAAGATAATGAGTAGTGTTGATTCCACTAATGGGCTTGCTTTATTTTACTCTCTGTCCATTCTGTATCACCCCCACTTTGAGAGCTTTGTCTGACAAACTTCCCAAAGTGCCACACTGGGGTTTGGTGTGGAAGCTGCCATTATCTACATCTTGTCTTTTTCACACTTTTCTCTTGCCTTCCCTTCAAAATGAGCACAGACTCTCCTGATACTCTCACAAAAGAACATGAATGTCCACATTCATAGGTAAGAATAACTGAATAATTATTCTAAACTCTCTTATAAGAATAGTAACGTCACTGCCTGAGGTCACTGATCTCAGTTTCTATCTCCAATATCCCTTCAAAGCCATGATCCAGGGTTAAGAATATCATTCCAGCTAATCTCCTTCACTTACTGGGGAGCAGACAGCCCAGACTGGCTCATGGGTGAGGGATCAATGGCATGGTTGGCTGACCACATCTTCCCAAGTGACTGTTCATTAAAACATCCTCCCAAGCAACACTCAGGGAACCTGGCCTTCCAAACTCAGTCACCCATGTTCCTCTTGCTGTTTAAGTTTTTCATTGTTTCTGATTAGGTCACATCATGTCCTTTGTCTTTGATGAATGAACCAGTGTATTTTTAGAGTGAAGTAGCCCATATAGAAGAAATGCCATAGGAATATTATTCTCTTTTTCTCTGGCCAATTGACATTCCATTGTGAATTAATGTAAGAATGCCCTATAACATTTTCACATTTTAAAATATGAGACTTACACTTGTTTTGGTTATAAACTTACACATCTATAATCAGAATAAAATTTCTATCACTGTGATAGGCAATTAGAGATTGGAATCACAGATTCAATTGAGATTGCCTGTTTAAACACATCTTGGACAAGTCTATGGGATGCTCTGAGATGCAGTTTCCGTGTTTGTTTACAGGTGCTGTATAATGATGTAGTTTATGCAGTTACTGTGTAAATTAAATTAGTTAATAATTCTGAAATACTTAAGTGCTTGATCTCAAGGTATAGCAGGTTTAGTCATGGATATTATTTTTTATAACATTATATATAGAAACCATAGTATCTGTATTGAATACCATTAAAATATCTTAGTGTTTAGTAATTATTGAGAGATGAGGAGGACTTGATGGAAGTTTTCCAACACATATTCTTGCTATCATCCCACATTTAAAGGGCACCTGTTATGTATCTGGAGCACTAAGGAGACTAGCCATGAGCATTCACAGGACCATGTCTATAGGAGTGCACTCAGTATATTAGAAGTGCTAAAGTAGCTATGCTCATCCCATGGTGTAGGTAAGTCCAGGAACAAAGGTACCAAAGGAGCTGAAATGGATGACAATGCCTAGGACCCGGACTGGGTTGCAGCAGGGCAGAGACAGCTCAAATTCCAGTAGTTGGCAAAAAGCTTTAGGTTTCAAGATCAATTCTATTTTAATTCAATTATTTTAGAAATTAATACAAAGTCTCAGCAGCGAAAAAAATAAGAATTTAAAGTAAAGCCAGAATCACCATTACCGATTTCTCTTTTACCAAGGGCTCTGCTGTGGCCCCCAAGGGACCCAGCTTGGAATACCCAGAAACCCTTTGTTTGGTAGCTGTGTGTCAGCAGGTGTCCTGAGGGACTGTAGGAGTTTAGAGTTACCAATGAGCATCTTAACATTCCAGCAGTCATGGGTGGGGACACAGAGCAGGAATTTGGAGTCTATTGTCTAAGGAGGGTGCTTATTAAAAGTGTAGGTGAGGGAACTAAAAGTATTCATCTTTGTTTTGAAGGGGTTGAGAAGCCAGTGGAATTTTTTTCAACTGACTTTATTTGATTTTATGCCATTTGTGTATTGTTCTGTCCAAGCTCACTGATGAATCGAATAATTTTATTTGTGTTGTAAAAGTATGGAAGTCCTGAATTATTCTAAAGAGAAGCACTGTTAATGTTTCACTGTGCAGTGTCTGAAAAAGCACCTAGCACACACACTCTCACACATGCATACACACGCAGCCAACTTCAGACCATGAGGCTAGATGTCCTGTTACAGCAAGAGGGGACATGGTTCAGAAGTGTAGGCACAGGTGACCCATTAGAAGTGGGGTTCTAGTTTGGAAACTCCTTTTTCACGGCTCTTGATTGGAAATGTAACAGGTTAACAGGTCTGCAATGTCTGTAGACCTCTCTCCCACAGTTATTTCTCCATCACCCCCCGCCCCGCCAAAACTCCTTTCTTCTATCCTTCATTGTCCACGTATTTGAAATTCAGAGAATTATTCTTTATAGCCTAGACACTTTCAATACAAGGTGTGCCGTGCTTTCTATCTTCACACCGTCCAAATGAAATGGATACAGTTTAAGACAGACGGGAAGAGTGGGATACACTAGCTAAAGAGAAAGGAAGGCAGGGGTCATATGATCTCAGCATTTTTCTTCTTTTGTTTTCTCTTCTCTTAGAGTTCCTCCAGGTTGGTGACAAGGGATAGAAATGTTCACAGCTTCTTGAGCAGGTGTTCCTCCAAAATGATTTTGTAGTTAAGTTACATGCTCAGAGGAATGTAGTTTCACATGAAAACGTGCTTCATACACTGACAGATAACATTGTGCTGTGCATTAAGAACAATGAGAAATGTCAACATCTCGTATTTTGAAATAGCTATCCCATACGGAAATAGTACAATGATGCCTTTGGGAATTCCTATCTATATGGATGTGTCTTGTGCATAGGATGCCTTCCATACTCAAGTTGCTTACATCCTAATTGAAGAGTGAAGAAACACACACTGCCTGCCATTCCTGATTGAAAATAAAGTTAAATATAACTAAAGAACAGTATTTGGTATAGCCCTGTGAACAGGGTAGATACTCAAATATTTACTCATTAATTAATAGGACCATGTAACAATAGTGCAAACACTTGGACACTAAGCATTAGTATTACCTATTATAATTAGTAGTAGTATTACTTATTACTTATTAGTATTATTGCTTTATTATTATATTAGTATTATTACTTGTTAGTATATTATTATATTAATATTACTGATGAAGTAATGCTAACTACAAAGTCTACTGAAGTTGAAAAGAATATTGCTTAAGTTAGGGTAAAATTAAATTAGTTTTGGAAGAGAAAGCATCAATACAGAACAAGAAAAGTTACAGATTTTGGAGACAGGAGTTCTAGAAGTAACTGGTTAGTGAAAAGAAGATTCATCTGAACAGAGCACAGTGTCTCACTGGAAAGAAGAGGGGAACCACTAGGGAGGAGTTGGATCTTGTATTTTGAATACTAGACCTGAAAGTATGTATTTTATTCTACAGTACTGGATACAGTGGAAGTCTGTGGGAGTTACCTAAGTTTTCATTTTCAATGTGGCTAATCTAAAGGGAACTAGAAAGGACTTTTTTTTTCTGCCAGAATTGTTTATATTAATATCTAGACAGATGTTTCTGTCATTAGCTATGTGGACTACCTGTTACTCTACAACAGCACTCCCAACCCCCATCCCCCTCCTGAGGAAAATTTTCATGGCAGCAGCAGTGACCTTGTCCACTGGTTCCCATGGATTAAAATTTAGGGAGTGGCTTTGCTGTAGGTGTAGCTCCGAGCTTCTCACAATCTTGCATCAAGATTTTGGCAAGGGCTGTTGTGATCTCAAGACTTAACTGAGACTGGATCTTTCTGAGGCAGATTGCTCCCATAACTGACATGCTGTTATTAGTTGGTGGGTGGCCTCAGTTTCTCCCTGAGAGTCTTCTCTATGGGTTGCTTAAGTGTTCTCCTACTTGGCAGCTGGATTTCTCCAGAACCAGCAACCCAGGAGATACCAGGTAGAAACCTAGTGTTCTCTTTTCTTTAAAAAAGTTATTTTATGCATAGGAGTATGTTTTTGCATTATGTATGTACACCATGTGTATGCCTGGGGATCCTCAGAGGCCAAAGGAGGGTGTAGGATTCCCCTTGAACTAGAGCTACAGATGCTTGTGAGCTGCTGTGAGGGTACCAGGAAGCAAATGTGGTTCTTCTGCAAGAACAGAAATTACTCTTCACATTGAGCCATCTCATCTCTCCAGCTTCAGAAACTTGGATTTTTATCGCTTGCCTTTACAAACCTCACTTCTGCCGTATTCTCTCATGTTAAAGACAAACCACCAAGTCCAACCTTTATCCAGGGCCAAGGGAACAAAGCTCCACTCTTTAAAGAAAAAGTTCCAAAGATCCCAAGAATATATGTTGCCAACACACACTCATCAAGTTCAATGGTGTAGTACGAACATGCACAGACCTCATGAGCTTGAGATGCATGGCCTGCCATGGCAGAATCCTCATCTGATTGCCTAATGTATAGCCCAGTGCTTACACACCGAGGCCTTTGTTGCATAATTTTTGAACTATAACTGTTTCATAGATGAAGACGTTATTTTTTACAGATGTTACTGACAGACCTCACCAAGTGTTGAAGCCAAGAATTAATTCAGTTTTCCTATGCACATCTGCTTTCCACTCACTATGTTATTTGTGAGATAAAATCATTCATGACTGTTAGATATGTTCACCTTGCGATTGACACAGCTAACAGAGCCACTCTCTGGATTACTGCCTGCTACTTAGTATCACCTGCCAAATATTTATTGAACAAATGGATGAGTTTGGTGCAACAATACATGAGGCTAGAAGTCTAAAGAAGTCTGTTCAAATTTACTCACAAGTCAATGGGAAACTAAGACATTCAGGTGAGAGCACTTCCTTCTTGTGTAGGGGATCATTATGTCACACCCATGGAAGGAATATCCTGTTCCTAGTTCAGAAGTTACATGCTAAAAATAAAATGATAAGGCACTTGTATATTTTGAAAAGTCTTGTAATGACTTTGAGTAGGTACTTTATGGCAAATGAACTATGTATCACAACAACATTGTTCTGTTTTAGACATAGTTAATCATTATTATTATTATCATATTAATTATTGTTATTAATTTTTTTGAGACATGATATCACTATGTAGCCTTAGCTGTCCTTGAACTCACAGAAATACACCTGCCTCTGCTTCCTGAGTGTTGTGCTAAAAGCGTGCACCACCATGCCTTCCTAGACATGGTCTTTTCAAGAGTAGAAGTGGTGTGTGTGTGTGTGTGTGTGTGTGTGTGTGTGTGTGTGCATGTGCATGTATATGTATGTGTGTGTGCATGTACGTATAACAAGTATGAGCAGCTGGAATTCCTCTGGAAGAGCTGTATGCATTGACATTTAATCTACCAAGAGAAACAGATGAAATAGGGAACCAGATGCTATGCTTTGGCTCTCATACACCTCTCTAGCAACTCTAACATAAATTATTCTTGGAAAAAAATGGGCTAAAATTGATCCTAACTACTGAGAAAACTTTCCTCACCTTCTGTGAATCCTGTTTGCTTTCATATGTTGTTTCTAGGCTTTATTTTAAGCAGAGCTAAGAAACTTGGGACAAAGTACCTGATCTTGTGACCTGGGTTATAGTCCTTGCAAATGCAGACTCAAAGCTCCAGTTTGATGTCATTATTTTGTGGATTTATCTTTAGTTTGAGGTGGAAATCTCACATTGAGTTTGTAATCCAGAAGAAAAGCCACAAGAACCAATGTAGTGCTCAGGCATGCTGTTTGGCATTATTAGCAAAGCCATGCTAGCACAGGTAATGTATCCAAACCTCCAGAACAAGCAGTGATCAAATTTCTGAAATGGGTGTTAAACTTTAGCTCAACTAAAGCCCAAAGCAAATGAACAAGAATGGGATTAGGGCTCATTTGAAGCATCGAGAGAGATGCTTGGAGTCTTAGAGACATGATTTTAACTCCTGTTTTGTTTTATAGATTTCCACCTTTGTCAACGTGGATGTCCTAGACATTCAAAAACTATTTCATGTGTGTTTGTGTGTGTGTGTGTGTGTGTGTGTGTGTGTGTGTGTGTGTATGTCATGTGTGTGCCAGTAACCATGGAGGCCAGAAGAAGGCATTAGATTCTTACAGCTGGAGTTATAGGTGGTTATGAGAATTTGACATGGGCACTAGGGTTTGAACTGGGGACCTCTGGAAGAAAAGCAAGTACTCTTAACCACTGAGTCATCTCTACAGCCCCCATTCAGCTACTCTTAATGAAATACTGCTCTGTTGTGGCACTATGTGGGACCTGAAGGAGAGCATAAAGTTCTTAGATGAAAATGTCCATAATCAATTCAGGCTCAATAGAAAATCCATAATCTTCTGTCAGCAGAAACAAAGAACCAAAAATGCACTAAGATTTAAAACAACAACAATGAGATCTTTGAGGCTAAAGAAGTTAGGTAAAGCTTAATATTCTGATCACGACTTGAGGATAGTTGGGTTTGTGTGGAGCAGAATGAGGTTTTCCAAGGAAGGAAGGAGATGAACCCAAATCATGATGCTGAAGATGTGGGGTGAGTAGAGTTGTATTGTATTTCTGAACCTAGGCATGATATTTTGACTCTCCTAGCCCCTTTCCTACAATTATAACCAACGGAATACATGTGGGTTTGTTTAATGGGTATTTCTCTGTTTTCTCATTAACAAGGTCTATGCCAAAGGGTTTTTTTTTTTCCTGCCATAACACATCAGTAGTGTTTATTAGCATATCACAGACCAATCAGTAGATCGATAAATGCAGCCTGTTCCATTAGATACCAGCAGGAAACATTTATAGATGTAAAATATGACCAAGTGATCCAGAACCCTCACTGCTAGGGTAAAGATATTAGAATATCTTTAATCAACAATGATAATGAGCACATGGCAATAAGATCTGGTCTTTTGTGTATATTAATCAGATCTGACGAGAAGACTGGATCAGGATAAGGAAATGTCAGAGCAAAAACATAGCCATATAGTTCTTTAAATTATAAAAACCAATGGATACTCTCACTAATATAAATTGGGAGACAAAATGGAGAAATGGGTAAGACTAAAAGATATTGGGGAGAGAACAGTAGGAGGATATGGTGAAGGTTAGGATTTGAGGACAAAAGGATCAGAAGAAATGGAAGCACTCTCTTGGGTTCTAACCCAGGAGTGTGAGAAAACAAATCAGAAATAATTGCAACAATGATCGTGTGTAGTGTTGTCTTTCACTTCTTGTAATAATCCTGAGAGATTCATTGTTGTAGTTCCCAGTGAATGGATGAGCAAGTCAGGATTCTTAAAGAAGAAAGTAAAGGGTACCTGTCAAACCCATGAGTGCTTGGTCACAGTACTCAAATCAACTAGCAATCGGTACTCGTGACCTTGGGAAATCATTTACCTTTAGAGATAACACTAGGTGGTGGTGGCACATGCCTTTCATCCTAGTACTTGGGAGGCAGAGGCAGGCAGATCTCTGTGAGTTCAAGGCTAGCCTGGTCTACAGAGAGAGTTCCAGGAGAAGCTCCAAAACTACACAGAGAAACCCTGTCTCGAAAAAAGAAAAACAAACAAACAAACAAACAAACAAACAAAAAACCTTTGGAGCTAGCCAGACTACTTTCCTCAAAGCATTGAAGGGGTAGTTAAATAAGGGAGTGCAACCAGAGAAATAGCATCTAATATGATGTTATTCATGTCATACATTCACGTTTTTCAGAAAAGGAAGCCTACAATCAATTTGTGCACATAATTGGCACTTGATCAGTAATTAACATGACTAGGTAACTTGTCCTAGGTTAGATGAGTAGTATGTAGTTACTTTCTGCTTTGGATCCTGTTTTTCAGATGCATTTATGATGTATGGCATGTTGCTGCAATAGGAGTAAAGAACTGGGAAGACTCATTGTTTATTACCAAAAGCTCTTCCCCGGATTTTAAAACTTTTTTATCTATTTACTTTTGCAAATCATGCTCTAAATCTACTACCAACCTGGTGTTTAAAGAAAAAATGAATTTTTCCTTACTTTAAGTACACCTATCAGAATTAGCCTAAGATTTTTAGAAAGGACACCAATTGTTCTTTGATTTCTATACTTATATACTAGATAATATATGCACAATTGTGCCAAGAACTCTGAATATGAACTCTCTTGATTTTAAATTAGTAATGTTAGGAGGAATAAACCTGGACCACATCCAAAATGAATCCATCTGAGAGCAGGTGTTAATCTGCTTCGGTTCTTGCTGTCTTACGTTCTAGGTTCTGTACTTGAGAGTGGAGATTTGAAGTACCGAAGCTCTCTTTTAGTTTTCTGACCATGATTTAGTACTTTTATTTTGAAATTTCCCCAGGCTTTCCCATTCTTGAGCAGATACTCAATACATATTTGTTGAGTAGTTGGATAGATGAATAGATGGACGGACAGACATATATATATCTCTTTCACCACTAAACTCATTTGAGGAGCCATGGTGTTACAGCCCCTCATTCAACAAGATTATGATGAATGCAAGACCATACTGAGATCGGACAGTCTTTTCTCCACAAAAATGGGTGCCTCCATCCTCATTTTCCTTTCTTAAATAGAATTGATTTCGCCTCTTCCCATTTATTAAAATCCTGATTGGAGCTGATGACAAATCATTCCAAGTCAAGTCTCTGACAGCTTCATTTCCAATCGCCCAGTCAACTCATTAAAAAAAAAAAAAATCCGAATCTCACTAACTTCCAGCTACTGTGACCTAATGGCTATCCATTATGTCAGACTTGTCTTTGTAATTCCTAAGGAAAAATAATTAAGGATATATGGGATTGCTAAAAATGCTTAACACATCTAGTGATAAACCATTTATCTTCTTTACCCCCAACTGGCTCCTGAATGACAGTGTCACAATACACTAAATCATCCTAAACAATAAGGTGTCATCTAGTCTTTGCTCCACCCCTACATCCTTCAGTCACCAGACCTCATCAGTTTGTCCTTCCAAATGTCACTTGAAACTCTGCCTCCATTTCTACAGCCACTGCCTCAGTTTGCATCTTTACCCTCTCTTTCTGTCATGGTACAATGGCTAATGTTTGTCTGTTTCCCTGCCTCAGTGTAGACTTCTTCTATTGACCTTTTATACTGATATCAGTTATGTCCCTAAACCTGAATCTACAATCACTGTTTCCATGCTTAACAGCCTTCCGATTCACACGACCGTCAGGTGCTATCATAGGATGCTGTAGACCTTCCATGAGTGGACCATCTTTTCTACAATCCCCTCCCTGTCCTATATGCATAAGTCACATCAGTCAAACAAATAAAGGGAATGTTGCCCTGATGCTACAAATGGGATCTAGAATAATTCAGTCACATACAATGCAGTAGCCTGTTTTGCAAGGATAATGAAATGACCAGGTGAGTCAGTTGTTTTACATCTGAATTCAAGTTAACACATTATCATGGGGTTTCATTGTACTGCAGGCTCCTCCAGGGTTCTCTTATATTCATTATTTTTTCCCTTCATTGTCAATGTCTCAGCTTGTTCTAAGTTGTCCTTCAAAACTCACAGCAGGTACTGTTTTCTCTAACACCCAACTCCAGCCCACTCTTTTCTGTGTCACCAAATTTTATTGAGTCTAGATTTCATATTTTGTGTACTATGGGAACAACTCTATCATCATACACACATTATATCAATAGTAATAGCTTACACACATCCTTGCACCTTGATCTTCCTGAAGCCCACCACCACCATTGTACAACCTACTCTGCTTGCAAGTGTATAGAAATTTATGATCCATATGGACACTTAAGATCTGTATGTGTACTAAACCATGAAAGCAAGCACCTGGCAGTGATCTCTAGCTTGCTTAGCACATCCCAAGCCAATTTAGCCATTCATGAATGATCATTAGATTCTTCTCCATAGACAGTATTAATAATAATTCACTGCTAATTAGAGAAAGGTGAACTGTGTATGTCTCATCCTCTACAGTCTTTTGGCAGTTTGTATATTAACAGTGAAAACAAGCCTCACAGTTTGCTACATGATGAAAACATTTATTAACCAGCACGCGCCAAGGCAGTCACATGGCGCTTTTCATGAAGTTGAATGAATTTCCAGCTACTTTGTGTTGTGGGTGGTCAAACAACAACATTGTTGGCAAAGTACAGCAGAGTCTGTGAAGAAGTTTCCTGGCAGCAGAAAGCCTCAGTGCTGGGATTTTCCTCTTGCTACACATATTCTAGAGTATCCCTGCCCCTGGGCTTGCTGGTTTTTATACATTGTCTGTGCAATAGACAATATAAAGGTGGAAAGGCCTTTATGGCATTAGCTTATACACTACTTATTTTGCTGATGAGAACTTTGTAGCTGGAATTTTCTCTAGTCCTTCCCTGGGGCCTGCAGCTGCTCAGACCCAAATAAACACACAGATGCTTATATTAATTAAAACAGTTAGGGCTAATGGCTCAGGCTTCTTGCTAGCTAGATCTTACACTTAAATTAACCTATAATTCTTATTTATGTTTGGCCATGTGGCTTGGTACCTTTTCCCAGTTCTGCCTTCACAACTTGCTTCCTCTGTGTCTGACTGGTGACTCCTGACTCAGCCTTCCTGTTCCCAGAATTCTCTTCTCTCTTTGTCCCACCTATACCTCCTGCCTGGCTACTAGCCAATCAGTGCTTCATTTATTAACTGATCAGAGCAACATATTTACAGCATACAGAGCGATATCCACAGCAGAACTTACTTCTAACCATGTTGCTGAACACATTGTAGGGCTGCCTGAAGTCCAGGTGGGAGAAGTCCTTGCAAATTGCCATCCTGGTTCACTTTCATTTAGATTTAACTATTCCTACATGTCTGTCTTCCCGATATGGGAGCTTCAAACATTCCCTGTGGATCGTGGACTATAATTAACTAGAAAGTTCACTGATAGTTTCTGATAGTTTCTAGGTTGTAGATTTAAATTAAGTAATGTGCCTTACTGCACGCGAGGCATTTTAAAATAAGTTACCGATATCTTGGAACCTCTGGCCAGGCATGATGAGTGCTCGCCAGCTCCCTCCTAAAGATGAACCTTTGAAAATGCTGCTGACAGCGAAGGATGCTTGATTAGCTGAACAAAGAATTTTTCCTTCTGGCTTAAATCCATTTAGCATTTCCATCCATCTCCCTCTCCCAGGGCTCACCCTGTTAGCATCACCCTCTCATGGTTCTGGCTTCCATCTCCTACCACTGTGTGCTGCCTTCTTATGATTTATGTGAGTGCCACATGCTGATCTTATCACTTACCTTTGGGATCTGGCAATTACTAATATTACTTGTACTTATATGCCCAATGTCCTTGTGGAAGTCAGTGATCTGATGGAGCATTATGGAAACTCCCTGTTCTTACAGGTTTCTTCTTCCTCCCCCTTTCTACCCACTAACTTGGTCATAGCTACTTGTAAATATAATGAGCTAAAATGTCTATTGCGGACACATGACCATCCAAATTACCAGCCAGAGAATCTTACCCTCATGTAGATAAAGGTAATATGAAAAGATAGGATATTACATATATATGCACATCAATTTAGGCCAGGACTTGTTGAAATGAATACAATTATAAAAAAAAAAGTTTCAAGAATTAACAGTTTTGTGAGCAAGACTAACTACTGTAAGTAACTACTATAAATCTTTCACACACAACATCCCATTTAATCTCCAAAATATCACTATAGGAAGATGCTCTTGCCCTCCTTTTGCTCACAAGCAGCTGGGCAAGGTCATTCAGTGGTAAGGCTGGAGCAGGCTTGGAGTCCATATCTGGGATAATACCACACACATCTCCATTATAGTCCATTGCCAAAAGCATTTTGAAATCTTGATCCGGTTCACTTAATTTCAATTTGTCTTTAAAGCAGTGACTGTCCAGTACATGTAAGGCATGGGAAGCACATTATAATTGAGATATGGGCTTTATAGCTCAGACTTCTTAGATGGGCACTTAGTACGATGCTGCTCAATCATTTCTTCATTTGGCCATCCCACTGTAACTTCCTAAGGTCCATCTCCAATCATATTATGACAGATCTATACATGGCACGATAGGCATAAAAAGCCTTGTAAGAAAGGCAAATTGACCTTCACGGAGAGCTGTAACTGTCCATAGGTTCCTGGGGTGAAATGGGAACATCAGTCTCCATGCAGCTGTAGATTAATAGTGATGTGACGTTCCCAGCCACGCTTCCTCTCCTGACGACTAAGGTTTCTCTGAGGACTTGATAGCTGAGAAGTTTCTGTCTACAGCCACTCAAGTTCACAGAAGGCTGCCTTTGATGTTAGCATCTGTAAATCCTTCTCCATTTTTGCCTTTAAAGAGTTGTAGGAAAACAGTTGCAGGTGTTTTGTTTAGTTTGTGTCACATGACACACAAGTGCTATGACTTGGGTTGACATGCAATAAGTAAAGGGTCATTGTGCTTATGGGTTCTGCCGTAACAAAGTATGGTTCATGTGTGAAGATTTGCCATCTGGGGTGTGGATCAAAAATGTGCTTTGTAGCAAAGATAAATGGTAGAAATTCCATGACACAGAAATCACAAAGGCCAGCCACATCAACAAAGTTTCCATTTTGCTGTAGGTTTTTAAGGAAAATTATGCCTAAAAGTTAAATCTTGGACACTCAGTATGTGTAGTGTTTTGAAAGAGAATACCTTCCCAGAGGCTCATATGTTTGACTACTTGGTCCCTAGTTGGTGGAACTGTTTGGGAAGGGTTAGAGGCATGGCTTCTTTGGAGGAGGTGTGTCAATGGGGGTTGGGCTTTGAGGTTTCAAAAGCCCACACCGTTCCCAGTTGTCTCTCTCTCTCTGCTTCATGGTTGTTGTTTCAACATGTAAGCTCTCAGCTACTGCTTAGTGCCGTGTCTGCCTGCCTGCTTCCATGCTTTCCACTGGAATAATTATGGACTCTAACCCTCTGGAATGGTGAGCCCCCAGATTAAATGCTTTCTTTTATAAGTTGCCTTGGTCATAGTGTTTTGTCATGGCAATAGAAAGCAATTAATTCAGTATGTCATAGCCCAACCTTTGTCACTGGGCTGAATATTCATAATAAAGACATTAGTTATGTCATGTGGGCTACTCTGCCACAAGTGAGCTGTGGCTTTGATCCCATTGTCCCTAACAGGACACCATGGGTGATGGGTGAGGAAGTGCTCAGGATGTCTAATAAGCATCTAGACCGAGTGTAGAAAGCAGGATTGTGCTCATTCTAGTTACAACGGAATGTGATTAATTTTTTTCCTGTTCTGACAAATTCTTTCCTCATTGCTTATCATAAAGGGATACTGTCATAAAATCTCTTGGAGGCCTAACGCAATCAAGGGTTTTAGACCATGAAACACTCCCAGCTTGTCACCTGCCCCCGCTACAACTTCAAGCCTTCATCCTTTTCTGAAACCTGATCTCTTAACAGCCCTCTCCAATGTCTCACTCAGAAAAACCCCATCATCCATTTCCTTTTTTCCTTATCAAACTTTGATATTCCACAGTCTATTGCTAAACTTTTTCTTCTGCTTGGAGAGCCTAGGTGTTACGGCGAACAGTGGTATTCTCTATGAATACATCAGGTATCAAAAACCTTGAACTTCTACTATTCTGGTTTAAATGAACAATTCTCCACAGTGTTAGCTGCCGTATGTCAAATTAGGGAGACAATTTTAATAAGGACTAATTTACACTAGCTCTCAGATCACCCAGTCTCACACAATGATGCAATCAGAAGAAAAAGAGACTGGAGAACAGAAGTTCAGGCAAAGTTCCAGTGTGTGGGTGGGGAGGTGACTCAGTGGCTAAGAGCATTTGTTGCCGTCAGAGAGGACTACGATTCAGGTCCGGAATCCACATGGCAGCTTCCAATCACTGTAGCTCCAGTTCCAGGGGATCTGGTGCATTCTTCTGGCCTCTGAGGACACTGTACATATGTGGCATACAGACAAGCAGGCACACATGCATATGTATACATGATATTAAATAACAATGTTACGTTCCAATGATATGGCTGACAAATATCACTGAGATTTTTATTACCTAACACATGAATAAGGAAATGATGCTTATCTCCCACAGTTACCCGAATGAGACCCCAATGCAATGCTGTTTGTGAAAATACCTTTAAAGCGTCAAGACACCCTATATAGAGATGCGTATATGAAATGGATAAAAGAGATGCCTTCAGCAAGCTCCTTGAGAGATACAACAGATTGCATGCATTCAGGAAAACTACAAGAATATTGGCATTAGAAATATGGGTGGAACAATGAATGGAGCACACACTTGAATGTTGATATCACAGCCTCTCTGATGACACTCATGGGCTCTTTTATATCAGCCCAGTCTTGAAGCTATCAGGCTGGAAGCAGTGTGGAAATTAAAGACAACTGCTTGAATGATGAATACTGATTGTTTGGGGCCTAAGTTCTTGTGAGTGCTGTAGCACAATTATAAAAGTGCTATTATACAAACAAAATGATTTATCTTAGTAGGTGGGAGAGACATCCTATGGTTGGAAAATATTTGAGGGATGGAGACTAGCAGGAATCTTACTCAATGCTAAGCTTTGATTATGTCCTAAATATGTGAGGGTTGCTAAAGAAAGAGTGAATTAGTGTTCCAGGAAGAATCAAGCAGTTTCAGTGTGATACTTATGCTAGATGCAACTGCATTTAGGCTGTGATGTGAGAAACGTGTTTTTGTCTGCAGCTTTGGGTAACACTCTTAATAACTTATGCCAATGCACTACTTTATGTAACAGTATTATTGATAAGCTGTGTAGCACTGTTAGCCAGGATATTTCCGATAGTCTGAGGACAAAAGATTATCTAAGGCCCTTTTCATATTGGCTTTGAGTTAGAACCTTCAAAATCTTGTATTTTATGAAATATGAAACTCAGCTTGTTTTCCTGAACCACCTCCTATCTCTTGACCCAGCATCTTCTCTTGTGAGCTCCCAGGCTTTCTAAAGACATGTGTGCAATGTATGCTCACTCTTTGTGTGGTAAGCCCTGAGATATGTGGCAGTATCAGAATATCCCAGCATTCAAAAGTAATATTATTTAGAGGGAAAAGCAGATCTAAACCCTGTCTTATGTTTTATTTGTTAGCTTGTTTTTCTGAAAGATGATGGCAAGCAGACTCAAGACATAATTTAACTGGAGCATTGGAATATAAATATGTACAACATAAAACTCAAGGTAACTGGCATCTATTTTCCTAGCCGGAAATTGATACCATAAAATCAGGCTTAACTCAGGAAGCAAAAATTAATAATAAACCAAGTGATTATCAATTCATCAATTGACCAACAAAGGAGTCCCCTAGCATGGATCCAGAAAAAAAAGAAAATATTATAGTTCGGAGGTGAGCAAAGAAGGGCTTGACTTAGAACTCACTTCACAGTTGCCTGACACTTTCAGTATTGTTTACATAGAGCCACCATTACCTAAACAAGAAGGAAGTAAAGTACAGAGTAGACATTGAACAGTCAAGACACAATCCCAACTTCTAACTGCATTTAGCCCCAGTAGAGGTGGGAATTCATGTGGCTGTCACCGTGGCTGCTCTTAAGCCTGTCCCCTGAATGTCACTTACTCCTATGTTCAATCAGTAGCCTTTGCTTTTCTCATCTACAATGTGTACATAAGTAATTTTTCTTTCTTAAAAAGATGAGGGCAATTCTTCTTGGATTTATAATCCTGCGTATATCAAGCATTTTGAAACATTAATAAGAATACATGTTTATTCCATGATAAGTTCTTATAAATTTCTGACTTAGACTTGTCACTTAAAAGAAGGATCCCCTTTATATTTTTCAAGGAATTTTAAATAACTATATTGAAGAATAAGCAACTATTCATAGCCCCATTTTCATGTGAAGAAGCAGGGAAACAACGGTAGGCTGAAAATGTAAAATGGGCCATTCGAATACATGCCAGATTCTCCTAATTCCCATAAACAGCAGAAAGAAAACCCACCTAGCAAAGCTGTCACATAAATGAATGATTTACATTGCCTAAAGAGATATGCATTAAGAATATAATAAGTACTATGATCAGCGCATCTATCCGCAATCAGTATTTTGGTATTAATCCTATTGACATATCCAAATTTAACTTTTCCAACTTTTTGTGCTGTCCCCATATTCCATCAGCGTATGCCGATGCTGAAAGCCACTTGCCTTGAACATAAAGCTTTTGCTTATTTTCCCCGAGCACAAACAGAATACTAAGAATGGTACAATCTCAGCAAAGGAAATAATGGAAAGAGTCCGATGCTTATGGAAAAAGCTGTGGTGTTTTTAGGAACAACAGGCAAAAGCTGGCAGGTCACTTTGTAGACTTGAGTGATAAGAAGCAAGAAAGTCAGTAGAGAGGGAGGGATGAAGCTGATCTGGACAACTTTCATGGTCCGTCGCCCCCCCCCCCCCTTCATTCTGCCTTTAAGCACCCTGGGACGGCAGTGATGAAGATACTCCAATTGTGATGTTTGAAAAGTGGAGAGCAGATGGAGCTTTGAGATACCGTCCCTGTTTCATTTCTTTTATTTATCAACCTTCTCCAGGGCTGACCCTGAGGAACTGATATTGAGTATTGACTATCTATTAAGCTCTTTCAGTCAGTGATCTACTTATTCTCTCCGAGCCCGAAAGGAAGTCTATTGATTTCCAAGTTCTAATTCTTCAGTTTCACGTGGGCTGTCACTTTTTTTTTTTTTTTTTTAAGAAACCTTCCCGAGATTTTTCTCCTGTGTTACAGCAATTCTCTTTTTCATTGACCCATTGCCAATATTGAACTGGGAAGGAAAGACGGTATAGGAAACAATTTTAATGTTTAAAATCTCTGAAGATGGGCCATTGGAGGACATCTTCACAACCTGCTGTTCCTCCTTACATCATTAGGCCAAGAGAAAAGCAGAATCCGGGCCAGGTGGTGGTGGCACACGCCTTTAACCCCAGCACTCGGGAGGCAGAGCCAGGCGGATCTCTGTGAGTTCGAGGTCAGCCTGGGCTACCAAGTGAGTTCCAGGAAAGGCTCAAAGCTACACAGGGAAACCGTGTCTCGAAAAACCAAAAAAAAAAAAAAAAAAAAGAAAAGAAAAGAAAAGAAAAGAAAAGAAAAGCAGCATCCACTTGCCTGAGATTTAGATTGCCACAAAGGCCACTGAATAGGCCAAAGAACTCAAGAAAGAAGGACAATACAGCACATGACTCATCTTGTTCGCTTCCCAGTTCATGTAGAAGTTTCTTGCAATTACTCTTTACTTGCGAGTAGGATTTCACTTTGTTGCTACTTTAGAGTCAATTCCTACAAGGGAAGTTCAAAAATAAGAAAAGGAAGGGCCATTGTCTGGACATACTGTGTTAGGTATAACTCTTAAATATTCATGGCCCCAGTCAAAAGTGGATGGCTAGGATTTGCTTTGCTGTCTCCCTGTAATTCTCTTTCCCAGATAGCTCCATGTTAAGGACATAAAAGATTTTCTTTGAACAAATGCATTGATTCAATGGATGAATGCATAATGATGCTGCATCTGTGATGTAGACCCAGAGATGGGGACAATATCTAGCTAGGAAAGGACAACAAAGGACATACCTGCCACATGTGACTTCATTAGATGTGACTTCATTAGATCCAGAATTCATTTTTAAAGTCTGAAAGGATTCAAAGGCAGACTTCCTCATGACCATAACAAGAAATCAGTGATATCCTACACATGGTGAAATTGCATGAGTCTATAATATTGCATCCTCTCAAACTGACAGTGTAGGAGGACAAAGCTCAACATGATGATGCACCATCTTGCAATCCATTTCTCTGTGGAATGATGGTGACCACCAAGTGAAGCTTTCCGATGGAAGCCATAGGAGTCCAGGGGGCAGGAAATGACATTGCTTCTCTTGATTTTCACTTTTTAAAAATTCGGATGAAATTTCAAGACAAAACCCAAAGCACTAACAGATCCATATCATTTATCATTGGTTGTAAGAGTATCTTTGAGGAACTGCTAGCTGGCTAATGATGAATCTGTTGTCTAAAATATGAGGAGAGAGAGATCATAGGAATTCACCTGAGGATTGCGCATATTTTCCCTTTATTCATCCATTGAATCAATGCATTTGTTCAAAGAAAATCTTTCATGTCCTTAACATGGAGCTATCTGGGAAAGAGAGCAGTGACTACCCAGGTAGCCCACTTGGGTCAGCTGTAATAAATCAAATTGTGTTTTTCTAACTGGCCGAAATTCTTCATAAGAATTAATTGATTATTCGCAGCTAGGAAAAGCTAGTCATTGTCATTTTTTTGTGTGACTGTCCCATAATAGCATGAGTGAACATCCCCTAAGTAACCTGGGGCATTTTTAATAGTAGATAAAAGATCTAATACTAGGAGATTTTCAAAAAGCAAGTTGAGATAGGCATTCAGATTGAACAGTGAGTTGGCTTTTAGAAACCAGTAAAAATATATTCATTAATAATTCAGAAGCAATGCAAATGAATAGTACTACCAACCAGTATTTACCAACAACACAAAGTTTTCAGGATTAGGAGAAACTCTTAAAGGACTTAATTAAGCTTGGTAATGGGTAAACACAAAAGCACACGACGCTCAGTGGGAACAAGATGGAGGTAATGTATAATGAACAGTTTGGAGTCCTGCATTTAATGAGCTCTGAATTAGCCATTCCTCTTAGGAACACAGATCCTAGCTAATATCATAATAAACAGGGCAAGGAGGATGGTGGGAACACAAAAACAAAATACCTAGGTCAATGAGTTTTTCACAAGATTTGCACAAAGGGGATGGAGTTTATTAACTTGGAGCATTGCAATAAAGTTCTCCTTGAACTCGTTTGTGAGTAAGATTACCTTCTAATGAGCCTTCTCCAGTTCTACTGTAACTAAAACCTTCTCATTATGGTTGGAAGCAACTCTAGTATATCACCATTAAGAAAAATGTGAAGTACTCACATCTCATTGGCAAGCATAAAAATACTGTACGAATTTCAAAATATATCTATGATGCAACCTTATAAAATCCTTCCATTGTCATGCTATATTGGATTCAATGCTTATTTTTGTTAGTGTTTAGCAGAAAGTGAGCATGATCATTGAAGCGCCTGGGTAAACCTTCCAGATCTCTTTTTCTCCTTTCCTTCCTTGCTCCCTTCTTTGATTGCGAAAGGAACTGTGATCGATGATTGCAAGTGCAATATTCTCATATGTTTCTATTACTGTCTATGCATCTGGCTATGTTATCCAGTGGTTTTTTTTCCTTCAGTTTCCTAAACTTCATAGAAATGGTATCCCACTTGTTTATCCCTTTTCATTGTGCATTTTAGGCTCAACATCATGCTTTGCTCAGCACTGTATTTTATAGGCGTTTCCATTGCGGTTTACCCACCTTGTCTGCCCATATATATCACAGTCTATCTGCAGTCTTCAGATGGGTAATTATATTGTCTTCAATTTATTTTCAATAACAATGTGATGGGCATTCTTTCACATGTCTCACTTTACTAGAATCTGTCCTTAGAAATAAGCATATCTCAATCATTGTTGAGCGTGGCCAAGAACCTTCTATAGTAACTTCACAATGTACTCTTTCCCATCATGAGAAGAGAGGACCCACTGCTCAATTAGCTCTCTAATTCTTGGTGGTGTCAGATCATTTTCATCCAAGAGGGTTGGTGCAAAATGAATCTCTTGATTTTAATTTCTCTAAAGTCCTTCCCTTTCAGCAGAAATATTTCTTGGGAAAGTATAGAAAACATTTATTTTATGCTAATTTTTAAATTGAGATTTTTTTCTTTAATTGTACAGCTTGCAAAATTACCAGCAGAGAGTTCCATGCTGTGTTTCCCCCCTTACTGAGAGGGGGAGTTTGATAAAAAGTAGTTCTGGCAGAGCTAGAGAGATGGCCAGTGATGTGTTGAAGGTCACAAAGCAGGCATGGGTCACATACATTGTCTCTTCCTATTGGCAGGGGTCTTGGTAAGGGACTCTACAGTTTAGCAGAAGAGCTGCGCCTGACAAGATGGACTTGCTACCTGCCAACCGTGCCACTTGAAAGAAAGGGTCGAGACACACATTTCCCACTGGCAGGTTGTCACATGTATCATTTGTAAACAGACGGTATCTGAATATCAAAGACCTAAATTTCTCCCTGGCTGATGTGGAATGATGGGACCCCTAACCAAAGTGCAAGTCTCCCCAGTGAAGAGACCATCTGTTGATTAGAAAAATACTAGGCTTGTGCGTTTGTGGGATTTTTTATTTTTTTTCTCTGTACAATGATACCAGCAGTGTCTGTCCTCAGCTCTTCTTTTACAGTATTTGACACAAAAGTTCTCATGATAACTAACAACTGATGCAGATTTCCAAATGAAAAAGTCATCGTCAGGAACGTATCTCTATAGGGCATAAGTCTTTCCTCAAAATCATTATGCCTAATGGCTGGTAGAAATCACATTTTAATTTCCAATCATAATTTTCATCTTAAGTGCATAACATTTCAACATCCCAATCTTGTTTTTAACAAGAGATTCTTTTACTCTTAACAATTTGATGGATAGGTAGCCCAGATTTTTTTCTTTAATAAGTAAGGGAATTGACTTAAGACAGAGGGTCATTATTACATAATAAATCATTTAAAGGGGTAGGACTTGAAGGGTATTTTCTAACTCCTATTCCAACGTGGTATTTCACTACCTGGAGTAGTTTGTGAACTTTTTGCTGATATGTAGTTTCAGGTAACAACCGATAACTCAGTTTACCCAAAAGGAAAAGGTTTTGGGGGAAAAGCTAGAATGGACATTTTTCCCCTGAATATCCCTTAACAACTTGGCAAGTTATTTCACTATCTTGATCAGAATTCTGCCTACTGGTCTTAAGATACTGTGTCTACTTGACAGCATACCCCTTGTAAGGGGTAAAGGAGGAATAACGCTCCTCTCTGTCTGTCTGTCTGTCTCTCTCTCTCTCTGTGTATGTATGTGTATGTATATACATGTGCATTCATGTGGTTTTCTTTTTGTGTGTACACATGTGTGTGTGTGTGTGTGTGTGTGTGTGCATGTGTAAGCCAGAGGTCAACACTGGGTATGGTTCTCAATCATGCTTCAAATATTTTTTTGAGACAGTATCATGCTTGACATTTTTCTTTTCTTTTGAGGCAGTATCTCTCACTGACCCTGAAGCTTCCCAAATTGGCTAGACTGGCTTACAGGATCCTCCTGTCCCACACCAGCTCCAGAATTACAGGCATGGGTCACCACGCTTGGCTTTGATGTGGGTGCTGAGGATTGAACTCAGGTCCTCATTGTTACATGGCAAGCCCTTTACTGAGTAAGCCATCTTTCCAGCTTGTCTTCCATATTGGTAAACACTTAGATTCTTTCCATCCCCATTAAGGATATTGAGGTACTTTTAGTGATGTTCCTGTGCTGGCCTGAGGATAAATTGACTAGGAGGCCCTGGAATGAAGCCCTCGATACCTGATAGGCAGGATTCTTTCCATATAGGAAAAGCCATCCACATCCCCAACACATTGATTTATTTTTATTTTACTTTATGAATGCTGTAAACCGAGTCCCATTTCTGTAGTTCCTTGACTTGTCTAGGACATCCAGATCCAAGCCTATAGCACCTTGACCAGCACCTGTCAACCTCTGGCATCATTATTGGGTGGGGCTTAGTTTTCCTGACTCTCGATTACTCTTCTGATTTTCCCATTACTTTATTGTTTTTCCTCATTATGGAGTGTGTGCTTTTACAGCCTCCTCAATCCTTCCAGAATAAAATTCCCATCTCTAAGCAATGTCTCAGATGGGTTTTATGGAGGGACTGCCAGACAACAATGCACATATCCAAAATGGCTTTCTGACGTGCCAGAGCTAAGCTACATTAGTGGGGTGTCAACTCACAGGCAAGTTTTAAAGACTGAGGTAAAACCAACATGCAGGGCCTTTTCAGCAAGCATGTGGGAGATCACAGATTAATTACTCTTTCTATATGCCCTGTGGATATTATTTAGTACTACCTTTAAAAAAGTGAGAAAAAAAATCCTGTGATCACTCATCTATAGGTACAAAATTAAAGTTAGTTATTCAAGTTTTTTGTTTTGTTTTGTGTGCGTGCGTGCGTGTGTGTGTGTGTGTGTGTGTGTGTGTGTGTTTGTCTGTAAAACTTTTTGAAGTCTTTAATATGCAAATATATTCTGTATTTCCCAGAACAGGGGCTGGAGTTTAGTTTCTTAAACTCTTTGGGCCCAAGAGTCTGGATTATGGAAATCTCTGATGCTCCTCCACTCTCCGTCCTTAAACTCAACATCACATCTGAGATCAGAACAGCAGAGAGGCATTAAATCCTCCATTCATCTCCTCCCAGCTCAGGCTTCACGCCTCTGCTGCCTGGAGCCCCAGGTGCTCCACAGAGCAGATAACCATTCAGGCGGCATTTTGCCTGCTAGTCAAAGTAGATGCCCTGGGTATGTCGGAAAACACCCCTCTCCAGCATACCTCTCTTTTGATGAGGTCAGCTGGGGTTGCTAGATGTGCAGAGGGGACAGGGCTTGGGAGAGGGCTCCCCACAGCGGTTCTCATGAAGGGATTTATTGCAGAAGCTCCCAAATCAGGCCTCAGGCCTTTTTGACATTGTTCATCAGCACAGTTGTGCCCAGTAGATGTCCATCCAGCCTAATTCAGCCCCTCCCACAGGGCAAAGGGAAGGTTCCCAAAAGAGTATGTCCAAGAGAATCAAGGGACTAAGTTATAGAGAGAGGATATCTCACAATGAAGGAAAGGGGAAGCTAGGCTTCATTTTTCTCTCTTAAAACTCAAATTTAGCTGTAGAGAGGAAAAATAGCTGCTTAAGATTCTGTTTACAGATGGTAAAGGCAGAGAGAAAAATTTTTTTCCTCCAAAATGAAACTGAAGCTTTGTTACTGAAAAGGAAGTTTCTGGAAAGCAAGCCTGTTAGTTATTGTTGCGCTTATCTAGAAAGATCCACAGAGCCTCTAAGATAAGCCAGGGACCTCGACATGTTTGCCCAGTGGGAATATTTTGAACAGTGTGGTTGAGATTCTTATTTTTAAATTTTCCTAGTTGCAATCTACATGGGAGTTTCTTATCTGCCATGTACCTGTTTCTGTTCTGTCTCCCGAACTTAAATCAAGATTTTTTTTTGAAAAAAAAATTTAAATAGAGCAGGGTACTGATGTGGGAATTTCCGACTTCCTTCAGAGAAGAGGGAGAGACATTCTGTTGCGGACATTCAGTGAGGTAGGATTCTGGAGCCTTCTGGGCTGAGCATCACCCCAACTGTACACTTGAGGGTCAAAGAAGCAATAGTCAGAGGAGCAACAAGGTCCCGAGTCTGGATAGCATTCTTAAAACACATCATTTTCCTTTAAGATCCGATGAACGTTAAGTCCACATTATAAAGAGGCAGGAATCTTTTCGTACTTGACCTTGCTCGTATCCAGTTCCGAAATTATCTCTACAAGGGCAGTTTTTGCACCTTTCAGAATCTGTCTGTATACTTGGCAACAACTTTGAGGGATGTAGATGCATGTTAACCATCCCAGTACCAGCCCAAATGGTCCAAGGTCTTTTCTTATTCTTGGGGACGGCAGCCATTGAGCTATGCAGATGCTAACCTAACTTCGGTTTTGCATGCTAACTCCTAAACTCAGGGTCTTACACGTTCTAGACAGAGATACTCTGCACCTGAGCTCTCTCTCTCAGAGGCCAGCCAGTTGAGCATGGGACCCCATTGTCTACTTCTTTAAGTATTAGACTTCACACCTGTGCTCTCACTATCAGCTGTGGTATATACACCTTGCTAATGAACATGAACTCTGAAAACCATCCATGCTATGGAGCAAGACTTGCCTGGGGAAAATCGGGCCGAATGTGTCATGGCACCACACCCACTGAACACGCAGTAATTGAAACACTACGCCAGTTGATACAAGTATATATTATGAATTACTAGGTAGAAAGAAACATCATGCAATATTCTTAAGCATTCATTGGCTCAGGGCGCAGAGATGGAAGGCCTGGTTAGGCAGCAAAGCCACAGCCGCTGAGTGGTTAAAAAAAAAAAAAAAACATGGTGTAACAGCAGCCGGATGAGCAAAGAACACATGTTTCTGTGGGCCCGCCTGCTTCAGTGTTTATAATGTCTTTCATAAGCTTCATCTAATTGATCTTCCCTGTGCCCTGTGAGGCAGCCAGACCCATTATTCTCAATTTTATAGATGTGGAAATAGGTTTAGAGAGGTTAATTTACCCCCCACGATTCAGGAATTCAACAGCGAAAGCCATAAATGTACCTGTTTTTCCAAATTCTCAGAATGTTCACTCCAGGCTGAACAAAATGTTTTCATTGTCAAGTACCCTATAGTTGCATTTTGACATGTTGTTGCTCGTCTGAACTTCACCTTGCTGGAGTTGCCTAATGAATGTCAGACCTGCCCAGCCTGTCCTTTAGGACTGTCACGCAGCTCATGAGAGAGGAGATACATTAAATTCCTTCTGAAGCTATGGCACGGTCTCAGCTGGCTTTCTGCTGCTGCGATAAAGGCTGTGGACAGGAGCAGCTTGGGGAGGAAAGGGTTCATTTGGCTTACTTGTCCTGATCACAGTCCACCACTGAGGGAAGACAAAACAGGAACTGAAGCAGAGGCCAGGCCGAATGCTGCCTACTGGCTTGCTCCTCATGTCTCACTTGATTTGCTTTCTCATCCTCCCGGGACCACCTGCCCAGGAATGGCACCACCCACAAAGAGCTGGGTCCTCCCACATCAGTCAAGAAAATACACCACCACCACCCCCTGATTGAGGCACTTTCTTAACTGAGTTTTATTTTTTTTCCCCCACCAGATATCTCTATCTTGAGTCAAGTTGACAAACAAGCAAACAAAAATGATCAGAATAGGAGATTTTTTTCAAAACAAAAACTTCTTGTGTCTGTCTTTTAATAGTATATGTTATCCTACATCTAATTTTTCTGGCAGTTCAGGAAAATAAAGACTTCTAGATGCATTTTATTTAATAAACATCATGAACTTGAAAACAAGCAGAGTTCACACCCATGTCTCACCCCTTTACCAACCCTCTAACTTCTGTTTTCACAACTTTTTTTATTTTAAAATTGAATATATTTTTTTAAATATAAGGATGACCCTTATTTAATCCCTTATCTGGTGCCATGCACAAAATATTTTAGTAATATTTACTTAGTGGAAGACAGATGACTTCACTTTGTGGATGGTGCTACAGTGGTTGGTGTTACAGGTGCCATGAATTAGTTAGATTTTCAGAAGCACCAATACTTATGGAACTTATAAGAATAAACATCATTGGTTATTTTGAATAATCGAGCCCACCCATTTTTATGAACCAAGAATATAATGCAGTACTATCTACTGAAGGCACAGTATTTATTGTGTTGACTTAACATTGGGAAAAAAAGCTGACGCTTTGGTGTAGTAACATGAAGGTCAATATTACACTAAAGTCCTACATCATGCAGTATTCCTGTGACTTAGGAGTTTTTAACGAATATTAATTCAAATACCTTTGATTTGGTTTATTGCAGTATTGAATGTCATGCTAAGGATTTTCTTTCTTTCAAATAACTTATTATTTATTCAGTATCTTAAAAATTGCATTTTGCTGATTTTTTTTTTTTCTATTGGAGTGTTCAAAGTCCTATCAGGTTTTATCCTAGGTTGTCACACAGGGCTTCATGGACGCTAAAGCCCCTTTTCAGAGGGTCTGGAATGAAGAAGATCAAATGCAATTGTGTTTACTGGCTGGAGGGTGGCAGATCAGCAGACCTTCCAGTCAGGTACAACATGATGGGAAGTTCCTGTGAAGGGAAGCAGGGGCAGTCCTCTAGGCCTCTTAGACAATCCTTATGAAATGACTGGAAAGGACGGCTTTATATCCATCCCAGTTTTAGTTATGTCTTCAAAAATGTAATTAAGAACAAAAATTGCTTGAAAACTACCACAGTAAAATTTTACTTTAATACATTATTATTATTATTATTATTATTATTATTATTATTATTATTTTGAGAACAGGGTTTCTCTGTGTAGTTTTGGTGCCTGTCCTCAATCTCATTCTGTAGACCAGGCCGGCCTCAAACTCACAGAGATCCACCTGCCTCTGCCTCCCGAGTGCTGGGATCAAAGGCGTGAGCCACCACTGCCTGGTCTGCCTTTACTTTAATAAATTATAGCAAATATACTTTGGAGACCCATTTCCCTGCCTGTATTATTTTATTTGTATTTGAGTATGTAATTGCTTGAAGATGATGCTTTGGAGCTGTTGGTCTCATTTACTCTTGTCCTGGAGGTGCTTAACAAAAAGAACCAGCATGTGTGTGATCAGAAGGCCTTCTACTCATTACGACAATAGGACCCTCTGTCCCTAAAACTTAAGAAAATGTAACACCCTTAGTGAACAAGTCACTATGTTCCTAGTCCAAAATCTCCTTTCTAAGATTTAATATATCTCTTCATTGGAATAAAGATTAATTTTTTCCCACTTTGCTACCCCGTAGGTTGGGTTCTGACCTGTTTTGAAACAAACACAAAGAAACACAGTGGAAAAGTGTGGATTCTATCATTACTATAATATCTATAAATGTCACCACGCCAGCTTTACAAATGCCTCCTGGCCTCCTGGTGTCAAGTGGAGAGTGCTTCATTACAATGAAGACTGACATTTCTGTTTTCACCAACAGAATAAACAGAAAAGATCATCTGTCTAAGCAATGCCAGTGAGCACCACGCTCCTGGGTTTATTATGGAGCTAGACAGAAATCCCACTGAAGTAAAGGTAGAGGAGAAAGCGAGGCTGTTGGGAGAACACTGCCAAGTTCTAGGCCAGGGAAATGAGCGAAGAGATGAAGTGGAAGTGGAAGGTGGGGAGAGAAAGAGAACCAGGGTTGTGGAAAGCAAAGAAGGAAGACTAACAAACAAGGGAAAGAAGCCTAAGAAGGAAATTAGATGCAATGATGAAAGAAGAGAAGAGGAAATGGAATGAGAGAGAATGAATGAATGAATGAATGAATGAATGAGGAAGGCTCACCCTCCCAGAGCACAGCAAAGTACAGTCCACAGGCCACATCTCGCCAACTGCTCGCCTTCGTAAACGAAGTTTTTGTACGACACAAAGGAGCTCACTGAGCTACAACACGTCTTCTGTAGATTCTTTCACATGAAAAGTTACAGGCTGAAGTAATTATGATGGTGTGGATACAGTCTACGCATCTAAAACGTTTCCTATCGGAGTCTTAGGTAAAGGACCACCGTCTAATGCTGTGTTGAGTGTGTGCCAGAACTACCTAAAGTGATTGTGAGCACAGATTGCTAAACCAGCCTTCCTGATGAGCGCTAAGTAGAACTTGTGAGTTGGGAGCAGAGCTAACGCCTCTCCTTTCCTTGGTGGAAATTGAACCCAGGGTGTCCTCTGTCTGTATGCAAAGCAGGTGTCCTTTCACCATGCTGCATTCCCTGAAATGTTCTTTTCTAACAAGGTCCCAGGTGATGCTGCTGAGGCTGTGGGCTTTAATCTTCACATTATGTCTCATGAATGATGCTCTGCATAAGGATTTTGTGTAGTGGGAAAGGAAAAGAAAACTTGATTCTGGTCAGTAATCCTAGATGTACAGGCTGGTATCACTACACAAAATCTGTGCTGCTCAAAACTCTTAGATCTGAGTTTTCTTGTGATTCCAGTTTTACTGAATTTGATTTAGTTTAGATTCATTTCTAAAGTTGTCCTAGAGTTGGGCTTGATTCAACCTCCCAAGCCAACTTTGAGATGTATTGAAATTATAATGGGACTGTGTCAGCAATGTGGACTGTATCCATTTTAAGGAAATAACTCTCCCACCCAGGCCTGGTCACTCACTGTCTTTGTCTGGTGCTACTGGGAGACTGAGCTACCGGTAACTCGGCATTTTCATTATTGCCCTCCTTTTTCCATGTTCAGACTGCTGGGTTGGGACAAATTAACACCCCCCAACCCCCAACCCCCACCTTCCCTCCTTTCTTCCTCCTTCCCTCCCTCCCTCCCTCCCTCCCTCACTCCTTTTCATCCACTGATGGGCTTAGGCATTTTCCTGAGTGTGGAATCTTTGTGTATCATGATGCCAAGGGTTTTATCCTGCCTGGCATCCTGAGACCCTGAGATCTGAGTTTACCTGCCAGTTTGCTGTGGTTTGGTTTGCATAGTCATGGCCTTCCTCTATGTGATTCCTTAAGCCTGAGCTCTGGTTGAGGAGACGCTCATTAAATTGTTAGGATAAACTACACATGCAGCTTAGAAGTTCTGTGAAAGGTAGGGAGCAATTTCTCTTTTTCCTTTAGCCTGGCGTCTAGGGATATAAAAGGAAACATTATTTTAGAATCTGAACACTACAGAGACACCTTCCGAGTAGAATAAGTTCAAGTTAAAATTAGCCACTCTTTAGAACTCATGGCTGTTTGTTGATGCGTGGCTCCGAGGAGTTACTTCCTTGAACGGATAAACGAGATGGGTGGAAGATAGAAAAATCCATTTGCCTTTCACAAGAAAGCAACAAGAGTTTAATCTCTCTTGATTCTTATATTGTCAGCTTTAGAGAGGTTCCATGTTCTGTAAAATGTTGATATGTAGGAGGAAAGACATTATGGCTGTGAAGTAAAGAGGCATGCAACATGCGTGTTGCATGCCTCGCACAGTACACAGGACCCAGGAGGTGCTCAGTCCAGCAGCACTCTGCTCCTGCAGCAGGGCCCCTCCCCGTGGTGAGTGCACACACCTGAGTTCAAAGACAAAGGCCAAGCGCATACTGGAGGCAGCATACACCCTGTGAGACACTTGGGCGGGCGAAAGGGAACCAATTCTTCATTTGCGTGGTCCCATGATGACAGCTTGAATACCGCTTATCAAAAGTCTAGGCACAGGGTTGCCCTCTCTACTTTTGATGCTCGGGGAGCTTTTTTTTTTTTTTTTTTTAAGAAAGCCTGTGATTGATGAGCTTTCCTATAAAGTAGGTTCATCCTTCATCCTTTTTATGATGTTGAAGACTGTTGTGAGTTTATGCTCTTTTGAATTCTTCTCAAGCAAATTTGCCAAGTTAAAATCAGTTCCAAGAAAGGTAAAATTAAATGCAAAGCACCCTTTTCCCCATGGCATCTTTCCCCATTTCCCTTCTCTTCAGGTTGTCGAACGGCCTTCGTGTACTTCTGTTGATTACAGCACTGCCCCTCTCAACCACCCTGTCATACTGATAAGGGGGACAGAGCAATGGAGCCTGATGGTCCTGATTCTACTCCCATTCACTCACCTCCTCTCGGCTTCTTTTGTAAAACTGATTATCTTTTATGTGTCTAGGTGTTATGCCTGCATGTAGATACCTGTGTACCATATGTGTGCAATGCCCATGGAGGCCAAAAGAGGGCAGTGAATCCCATGTCACTGGAATTGCAGCCACTTGAGAATTGTCCTGTGGGTGCTGGTCCTTGCTCCCAGGACCTCTGGAATATCAGCTAGTGCTCTTAACCACTGAGCCATCTCTCGAGTCCCTAATGGCCCTTTCAAATCTGTGTCTATGTATGCTTGAGGTAGAGTGGGGACACGCACATTGGCAGAATCATATTCTGAGTGAGCAGCTACATCTGTGATCTATGTAAGAAGGCAGATGGCTAGTAGCAGTGAGCATGCACTGTAGATGTGCGAAGGTCTTACAGGAAGTTTATGGAGGCAGAAGTTCACTATAGAGGGACAGGGGAGAAAGACTAAGAGTCAACTTGATGGGTCCCTTGTAGCAGGTTCCCTGAGGAATACACAGATGGGAATTATCACTTCACTTGAGTTCCCACTTGGGTTTGATAGAAGGACTCTTTCTTGTGTTGGCAACTGGGCCTGCTTCCATGGTGCTAGTGGGTAGATGGGTGGGCTCAAGTGTTCTCGAAGCTCTCCTGAGTTTCAAAGCCTTCAAAACTACCGATATTAGTTTGCAAACTATTGGTGTTTGTTTCTGCATCATTTCTTTATGTGTACTAGAATAGATAATTATCAACTGAGTTGCTTAGAAATAATTACTTTTCAGTTCTGGAGGTCAGAAGTCCAGAACTACATCCCAGTGTGCTCATTTTTTTACCCTCTTGCTTTTCTTCTGGGCAGCTTTTCTATGCTGCCTTCTGTTGTTTCCAGTTCTTTCTTCCCACTGGTCTGTCTTTAGGTCATTTAGATCACATTTCTCCACATCACCTTCTCTGCTCTCATATTAATGCATGGCCATGGTGAGCTCACCACGGAGTTCATTGCCTTCTCTTTAAAATGAAGACAGACTTGCTCCACGACACCCCTTTAAAGCAGATTCATGAGGAGATTAAGGCTTTGTTTTCGAGTCTCCAGTTCAGAATTTCCCTTCTTATTATTATAAAATCTGTCTTTTTTTTTTTTTTTTTTTTGAAGTTCATTGTCTTCCATCTTTTCCCACAGGAGGAATCTAGCATTTTAATATCAAGCCTAACTGTGAAAGGACTTGTATTCTACAGCTGGCCGACTGCCTTGACAGCCAGCACATTTTATAAAGTAGTTGTTAAAATCAAGCCTTCACCATTGCAGCTCATGGCTAATTTGTGTGTGTGTGTGTGTGTGTGTGTGTGTGTGTGTGTGTGTGTGTGTTTGGGGGGAATCTGCATATTCATTCACATCACTTACTTTTGTTTTTATTACTTTACAAAGTATTAGGTTTCCTTATGGCATTTTTCAAACAAGATTTATTTGTATTATTTCTTGTCTCTCGCTTCTTCTCCCTCCCTCGTACCCTGCCCCCAATAGCTTCATTTCTACTTTCAGAATGCACATGCCTTTTGCTCCTCCTTCTCAACAAACTTAGTACCTTCTCATAGTCTCCTGACTAGTTTCATGGTCATTATATGCTCTTATAACCTCTCATTTACATACATACAAACATTCAAAGTTAGGATCCACATATAAAATACAACACGCGAGTTTTGTCTTTCTGAGACAGGGCAATTTCACCTAATGTAAGACTTTCTAGTTCCATCCATTTTGCTGCAAATTTCATTTTTATTAACAGCTGAACAAAATTACTTTGTGCATATAAACTACATTATCATTATCCATTTTTCTGTTGATGGGCATCTGGGCTGGTTCCATTTCCTTGCTGTTATGAATAGTGCAACAAAAACACAGTATCTCTGTGGTAGGATATAGAGTCCTTTGGGTACATGCCCAAGAGTGGTATAACTGGGCAAAGTAGCTGGAAGTTTTCCTGTGTCCTACCCAGCCCCGTGGTTCTGCAGCCACTTATAAAATAATCACTCGGAGGCTTATATTAATTACCAACTGTATGGCCTATGGCAGGCTTCTTGCTAACTAGCTCTTTCATCTTAAATTAACCCATTTCTATTTATCTCTGCATCACCATGTGTTCCTTAGCTTTACCCATGTCCCATTACATGCTGCTCCTTGGGCAGCAGCTGGCATCCCCCTTCCCCTTCCTCTCCTCTCTCCTCTCACTGTCTCTCTTGGATTTTCCCGCCTGGCTCCATCCTGCCCTGCCAGAGGCCAATGCAGCTTTATTTATCAACCAATCAGAGCAACACATATTCACAGCATACAGAAAGACATCCCTCAGCAGGGTAGTGCTGTAGTTCTGGTTTTAATGTTTTGAGGAACCTCCATATTGATTTCACACTGGTTTACACTCCCACCAGCAGCAGATGAGGTCCTTCTCTTTTCACATATCACCAATACTTGTTGGTATTTGTTTTCTTGACAGTAGCCACTCTAATATATATATATATATATATACATATACATATACATATATATATACACACACACATATATATGTATATGTATACATACATACACACATATATACACATATACACACATAATACACATATACACACACACATATATACATATACATATATATATTTGCTAGCCATTGGGGGCTTTTGTGGGAGCTATCTTTTCATTTCATTAGCCATTTGTTGATTGGCAATTTGGTTTTCAAGTGTTTAATTTTTGCGGCCCTTTCCATCTTCTATGTGTTAACCCCCTCTCTGAGTTATAGTTGGCAAAAACTTTTCCCCCATTCTGTAAGCTGTCTGTCAGCTCGGCTGATAATTTTACTCCTGAGTTTTTAAACAAAAGGGAAAAGAACATCACATGTAATAATTAAAACGTCAAAATTCAAGGAGATTAAAGTATTTTTTAGCATCTGCAAAGCTGGTTGCCTCTCTCCTCATTTGATTACAAAACTAGACTTAGATATTGTAGGAAAGCTAACACACAGTCAGAAAGAAGAAAGGAAATTTACACGAGACTCATCACCCAAATTTAAAAGGCCATATTTTTTTGTCTGATCCATGAAGTTTTAATACATAAATTTTATGTATTTTAAAGGGCTTTGAATGCCCTGTTTGTAATACTTAAAAGTATATAGTTATCTTCTCTGTTCCCTCTGGAATACATTATAAAATTGTTCTATATGAATTGGCATGTTCAATGGTTACATAATCTTCTTTCACATGGACATACAGATTTATTTTAAACAACTCTAGCAGATGTTCTTGAAGCTACCTACCTTCAAGTACTGTTTAAGAGGAGCTAGAATGACTCAATGGTTAGAAACACTTGCTGTTCTTTGAGAAATTCTGAGTTGGGTTCCCAGCACCCACTTCCTGTAACTCCAGCTCCTGATGCCCCCTGCTGGCTTCTGCAGGTCCCTGCATCCATATGCGCATACCCACACACGCAAGCATACTCATGCACATAATTAAAAATAATCGAACCAATCTTTTAAGAAATGTTTCTTTAGAATGAACTCTAGGTAGAAGAGCCCTTGGGACAACAAGCATTTTTAAGTTCTTTGATTCATTTTAGAACATCTAGAAAAATAAAGTTGAAAACCAAAACACTCTCTAGGCCAGCGTTATTTTGCTGAGGTGGGACTAATTTTGAGGTCCCAGACAGTCTCACTCAAAAGGTAATTTTACAAAATAAAGCTGTGACTGTTCTTTCCCTCCCCAGATATGCCTGTCACAGTGATGTAATTTTTTTTTTTTTTTTTAATTTCAGGTTACCTCGCACCGCGAAACCTTCCAAGTGCTGGATTCTTCCCATTCCTCCAAACCCTCCTGTGCGATACGGACTCTAAGTGCAAAGACACACCCTATGGGCCACGAGATCTGCTCCGCAGAAAGGGCATTGACGCGGCACTGTTTAAAGACAGGTAGGGGACTTGAGAAGCATGCTGAGTATTTCAGAGTGATCAATTTTCTTTCCTTATGAAATAACCAGTGTATCCGTCCTAGAAACATGTGAAAGTTTATTTCCTGTACCAGATGTGAAGGTGAAAGAGCAAAGCAAAGTGGAAGTTGAAGTCCCATCACTATGAAAGACGGAGCCCGATCTATTTTGAGTCAGTTAGTTACTTAAATTTTCTTTGTTAAGATGGATAGCTGAGGCAGTTCTTCTTTTCTCCTCTCAAAGATTCTTTGTCCCTCCTTCCCGTGTCAGTGACACATCGTCCTAAGACTCAATCACAGGCATAAAGCAGATCGCAGGGAACTTAACTGCAGGAAGAAGGACACATTTCTATCACCTTACGTGGTCCTTTCCGCTTATAATAAAAACCAGGAAGTGCAAATGAGAAAGTTGAAGATCTCAAAGTACAGAGTAATAATGTGGAAAGTACAGTAATTAAACAATAACCTTTAAATGGGGGTTAATCCATGTTCTGTTTTATGATGTGAGAAGCAGCTAAAGATCTAAGACAGACAATAGAGACTGTTTATAGCATTATCATTTACAACCTAACTTTTTCTTCCTGGAAATCTAATCTCAAAGAGATGCCCAGGAGCCTACCTGTCAATAGAACTGCAAACAATATTGTAATTTTGAATCAACCCTGAGATAACACTGTTACAGTTTTTTTTTTTTAAATGTCCACTGAAGAATATTTTGTTCTCAAACTTGAGTATTAAATTCCTTGGCACATAGCAAAGTTTCTCATTCAATGGTATCAACATGATTTTGGCTATCCTATAAGATGACTGATAATTTTAGACAACTAATAAATTAAAACCTTTTTAGCATAAACTGTAAACACGTCAAGAATTGTCATGAGAAACAATGTGGAACACACAACTGTTGCATTGGGTTGGTGATTCTCACTGGTTGTGTTGGTATAGTAAGTTAATCAGGTTTGGTGCTTAAAACAACTCTAATATTCTCAATTGTGTATTAATTGATTCAACAAATAATGATGATGGTACTTCCAGAGGCCAAAAACCATTCCAAGTGAAACAGAGGTAGAGAAGACAAAGCCCTTCTGTCCCTTGCGTTCTAATGTGTAGAAGGAGAAGCAAAAAGTGGACGATTAAAAAATGCCTAGCACTGACTTAATAAATATGTCAGCAAGAACATAAACCAGGTAGGAAGTAGAAGCCAAGAGCTAGGGATTGAATCCCATAGCAAGAGAAGGCCTCTCCTAGGAAGTGCCTTTTGGGTAGAGATCGATGAGAGCAAGGAGGAACAAAAGGAGGTGATATTTTATTTGTGCACCCCAATAAAGCTTATCTGAGAGATCAGAGGAATAGGACAAGCCACAGCCAACCTTACCTCACCAACTCCTCAGCCTCCAGAGAGAGCCACTTCCTGTGTACCCAGGCCCCAATGCCTGTCTGTCTCTGCCCTTTTACTTCTTCTCTCCACCCAGCTACATCACTTTCCTCTTTCTGCCCAGCTACATCACTTCCTGTCTGTCTGTACAGACCTCCAGACCTCTATGGTTAACTAGTGCTGGGAATTAAAGACGTGTGCCACCACGCCTGGCTCTGCTCCCAGTGTGGCCTTGAACTCACAGAGATCCGGATGAATCTCTGCCTCCTGAATGCTAGGATTAAGGGCATGTGCTACCATTCCTGGCTTCTACGTTAAATATAGTGGCTGGCTTTTTCCTTTGATCCTCAGATAAGGTTTATTGGGGTGCATACGTAAAATATCACCACAGAACAATGCAGATGTGGACATCTGGAAGGTAGTGTTTCTAGAAGAGCCATAGCAAGTGATGCTGAGATGGGGGAAAGCAAGGTCATTTAGAGGAGAGGAAAGTCAACTGATAGAGCTGGACACCTCAAGGGACGGTGAAGAGGTTGAGTGACGTGACAATCAGTCACATCTGCTGTTTCAAACAGTATTCTGACCTCCAGGGCATTTATCTACTTCACGGCATATTGCTATACATTCAGTATTTTTCTAAACTACCAATTAATTGGAGCTTAATTTAGGAAGTTATATACAATAATAAAATTGTATTAATGGTATTTCTCAGGATGCTATTAACTTTCATGCTTTATACAGCCATGCAATGAAACTGACACCTGGTTACTGGGAAAACTCCTAAATTGCTTCCCTTTGGTGAAGGAAGACTCACCAGCAAAGCCTCATTAAAACCCCAAACAGTCTCGCTCTTCTGTTCTCAGAGAGAGGGAAGAAATAACACCTTTGGTGCCATCAAAGGAGGCCCGAGATGTTGCCTTTAATAGATGCTCTTCCGAGAGCTATAATCACACTGCAGTCTCTGCTGCCCGGCCAGTGGTCTAGGGGTTTGATGGGATTTTGAAGTAGGAGAATGCATACTCCTACAGGCATTAGCTTCACAATGAAAGAAAATTAAAAAAAAACAAAAACAAAAAAAACCCAAAAAAACAGGAACAACAACAACAGCAACAAAGTTGCTGAACTCAGCATCAGCTGTAACAAGCTGTCTGGCAAAAGAGATGGTGGCATTTCTGGGTTTCCTGCTTTCTAACACGGTGGATGGATAGCTTGACACCACAGATCTTACCCTTGTACTTCCTGTGGGGCAGCTTCTAAGAATACATCACACAGTGGGAGCTGCTGGCCCATGCCATTGCTCCCACTGTCAGGGAAGGGCAAAGATCACCCCCTCAGAGCTCACAGGGTCATTATTTGGAGAAGTGATTCAGCATTCCTAGGGATGCTGGGGAAGGAAGATCTGCCTCTATGGACTCCACCCCTGTTACTGACTGTACTTTTCCATGACCCATGGCTTATGAATTCATGTCCTTGGTCCTGCAGAACTGGAAAACTAGCTAATGCAATTTATTCAGGGTTTTTTTTTTTTTTTTTTTTTTTTTTTTGTGTGTGTGTGTGTGTGTGTGTGTTAGAAAAATAACCGAGTTTTGAAATAAATCTGAGAACACTGGAAATGTAGGATAAGGAAGTTAGAATACATAGCTGTCCCTGTTGGACTGTAGAGATGAAATAAGATATATAGCTCTTCTGTTGTTTTAATTTCAAACTATAGCCATTTCAAGTGGAGTTGGTGTTAAAATAGAGGTTAAGATTCATTTCTCTAAGAACAAACTGGAAGGATGCCTTAGCTGTCACATAGGCCAGTTATTCATCCAGACTGAATGCATTGACAACACAAAGTGTGCTCCAGATACACTGCTGCTGCAGATACAGAGATGAATTATGCACATTTCACGTTCAACGAGAATTTAGAACCTCAGAGGAAAAGAGGCAGAGAGACAAAATAACAGTCAAATGATCGCATAATGTGGTAAATGTGATGAATATTTGTTCTCAGCTCTCACTATGCCCAGAACATTAGACATAAATGGTGGCTAGTCACACAGCTTCCTTAAAACATGAAGAATATGGAAACCGTTCTTGAATATATCATTAGACTGGGAGTAGATTTTGGTAGGGAGATGCCAGGAGAGTCCTCTCAGGAGTCTTTGAGGATATATTGTCAAGCTCTGTGGATGAAGTTCAGCTCTTGCCTAGCACGTGCCAAAGTCCTTGGCTCGAGCCTCGATACCACATACACACACACACATCTAGAAAACTAGATGGAGGCATGGGTTATCAATTATGGCAAGATAAGTAAATGGCTTTGCTTTTGATTGTGATTTCCATGAATTTTCTCACAGTGTTGCCAAATGAATCCGTCCATTTTGTGTCTAGGTAGAATCACCTGAATAGTGACATTATAAAGACATTGATGCCTCCTCCTCTCTATTCCCCGTTCCCTCCGTCTCTCCCACATTTCCTCATCCACTCAACAGGGGACTTTCAAAACCTCTTAGGCTTACTTAATCTAGTTACATATTATAAATCCAAAGTCTTTCCAATGAATATTAAAACATTAAGATGGGTCAACATATTAAGGAATTTATAAATCTTGATCATAACTGGTTGACCTAGAAGAGAAAGGTTTCAAAGTACAAGCAGGGATTATATTTGAAGCATGGAGGTCAGAATGAAATCAGAGAGGTAATTCAAACAATTCAAAATTTTCTGTGAATGGCTTCTGCTCATGGAGGGCCAAGAAGGGCAACTGCATGGAGTAACTGGAGATGACTCCATGGCTGTTACATGTCTTGAGTCCTTATCTGTAGTTAAGTCAGTGATGAATGGCAGGTGGAACGGGGATCAGATGCAGGTTTTCAGCACATTTTCTTTCCAGATGCCACTACATATGATTCTGATTCTGAGGAAAAGATGAAAAATACCTATAAAATTTTAACTAACCCTTAGAGATAAAAAAAGAAAGTCAGAATCTTCTTTCTAGGCTGGGCCATATGTCTCTTTCCTAGTAGAAGTGCTTTTTACAGATAGACTTCAGCACGGCACACAGACAGAACCTATCCAGGTTGTCATTCCCTCTCACAGGAAACACTGACACCTGGTGTAAGTGCAGAAATCCTATTATGATGTCATATATATATGACATTTCCCAAATGTGGCTGTTGGTAGACATGTCTGAGAAGTCAAATCTATTCTGAGTGAAGTTTTCATCATGACTGAGTGGAATTTTTAATACAAAATATCTCTCTTATTGAGCTCTGCTCCAAAGGTTTCTTCACAAATGCCACAGAGGCAAAGTCTCTGGCAAGCTAGAAGAAAAGCCCTCAGCCAATGCTGTGGTGCTTGTGCACGTAGCTCAGACCAATGAAATTCTGTTAAATAATGCTACAGTCCACTTGCTAATGTAAGGCAGACATTCCAGGGTAAATTTTCTCAAATCAGATGGCCCTATGTGTCCCATTCAGAGGCCATCTACAGTTTGCATAATGCTTTCATATACTCCCAGAGATGTCCAATGTGAGATAGATTTTAGATGAGTTCATTGCACATCTTCAGAGCTCCTGAATAGGGGCTTTAAGTCTCCTAGGTTGGTTCTGGGGAGTGTAAATGGGGATCAGCTCTCTGTGAGTAATCACTCAGGTGTCGCAGTCTCCTGCAGCGTTTCTCAGCTTTGGCACAGCTGATACCTGGGACAGAGAATTCATTGTTGTGCTGTATGTTGGAGGGTGTTTAGCATTGTCAGGAGTCTCTGCCTACTAAGCACCAAGCGCATCCTGTCTGCAGCTGTGACAGATGACTACGTCTCCAGTCACTGGATTGTCAAATGCCCTCTGAGCGAGGCAAGTAAAGGCATTCTTGGACAAGAGCCAGTGCAGTAGGTTAGTCAAACAGTGAAGGAAAATCAGGTAACACAGACTCAGATTAAGGATGTGAATCTAAGGGCTATGCTCTACAAACATGACCAATGATAGCTCCAATTTAGTGGCCCAGCCATATTTTCTTATCATTCCCTATTCCTGCCCTTGCTTAGCTCCTCCCACAAATGTATTAAAACTCTTGATTTTTCCCATTATGATTATACAGAACAGAAATGTGACAAATGTTTTTGAGCTAATGATGAGCATGGCTAGTGAGGGGTGGGATGATGTGTCTATATCGGTGATGCCACAGCTGGGTATTTCCTTCTCCAATGATGCCTGCAGACTTGGGGGCCTACAAAGAGAGTTCCCATAGATACACACTTCACCCATTGCGAGTTAGTTCATGTCCCTAGCATGCAGATGAGGGGAACGATGTCTGAGATCCTTTAGGAAGAAACAGAATCAGAATTTCTAGAGTTTTCTCTAACTCCAGTGCGCTTGGTTCACATCCCAGTAATACTGCCTCTTTGTTCAGTCAGTTACCAGATCAAAGAGTCCAGCGCTAGGTGGACTGTGTCAGACCCAGAATGTCAAGGTGAGTGAGACATGGTGCTTGCTCTGCACTATCTAAGATGTCACAACCTAAAATAGAGAAGTCGCTGCATATAAATACGCACGAATCAATTATGTGAGGCAACAGAGAGGGTGATGTTCCTCTCCTGTAACTCTAATCAAGCTCATTAGAAAGTGTAGAATGCCACCAACTCAGGAAGATTGGCTTGCCTCTTGCCCCCTCAGTGGCTTGGATAATAAAATTGTTTGACAGACGTTATATTTTTTGGCTTATAGTCTTGATATGAAATAAAAGTGGGGAGATTTTTTCCAGAGGATGAATAGCAAGGTACATATGGTATTCCAATTCTACATTCCCACAGCACAGCTTCCTAAAAGGAAGTGGGCAGGTGTATCACTTCCTGGTCTAGGGGAGATCTTCTTAGAACCAGAACCTCCACAGCTCCTCGTCTGGAACCTTCGCTTTGCTGATGGCCACAAAGGAAGGGACTGCCTTCTCTGCAGCAGCAGTGTCTGGGCTATTAATGGACAGGAGAAGCTGGGTAGCCTGGCTCTGTGTGGCAGAAGAAGGCTTGCTTTCCCAAGACCACAATTTCTTAGCTACACACCTTTTTCTTCCTTTCCCCTCTTACTTACTATTCAGTATATTGTTCCTTGCCTCTTCATTGCTGTTTTGATCTTCTGCATTCTCCTCAGATTCTTTTCCCTGTCCCTGGTCCTTAAAATTTTTATGAAGGCCCCCTGCCCACCCCCTCTCTCAAAATGTGCTGATACTCAGTGATCTTCCTTAGAGAGTTATAAGCTGGAATGGAAAAAATGTCAAGGAAAAAAATGTAAATCCAACTTTCCCCAACTTTCTAACACTTTTTTTTTTAGAGAAGGAAAAGGTTCAGGTCAGTTCTTATTTTCATCTGAATGGCTTTTCCATCCAAATAGTCAGCATAAGGAATGTAAAAAGATTTAGGGGAGTATGGTCATGGTCATGAATAATTCAAAGGTACATTAAGAATGCAGAACTTTTGGAGCAACCACTACATTTTAAGGAGAATATTGGAAAAACACTGGGGAATAGAAACAAATGCTACTTCTCATCATTTTTATAAAAAGAAGCCACCAAAACAAAAACCACCACTGAATGAATTTTCCCAATTATAAATTGCTACGATCTGCTTTATAAAGCAGGAGTCTGGCTGAAACACAATTACAAGTAGAATTTTTTTTACCATCTTTATGTATCTTAATTATGCTTTTCATAAACAACTACACAACATTCACCAACTTCCTAGAATTCTGAAAATTATCTCAATGTAGGTATTCTGTTTATAGAATAGACAAATCTATTTTAGGTGCTTATTTTTAGTTCTATCTAATTTTCAAGAAAATATAACTATTTCTACTCTGGTGGTTAGGGATATGGCTCACTGGCCAAATGCTGGCCTGGTGTATGTGTGGGACCAGCCCTCACCATATTTACCCCAGGGACTCTTGAGGAATGAGGGACGAGAGACTTAGTTAGAAATAGAGAAGGGAGAGAAAACAGAAAACACAGGATAGACTCAGGTGGGCCTGGATCCTTACTCACCTGCCCAGAACTTTATTCCAAAGATCTATCTAGAACAATGCCAACAGGTGGAACAAAAGACCTCCCCCTTGCTAGTTGCAGTCAAGTGCAATCAACCTCTTATGCAGTCCTGCTGGGTACAGTCACTAGGAAACCAAGGTGGCTCCTACAGGCATGTGTGAAGCCCTAAGCTCAATCCTCACTACTGAAAAGGTGGAAGATACATGTTTTTGTTGCTGTTGTTATTTTTGCATGTCAGTACTAGACATCAATATAGGGAATGCATTTAAAACGATGCTTACTAAATTTGGGAAAATTCAACAATATTTTCTTCCAAAAGCTAGTGTGGTTATATGGCATGGGATCCCTGGGCTCCACAATACTTTTGTCTCTACATTGTCACATTTTATTAGATGGTAGAATTAGAAATGTGGCTTAATGTTACCCCTTTGTACCTGGTCACCTATAATGGCATCAATCACAGTGTGTTCCTGGCACCTGCTAGATCTTATTAAATGTTTATTCTTTTTTTTTTTTCCATGACTGTAGCTATAAGAATCAAAATGCCATCCACAGTTAAATGCAGGAAACTTTTTTTTTTTTATTAATGGCTGACAAACAATCAAGCCTTGTTTTCTATCTTCAAAACAAAACTCCCATACTTACGATCTGCCAGCTTTTCAATAGGAAAAGAATGCCATAAGTACTGTCAGTGTTTGCTTACAGTGCTTTATTCAAGTAAGTTCCTTTTACAGGATTAAAATAATAAAAACTTTAAAATCTCATCTAGTCCATCATCACTGAACAAAAGTTTCCCTGGCAGGAAACCCTATGCACTCACTGGTGCATTGGTTAGGCGAACCCATCCTTTCATATCTGAGGAAAGAGGTGAAAACTTTGCAAGTCCTTGGAGCCCCTGTACCTGCTGCACAGTACATTGCTTTGTTTAACTGAAATTAATATGGACAAAGTTAGAGAGTTCTTACTTTTTCTTCCTCTAGTGAAATTCCGAAAAAGTCATCCAACCCGGAGAGAGACAGCAATTTATCACTCCAGAGCACCCAAGTTCCAGAAAGAAGTCACACATCACTGGGTAAGCCAGCTCTCTCCCATAAGGCTTAGAATAGACCTTTGGAACAGTCAGCAAAAAGATAATCTTTAGAAGGTTTATACATCAGATTCTCAAATAAAGATGGAATGCTTAGATTGCCCATAAGGGAGGCCAGGAATCCCCGTGGCTGCCTGTGTATGGCAGTATAATTATGCAAAGTTCTTCAGAATGATTAGCAATTAAGTTCTTACTAAAATGCTCCATAGGAAGAAAAGTGTAGATGTTGGGAATTACACCACATCCCAGAATTGAGTCTGGACTTCACCTGCATGATAAATGGAACTGGGGTGGACAGAATTTCCAGTAACAAAAATTATTGGCAAGTATTTCAGAGATTTGTCCAAACTTTCCATTTAACAGGTGAAGATTATGAAGCCCAGTAAGCTTAAGTTCCTTGTCTGTTGGGATTTGATTGCTCCTTTGGGGAAAAGAAGGAGCATATCTCTTTAAATATTTAAAAATTTTAAATTATATTTAAATTTAATAAATGTATATGTATATTAGGAATTAAATAAAATGTGAATATTTGAATATTTAAAACTATGATGGTAAGTGAAGTGCAGGGTTGATGTCATAGGAACATGCTGGACAGTGTTCTAGGAGTTAATGCTATTATGAGTTATCTGTGACTATCTTGTCAAGGCAGAGCAGAAATGAGCTCACAGTCTCACAGTTCAGTAAGCTCTGCTTTGCTCAGTAGCTATAGATTATGCTTCTCCTCCTGGCTAGTAATCTCATAAATAGATTGCTTGAGTCTAGAGGAATCAGATGGTAAATTCTTCAGCCCTATAGGCACTAAAATAAAGGCCCTACTGAAATACATTATTGGTATCTTTAAATGTTGAGATTTGCTGTCATGAGAATAACAAACACTTGTGCCTAATAATTTATAAAAATCAACATACTTGCTGTCAATGGTATAGATATGAATCTATACTCCTAGTCAATTAATAATCGGTACTCAGAAACCTCTACCACATTATAAGTAGTTTTAGACAAGGCCACTTTGGGAACTTCTTAATTAGAAAATGCTGTAGTCTAAACTAATCGCTTCATCCCATTTATTTGATCTAAAATATCATTCAGAAACCACTTTGGGGAGGGGGGATTTATGATCCTAAGCAGGTTTCAGCATCCCAATTGGGTAATTAAAAAGGAAGACCATTATCACCAGATGTGCACCTTGGAACAGATGCTTGGAGATGATGGATCTATGGAGCTGGTCAGGGTACCTCAATCCTCTAAGCCTGCACAGAAATGATTCTGTTTATTGGGCAATAATACTGGCGATGAAGTTTAATGACAGAAACTGGACTGAATGCAAATGGCATCAAAATGATTGGGAACAGAAAAAGAAGAGCAGACTAAAGCCATGACAATTTTATGTGGAAAGAAAAGCCTATAATGCCTGCCATTTTGCCAGCATAAAATGTTCATGGGATAGACATATATGAGCATATTCTTGCTGTGGGGCACATGAGGTTACAGAACACAGCTATGAAATCCTATGTAACTGTGCCCATTTGCAAGCGTGTGTGTACATGTACATTTAAAATTCTAATACGTCCTTTCTTCTGTCTTAGTCACATTACCTCCTAGACCAAGCTCTGATTCAGAAGGAATGGGCACAGACATTTTCAATGGCAGCCAAGTACTCACACACATCCTTGATTTGGAAAAGGTAACTTCCTTTCGATTTGTGTCGGACAGATAATGAAGAATTTGAACAAATATGTTTCACATTGATTGAGGGATCTCCCAAACAGGAAGGGGTTTGCAGTACATTTCCAATTTAAATACTATCTCAGGCAGGTTCTTTTCTTGGGCACTTTTCAATCATAGTTTCATTTTAAGACATTGCAAATCCCTTAAGTCTTGGACATTTGTTTACTGCCCTGGTACGTCCCTTAATTGAACTTATGGTCTTCACTTACTAAAAAATAATGTAGTACTTTATGTGATCTTCAATTTTATGAATCAAGAAAATAAAAAAACAAAAACGGAGCTATAACACTCTTTGTGTTTGATGCCTTATCCACACTAATACCTTTGGAAAAATTAGAGTTATGGAAATCTCTCTCTTGAGTATGAAAATCTTTTTCCTTAACATATTTTAGAGAGCTTATCTATGGAGTTTTCTGTTTCACAGAGATCATCTACTTTATGATTCTTCTGATTGAAAGATAATAATTTTATAAGAGTTGTGAGCTGACAGCCTGTAAGCGCTCTCTCTCTCTCTCTCTCTCTCTCTCTCTCTCTCTCTCCCCCTCTCTGTGCTTGTGTGTGTATATATATGTATGTATTATGTTTGTACGTGTATATAGATATTAGATTTGGACAACTTTAAAGAACAACAGTTACTCTGTTATTAACTACACTCTCTGTTTCTTACTATCTTTCAGCCACTCTAGCTCATATGGTCAAGCTATCATGGTTTAAATATGGCTGACTTCCATCATCCTGCTTCTTCCTCCTCATCTCCTTTCCCTTTCCCTGTCTCTCTCACACACATTTTGTCGATGTAGCAGACTTTTCTTCATTCTGAATCATAAGATATGCCTCTGACATTGATCCCCATTCCAGTAAACCTAGCTACTACTGCTTACTGTGAGCTTATTACTGACCCTTTGGTTGCCATTGTGTCCAACAGAGACATCTTATGGAACTGATTCATGTCTTATTAAGGCAAGTCATATAAATAAACAAAAAAGATGGCCCCAAAATGGATACCACAAAAAGATACCACAATCAACAAGACAATGCCAACTCTGCCTGTTTTGTTGGTGATAGAAGTCTTTCTTACTCTGTATAATCTAGACACTGAACGTTGATATTCTATCACTTTTGAGGTTTCCAGGGTCTCCTTGGTGGCCTGGAAGTTCCTCAGCATTTCCAGTTAATTCCAGTCAAAATCCTCCCTTCATAGAGTCTGTGTGCACACAAGGAAAATCTGGTATAGTCCATTCTACTTCTTGTTTCCTGGCAAGAGTTTGCATTGGATCAGACAATTTCTTTAATGCATAGACTAGAAACACTGTTCTCATAGTTGCCACTTTACTCTCTTGGAACTCCCAAATTCTCTTTTTCACATAGAATGGGATTTTAGAATTTTGTAAGGCAGCACAAAGTCACATATTCCAGAGATATAAGCCCCGGGTGAATTTGGTATATATGGATACATATTTTTAGAGTAGGCAGAGCAAGGTGGGGATTGAAGAATTGGGGTGACATATTGATTGCCTGTGTCAGCATTCTCCCTGATTCCTTTCTTTCTCTTCACTGCTTTCTGCAACCCTTGCAGGAATGAGTAGAGAAATCACTTCGAAGTGAGCTTATGTGTAACATTAGATCAGAGCTGTGGATGAATGACCAGAAAACGTAGCATTTACAGTGCCTCCTGGATAGGTGGATCCTGTCTTCTTCATTATCCTTAGTAGTTGAGTTGTTGGAAAGCAGAGTATAAATTTTGTGATGTAAACTTAAGGGAGAATAAAGTTGGCCTCTACCTCATAGAGTTATATGAGTTAGCTACTGGAAGAAACCCCTTGAGTATTATAATTAAATGTAGTTAACATTGTAAATACATAAACTATTATAGTGATCAATATTATGACTGAAGGAATGTTTCATCTGCAATGCATCTGTACTATGGAATACATTGACCAGTTAGAATGATTCCATTATGAAAATTACTTCCCACTACTGCTTGCTGTAATTATCTTGACTTACCTATTTAAAAAAAGCATTTTCATATCCCCCCATTTTTTAATCTTTCTGTACATGAGACTGAAAGGAACACAATCCATCTCTCCATTTTTGGAAGTAAGCACAATTGGTCCAAAAGTAGGACCTTCTGTTTTTTGAGGTCTTCCAATGGTTATGACCAATTTTACAAGAAACCACACAGAGGTAAAGCACCCGAGCCTCTGCTGCTTAAGGCCCAGGAAAAATGAATCTGATTTTTATTCAGAAAGATTTTTGTCAGAAGCCATTTGGCATCTTTAGGTCCTCTGGTCAGAGATAAGCCGATTTGTTGATACAAATCAAATGTGAGCCATTTACATCAAAACCATGACAAGGATTTACATTTTCATATGTACTCTCCCTCCACAACTCCACATAGGGAAATTGGCTTATCTTATTGTTATTTTCATTGTTTCTTTGAAAAGCAGAACTTTAAAAATACCTGTTGTGAAAATAGGCCAGTTACCTGGAAGATGAAATCTCTTCCTATTTATCTTTTCTAATATCACTTCTCTACCCTCCCACATACTTTTAGCTGCTGAAGCAAAATTCAACTTCAGAGGAGATACGCAGAGAGCTGTGTGATAGCTACCCAGGATACACTGCAGACTACGCCTTCTCGTGGCTCACTCTAGGGAAAAATGTGTTTAACAAATTTTGCCTTTCCAACATGACAATTTTAGAGTCTTCTCTCCAGGAACTAAAATATCAGGTCTCTCAGGTAAGTGAAAATTATACATATATTTATCTCCAAAAATCTTATGCTTCCATTTTGGGTCCCCAACCTGACTCATTATGAATTATTGAGCAAGTCTGTAGCTCCCTTGGACTGGGAAATAGTGACTGGAATATTTGTAGACCTTTAGCATAATTTCCTCCCACATAAACATTTACACACAGTGTTTAATGTTAAGTGGCAGTTATTTATCATTGAAATGTGCAGGATTGAAATGATTTGATGTTGAATATGAAATACTTCGTATGATTAATGGACATACACCTCAGATAAAATATAGCTTGCCTCCATGATGAATAAAGAGTGTTTTCCCTGAGAACTGGGAGTATGATTATGTAGGAGAGAATGCAAGTTTAATAATTAAACTAGAAGAACCATACTCTTGTCAGAAGTTAGAAAAATGGCTAATATCTTTTAATTTTTCTCATGACATCAAACTTCACTTGTTAACTTTTGATGAAATCACTTTTCCCTGTCTCTCAATTTTACCGTTGGAACCAATGCTATTCTGATAAAAGTACCCATGACCACTAGCAAAGCTAATCTTAAATGATGAAGAAAAAAAACAAAAACAAAAACAAGAGACCAATATCTAAATTTAATGAAACCTACATGCAATGAAATTTTTAAAAATTCAGATCACTCACAAAATTTAAAGACAGGAATAAATAAAACATGCCTACTTTAACATTTCCCATTGATTCTCTAAATTATATGGAAAGTAACTTTTAATTTTTTTAAAGTCTATTTAGTAATCTGTTTTCCAAAAGAGCCAGGTTAAGGACAGCGTTACACTCTCTTAAATTGTAGTGTGAAGCTCTTACCATCCTTGAATCTGTATGATGGTTGGAGATGTATTTCAGTGATAGAATGCTTTCCTGAAATCCCCAGTACCAGGGGAAAACATCTTCCTCAAGTAGAGTAGCCCGAGTGTCCAAAAATATACTGTTCAAAAATCAATCAAATCAAAATCAACCAAAATCACTCAAAAAGACAAATAGAAGGATCAACTTGACTAGCATGAATGGGTTATAGAGAGAATTGCTCTGGGTGAGAACATAATGAAGAAATACTTCTGAAAGAACTAGCTAGATCATGTGATTCAAAAGCCCTAGTTTTGTTGATAGCTCAGAGTATGGTCATCAGACAGATTCACTCACAGTTAACAATCCATTAAAACTGATGTCTATTGATTTGGGGCGGAATCTGGGAACATTTTATTCTACCACATATAAATCTAAGAGTAAGCACTTTGGTGAATATTTCTACTTGTGCCATGAATATATCTATAATATATTGCCATTATTTTTCTACATATGTTAGTTTTAAGGGATCTCCACCCCCCAAAAAAAGATATCCTAGTACAAGATATGGGGGCAATATGCCTGCATCTCCCAGGAATTGTAAGAAGGAAAATTAAAAAAAAAATTACTTAGGGTCGTCTGGACACGGAAAGGAAGCTGTGCATATGATTTTGTAGTGATTATGGCACCATGCATGTGAGTTATGTAAGCTCAAGCCAGATCAAATCCCAGCATGGAGAGGCAAGGAGGACATGAAGTCTCCCCCTTAGTCTAGAAGTATTGACAACTGATGGATGCTGGGAGAAGGAAAATCAGTTTTCTTTAAGAGTAGGGATCTTGATAAGTTGACACACTCCAGGGGAAAGGCCACACATCTGAGAATATTTGGGCAACACAAATTGGACTTGATGGGTGAAAAAAAAAAAGAAGACACAAAGTTGGGTAGACAGGGAAGGGGTAGTGGATGTGGGAAGTATTGTGAGAGCTGATTATGATCAAAACAAGTTGTATTAAATTCCCAAAGAACTAATAAAATAACATAAAAAGAAAAACTTTCAGAAATTATTTTGGTTTTAGACAGTTAATTTAATTTCTGAATATCTAACTTAAAATATTTTATATCAATATCATTTAAATATGCTAATATCTGGAACTCTAGGTGGGGGGGAACAAAGTCGATGATGTTGAGAGATGTTTGCAGTTTTTCCAAGGAAGAGATGACTTCAAACTGAGTGAAGATTTGGGGGGAAAAACCCATGAATGTGAAAAATATGGTTAAAAAAATATTTTCAAAAACAGTAAACCACACGACTACAAATGTTAAAGTGTCATTTCTTTCTCTGTGGTTTGGCTTCTGAAGATGTCGCACGACCCTGACAACCAGAAGAGAGTGTTCCAGGGACTTGCCCAGGTGCTATCCTTTTTCTCCCAAGTGCAGCAGCGAAGAGAAGTGTGGCAACTTCTGTCCAGTTTTCCAGACGTGTTTCAGAATGACATCTCATTGAGCGCTCTGTTTGGCGTTCTTCGAAAGGCAAACAAGTAAGTTAATGACATGTTAAATGGAATGCAATTGTTCACAAAGAAGTCTCTAAAAGTAGTTCCTGTGAGAATTACTGTCAGGTAGGTCATTTAAACACTGGGAAAACGGTCCGTGAGCATCTACTCATGGATATGATCTATGGAGGGGAATGTGTCAGTTGAGTAAAGAAGAAAGACACATTGTGTTTACTCATTGAGGTCCACAGGCATCCAGGAGTAGTAAGAGGAAAGCTCACCTCAAAACTACACATCGTTGTGTGTCCTAGGGTTTCCAAGAATGAGGAACGGAGTAGAACCTATTTGAATCAGTGACACAGGATGATTTGGGGACAACCTGAGCTCTATGCACATGTCACTGAGCTAACTCAGAATAAAATGTCTTGGTGGGGTTTGCTTTGTACCGTTCAATACAAAACTGCTGGTTAAAGTTTGCTTTAGCCACCTGAATGGGGTTGACTTCCCTCTTAAACGGTCTTTCTACACCAACAGATGGTGTCATAGTTAGGGTTTCCACTGCTGCAATGAAACATTGTGACCAAAAGCAAGTTGGGGAGGAAAGAGTTTATTCAGCTTATGCTTCCACAGCACTGTTCATCATTAAAGGAAGTCAGGACAGGAACTCAATCAGGGCAGGAACCTGGAGGCAGGAGCTCATGCAGAGGCCGTGAAAGGGTGCTGCTTACTGGCCTGTTGCCCATGGCTTTCTCAGCCTGCTTTCTTATAGAAGCTATGACCACCAGCCCAGGGAATGGCCCCACCCACAGTGTGCTGGGCCCTCCCCCATTGATCACTAATTGAGAAAATGCCTCGCAGGCTTGCCAACAGCCAGATCTCATGGATGCCTTTTCTCAATTGAGGTTCCCTCCCTTCAGAGAACTCCAGTGTGTGCCAACTTGACACCACATCTTCCAATGAAGAACAACACTAGTTTTGCTCTTAGATAGTTTCTCAGTAAAATGGAGGCCTGTTTATATATGCCTTAATCTCAATGTTTATTTGTAAAAACTAAAAGGTGAAGGGAAACCAAATACCTATACCAAGAATGAGTGAGCAAAATAGTTTATTAATGTATTTGAAATCCAGTAAAAATAAATTCTGGAGTCAGTCACACACTGTCATGGAAAAATTCAAAACGACACTGTCAATGGAATCTAGATGTTAAAAAGCACTGCTTGAGAAGCTGAGGTAGGAAGGTGGTGAGTTCAAGACCAGCCCATGCTACATAATAAGGGCTCATCTCCCATATCAATGCTCATTGACACCATTTTCATTTGGTAAATATAGAGAGTACTGAAAGTGGACACTAGAATACGCATTACTGGTTTTCGTGCCTTTGGATAAGGTCTCAGAAGAAGGCTCGCTCCATCATATGGTAGTTCTATGATTAATATTTTGAGGCTCCTCCACTGCATTTTTCCATAGAGCGTGCTGTACCATTTAGGGTTCCTAAAAACAGTGTGACAGGGCTTTGCTTTCTCTCTATCCTTGCCAACACTACTTGCCTTTCATTTATTCAATACACATTTGTCCATGTGTCCTCTTGAGGGAAACATCTTTTCAAGTCCCTGGCCACTTTTAACTTTCAATACTTCACAGTAGGACTTACTCATATATTTTGGAGGTAGGTCTTTAACGAGATATATAGTTTGTAAATTTCTCCTCCCAATCTGTTCATTGCTTTTACAAGAGAGTGGCCTTTGACTTTTATCCAATTAAACAACATTGTTTCTTCAGTGATCTGGTAAATGTCTATCAATTTATAGATTTGCTATTTCTAATAGGATATCATGATGGGGCGAGTGTTTGAATACTTGGCATGTGGTAAGGTGACAGAGGAATGGACAGCTCAGCCTTAATTAAAGAATTGAAAACTTGTGCTTAATTTAGTCATTCGCAAACTTTTAAATACGTTGGGAACATCTTGAATGTGTGATTTTGCTTTTTCAAAATTCTGTAAGTTTAATGAAATTGAAACATAGTGTAAAGCATCTTAATTAAGAATGCCAATAGTTTGGGGCTGGGGATACAGCTCAGAGGTGAAGAGCACATACTGCTCTTACAGAGGACCCGAGTTTAGTTCCCAGAACCCCCTCAAGTAGTTCACAACTACTTATAACTCCAGTTCCAGAGGATCCAACACCTTCCTCTGGTCTTCAGGGAAACATTCACTAATGTACACTTGCCCTTTCACACACATAATTAAAAATAAATCTTAAAAAGAGAATACCGATACTTTACGTTTCAACAGCTCTATGTGGCCAGTAGGTCACGTCTTAGAGCTGATCGCCCTTTAATTTTATTAGAAAAATTTTAATTCATCTTTACACTAAATTATTCTGTTAAAAAAAATCATTGTTTTCAAGTTTACAGAGATGGCTCAGTGGGAAAGAACACTTGCTATGCCAGAATAATGATCTGAGTTCAAATCCCCAACGTAAACATCTTGACATGGCTGTGTATACCTGGGATCCCATCACTGGGGGAGGAGAGAAGAGGACTCCAGGAGTCAGCCTGGCTGAGCTCAGTTTGCTAACACATCTTGTTTCAGTGCAGTAAGGTAGAGGTGACAGAGGAAGATACCTTAATATCTTCTTCTGATCCCCATCTCTACATGTGTGGACACGTGCAATTGCAAACTCACACACAGGTCCCCTCTCTTTGTCCCTTACACACACACCCCACTATACACATGATCATCAGTATAGAAGAAATACCTTTTGAAGACAATATGCAAGTGATGAAATTTTGTGTTTTCAGTTAAATAGAAGTCTGCATTAAAATTAATTTTGTTTCTCCTAGCTTTTTGAAATGTGATTATTAGAAAATTTAAAATTAAATATCTCAGATTTTTTTTATTGGGATACCATTTTAAAGCAAAATCTTTATTATTATTATTACTAAATTGACAATGTCATTAAAAGCCACAATTCTCTCAAAATTTTCACCAAATTTTTCATCATTGTCTCAGTGCCTCATTACTCTTTGTTGCATAAATTAAAGGGACCAGTGGCCTGTTAGGAACCTCATCTCCTTCTTTTACCTCTATTTTTTGAGTTGTAATCTGTACAGTAATAATCTTCAAAATCAGATCAGGCTGTGAAGATTACAGCAATAATTAGCAGAAATGAGCCATCTCAGAAGGGTATATGAAAGGCCATACATGGTTCCCAGCTTTCACAAGGAAACGGTGTTGCTGGGATACGAGTCATAAAACTTTCAGAAAATCTTTCTTTATGTAGAAAGTGACTTGTTTTGAATAATTTGCATTTCATATGATAAATGATGGGCGGGGGAAATCTACAGTATAAAATAAATATATCTTGATTCAAAGTATTTCAGCGAGGATGTGAGCCGGTATCACCTAGTGTTTGAATTTGAGAGAAATGAATTTAGTCTGCTGACGAGCAATTGGTTTACTAATAACAGCATTTAGCAATGATGCTGGTTGTCACGATATGGCCAAGTGTTCATTCTTGCAATTTGAAACAGTAGGTCAGGTGTGTTAGACCACGTAGCGAGATTGGGTGCAGTAAGTTAGCTGAAATCTATAACATGAAGCCCGTTCATCCGGTGTCCATGGTGACCAGAGTTTAGAGACAACTCAAAGATTAAGAAGCAGGAGATTCTTGGCAGACTAGAATTATACTACTGAACCCCCATGCAAGCAACAAGGGCCTTGGAGCAAGCATGAAGCTGCCCAAACGTTGCCAGGAAAGGCGGAAGAACACAAATACAGCCAAACTCCTATGACGGAACATTCTAAGCACTCCTGGGGGAATCAGTCGGCAGTGTCTGTGGTTTTCGTGCATGAATTTTAACTTCCTCCCCATCACCATATTGATGTCGTTTCTATGCTAGAGATCTCATACAGACTTTGAAATTAGCCAGGCCAGCTCTGCTTATTACTAACCAGATAGCCTTGGTGAGTTATTGAACTTTTTAAACTGTATCCATCTGCAAGGTAAGGCATATCAAATTAGCTTCATGGAAGCATTGCAGAACCAAATTTTAAAAATACATGAACACATAAGCTATGTATATTTGCATTATGTATACTATATAAACATGCATCCATACTCATATGCATGTTTATATATTATACTAGAAATAGAAATTACCTAAGAGATATTTACAATTTAGCTTTCATTCATATCTAAGGGACTAAGACTAAACTGATCTTAGTTAAAAATTGTTAAAGATTCCAAAAATATTGTAGAATGTTCTGGACCTTTGTACCCACATACATGATCAAGTGCTGGAGAAGGCTTTCAGCTTACCAATAAGGTACTTGATAAAGAGGAACTAGTGGCTAATTGGTGCTGTATCAACTCTTCAATGGCAAATGGTAGGCAGGTGTGTTGTTTTGGTGAATACTCAAAGCAAGGTGACTCCAGGGTAAAGGCACTTTCCGCTCGCTCAAGTTAAAATGCTGACTCAGCTCTCTCTGATTGTTGGTATCAAAATCACAATATTTGTGAGATTCCGACATCATCATACAATAGCCATATCTCCTTTTGAAATGCATTAATGATCATAAAGGGACCAAAGTACATTTCTTGAGTAATTAGTTGTTCCTTGGCAACAAGAACAAACTCAAGCAAAAATGAAGAGCTGTTTGTCTGTGCCCAGTGTGGACTCTCTGCCTTATTGCTTACATAACTCAAAGAATAACTTATAGAATAACTTATAGAAAGCCAGTGCTTGGTGTTTTGAGATTAATTTTGAGCTGCACTTGAAGTAGTGCCTGTGGGCCACTTAGGGGACAGAATATACAGACTTAATTAGCACGATTTCTGATTTTTTAAAAAAAAACCATTATCATTTCTTTAGCAAAATATTCATATATATGACATGCTCATGTAATAATTATTCCTCAAGCTAGATCCAGGCTTGACTTCTAACAAAAGTAGTTTCTAGTATTTAATTTTTTTTCCTCTAATTAAGAAAAAAAAGGCTTCATTTCAGTGTTGGTTGCTTTATCTTAACCACTTGTTTATAATTCTTAACAGGAAAACCCAAAACCAAACACCTGACAAGATCTTTGCTTCTTCACTGCAAGGTCCTTGAGTACAAGTCTTTACAATTCTGAAAACATAAAGTTCTCTGTTCTGGTTCAAGAACAGTGTTGGGGGAATTTGTGCATGCATGGAAAATGAAGTAATTAACTTAGAAAAGCAGCATCTTGTCTTTTATAGGAATCATTTTCTATACTGTAGCCATTTTCTCCTTGAATAACCTTTTGTTTCTGTCTGTAAGTCCCACAACACAGTCTGCTTTAGTCTGTTCCTCTCCTCATTAGGGTGCTACTGGTAGTGCAGAAGGTTCACCCACATGTTCAAACTGATGAAGGATTCAGCACCCTCCAGAAGTTTGTTAAACATCTGCTGAGCACTCTGGACTCCCCAGCACAAGGTATCGTATTTTCATCTTGCTGAAATAAAGGCAGCATCACAAAGCCCATCAGAAAAATGAAGCAGAATACAGCAGATGCAGTCATGGATCCACAGCATTATTCCCAGAGGAGGATGGATGCTATCTATAAGTCCATGCCTTGATTTGAAATGTGAAAGGAAGCCATGGCCCCAAAGAGGACGAGTTTCGGGAAGTTTTCTTTATGTAAAAATGAGCCCTCTTGGGGTTGGGGATTTAGCTCAGCGGTAGAGCGCTTGCCTAGCGAGCACAAGGCCCTGGGTTCGATCCTCAGCTCAAAAAAAAAAAAAAAAAAATGAGCCCTCTTACCTTGCAAACTTATTTTTATGCTTGGGATAGAAAATGAATATCAGATAGTAAGCATCCAGAAATAATTTCTATGGAACAAAAGCCTAAACTGAATTATAAGATTTGTAGCCTTTTTTTTTTTTTTTTTTTTTTTTTGAGACAGGATGTTACTATGTAACTCTGACTGTCCTGGAAATCACTATGTAAACTAAGATGGTCTTGAATTCACAGAGCTCTGCCTCCCTCCGCCTTCCAAGTGCTAGGATTAAAGGCATTGGTCACCTGGCATGTGTCCTCATTTCTGAACTTGAATGAAAAAAAATCAGAAAGAATGTTTCAATGGAAAAATATACATTCATCCAACCTCTTGAAAATACATGGTAGATATCAGAGCATAAATAATCTATCAATAGAAGTCAATCACCCCAGTATGACAAAATACAGCATGTTGCAACAGAATCAGAAAATGTCACCTTTGAGTATATAGAATGTCATTACCAAGGAATCACATGGAGACAGTTGGGTGGGCACACGCAGGCACACACAAAGGTTTAGAGCTGTTAGGAGCAAATCCCCACTGTGTGAGCAAACACAGGTTAACATTTACCTCTTCTGAATGAATTCAGAAGTATGCTTTCTTGTCTACATTTGCCAGTTTTTAAACAAGTAGACTTCTGCTTTTGAATTCTAAAGAAAGCATCCTGAGAGCATCAGATGAAAAGCTGACTGTTCTTGTATTGTCTCAGGTGCCTTATGAAAAGCAGGCTTTAGAAGCCCGTGAAGAATTCTCAGTGCCGAGAATTCATGCTTAGATACCAGTTTCTGTTGGTAAAGAGACATTTTCTATCTACAGCTACAGAACTAATGGCTTGCTTGCAAGGGTGATTGTTTCTAATGTTAATGTTTTTATGAACACTGAAAGAGGTTTACTATCTTAAAAGTCTGGGCTAGAGAACCAGACACTGTGCTAATTATTTCCTCTCTTGTTTTTAATATTTGCATTTTAAAGACTTGATAACTTCACATTTCTCTGACCATTCTCTTTTTTTACACCTTATAATAAATAATAATAATAATAATAATAATAATAATAGCATAATTAATAAGAATATAAATCAAAGTGATCAACTTAAGATTTTCTCCTCCAAAAGACAAAAGCTTATTCATGTCTTAAAAGCCAGAAATAAACAATATTTCTTACTAACATGACAGCAAAACCTTTTCCTGGTGAATGTTGTAATTCAGTTTTCTATATTTCCATATTTAACAATGGCCAAGGCTTATATCTATGACTGTGCTAATGACCTTAGAAAGTATTAAAGCATGCCATTGGATGGTTAAGATGCCAAAAAAATGCAACCAGAAAAGATATTCTTATCTGCAAAATTGGATGTGTTTAACTCCTCTTTGTTATTAAATCTATGCACTTGTGAGATCACCCGTCTGGGGTAGCAGTGCAGATGCATTCAAGTCTGTTTCCCTAGTCATTAATTCCAAGCCCCTACCTGCTTGAACAGAAATTTCATGGCCTTTGAAAGTTTTCCACAGGTATTTCTAGGGCTTCCACAGGGAAGTCAAATTCAGACCAATAATGCTAATTCATCTACATGAGAGCCTCTGACCACAAGTGCAGAAGCTTGCCACCTCAGCCAGGTCACCACATGTGTAGTCTTTGTGGCTTTTCGCCATATATTTGAAGGATATGTACTGTTACTTAGGTTTTACATTCTTTCAAATGAAGAAAATAACTGCATTGTCTGTGTCAACACTAAGTGATTTGTATTATCAAAACACTTCTGAGACATTATCCTATTTCACAGCCAAAGACATTGGCTTTATATGTGTTACTCCACCAGCAAGAGGCCAGTCTGAGAGTGGACCCTGGACCTATCTATTCTCAAAGCCTAGTCCCTTAGCTTTTTTTAACGATGACCTCACTCATGTTTCCTTTCAGAGACACAGACACACTGGGATACATAGTTTCTCACTGGGACACACCAATGCTGTCATCAGACCACAGAACTGTTCTTATCTCTTATCGCTGATGGGGTGTGACGTGCCATGCCATACTTCTTCCCACATGACATGTTTCATAGCTATCTGCTAGTGTCCTACACATCCTGATACCTCACTTTCTGCTCCCTATGACATGCCTTAGATCCAGCCTGAATTAGAAGAATACTTAGCACATCTTTCGAAGCCTCCACATCAACCATGAAAACACAGAGATGTGGTTGTCTCCTCTCTTTGTCTTAAGGGGTCTAGTTCTATACTCTTCCTAATCTGGGGTCCCTAGATCCTGGATACAAAGCTCTAGTGGTTCCTTATATGAAGAGTGAGTTTCAGGAGCAATGGTCACTTTTATGAATCATGGGCATGTGCTTTTTTGCAAAGTCATAAATCCAGTGAAACAATATTTTACTGTAGAAAACAGGGTGTGTGAGATTGCTTCATGGGAAGTACTTGACTTGAAAGCCTGATGACTTTCCCATGTGTGTTATGGCACATACATACCCATGTGCACAAATACTGTACACATGTGCGAATAAATAAGAAACTAAAAGTTAAATCTTAAAGTAATCCTTCCTGGCTTCTAGCCAGCACAGCACAGATGTCTTTGCACATCCATGTTTACTCTTATATTATTCATAATACCCAGGATCTGGAAACAGGCTTTGTATCCATCAACACAAGAATGGATAAAGAAAATAAGGCGCATATCACAAGGGAGCATTATATTAAGTGAAATAAGCCAGGCTCAGAAAGACAAATATCAAGTTTACCATTATATATGGAGCCTGTATTTAAATTTAGGTAGAAAAATAGAAGATAGATAGGTAGATAGATAGATATAGATATAGATAGATGGATAGATAGATAGAGATAGATAGATAGATAGATAGATACATAGATACATACATACATACATACATACATACATACATAGATGATAGAAAGGAGACTATGAAAAGAGACAAAAATCTAAAGGGGAGTGGAAAATAAGAGAGTGGTAGGATGTATATCATGGAAGTAGAAGTGTGCTATTTGGAAGGATGGAGGGGTCCAGCAAGCAGGAGAAAGATGAGAGTCAAGTAAAGCAGGGTAAACAGGTACAAAGTATAATAATAATACAACACACACACACACACAAACACACACACACACACACACACACACACACACACACATGTCACAGTGAAGGGTCAGCAGGATGGGTCACTGGGTACTTGTTGACAAGAATAATGGCACGACCTCAGTCCGGGACCCACAAGTAGAAGTAAAAACCCAACTCTCAGAGTTGACTTCTGATCTCAACACTCATACTGTAGAATGCATGAGAAGTAATACATGAATGGAAAAAAGTAGAAAATATCCCAACAAAACCCTTTCTTGGTGTGCCACCTCCCCCAAAGTAATAATAATGAAAAGAAACTTTGCTGATGCAAAAGGGTTATCTATATGTCTCTGGGCACCATTTTTTTACATGTCTGATTCTACAAAAGCCATATAAATAAAAGCTTGCTTTTTGATGGTTTTGATATTTTCCTATTCATTTTGGTCTGTTTAGTATACTGGTAAGAGTATTTCTTCCAAAGTACTTTATAGCCCTTAGTAGATAAAGAGGAAAGTTTCTGTTTAAGTTTGGGGTTAAGTCTCACTGATAACACGAAGTTAATTTCTATTAGTTACTCACTTTAATAGCTTGATGAAAAAAAGAAGCTCCATACCCAGAGAATGTACAAATGCCAACAAAGCTCCCGAGCGCCTCACTCAGAAGTTCAAAGTGAACAAGAGATGGTTTGGGAAATGGTTTTGCATACCTTTCCATTGAAAAAAACATAAGTTTCAATAGATTATTGAGTCCTTAATTTTTCAATATATAGATATCAGTAAGTAATGGTTTTACCATTACTGACTGGGATATTTATTCTGGGTGTCTTTGTGGCTGGTCTTTTAACGTGATGACCCTTGTTCTATAGATAGGACAATAATATTCAATTGCCCTTTGGATAAACCTTAGAAAAATCCACTCCACTGCACAAGAAAACTGCAAAGGCCACTGTGACAGTTACTAGAGGCCAAACCAACTTAGACATGAATGATACAGAAGTTGGTTGGGGGAGCAGTTTAAATTCTGGGATATTCTTCTATGTAAACATTTATTTCACTAAAACAGAAAAAAGAAATTCTGGTATCTGTATAGCTTTGCACGAGGACATTTTCACAAGACTGTAGGACACATGACCTGGAAACTATGGGAGAACCAGTAAATCTGCTAATATAAGGTCCTACTAAAAATAGTGAGGCCACTGTAAAAATGACAGCATCCAAGTATCCTGGCCCATTGTGAGCAGCATCCAAAGATGAGGCTGATTCCCTTCCTGAGCAAGATGGCTGAAAGCCCTGGATTTAGTGTTTTCATTTTTGCCATGGCTGCTTAAAGAATTTTTCATGTTGTTTCTACACCCACTTCGTCTGTATAATTCAACTATATAACAAGCATAGTCAGGAACCTTTCTTTAAAATTTATTTATTTATTTTATTTTCCAGAACTGGGGACTGAACCCAGGGCCTTGTGCTAGCAAGGCAAGCTCTCTACCTCTGAGCTAAATCCCCAACCCCAGGATCCTTTTTAACCTCAGGGGCTATGGTGTCTCTTCACATGTGGTGTTGTTGCATCCAGCTTTTGGAGTTACCCTCCACCCTCTGCACCTTCTTGTTTGAGATATCAACACAATCCTGTTTACATTGGCCAATGCTCATTCATAGCTAGGTCCAGTGACCACTGCCTGCTTTTTGAAAGAAAGTACAGATTAGTGAAGGCAACTGTTTCCTAGGTCTACATCTGAAGCACCCAAGTTGGGCGGGGGGAAGCAGAAAAAAACCATCCAGTGACACATTAGACTGAAAGTAGTTTTATTTCATTAACAAATTGCTTGGTTCACAATCTTCATTATGGTGTCTGAAAGTCACCTATGAAAAGAGGTCTCAGGAAAAAATAATGTGGCTGTCTGATGTGTGCATGAAGAAAGTTGTTAGAAATCATCTATTAGCTGTTAGAAATCCCGTAAGCCGGGATTATTTTAATCAATAGACACCATTTCCTACAAACACCTTAAATGTTCCCAACAAAAAGGACATGAATATCATTTTAAAAATTTTGCATTTCCCACTATTAATTGGACTTGAGATGATTTTTGGGGGGTGGGGAGGTAGGTGGTGAGGAGTAAAGTGTCTTTGAACAAAAACATTCTATGTTTACCCATGTATTATTGCTGCAGGTGACAATTCAACGCATTCATGGAGCGATGATGATGAACAGGCACTGTCTCCAAGCAGTCTGGCTGCCCAGTAAGTCATGTTTTCAAGTTGTGGTTACCTGGCTGAATAAACAAAATCGTTTATAAACCCCATTATCTTATCAGCATGGAAAACCATGCAACCGTAGAATCAAAGGACATTATCAAGCTGTAGTGAAGTTGAAACTAATTTGGGCGTATTATTCGATATACTTTGGATGACAGAGCATGAAGAACTCTTCTTGTTCTAAGACTGTGTGACTGACATAACCTGCCATGTCTGGAAGGGCTACTCAGTGCCTGTGAGTGACGTCTTGTAGGAACTTGTGGCTGTGAGTTGCCATATGCATGCTGGGAATGGAACCCGGGTCCTCTGAAAGAGCATGCAGTGTTCTTCACTGCTGAGCCATCTCTCCAGCCCCTCCTTCACTTTTTGGAATGTGCTAAAGCAGCCTTTCCCTGCAAAACTAACTAGTTTCTAGATTGACCCTGAGCCACACGTATTCACCTAAGCCTGATTCTACAGAAAATGACTTGCATTCTCTATCCTAATTATGAGTTCCTTTGAAATCTGCTCACGTTTGTGATTTTTAGACACCATGGTGACCACTGTCAGTTCCTGGGGAAGTTCAAAATTAAATGATTTGTAATTATTTTTTCTTATGTGAACATTACTGAAAGCAGACAAATTTTGCATTATCTTGATTAGGCTTTAAAGTATCTTGACTCTTTAAAACTCTAAGGAATTAGCAATGTTAAAAATCTAGATGTTGCTAGGGTCTGAATGTATCGAATTTTATATGTTGACGTTGTGAGTTGCCAGGGTGATGATGAGCTTAGAAGGCGTGGTCTTTGAGGGCAGAGCTCTTGAGAATGGAATTAGTGGCCTATAAAAGCAGCCTTGGAAAGGTGTCCTTCATGATCTGGGAGGTAGGTTTTCTCAGACACCAAATCTACTCCCACCATGATGCTGGGCTCACCCAGAAATAAGCCTCCATCATTGATAAGCTGCCCTGTCCAAAGTATTATTTGTGTCAGGAACTGAGCAGCCTAACATAGCCACCTGTACCACCAATCTTAGAGAATTCAATGTCCTTTTCTGGCTGCCACAAGAACTGTACACATGTGGTATACAGGCATGCATGCAAGCTAAACACCCATGCACATAAAACAATTTTTTAAAAAATGAAACAGGTTTCACTATGTAACCTTGGCTGACTTGTAGCTTGCTATTTAGACCAGGCTGGCCTTGAACTCACAGAGATTGGGCTGCCTCTATCTCCAAAGTGCTGGGGTTAAAGGTGTGCACTATCACATCCAGCATAAATAAAATAAAATATTTTTAAAAGCTAGAAGAAAGGATTTTTTAATTCTTTTGCCATGAAGAAATAATAAATGATGAGAAGACAGGTGTACTTAAAACTATTAAATATTATATAATGTGTACTGTTGAAATACTGCATTGTATCTCATAAACACGCATGCTTTTTGTTTTTACATCCCACTTAAACTAAATTAGCAACAAAAAATACTTATTTTAACCATTTTTTTTCTAAGATAGAATTTAATGGAAAGATCTCTAACCAAAAGTAAATTCTGGGGAAAACCCACTTCCCATTTCCTCTGCCATCACTTCCCTCCTCCAAGCCAGGTGTTTCTCTCACAGAATTCCTGGGCAGTCCCACTTTAGCTCAGTTGTCATGTTTTAGACAGTTAGGCCTTTTGATATCCTTCCTAGACAGCCATCACACATGATAATTTTTCTTTGTACAAAAACCCTTTAAATTGATACTGTAGATGCTTTTGCTGATGCTAGGTACCACCCCCAGAGCCTACAGACTTGCACAGCATTGACCATACTCAGCACTTCTGTCTTGCAAATTCCTGAGCAATTGCTGTCAGTTCCCTAGCAGGAATTCAATACCGGTAAGATGGTCCTTGTCATGATTGATGAAATCAAGGCATTTCTTTGAACTTTCAATTTCCATTTTAAAATAATGGTGCCAATGCAATGGTGCCACAAGATAATAAGGCTTTGGGTTTGGCTTTTTCTAATAACAGCTACTCAATATTACTCTTCTCTTACATTTCTCCATCATTCTTTGTGTTCTAATGTCCTTTTCAATTTATGTGTGTGTGCACGCCTGTGCATGTGTGCACACGCATGTGTGTGTGTGTGCCCATAGCCTACCTTTTATGGTAAACACTTTAGTGAAAAAGACAGAATTTTGTATAAAGGATCTTAAATTGCTGGTTTAAAAGAATCATGAGGTATTTATGACAAAACAGTGGCTTGTGTACATAGTCTAAATTTGTGAATATATCAAGTTCATTAAAGCAAACATAAGGGAGGGGATTATATGATACTTCTGGTTCCCTTCAAATCCAACGGAGAGTCAGGCCAACATTTTGCCCCTGAACACTGCTGCCTGGGGAAGCTGGCTCTCAGTGTTGTACCTCCAGCAGTGGAAAACGGATGGGGAAGGTACAAAAAGGTGAGAACCATGAGAAGCTTCCCACAGGAACCAGTCCATGTGAAGGTGTCCAGAGATGCCTTGTCGGCAGACAGGTTGAATGGCTAGCATCTCTGCAGCTCCCTACGTCTCTTTTACAGATGATTGTGTCTACTCAATGATGCACAAAAAATGTAAATGTTCGGTATTCTGTGATGTAGATATTGTCAGGGTAAGCAAAGGGTGGAGAAGAAAACTAAATGGATCATTCCTTCAGGGTGTGCGTAAGAGACACATTTATCTTGAAATCTGTACTTGCTACTACAAAAGAATGGAATAAATGGATTGTTCATCACCACCACCATCACCAACAAATAATGAATGCCTGTGTTAACTTATACTTCCATCATTTTGTTTGTCTCTTGTTTGGGATTTTGTGTCTCTAAATCTTATCTTTTAGTTTATCCTTGGCATCTTCTAACACAACTTCCCACTTCCATTAACGCTGCCATACATTCCAAAACAATGGCTGCCATAGATGTTCCAAAGCAATGGTTCAGGGTCCTTAACTTTCTTTTCCCAGCCTCTCTGTCTCTTTCTTTCCTTCCTTCCATTCCTATTTCTTTCTTTCTACATTGATCTTATGACCTTGGCTCATACCATGGGTTGAGTGACAGAACATTAAACTTACCTGCACACAGGCATGACTTGGTATTCTACGGCTAACCTGTACAATGAAGTTGGTATTGTTGGCCATTGTTAGATTCCTGATGGGTTATTATTAGTTATAAGGTGATTTGATTTGGAAAAAGTCTACCAAATAGATGGTTCCTTTTATTTAAGCCATACAAGTTAGTCTAAGCCTATACTCTCCTGCCCTTTATTTGCGAATTGATAAATGACACTGATTACCTCCAAGGAGGCTTTGATAAATGATGAAGCAAACTGTCTAAAGCTTAAAGATCTAAGGCACCCAAATGGGGCATTTTCAACAGTCTCTTGTCAAGGAAATCCCTAAACAAGAGCTTTTAGAATGAGTGCTATAAAACAAGAATTTGTGATTTTCGCAGAATGACCCCACAGGTAAAGGCATTTGTTGTAAACCAGGTGACCTGAGCCCCATACTGGGACCTAGATGGTGGAAAGGAAGAACCAATTCCAGCAAATGTTCTATCTATGTATCTATGTCTACCCATGGTCTGTGGACTGTGCACCTCTTATTCCTCCACAATAAGTAAATGAAATTTTAAAAAAAGCCTGGAAAGTAATTCAGTGGTAAAGCCCTTGTCTGGCATACAGGAGGCCCTGGATTCAATCTCCATCACAAGAAAAAAAAAGAAAAAGAAAAAAAAACTGTTTAAGACATGAATTATAATTAAGTGATAGTCAGCCATATGACCAATAAAGTGTTCTCCTGCTGCCATGTTGGAGACATTAGGATCCAGTTGTTAGCCCACAATTCAAATATCCAGAGGTTTCGTTAATATTAGTGCACTTTCCTATATCACTAGCTGTGTTAGAAGTCTCACCCACTAGCATTTTGATAAAATGCAAATTAACGTGTGACCGAACTTGTTATTAGTTACTTTGCCTGTTGTTCAGTGTAGTTCAAAGCATGTGTCTCCGAAACATGTCTCAGCATCTGTCCTTTCTTTGTGACGTAAAATGTAGCAGTAGAAAGTAATGGAAGAAGCTGCAGAAGAGAGATGCAGCCTTCTGGCCGAGGTGGCAGGGAGTAGACACACACAGACACACACAGACACACACAGACACACAGACACACATACACACACTCATAGACACACACAGACACACACACAGACACACATATACACACAGACACACACACAGACACACACATAGAGACACACATAGACACACACACACACATACACACCGACACACACACACACATACACACAGAGACACACATAGACACACAGACACAGACACACACACACACACACATACACATACACACATAGACACACACACACACACACACACACACACACACACACACACACACACACACACACCCCTGAGAAGTGTGCCTCCTTTATACAGCAGCTTTTGGTTAAAGAAAAAAAAAAAAAAAGGAGACCCAGTTTCACAGGGGTTTCAGTACTCCAGCCAACAAATCGCAGTTTAAATGATTTTGTTTAGTCATCTATTCTCTTCTAATTTACAGGCTCCTGATCCTGGAAAATTTTGAAGATGCCATCTTGAACATATCATCAAATAGTCCATATTCTCCTTACCTGGCATGTATAAGAAATATGACTGATGACTTGGCCAGGGGCTCCCCAGGTGATACTCTCAACTCTGCTCTACTTCTGTTCTGAAGGGTTAAGACACTAGCTTATCAAAGGAAGAGTTCTTAAAACCTTATGCTCATATTTATACTCCAGTTTTAGTTAAGTAATTTAATATTAAAATAGAATTTCTGATATCATTATACCATCTTCTTGCTGCTACTTGAACCCTGTGGTCACCTGAGCAGATTTTAGTAGAATGGTTTCAGACTAGACAATGTGATGAAGGTAACCTGGTTGGACCTCCCCAGATTCCTTAGTCATTAGGAACGCATCCAACCCTTCACGACAGTTCCTGCATCCTTAGTGCCCCCAAGTTGTTGGAAGGGTTCCAGCGTTCTTTGTTCATATTACATGAACAAAGGCCTCCTTGTGGCAGACTATTCCCTGCCTTCACACATTTAATTCTCATTTTTTTTTATACCTATGTCAGCAACCATACAGACTGCAGTCCAATCAAATGGTTCCCACTATTCTCACACACATTATTTTTTTCCTAACCCAAATAGTTTATGAAACATAGTATCAAGCAAACATTGCATATATATACACATGACTGGAGTTTTTCCCTAGACATTAGTTAATTATGGCTGAAAGTATATACTTGGATACAGTGATTATACAATCTATTTCCTCTCCGTGTGTTCCTTCCTAGTGTGCCCAACAGTAAGAAATAAAAACATTATTTAATTCACAAAGAGCCAAAGCTGTGCAGTACCTTTACTAGAAACATTTTTTTATCTCTAAGCAGCACATCTGTGAATATTTTAAAAATAATGAACTCTATCGTCCATGTGGTTCAAGGAAAGGTTAATTTTCACTCATTTTATATTTATATTGAGCTACAGTATTATCCTAAAAAAAAAACTTTACTGATAAGTCAGGATAAAAGTCTCTTGCAGATGTGCTCCCCAAGTTACCTTGTGATTCTCATAAATTCTTCCTCCCTCCCCTGTAGATAATCTAAGACTTCTCCAGTCCACAATTCACTTCAGAAATTCTTTTCTTCAAAATGGATCCCATGAGAATGATGTCCCTCCATTTCTTGAAGTCCTGAAATCCAAGGTAAGCCATGGAAGAAAATAATAAATAAATAAATAAATAAATGGCGTGTTAGGAAGATCAGGTTAAAATATCTGACTATTGCAGACAACCTTGTTCCACCCACAGCTCCACACAGTGACAGAGGTGCTTGGCTTTATATAATGTTTCTCAGTGTCACCTCAGCATAAGGTGACCCATAAGAGCCCAGTCACGGTGCTCATAAGCATCCATGAACACGTCATAATGTGGTTATCTTATTAAGCTTCCTAATTTGGGAGTTTGTTGTGTTTTTTTTTTTTTTATTTTGCCTCATAGTTAGCTTTTTCAATCTACAAAAGTAGATTTTAAAAACTGTATCCTGACTTCTCGGTGCACAAAAGCCTCAAAAGTTAACTTATCTGTTTTTCTTGTCATCAGATTAGAAACTAATAAGTCCTATTGAAATCCGTGACCCTGAGAAGGGAAACGGGAACCAAAGCTGCACATCTCTTCAGCTTGAGCCAACTCATACTCCTTTGTCTAGTCATACACAGTGTACAGATTATCACAAAATTCATTTCGAAAGCAACTCTATTGAATTTTGAAAACAGTTTTCCTGGTAAGGACTACAGTTTAATTGGATTTATGTAGCCTGGGATAAAGTTAAATTAGAAGTGGTTTATTTAGGGCAAGCAAGTGATTTGCTGTGCGGTAAACAAGCTGTAATTAAGCAGGCATGCAAAACATTATGTCCAAGTATATTACAGATAAATGTGCTCATTAGACTACGTACCTTTTAGCCCCAGCATTCTACATGAATCAAATTTTGTAATGTACTTAATTTAGCATTATCTTAATTTATGCAAATGAGAAAGAAGTCATACATTCACCCAGAAAGCTCTTATCTATCTTTCAAGAATCAGTGTAAACGTTACTCCTGCGACATTAGATTATCACCTTTGCCTTGTTTTCCAGACATCTATGCCTCTTTCCTTCATTTTATATAACTACAATATCATCCTCACCGATAAATCAGGATACAAGTCTCTTTCCAATGTGCTCAACAAGTAACCTTGTGATTCACACAGTCCTTCTTCCTCCCTCTTCTGTAGACAATGCACTTTAGAAAAATCTTTTGTTCTGTTTCTTTGAACTGGCTCCTACGAGGACAACTTCCTCTTTTATTCCTAAGACGTAATCTCTATCCCAAAATTCTTACAATCCAGCCAGCAGAGAAGGCAGGAAGGCAGAGTCACAATTGTGGCACAGTGAGATAAGTGATGTGGTATGCAGACAGATGGGGTTCTGTGTGTAAGGACAAGCTATCTAACTCTGATTATGGCGTACAGAGATGGAAGGAAGAAACTTGGCCAAGAATATAATACTTACTCTGTGTCTTGAAGGTTGTGTAGGAGTAGGTCACATTCACACGTTCCAGACACAGAAACTTGGGTTGATAAGAGGTCAGAGGCACGAGCCTCAAAGACAGGCGCAGGTTCCCTGGAGTCATAGGAAGGTGAAGGTGACTATGGGAAAGGTATGGAAGGTGCTGTGGAGGGTGGCCATGCCTGAAGCCTGCTCTGTTAGTGGAGGAATTTGAGTTTGGTCTTGAACACATCAAATATGAAGAGGGCAAAATTTTCATTTTTGAAAGAGATTAGATTAAAAGAAAGTTAAGTGGGCCATGTCTGAAATAATCTAAACAAAAAACCCTAATAAATAAACGCAAGCACTGCCTGTGTGGAATCAGTGCAGAGAACAAGATGGGAGAGAGTTTCAAGTCCAAGTTCGGGAGGTCAAAATGAGGTGAGGCACAAGGAAGCAGGAGCTCTTGGGGCTGAGACGTCTGGCCTTTGGAACTCATAGAATGTAGAATTCCAGTCTACTGAATGTATGTGACATCGCTTCACTAGAGTAGAAACCCTGACAAAAGCAGGCCTTCTTCATCTCCCAGACCACACATCTCTAAAACTAAGGGTTTGACCCCCGAGTGTATAAATGAGGTTGTTAAGTTAGAATGCCAACCATTGCCCTGTGTTTTCTGAGCTGCTACTCAGCACATGTCCATGAAAGAATGAGGCCGGGCTCCTATAGGTTTTTTTTTAAGTAGGGAGGCTATTTCTTCCTGCTGTCCCCAATGTGGCCTGCGTGTGCAGTTCATAGGTCTCCAATTTTATTTAAAGATTTTCTTTCAGCAGCGCAAACCCTCCAAAACACCAGATGTTTGTCCATTAGTGGTATTTCCTCCTGTTTCCCAGCATTCTGTGCTAGCCTACACATGTTGTTCTTTCCTCTCCTCATTGTCTGTGATTCCCCCCCCCCCCTGCCCCACCCCCCACCGCGCGCCTCTCTCTCTTTTGTCTTTTTGGTGGAAAGATGAACTTCCTATGCACAAAATAAAGTTTCTTATATTGGGCAGGAATGGAGATAAGAACGCTTTTTAATTTTGAAAACAGATCTCCCCTCTGCTTCTATTTACCATCCAAGGACTCCTGGGTGTTGTGGATTTATCACTTAATGTCCATGGCATTATAGAGTCTTCATGATCATATTAATTAAAATCCTCATTCAGATGCATTTGGGGGCTACTGGGCAATGGGGAAGCCTTTCATACCTGGAAATGGAGTTGGTTATGGATCATTGTCCAATTACAGGCCTGAACTTGAGATGAAGGAAACAGAGCCTTTACCTGGGGCTTTGGAAAATCAGTAGTCTAAAGTTAGTGTATATCTTGTTTAAGACAGCATCTCCCTGCATAGCCCTGGATGTTCTGAATTTACTGTGTAGCCCATAGTGGACTTAAACTCATAATCCTCCTGTCTCTGCTTCCTGAGTGCTGGGATTACAAGTGTTCACGCCACATCTGGTTTTACTAACAGATACTGTGTGTATGTGTAGGCTTATGTGTGTGTGTGAATTGCATACATATGAGTTTCTGTCTTCATGCACTCAAGTGCACACATGCTGAAGACAAAACAGAACTTCCAATGTCTTCCTCTATTGCATTCCACCTTGCTGCTTTTCATCAGGGTCTCTCATTGAGCTGGAAACAAGTTCTTGGGATCTCCTCTTCCAGTGCTCGGGCTGCAGGCATGAGCAGCCAGTGAATGTTATGGCTTCAATCTCAGATCCTAATGCTTGCAGACCAACCAGTCTTACACACCGAGCCATCTCCATAGCGCCACTAACACATCCTTTAAAAGAGAATTATAATCACTGGGTTTATGTTTATCTGTAATGCTTTGTTGTAGAATATTATTCTAAGATGTGTTACATTTGTTTATGCTTTGGAACATTTGTTCAAAGATGCAAAGATGTGTTGCTTTTCTTTTATGTTGCATTTGTTTATCTGTGTCTGTCTAAAACACATGACTGGTCTAATGAAGAGCTGACTGGTCAATAGCAAGGCAGGAGGAAGGATAAGCAGGGCTGGCAGGCGGGGAGAATAAAACAGGAGGAGAAATCTGAGAGGAGGGATCGAGCAGTGAGAACAGCCACCCAGCTACGTAGCAAGCCCCAGAGTAAGAAGGAAAGAAAAGGTATATGGAAATAGAGAAAAATAAAAGCTCAGAGGTGAAAGGTAGATAGGTTAATTAGGGTTAAGAAAAGCTGGCTAGAAGCAAGTCAAGCTAAAGCCGGGCATTCATAAGAAAGATAAGCCTCCATGTGTTTATATGGGAACTGGTTGGCAGGCCCCCTAAAGAGTGAAACAGCAAAACCAATCAACCAACCAACCAACCAACAAAAAACCAAACAAAACTAAAACGCTCAAAGCTTCTGAAAGTGCAATGACTGTATTGTTCTCAGTAACTCCCCCCCACCCCCCACCCCGTATTAGTCACCCTGATTTACATTCTCATTTTAGAGACGCAAACCAACTTCAGTAATGCAGCTAAGTGTCAGATATCTCTTTCTCTGCCCTTTCTCTCATCCACCACGACTATACCACGTAGACTTTTATCGGTTTTTCATACATGGACACTGACCTTGCAGCTACCAAACCGTTCTCAGCATCTATTCAGTAAATCACTGAAGCTCTCTGCCTCTCAAAACTCAGTTAAGAATGTATGGACCCAGCTGGGCGGTGGTGGTGCACGCCTGTAATCCCAGCACTCAGGAGGCAGAGGCAGGTGGATCTCTGTGAGTTTGAGGCCAGCCTGATCTACAGAGCTAGTGCAGGCTCCAAAGCCACAGAGAAACCCTGTCTCAAAAAACAAAACAAAACAAAACAAAACAAAAAGAATGTATGGACCCAACGTTATTTATCCTTGTTCAAGAAAGCCTCAAACAGAGGCCAAAGAGATGGCTCTCAATACAAGTTCAATCCCCAGTACCCACATGGCAGCTCATAACCCTCTATGACTCCAGTGCCGTGGTATTTGGAACCTTCTTCTGGCCTTTGAGGGCACCAGACACGCATATGGTGCACAGACATACATACAGGCAAAACACCAATACACATAAATTAATTAATAAAATAAAATTTAGATTTTTGAGAAATCAACAAAGGGCAGGTAGTAGTGGTAGTGTGTGAACATCTGGTTCCATCCATTAGAGGTTTAAACATATCTAGTGTAGCAGGAATCTTAGAAGGTCTTATTAATAAAATCAAACCTGAGGCCAGTTATTGGGGTGAATGCTGGAAAATCAGAGAAGCAGAACAAGTCACAGCAACCTCACCTTGCCAGTTCTTCAGCTGATTCTATTTCCTCAGACTGGAAACCTCTGTGTCCTCATCCAGAATGAATCCCAGATGAACTGTGGCTCCAAAGCCTAAAAGCTTACCCAGTCAAATGCTTCTAGTTTCTGGTCCTCACGCCTTATATACCTTTCTGTTTTCTACCATCACTCCCTGGGATTAAAGGCTTGCTTTCTGAGATTAAAGGTATGAGTTACCATGACTGGATGTTTCCAATGTGGCCTTGAACTCACAGAGATCCAGAGGGATTTCTGTCTCTGAAATGCTAGGATTAAAGGCGTGAGTGCCACCACTTTCTAGCCTCTGTATCTAGTGGCTGTCTGTTCTCTGACCCCAGATAAATTTATTAGGGTGCACAATATTTTGGGAGAACACAATACCACATATCTAGTATTTGGAGAAGCAAAGTCAAGAATAGCTTGTCAAACACGTAATTACAGTGTGTAAAATGATTGGGTCTAGTACAGAATGGAAAATTTCTCATAGCAATAAGGCCAGCAAATAGAATTTGCCTACACTATGAAATCATGTCAGAATTTTCAAAGCCACGAGTCAATTGTGTTATTCCATACTGTGGAAAGTGAGTCGATGATACTCACTCTTCAGGATGGTCAAGTGATTGGCTTCTGTGGCCTTCCTGTGCTTACTCTAAACCTCTTGCTAAAGACACATCAGCCTTTCTTCCTCAGTGATACATGAAGAGAAATGCTGGCAAGCCTATGCTCCTGTTGTGGAAGACTTCATTTCTGTTAAAATATAACTTCTGATGGGAAACTCAGCTACAGTGAATAACACTGACATTTGCTTCTCTGGACTTTTTTTTTTCCTTAAAATGAATAGCTTCAGGGGTAGATTCCACACACAGCTGAACTAGAGTTCCCAGAGGCAAATTCTTTTCTCCCTCAGGATGTATTAATTGGGAACATATCCTGAGGACACATGGCACATACTGAATGACATTCAGGAATATACTGAAGAGCTCAGATCATTAGAGTTCTGGTGTCTGTTATTCTTCTGGGTTTGGGAGTTGAAGTCCTTTTGAACATTTCCATAGGACCAAAGAGCTTAGTTTTTCTAAACAGATCAGAAGGCAGAAGACAGCATGAATAACAAGGCAGACGCCTGAAAATCAGGTCTATGGCCATGAAGTTCCAATGCATGCTACAGCTTGAAGACTTAAAAAATGTTGATTAAATTTTAATTGTTAAAAGATACCATACCATAATATTTAGATCATAACCATTTTTTTTAGCTGTAGGGTTCAGTTAGGTTAATTGCATTCACATTGTTTGGTAACCAATCTCCAGGATCCCTTTCATTATGTAAAATTGAAATCTTTTCTATTAATGAACTCCCCCTTTCTCCCTCCCCCAAGCCTCTGTGAGTTCATAGTCCTTCTTTGACTTTCTGTGTTTAGGATCTACATTCCTCTAGGTCACTCCTAGGTCGGAATTATATAGTCTTTGCAAGTGGCTGATTCCATTTAGCATAGTATCCTCAAGGTTCATCCATGTTGCCATAGCATATCCTTTCCTTTTTAAGGATACACACACACACACACACACACACACACACACACAGACAGACAGACATTGTTTCATTTTTATGTATATTTTGGTTATCCATTCACCCCTTGAGTCATTTCTATTACTTGGCTATTATAAATAAGGTTTCTGTGCACATTGGTATATGAATACTCCCTGTATGTACTATTTTCCATTCCCCAAAGCATATACTCAGAAGTGGAATTTGGGCTCATATGCTTATTTTATTTTTGAGTTGTGAGGAAGTACAATACTGTTTTCCATACAAGCTGCACCACATCACACTCCTACCAACAATACACCGGGTTCTAATGCCGGAACACCCTCGCCAGTGCTTGTTATTTTCTGGTTCTGGTTAGTTATATATCACAGTCACTGTGATGGATATGAGAAAGAAAGGCCTTTATAAAAGGTTCCAGCCAAATCTGCCTTCTCTCTGCCCTTACACAAGCTGTAAAATGCAAATTAAATATAAAATTTGTTGACCTGATTGTGATTTAAACTGTATCTATAAAACTACTTTGCCCCCTAAATTTTAAAGATTTATTTTGGTTTTATTTATTTATTTATTTATTTGTTTGTTTGTTTGTTTGTTTTGTGGGAAGGAAGGCACATGCATGCTCAGGTGTGTGTATTTCATGCCTGCAAAAGCCAACAGAAGGTCTGATACCTTGGAGCCGGAGTTTGCTGGACACCTGGCTTCTCACACCGGTTCTTGGTTATGAACCGCTGCCTTCGATATTGTGTAGCAAGCTCTCTAAACCACCAAGTGATTTCATTATTGCCCTTCATTTTTAAAAGTACATTTTAAAAACCTGCAGATCTGTACCACTGAGTAAGACAAGCCTAGTGGGTCTCAAGGTTTTTACAAGATCCTTAGGAGAGAACAATACAAACAGCAAAAGGCACTGCTTCGTTATAAAGCTAAGGCCAAGGCCAACTCACTGACGCACAGGCAGACAAATATGCAGACTAAACATGACTGATCTATTTTCTCTTCATTCCCTTTTCTGGGAAGCTGTCTCAGCTTCGAACCTTGACAGAACGTCTCTGTGAATCAGAAACTTTCAGCTGGATAGAGACATCCTGTCAGCTCTCTAACAAGAGCTCCAGCAGGCTGTGTGAAGACCACGCCTTTCATGTGCAGCTGATTGAAGTAGCCGAGCTGGGCGCTGATATCGCTGCTGGCTTGCTGTACCACGACAACGTTGTATCTGCAAAGCTGAGGGATTTGCTTACTGGAGATCCCAGCAAAATTAATCTAAATATGGACTGGTAAGTTTTCTCATCATCTTGCTCCTTGGTGCAATCCTGTTTCCAAAAACAAAACAAAACGGTGATGCTTACTTGAATTTATTCTTCTGTTTTGTCCCAGGCTCCTGGAACAGGCATTGCAAATGAATTACTTGGAAAATATCACACAGTTAATACCAACTGTGGAGGCCATGCTGCATGTCAACACCAGCGCGGATGCTTCTGAGCGACCAGGTATTTCCCTGCCTGGATTCTAAAGGCTTATTAGGATGCATGTACTTGTCATGCTGCAGTTTAAGAGGGTTTTTTTTTTTTTCAAAGTTCCCAACCCAACCTGCTCTTCTGTCTGCCCTGACAATGAGGAACCTGAGGCTTTCAAGTTCACCTGCTTGTCCAAAGTGGACATAGCAAGTTAGCAGGGACTGAAACCTGAAACAATGTTAGAGCAAAAAGATTTCCAAAATTTAGCAAGTGAGACCGTTTACCTGTTGTTTCTAGATATAGTAAAGTGCATTAGAGAGTTTGGCTGTGTGAAGGAGGGTGAAACATGCTTCCTTCTATGAGAATAATCGGATCCAAAAAAATAAAAAAAAATCTGAAAAGGAGGCACAGCTGTGTGCAGAAATCTCAACTGAGACCTCTCTATTGGTATTCTAAACATGATACACATTGCAATACATTTCTACTTTGCATAGTACCTAAATACTGAAGAAAAAGAAATTCTGAATTTTAGACAAAAGTCAGGCACAAAATTGGAAGGACATTAAGTCTAAAAATAAAGAAGGTGTGTTGTATGAGGGTCACTTAGTATAAAAAATCAAGGCTGGAGAGATGACTCAGAGGCTAAACATGTATAATGTTCTTCCAGAGGACCTGGGTTCAGTTCACAGCACGTACATGCCATCTCATAACCATTATAACTTAATTCCCAGAGTATCTGAGACTCTCTGAACTCTATGGTCACTACACTCACATGGTACACAGACACACATGTAGGCAAAATACCTATACATATAAAATAAAAAATAGCTCAAAAAAAGAAGATGTTTCCAGAGATTACAATCTTCTAAAAAAAAATAAAAATATTGTTTACCATGTCTTAATTGGCCCAAATGTGAAACAATTACAATTGTCATCCTAAAAGTGCTTAAAATTCCTCCACACATTCAATTTACAAGTAATGTATGATTGTAAAAACCATTGTGAACTACCATGTTCTGTGCAAAATTAAAGACAAATGTTTTATAGCTATTTTATCAAATCTATTCCCAAATTGAAATATCATATGATCTTAGATTAAAAAGCATTTTGATTTGATGTGATAGTTTAAATCAAATAGAGACATATTTATTTAGTGGATTATGTGATCGAAGTCTATGAAGAAACTCTATTTTCCTTGGATCAACTTTGGGTTGCAGACACTGTAGGAAAATTTATAACCTAGAGCAATCTGTTAACTCAAGTGAATGGCATCATAATAAGAACAAGTCTAAATAAGACAGAGATAGATCTCAAAGATGCAAAGCTTGCCCAACCTGGGAGACATCTGCTTCCGGCAAGACATGTACTTTCATTGCATTGTAGTCTAGAAGTGATGTTACTGTACCCAAAAAGAGCGGCATTAAAACTGGTGTGTGAATTGTGCATATGTGTGTTTTCCTTGCAGGTCAATTAATAGAAATGTTTAAAAACATTGAAGAGTTGAAAGAAGATCTAAGGGCAATAGGAATGTCCAACACCAGTATCGACAAGCTGCTGGCCATTCCCATCCCGGACAACAGAGCTGAGGTAAGAGTTTGTGGTAGATGTAAAGGCAGTTTGTAGAAGTTGATGTAGCACTTAGTAAATTACTCTTCAACAAGACACCGGGAAGTTGCACATGAATTGGATCAATTTTCCATACAAATGGGAAAAGAAGTCTAAATCTTAAGTGAAGTGTGTGTGTGTGTGTGTGTGTGTGTGTGTGGTGTGTTTGTGTGTGTGTGATAATGGAGACTGGATCTACCACTAAGCTACATTCCCAGACTTATAAGAGAAATTCTGAAGCAATGGCACTACGTTTCCCATTCATTGATTGCTATTTACCCTTTGCCTCACTGTTTTGGGTCCCCACTTTTCCTGTTCTCTTCAGATGTCTTCTTAAACCAGCAGTAATTATATCTACTATTATAAATAACATTATCTGAAATCCTACAGTGATATCAAGGTCAAACTTCAATAACCAGGTTAGGAGGAAAGCATGAAGACATTTACTCTTTGTTGCCATAAAACTAAAACTGAATATTCACTTACACTTCTTTAACGTCCCAGGAGGAGATTTAACACATACAATAAGTGTCATCAGCGGATCACAGAAAAGTTTGTGGCTACAGTCAACATTTCTTTGCTGTGAAAATGAATAATGTTATTTTCTTCTTAGCAGATAATACAGTTTTCCACTCAAAATGTCTTGTCTTTCATCCTACTTCCCAGTCCATTGTTTGGAAGTGTCACAGAAACTCTCCAAAAGAGCTGCACAGCTTAAGGCCTCATGTGACAGAGTGTGTCATTTCTAAGCACAGCTCAGTTACTAACCACAACTAGATAACGTTCATGGAAAGTTCCCTCTGACAGTTATTAGAGTTGCTGGTGTCTTTGTGATTGGTTCCCTACACACAACTTAAAACTGCCTTGCCTTGGCTTTTCTCCCTCCCCTGCTAGCAAGTAATCCCCACTCACCTGCTCCTTTTGATCTCTCCTTTGATCATTTGATTCAGAGCCCTCACTTTTGTAACCAGGTGCTTGGCTTTGGAAGCCACTGTAAGTGAGCAAAAGTATCAATGGAGGGCACACAGTCTGATTGCTACTTTTAAGGAAGGAGAGACTGTTCTGCAACTGCCATTGTCATGGCTTTCCTCTTTGTTTCAATCTGGCATCAATAGAGATGGCACCTTCCCATTGACATGCCTTCCCCTCTCACACTGGAGTGCATGTGCATTACTATCTAGGGTTACATAAGTTTGTGATTCTGGGCTGCCATCCCCCTCCTCCTCCTCCTCCTCCTCCTCCTCCTCCTCCTCTTCCCCCTCTTCCTCCTTCTTCTCCTTCTCCTCCTCTCCATCCTCCCCCCCTCCTCCTCCTCTTCTTCTTCCCCCTCTTCCTCCTCCTCCTCCTCCTCCTCCTCCTCTTCCTTCTCCTCCTCCTTCTCCTCTTCCCCTCCTCTTGCTCTTCATCTCCTCTTTGCCCTATAGCTTCATGGAGCTATAAAGTATGTGATGTAAGACTATCACTTTCAGTGATCATCAAAATGAATGTCACTCGAATTAAGGAAGGGTAAATGTTTAAAATAAACATGAGTCTTAAAGTCATCACCCCCCACCCAGACAGACTCCCAACTGCCTCTACTGTAACTTTGTACCTAAATGTTCAAGAAAAATTCTGGTTTTCTTCATGAATTCCTACTTGCCTCTCTTCCTCATCACACTTCTTTTGCTTTCCAGTGAGCTATAGATTCTCTGTAGTTTTATGAACAGTAACTGGTGCCTTATGCCACTGGGGAGATGTATCAGTGATTAAGCGCTTGTGGTGTGAAGTTGAGGACTGGAATTTGAATCCCCAGAACCACCTAAATGTATGTGTCCTGCCTGTAATTCCAGCATCAGAAGGTGGAGAGTCTCAAAGCACGCTGGATAGCAAGAATAGCCGTATTTATCAATGAGGTCTGGTTTTGATTGAGAGAACTTGCCTTATCGAATAAGATGGAGAAGGGGTGGAGGATAATTCCTGAGATTCTTGGGCCCCAACATACATGGGCACCCATGTGCAACACTTACTCTCATATATGTGTGCCCACACACATACAAAGATACATACCATCATGCATACCACACATAAACATGAAAATGGATAAAGGGGAAATATTGTGATTGATGCTTTAAAAGAGTTATTTCATTCTTGGGGGACAATTGTCATATTTTAAAACATAGAGCAAACAAAAAACTTCCTTAAAGTTAACAGAAGCTACTCCAATGATTCACAGCTAAAATAGTTTTCTTCTTCCGGCTCACAGATCATTTCTCGTGTATTCTGGTTGCATTCATGTGATGCAAATGTCACCAACCCCAAACTGGAAGATGCCATGAAGGAATTCTGCAAGCTGCCCCTTCCAGAGAGATCACACCAGTCCTACCTCATCGGACTCACCCTTCTGCACTATTTAGACATCTACAATTTCACATACAAGGCAAGCTACCACTGGTCAATATGTTTCTATGTCAGTTTAGTGTAAAAATAATTGTTCACACATGCTTTCCAATACCACAAGGGATAAGACTCATCTATACAGCTGCTGGAATTATCATATTATTTTAGAACCAACTAAGATAAGGAAAGTAGTAACCCAGATTTATTAATTCTTAGTTTTTGTATCTAAGAACAGAGACAAAATTAACATATTACTACCATAATGTAAAATACACACTCTATTATAATGTCTTATAGTGAATAAGCATTAGTTTAGTGCAATGAAAGTCAAGATTAGGGGCTGGAGAGATAGTTCAGTGGTTAAGGACAATAGTTACTCTTTCAGAGGACTTGCATTCACTGCCTACCACCTACATGGCAGCTCATGTAATTCCAAACCTAGGGGATCTGATGGCTTCTTCTGGCTTCTGCAGGCAGTGTACACTGGTGCATAGACATACACGCAGGCAAAGCACCTATATACATAAAAAATTAAGTTACAAAATAAAGATTAAAAGAAGAAATTCTTAAGAAAAATTTTAAGACACATTGTGAAAAACTTGCAAATAAAAAAACACACACTGAAAGGAATTATTAAATGTAAAAATATGTAGGATAATTTGGGGGTGTTTTCAAAATGAGAAATTGTATTTCTTTTGTATTTTCAGTTTAGTAAGAAACAGCCATTGTTTATGATCGCTGTTGACATGGAGCAAAGTGACCGAACCTCCAGTACAAGAGGCAGATGTTCTAAGTGTTCACGCAATACATAACTGACAGAAAACTACAACCTGCAAAAAGAAACACATTTGCCCAGCAAAGTCTGCACCTGGGTTAAAATTCTGTGTATATTCTTAAAAGCAGAGAAAATTGATTTTTTTTCCCTTCATAAAAATTAGAGCCGGGCAGTGGTGGCGCACACCTTTAATCCCAGCACTTGGGAGGCAGAGGCAGGTGGATCTCTGTGAGTTTGAGGCCAGTCTGGTCTACAGAGTGAGTTCCAGGAAAGGTGCAAAGCTACACAGAGAAACCCTGTCTCGAAAAACAAAAACAAACAAACAAAAAATTAGAGAATCCAGAGGCTGAGGGGATAAAAATTGTTTTTAGGGTTAGTTACACTTAACCCTATTACATCATCTCACCCTTGTCCCTGATATAGCCCTCCCCAAAGTCTCTCACAGCCCATCCCAACACCCCCAGGCAGCAAAGTGACCCTTTGAGAACATGTCACATCATGCCACCATTCTACTTACAACCTTCCAGTGGTTTCTAGAAAAGCCCCAATCCTATACCAGGGCCTCATGATCTGCACAAGAGCCCCATCTGGAATCATGATCTATTTAACTGTCCTTAGGCCCACGGCTACCATGTGGTAGTGTGCTATCGCCCCAAGGTCACAGGATCTGAAGAACTGGCTCTTCACCCTGACCATTTACCTGTAGCCCCAGAAAATTTCCTTGCCATCTGTTTTGAGTTATACTCCAAGCATTGTGCATATTTTATTTAATTTTTCCCTTTCAACTTATTAATTTTTAATTTATAAATTAATTAATTTGTTCATTTTCTGTTTCCAGTATGTAGATTCCATTACAGATTCTTTGCTCACTGAAACACTTAGAATACCTAGAGCACTTCCTGGCACATATACATCATCCTTGCTGAGATCTTAGCAGAGAGACATGTGCATGCGGCCAGCTCTATAGCTGAATTGTGTGTATGTCATGGTGACCTTTATGGCCTTGGATATCCCAAAGACCTTTTTTGCCCTCAGAGACCTCACATATCTTTTCTTGTCTGCCTAGGACCTCCTTATTCTTTTTATTCTTATATTGCTTAGTTAATCCAGCTTTACATTTATTTATTAGTATATATGTAGTTAGGAACACTATCTGTTTTTAGAGTAATAGTATGCACATACACAAGGCTCTGTGCAATAGACATTTACTTTCCTGACTTTGAAAATAGTTTATTTGGGGGCTGGAAAGATGGCTAAGCAATTAAGACCATGCACTACTCTCATACAGGGTAACATTTCTATCCTTCTTCCAAGAGATTGTATGTCCACTTTCAGATTTATGAAGTCTCAAATTATGCGTTTGCCTTTTGTATCAGTTGAATTGATTACATGGTATCTGGTCTATATTTCTGGCTTCTTTCACTTAGTGCAGTAGTTTCAACTTTTGTTCATGCATCAGCATTTCTTATTTTGTATGTATCAGCATTTCTTTTTTGTGTGTCCATATTATATTGTATTTTAAAGATAATTTCTGTTAATGTATGTAGGTGGATTATCGTCCTCTTTCCTTCGGCTGTTGTAAGCAAAACCCCTATAAATGTTCACGTACCAGCCTTTATGTAGATTCCTTTTGCTTGGTCGACTATCTAAGAATAGAACGGTTGGTATGGTAAATCTCCTTCTAATTGTTTGGTAGACTTTCAGAGACATTTTACAAAGAGGCTATCCTGTTCTGAAATCTTACCCACCATCCACAAAATTCTAGTGCCTCCACATAAATCATTCATTTTTCATTCTCTTTCCATTAGGTGTTTTTCCCAAGGAAAGATCAAAAGCCAGTGGAAAGGATGATGGAGATTTTCATAAAGCTGAAAAAGATCCTCAATCAGTTGGCTTCCGGCGCACATCCCCTGCTGGACAAAATGAGATCCCTGAAACAAATGCATCTGCCCAAGAGTGTTCCATTAACACAGGTAGAAGAGTCACTCTGTAATGGCCTTCCTGAGAAATTCTCCCTGTCACGCTGACTTTTATTTAAGATTGGGTACAATAAATTCAGCTACCAATCTCGCACCTTGAAGACAGAAGAAACTCACTGGAAGAGAACTCCCACGTTAGCTGTGTGCGGCGCTTAAAAACCAGTGAGGTTTATCATTCTGTATTTAGGTTTGCCATTCACGCTTTAGGGACATTATGGAAGCTCTGCGCTGTCCCACTTCTTCTTTCCATGTTGTCTTCTAGAGCACTTGTAGGAGCTCACGTAACATTAATAACTCCTGGACGTTGTCGCGCAGGCTATGTACAGAGGCACCCGAATGAACATGCCAGCAGGATCCTTCAGCACCATTTCCCAAGCTCTCTGTTCCCAAGGGATCACCACTGAGTATTTGACCTCCATGTTGCCTTCTTCCCAGAAGCCAAAAGGCAACCACACCAAGGATTTTCTAACTTATAAATTAACCAAAGAAGAGATTGCTGCAAAATACGGGATTCCCTTAAATGCTAGTGAGTGTACCTTACAATAAGTATGGTCATTATTCTTAATGACAAGAGCATTGAGTGCTCTGTCTCCGCTTTTCATGGCAAATGAAGTAGTAATTTTATCTCGGAATTAAAATAGAAAACACTTATGCAGCACTCGCTGTGTGTCCTGCCTTTTAACTTAGGCCACCATCACGTCACAGCAGCCCCATGAGGTAATGTCTACCCTGTTGCATGTTAATGAGGGGAAGCAAGGCACAAAGATACTGAATAACCCGCCCAAGGTCACTGGACTTGGAGGTCTCAGAGCTATTGGGTTCTCATAATGACAGAGTGTACAGTCATAGATCACTTTAATCATAGATGTGTGCCCTGAGAAATGTGTCATGAGGTGACTTGGTCGTTGTAGACAAACTAGGCTGCAAGCCATCACATCAGCAGGTGGTGTTATTGCATAGGACTCCATCATATATGCAGCCCATCACTGATCACATTGTTGTTAGCCTGCACGGCTCTGTAGTTAGCATCTGTGGGTCATAACTATGAATTCTTGCCAGTAGATAATGCAAACGCTTGTTTTAAATTTGCTCAGGTCAATATTTCCCCCTAACTTTCTAGCATTAGACATTTATATGGCATATGGTAGTGCTGTGTGTGTGCAGCCAAGCATAACTGTTCAGTGGCATATCAAAGCCATTTACTTGATCTATAAACTTTGAGATGCAAAATGTGATCTGAGGAACTCTTCCAGGTGATGTGTGAATGTTTAGGCTAGCAATTGGGTTGACTCATTCATTCATTCAACAAAAACCTATGAATGATTCTTATGTATCTGGTACCATCCCAGGAGTCGGGTTTTGTGTATTTTTAGAAAATTAAGTGCTAGTAAAATGGATCTGTTAGAAGCAAGTCTGAAATATGGCTTGAAATCTTTGTGCTTCTTCTTGGCAAAATACTACCAGTTATTCTGGGCTTGTTTATTATCTTAAACTTTTTCACCTAAAAAACAATTGTTATTCTGCTTTCTTATTTCAATAGCAGATGGCACATATCTGTTACCAATGTAGGAAGTGCTAAGACATAAATTTTAGGTTATATATTCTTGGCCAGTTCTCCATATATAAATAGGTTTGGAATGTACCTAGGAATGATTTTTTGACCTTTTAAATTATAATGATTGATACATAGTAATTGTGCCTATTAATTGGCTGATATATTATTTTGTTTTACTTTTTATTTCCAGCACCATTTTGCTTCTCCCTTTACAAAGACATCATCAACATGCCTGCTGGACCAGTGATCTGGGCTTTCTTGAAACCTATGTTGTTGGGAAAGATTTTGTATGCACCATATAATCCAACTACAAAGGCCATTATGGAAAAGGTTTGGCTGTCAAACTCAATGTCTCTATGTGGGCTACTGTTTCTGTTTTAATGTAGTCAACTTCTACATTTATTTTAGGTGATTCTGGCTTCACTGCCATCATCATTGCCCTTGGTTTTTGGAAATTTCCAATAATTCTTTACTTTGGCCCTAGATAGGTGTGAATGGGGTGGTGTGTAGGGTATGACAAGTGTGAGCTCCTGATCAAATAAACCATCTTGGCACTTGGGAATGAAATTAAGTACAGCTAGACCTCAGACGTTTCAGTGTATCTAAGAAAGCCAAAAAGTTTTTAATTAATGTCAGATTTTCAAAGTATATACAAAAATCATACTGGAAAAAAAATTGGATGATTATATAACTCATTCAAGTAAAAATTACGCTTAAAGTATAGATTCTTCATTTCGTAATTGGCTGTGTGATTTAATATTTCTCATTTATATCAAAGACACACTTTGAGAAAAACAGTATCCTCAGGACCCATACTTGCCATTTTACCACAATTACTTCCCCTCACTTTTAAGTTGGCTTTAAGGGTAGGCATGGTACTCCCTAGAAGAGTGCTTGTTTGACATGCTCAGGGCCCTGGGTTCAATCACAGTACTGAAAAGAAAAGAAAGCGTCAGTCAAGTTGGCTTGAAGACAGTCATGAAGAGCACACTTGGAACCCCAGTCACTTGGAGGCTGAGACAGGAGGCTTTGGAGGTTGATACCCTGCCTCTCAAAAAAAAAAAAAAAAAAAAAAAAGACTTTAAAGATTCAGATTACACAGCCACTCTATTAAAAACTAAAGAGTAAAAGTGAAAAGAAAGTCTGTCTTAACACTGCCTGGTCATTAGCGTACAGTTGACGTGAGTCTAACATTACCTTTGAGACTAATGTAAAATGAACAGGTTACCACTGAGTGTTGTTGCTTTGAAAGTTTGTGACCGAATGCCTTATTCATCTAACGGGATGTGTACACACAGAATTTTGTGTAAGTGGTGTCACTCTCACTATCAAATGTAGATTACCCCCCCCCCCTTTTTTGGAGCTGTGGATACAACCCAGGGCCTTGCGCTTGCTAGGCAAGTGCTCTACTACTGAGCTAAATCCCCAACCAGATTTCCCCCCATTTTATACTTGATTCCAATCTTTGCTCTTTCACATAGTCAAAAAATCCTTCAACTCAATAGAATGAGCTATTTTTTCCCTTTTTAAAGATGTTAAAGAAATGTCTTAATAACATGAAATGCATTTATTTTATTCTCAGTTGCTGGGGATTCATTTTATTTCTGATATATGTTTCTTGGATTTGTGCTAATGTAAACACTGTGGCCAACAAGACACGTGTGCACATATTTTGACAAACTGGTATTTTATTTCAGTAAGATTAATGTCTAGGATTGGAGGATGGAAGGGTATTTTGTCACTCTGCTTCAGTTTATCTTGTTGAAATAGGGTCTTGCTATGTAGCTCTCACTGTCCTTGAGAGTTCAGGATCTTCCTGCCTCAGCCTCCCATGTGTGGGGATTACAGGCATGCACTGCCCTGCTTGACTGGGTTTTCTTTGAATAGCTCTTGTCACATTGGCTTCCTAAAAGGCTGTGGTGTACCCATTCTCAGGAACAAGAATCAGGAACATTTCTAACTTTGCTTTCCCATGTCCATGAAACTGGGTGATCTTGAATAGTAAGGTGAAGTTTAACATTGGTAAAAATGAAAATTTGTGAGAACTCTGGGGGAGGTTTCCATTTTGATTATACATTCATGTTGGACATCAAGCAAGCCCTATTTTTTTCAGAATTTTTATAAATGATCTTGATCCTTATAAGAAATATCACTTGAAGCTTTTGAACACAAAGAAAAGGTCTGACATTGGCTTTTCTTTTTTTGTATACCAAGAAGTTGTATAGAATATTGAAATACATGAAAAATACTAATTAACCAGATCTCTCTTGTTTCTTTGTTATTAAGTCCAATGTAACTCTGAGACAGCTGGCAGAATTGAGAGAAAAATCTCAGGAGTGGATGGATAAATCACCAATCTTCATGAATTCCTTCCACCTGCTAAACCAGACAATTCCAATGCTCCAGGTACTGGATCACTCTGCCATACACCTTACTGGGAATCACAGTTCTTTGATATTTTAATCACCTTTATTATGTGAAGATCGTAACTTTGCACCCATATTCAATAGATTAGAATAACCTTCCTCCAGAGACAGTGTTTGAGGCAAAATAGCAGATTTCTCATTCCCGTCTGTCAACCCTCTTTTTCCTCTAGATCTTCCTGTCTTTGCTACCTTAGAAGTGAGAATCTTACACACTGATGGAACTACAACTAGTGTTATAATCACTTACTTAGCAACTATTCTTAATATGCCATAGGTATGCTCAAGTATCTCTCTTTTAAACTATTCTTTGGTACTTAATGGGTTTAGAATTCGTAAATTATTCATGTTCTAGAAAGCATTCAATGTCAGGAGTTCTTCACTTGAAACATGTGGCATAGATTGTACACAGGTGCTGTCATAGAGGCAGCTGGGTAAGTGCCTTGAATTCAAGTGCATGTAAAGAAGCAAAGAGCACACCTAAAAAAGAAAAGTTCTAATAAATCGGCACCTTTCAAATTCAGTCCTCACTCAGTCACTCCTGATGTTGCGTACCAGTACAGTTACAACTCTGTGCACATCTGTTTGAAAAGTATGACTTGTAGTTCTCGTAAAAAAAAAAAAAAAAGATGCAGCCTTTTCTAAAATCCTGAAGACAGTGTAGGGAAATGGTCCGATCACAAACAGCAGCAGGACTAACCTGTTATCAGCTAGAGATAGTGATTGAGATACTCAAGAGAAAGCAGTTTGCATTGAAAAGAGATGATGACCCTTATAAAAACCAATGTAGCCTGAGACTATATATATACAAAATATTTTTGGGCTACAATATGAGTATATATATATATATATATATATATATATATATATATATATATGTGTGTGTGTGTGTGTGTGTGTGTGTGTATGTATGTATGTATGTATGTATGTATGTATGTATATATACATATATATCATGCTGAGTAAATTAAACCCAGAATGAATGATTCCTTTCATATAAGTTTTCAGGAAAATTATACCTGGAAGCTGCTTTCCTCAGTTTGTTTGGACTAACAATCAGTGCACAGATAGTTACATTTGCAATGTGAATTAGAAAATAAATATGAAAACCACCAGTATGTTTCATAACTATAAAACGAAGGGCATTTTCCAGGAAACGTGTTCTCCACAATGTACTATTCATTTCAACTATTCCAAGTTAAAGCCTGCTGGGCTGCGGTGGATTTTTTTCTACTGAGTCTCAGATAACAGAGTTTCTTGAATAGAATTTTATCTCACTATGTATTCTCCTAAGTTGAAGATTGGTCTTTTCCCCTAAAAAAAACCTTTTATCTAAGAAGAAGGAAAAAAAAGTAGTCCACACACAATATTTTATTAGGGAAATTTTTTGTTGACTAAAGTGCCTAATTACCAAAGGACACGTATATTGCACATTATAGTGCCAAATTTTTTTAGAAACTCCATGGCCATCTTCTCAATGGGATTATCAGCTAACAGAATCATCTTTATTCCAGAAAAGGATAAATTGCTACTCTCAATTCCTGAGGAAAAACTCAGTTTTGCGCATGCACGGGGAGTTTGACATTTGAAGCATTAGCAGATGACAGGCATTGTGGTACACTGCTTGCTCTGGGCTTGGGCTCAATCATTGGCATATGTGTGTTCACAGGCACGAGTGCTTGAGTGTGGGTGTGCACACACACACACAGGCACACACTTCCCTGTATCCAAAAGATGGTAATAACAGTACTCACTTTGCGGGATGGTAAAAATCAGCATAGTAGTGCCAAGAGCTGATGATGATCACAGGGTAAAAAGCTACGTCTCTTAGACTGGAAAATAACAATAGAAGCCTTAATATTTTAAATAAATTTATTTTTATTATTTTAAGTGATCAGTGTTTCAGTGGATTAGATGCTGGTTTCATTGATGTTTTCCCATGGTCATATATTTGTTCTTGTTCAATAGAACAGTATTATGGTAATGGGTGCTGACATTTCTGATGAGTCGTTTGTCCCCCACTTCCTAGAAAGACAACCTGGAGCCAGGAAGGGGACACCTCACAGCTGGGGATGGGTAACTAGAATACTTAACAGTTGTGAGGTCAAATGTCATGCAGACCTTGTGAATGTCAACAGTTGCTTTTATTTCATCTCAGGAGAGTGAAATATACCCTGAACCACATTATTCATAGTATATGTCTGAAAGGAAGTAATTTATTAGCGCTGAGAAAAATTCTATTAAACTGAATATAATTCTCTAATGTTAAAAATAATTATGGTCCCCTCAGGACACTTATAGAAATCTGAGCAATTTTTGTGAAAGACAAACGCTTATTCTTTCAAATCATTGTGTGTGAGCCCACAAGCGGGTACCTTAATAACGCCCAGTGGTGGCCACTTCATTGTTCCAAGGTTGTGTTTAGCGTGACAATTGATTAAACATGTTTTCTTCTCATACTGAAACTGGTTCTTATTATTAATTTTTAGAATACTCTAAGGAACCCCTTTGTGCAAGTTTTTGTAAAGTTCTCTGTGGGACTCGATGCTGTTGAACTCCTGAAGCAGATTGATGACCTTGGTGAGTCCCGTCACACAGCATACATTCATTCCCTCTCCACATTAGAATTGGAGGAAGAAACCCAGTGTCCTGGGCCCATGAAAGAACTTCACTTTTCTTCTGTATTTTTTTAAATCAGTTATTGGAAGAAAAGTGAGACCCTAGACATATCTACCCATGCTTTCTGTTAATTAGGAGTAGTGATATATGAACACTTCCTAATTGTGGTTAGTTTCAATGATTTTACAGCAAGATACATGGTGTACATTCAACTTTTACTTTAATCATAGAAAGGCAGAAGCAAGGTCACACATTTTACTTTTTTCCCCTGCCTTGATAACTCAATGAGAAGTCAGTCCTCACAAGCTTGGGAAGGTGAGATGATTTCTGGCAGCATTTAACATTTGATCTCCGCTGGCCTCAGTATCACTGGGATGTAACTGGAAAAGGCTGTAGAGTTAACAAAGGCAAATGTGGAGATTCAAAAGAAGATAAGCCTGAATCAGTATTCAAGGTTGGGTCTTCCTCTCAGGGTCGTTTAAGAGGAACAAGCTGCCGAGAATCAAAGGCAGCTGTCTGAACTTACATATTCCCTCTGCCAAGACCCCATCTTCAACCTAAAGGATGCAAGACATCTAATTCAGGCTGTGTCTGATTCACTGTTGCTATGCAACCATAAGGATGAAGAAGGGATTGAGAGCATCAGAATCTAGCAGCAGCAGAGCAAATACCTTCCTCCTCCCCAACACCTCCGGGACACAAATGACTTAGGTAGTAAGCCAGAGGAGAGGAATTATATCTATATTTGTATATAGCTGTGTGATGTATAATTGCATGCATTTGATGATAATCAACCCAATTTGGTTAAAGAAAGGTATTAGGGGATTTATTTTCCAAAAGTAAATGGTAAGTCACCATTTGATAAAAAATATCAGGGATTAACCATAAAGTTCCTAAATAAATCTTATCATCCCTAACTTTTAAAATAGGAGGTGAGGCTTGGAATTTAAAACCAGATTAGAGTAAGTACAACAGAGAGCCTAGCATATTTAAAGGCCTGAGTTTGATGCTCAAAATTGATTAAACACACACACACACACACACACACACACACACACACACACGTACACACATTCACACATATAATGCATATATATGTTTATCAATGAGACTTGTATTATAATTACACATGTAAGAGATTATACAGCTAGACCTTGGGGGTGTTGCTGCCTTTCCAAAGCATTTCCTTGAGTCCTGCACCAACAGGTCTAGAGACTCCTTCCTTGATGTGTTGATTCCTAGTATCTGCTGGAGGCCACAGTGTCCAAAACAGTGTAGCCCCTTCCCCCACTCACCAGCATCTCCATCAGGTAAAGGCTTTTACTTTAAAATGTGCTGAGAAATGTACTTAGGGAGTTGCCCTCTGTGAGGAACAAGCACTTATTTTGGATAAGGTAAGGAATCTGTTTAGAAGGATTTATGAGAGTCACAGCTCAGTCTTCAAGATGAGCAAGTTAATAAAAACTTAATTGGTCATACAATCCGTTAACTTACGATTTCACATTTGCCCTTGGTCCCTACTGCTTTCCTCAAAAGGAATCTTCCAATTGAAGAACAATTAAATCCTCTTTCTTCTGGAGCAATTACTTAAAATTAAATCTTGATCATTTTGTCCAGGTTAATTTAGACATGACTAGAGATGAGTCATGTAAGAATATTGTTTGTTTACAATGGTGGTACCAGGAATCAAATCCGAGACCTTGTGCATGCAAGGCAAGTGTTATACCACTGAACTGTGCCCCTAAAACTGTCTATTGACAATATAAGAAAGTTGCAAGTGTATAATATACACCTCCAGGTTTCTTAAGTGTTTCTATATTGAGGCTTTTTGCTTTCAAGATTTTGTTTCATTTTTAAATTATGTGGATATATGTCTGCCTCTGTGAGGATATGTGCACCAGTGCAGGTACCCATGTTGTCTAAAAGAAGGTGTCAGACTCCCTGGAGCTGGAGTTGCAGGTGGCTGTGAGCTACTTCATGTGGATTCTGGAAATGGCGCTCTGGTTTGCGAGTGCTTTTAACTGCCGGGTCACCTCTGCAGCCCTTCTGTTGTCCAGCTAATACTCTGCGTAGACTTTCCTTCATTTAAAATTCTTCAACAGTTTTTTTTTTTTTTTTTTTTTTTTATCCAAAGGAAGTCATAGCTCATAGTTTATTACCTACATGTTATGTTTATTTATTCGGTGTGCGCCATATATGCATATAACATGTTCATGTGTATGCACATGCATATTGAGATCAAAAATAGCTCTCTCTCCTTCTCTCCCTCCTATTTGTTTTTGAGACAGGGTCTTTCACTGAACATGGAGCTTGTCAGTTCAGCTAGACTGGCTGGTCAGCAGGCTTCAGGGATTTATTTACCTGTTTCTGCTTCTGTCCCCATCCCTGCCAATGCAGGGACTGCCATGCCCGGCTTTTACATGAGTGCTGAGCATCCAAACTCAGGGTCTCTCTGCTTGCCTGCTAAGTACTTTGCCTACTGTACCATCCCTCCAGCCACTATATGTATAATTTTAAAGGATGTATTCATCCTTAGTCCTTTGTTATTTAAATAGCAGCAGAATATACTTTTACATTATCTTACATCTTTTTGAGCCTGGGTTGACCCTATTTGTAACTAGCTTAACATTCTCCTCAAGGAATTTCTGCAGAACTGGCACATTTTCTTCAGTATAGAATACTAGATATTCCCAAAGAAGCATCACTTTATTGTTATAATTTAGTTTAATGGGTACCATTTGCTCCCCACCAAAAAAAAAAAAAATCAGTATTTTGTTTTACTACTTTTGGAATAAAGATGTTAATAATCTCTCTCTCTCTCTCTCTCTCTCTCTCTCTCTCTCTCTCTCTCTCTCTCTCTCCTCCCTTCTCCTTGCTTCTTTAGATGTTCTCAGGCTGAAACTAGAGAACAACATTGACATCATTGATCAGCTGAACACACTGTCATCCCTGACGGTGAACATTTCCTCCTGTGTACTGTATGACCGAATTCAGGCAGCAGACACTGTAGAGGAAATGGAGATGGTGGCTGGAAAGCTTTACAAAAGCAATGAACTCTTCGGAAGTAAGTGCTGCCCCTCTAGGGTTAGCGCATCCCTCTGTACTAAAATGGACCAGATTCTTTTCTTACCTCTTTCATCCAGAACTAAAAGCATAGTCTGAAGGTCAGTGTGCCCTTTCTGATACCAGCAGAAATGAGAATCCTTCACTTAGTCAACCAGCTTCATTGTCTAAGTACAAGAAACCTTCAACAATATCTTATTTCCCTGCAGAAAAATTAAGAATAGAATGCATTATGTAGTTCAAGGGTGATGCTAAGCCCAGCCTCATGATTAGTCACGATCATGTTTCAAAGTTCTGTTGTTTTTTGGTCATCCAAATTAGTGACTTATGGTGATATATTTAATCTGTCACTTACTTTGGATTATATTCTTAACTCCACCTTTGAACCCTTGAGGCTGACACCTCTTAGAAACCATCCTTGTAAATCAAGAGCCTGACTCCACTGTCCTGTTACTGACTCAGTTGTCTGGCTGCTCCCTAAGTATGCCCTCAGACCAGCGAGTGATGCTGCCCACAGAGTAAGTTTTGTGCTGTTGTTGCTGTTTTATTTTTAGGTGTCATTTTTAAGCTGCCATCCAACAGAGGTTCACACAGAGGCTACGGCTCTGAAAAAATCTCTCTTCCTCCTATTGTAAAATATACTATCCGCATGAGTCTGAAGACTGCACAGACCACAAGGAGCATAAGGACCAAGATTTGGGCCCCGGGACCACACAATTCTCCATCACACAACCAGATATATGGCCGGGCTTTCATTTACTTACAAGATAGTATTGAAAGAGCAATCATTGAATTACAAACAGGAAGGAACTCACAGGAAGTTGCCGTCCAGGTTCAAGCGGTTCCCTATCCCTGCTTCATGAAAGATAAGTAAGTGAATGGACCTGAGGGCCTCGATAGTGGTCAAACCCCCTTTGAGAACTCCCTTATGCCTTGACATATCAAATGAAGGGAAGACATCACTGTGCCTTTGCCATATGTTTACAACTGAAAACAGAGCATGTCTGGATGTTTCTTTAAAGAATGGACACATCAGGAGAATTCTTTGTGAGACTAAGATCAAAAGGTCTTATATGTAAATTTAAACTCTTGGTTACTATGATTTATGGCTGATCCTGCACTGGACCATCTGATGACAATATCTGCATTTCCTCAGTACTAGACCAGACCTAAAACACAGTCATTTGGAAAAAACATTACAAGAGCATTGTTATTAACAAATAGAAGCCCTTACTTAATTCTACAGCCAGAAACTGTAACAAGAAGGGACCTGGTCCAAGATAAAATTCATTTAACAAATGTTATATTATAAACATCTACCCCAGAAAACAAATTATATACTTCCTTTTCTCCCTGAAAAGGATCCATCTCAGTAGCAATACGTTTCTGCACACTAAAGTGACATTGAGTGCTAGTGACCCCATGGCCCATTAATATTTTGCATTTTTCTCAAGTGTCTAATAATAGTATTGGGACCTTTCTCTAATAAAGGTTTTAGATGGGGTTGGGGATTTAGCTCAGTGGTAGAGCTCTTGCCTAGCAAGTACAAGGCCCTGGGTTTGGTCCACAGCTCCGAAAATAAGTAAGTAAATAAAGGCTTTAGCCAGACCAAGATGCAAAACAGATTAATGCAGAAACTCACCAAGAACAGCTGCCTTTGCCTCACCTGTTGAAGGGGTATGATTGTCAGAACCATAGCTTCCTGGCTACCACCACCATCAGCATCTGGGAAGTTGTTCACAAACAAATTCCTGGTCTGTCCATATATAATAAATGAGCAGATTTCAGGTTGGGACCAGGACTCTGTTTTTGTAAGACTGAAAGGTGTTTCTGTTATGTGGCCAACTTGGAGAAATGCATTAGTCATTATGACCAGTCATTCAGGAATACATGTTGGGCTGATAGGGCTTTCCAAGGTCCCTCTGCTTCAACATATTCCCAAAAAAGGCATTTCTACACCATTTACCAAACATCTGGGAAGAATCCAAGTTCTTTGTATTTTAAATCAAATGTTCTGGGTTTTGCATTATTTAATTTTGGGAAATTTAGTTTAATAATACTCACGAACTTCCTTAAAAGTTAATACAGTCATTTTGGACACTGCCACTTTTAGATTGGCGTGACAATCATCATCTAATTTCCAATGTGCCATTCAGATAAGAAAAGTTTGGGGCTTTGTAATTATAGCTGTAAAATGATTTTCCCAAGCAGGACATACTCCAACGCAATTTAAACAATACAACAATTTTCTCTAATCACCCAGAGTTATGTTTTCACTCTTGTACCACCTCCGTAAGAAAATGACAGCCCACTGTTAGGTCGGCTTCCTGCTTCATGAACAGCAGAGCCCCGTTAATGGTTATTCTCCCGTTAATGGTTATTCTGAGCTCCCTCATGGGAGTGTGATTTCCACACTTGAGTGTGTAAGACTTCTTGCACTCTGCAGTCTGCAGGGTGGCATTGCTTGTGGTGACTGGATCCTCTGCTTCGTTCCACAGTTTCCTCACCAGTGTGTCTTACTCCCTTCCGATCGTGCTCATGGTCGCCTGGGTTGTCTTCATAGCTGCCTTCGTTAAAAAGCTTGTTTATGAGAAGGACCTGCGGCTCCATGAGGTACATTGAGAATCTTCTCTTGTTGTGAAAAAGTCCTAGTCGTAGAACAGCTAATTACTGTGACTTTCATCCCACCCGTTCAGGCTCAGTCAGCAGAGCTCACACCTGGCAGAATTAGAGAGAAAGACCAACATTTTTCCAGATCACAACGGCAGTCTTTATTTTGTTTTCTCAAAAAGCGCCACAAAAGGCATTTAAGGGGTGCTTCTGAGAAGACAAAAATCAGAATAATATTGAATAAAATATGAATATAGTTATGATCCTCACAGTAATATTTTCCAGGGTGATTACCTATAGGATGTAGGCGCTAATGAAGTTTATCAGTTTAGATACTGATACTATCAAGGCAGAAGATGACTGATGTGGTAACCAAGCAAGCTCCTTGTAGGTATAGGCACAGACTTGGATACAGGAATGAGGTTCATTTTGCTTTTCAAGAACAAATTCTCTTTCCAGTATACTTTGTCTCTTGCAATTATCTTTCAATTACAATGTGCTAAATGTCTCATGAACTGATTTAAGCCCTGCTGTCTCCCAGACTGTATGCCGTGGTTTCCTAATGACAGTCTGAAAGCTGGAATTCACACTTCAAACCTTAATTGGGTGGCAGGGTCCTTTCTACCCTGTATGTCTCAGGTTCCTGATCCTCAAAAGTAGGTCTTTAAAGATTAAAGGACAACTTTGAAGTAGAAAACTGTGGCAGACACTGAGCTATTTTCTACTTCAAAACAGATACCTGCCTCAACTACGTTACTCATGATAGAAACAACAAGCATAATTGTGCATGTGTGTGTGTGTGTGTGTGTGTACTTGTGTGTTTATGTGTATACATATGTATATTTCATACTCATCACTTTGTTTTGTGTTAGAACAGAATGCTGTTTGAATGCATCTGTGCCTGTCACCCACAATATCGGAGCATAACGCGATCCTTTTTCAGGAGAAGAGATGAAAGGCATATTTTTAACAGTGAATCATTTCTGTGTGCTAGCTCTATGCCTTCACTTAGTAGGCATCCACCTTCAAGTTTTGACCACATGACCACAGGGTCAAAGTCACTCAGTGGAAAAAAAAAATCACTGAACTTGGAATCAGAGCATGAGGCTTTAGGTCTGCCGGATCTGCTACTCAAGTTTGCTTGAGCCCAGTCCTAAACTCACGATCTTTTTTTCCCCTAGACTTCATTAGCACACTATTGTAGGACAGAGATGTCTCATAACAGAGACATCTTTATCTCGGTTACCTATTATCTTTATCTAAGATATTGGTTCCCTTTTTTGCTTTTGTCTTTTTTTTTTTTTTTTTCCGAGGCAGGGTTTCTCTGTAGTTTTGGTGCCTGTCCTGGATCTCACTCTGTAGACCAGGCTGGCCTTGAACTCACAGAAGTCTGCATGGCTCTGCCTCCCAAGTGCTGGGATGAAAGGTGTGCATCATCACCACCCAGCTGACATTGGTTCTTTTTTAAAAGGTCTCTGAAGTTAGGGTGCATTTGATACACTGTCATAACTTACTCATTATATTCATTAGTAATTTGTCTTTTTTTGGTGGCATGCAAATTAATGTCATATCTTAAAAACAATGGTGTCCTAAACTCAAAGGAACACAGCATAGTTGTGAAGTGAATTCATGGCAGGTGTGGTATGAGTGGAATGCCCCCAGTGATGCCAGCTTGGCCTCTCCACTGCCTTCAGTTCACAGCTACCTCCTTCTTTTCAAAGAGGAGAAAGTTGTGTGTGCCCAGGAAGGGAGAGGTGACCTGGGGAACACTATGAACCTTGTTAATCATTGTCCTCGGGAGTGTCTTGACCTCCATCCAACCCTTTGCTAAATCATAGCCATGTTCTTTCAGTAGAGTAGACTTTCAAGATGTTTCGAGAATGACGATGGTCAATCTCTTTGGTTACCAGAAACTTGAAGTTACTTTTTAATGCCATCATTTCATATTCAGTTAAAGCATAAAAAGCGCCACATCCCACTTCTTTTTCATTCAAATTAAAATGCAAAGGTTAAAAAAAGTGTTATTTCTTTCTTTTTATAGTCATTTTTAAATTGGGGCAAGAAAACCTATTTGTCTGTATCTCAATGAAGTCATTAATATTTGACCCTCTTGTAATATGCCTCTGAGAAATCTCTTTACCTTTTAAAGTAGCACAAATTCTAATAACTAGTAAGTCTACTTTTGAAACTTAAAACACTTTTAAAAAATGCCCTTCATTAGCATTGGAGTGAGTAGTAAATTTCTTAATAAAGAAAAATGAAAAAAATGCCCTTCATGAGTTTTGTACTACATACTGTGTCTTTTTTTTTTTTTTTTTTTTGGTTTTTCAAAACAGGGTTTCTCTGTGTAGCTTTACATCTTTTCCTAGAACTCACTTGGTAACCCAGGCTGGCCTCAAACTCACAGAGATCCACCTGGCTCTGCCTCCCTGGTGCTGGGATTAAACGTGTGCACAACCACCGCCCGGACATGCTGTGCTTTTAATAATTAAAATATTATAGCTCTAAAATGTTGGGGTTTTTTTTGTTTGTGTGTTTTGTTTTTCAAGACAGGGTTTCTCTGTAGCTTTGGAGGCTGTCCTGGAACTCGCTTTGTAGACCAGGCTGGCCTCGAACTCACAGAGATCTACCTGCCTCTGCCTATCGAGTGCTGGAATTACAGGCATGCGCCACCACCACCTGGCTAAATGTTGATAACAGAAAAAAATCTTATTTTTAAATGTTATTTTTGGTGTGTGTTTTATTAGGTAGTTGTATCTAGTTGACCTAAGACTCCATTGTTGGGACTTTATATTCATCTAGAGACAGAATTTTAGAGTTTATCTGTAACTTCAGACAGGCACCTAAAGATATCTATGAGTTATTACCAAGAACACAAGAGTCTTCAGTACCCTGGGCTTCGTATAAAATGCCTTTTATATGCTTTCATAACATACATCATTCCTTACTAGCAGGAATTTGGGACATTCCTAATAATAACCACAACATCCTTTTTAACCTTGAAATTTTTTTTTTAAATTAATATAATCTTTTGTTAAGAAAATTAATTAAAAAATTGGAATCAAAGATGTCATTATTCCTAAACTTAGTGCTTGGCCTCCTGTTGAATTGGACGACACTACTGACAAGCAACTATATGAATATTTGTGACTTCTCTTCCTTCTGGAATCTCTTTCTTAGTGACTGCTATAAACTGGGCCAGCTTTGACCGCTGTGTCCCAAGGCTTTCCCGGTTATCAGATATTGATGAATTGCACTGGCAGGTTAGGGAGGCTTGGGACAAGTGACTCTTTGATTCCAAAGCTGGCGCCTGACATCTGCCACTTTGAGGAGGAACCAATAGCATCAAGCACATGTGGGCAACCATTCTCTGTGGGCCGTCTTCCATCCGCCGCTTTGGTCTTCTTTGTCGCCACAGAGCTGGCAGCCACTCGCGATGATTTATAGATGACCTGTCTCTCAGAGCCCTTTCTCGTTGTGAATACAGCTGTCCTCGTGGCAGAAAATCCTAAAGTTTTGTACTCAACTTTCATGCTAGAGTGTTCAACTGTGAATACTTGAGGGAGAACTCAGCTCAGTCTATTTCTTTGAAAAGCGAAATGACCAGTTTGCAAAGTTTTAGCAGCTCTTGGTAACAAGAATTGCATCTTGAGTTTAAAAGTCTCCTAATTACTGTGATAAGCAGCTGCATGGTTAGTTGTGAGGCTAGCTAAATTGTTGTTTAATAAGTCTATGGATGGAGAATATTCTAGATGCATGAAGACTTTAAACTGGGGTTGCTGGTCACCAGGGGGAGAAAAGTGTGTTTAAATACATGATGTAAACTTTATTTTGTGGTCTTGATGTATTTATGTAGCCTAGATATGTGATAGTCACCTTAGAAAACATGTTGGTATTGTTTCTTAATCATATGCATTGCAGTTGCAAGAAATTTGTGGTTTGTCTATTTTTATAGGCCACATAAGATTGAATAGTTTAGTGATGTGTGTGTACCAGTTAGTTATGCTCAAACATTCATAAGTAATTAAATCTTAAAATGCAGATAACACTCAGGGTTAATAAAAAGAGCTTACGTGTCAGAATCACCCTAGGATTGATATGTATTTCTGAAGTACAGTCATCAAAAATGTGACAATAACTTTCTTCAATCTGCTGAGGAATACAGGAAGAGTAAAATCCTCAAATTCTGCTTCTTAAAAGAGAAATCGAAGTGAAATTTTGTTTTCAATAAAAACAGGCCTTGCAATTAGAGGAAACTTACCATGGTGACTCTTCGCTCAGTGTGGCTTCTTCTCTTTGACCCTTCCATTCCTATGGAAACATAGACGGAGTCTTCGCTGCAGAAGGGGCGGGGCCAAGGAGGAGAGAAAGGAGAAGGTGCAGGAGAGAACAAAGTTAAGAGGAGAAGTCACCAGGTTCTTCTAGGTGGTGATTAGCTTAAGACCCACTGCTTAGGTGGCTGGCAGGCAGGTAACTGTCTCCATGGTAACAAGAGCAAGCAGAGTTATCAAATGTGATCAGCTGAAGAAAAAAAAAAGCAGAAAGCAAAATGTGCTACATTTGGCTTGTAGAATAAAATACCCAGTGCAATATTGTTATTGTTGCTATTGTTTTTCTAGACAGGAGTAGGAGAGAGACATTAAGAATTATTTATTCCACAAAAATACTGGACTATAAAGCTGTTAGTGGAACATTTCTTTTGTTATTTTTAAAATGGAGCATTAACTTCATAAGCTTAAGCTTAATCATAAATTGTTAAAACTGGAAACTGAAATACCCAGGTTCCCAAGGGGTTCCACATGTACCAAATTCAAGATGACTGGAGTTGAAGGGGGGTGTTGTGGTCATCAGACTCTTTCCCATTCTTGCACAAACAGACCTGATACCGTGATGGAATGTCTCAGCCCTGGGGATATCACTGAGTCAGAAAAGAATATTACCTGAGAAACTGACCTATAGCATCTCAGATATCTGAGTTCATTGTGGGTGTATGAGTGCTCTTTGTAAAAGAAGATGCTAAGACTGACACAGACTGTCCATTGATGACAGGGATGAGGAGGTCATCACAAAAGGCAGAAGGTCATCCTCCAAACTTCTGTGTTTTGAATATTAAGATTCCACATATATTCCGTTCCTCTCATGAAACATGAGCAATGATTGTAGTGTTCATTTAGGCATATTAAAAATTTATGGAATTTTATTATTTCAATCTCTATATTGGGACTAAAGTTAAACTATGTGTGGCTTTTTCCCAGACTGAAATATTTATATCTAAGCAAATATCAAGTTCGTGCTGTAAAAATCATAGGGAGACACCATAAGTATGGTATCCTTTCCTAAATCACTTTAATGTAGAGAAGTCAACTAGATAGATTCAAAACTAGGATGGTAATGTACATGCATGCGTGTGTGTGTGTGTGTGTGTGTGTGTGTGTGTGTGTGTGTGTGTGTGTGTGAGTGTGCATATGTATGTGTGCATGTGTGTTTGTGTTGCTAGGGATTGGACTCAGGACCTCTGCAACTAGGCAGGGGCTCTATCCTCAATTATTTACTTATTTTATGGATGTGTGTGTGTGTGTGTGTGTGTGTGTGTGTGTGTGTGTAAGAGAGAGAGAGAGAAAGAGAGAGAGAGAGAGAGAGAGAGAGAGAGAGAGAGAGAGAGAGAGCCAGAGAGAGAGTCAGAGAGAGAGAGCCAGAGAGAGAGAGTCAGAGAGAGAGAGAAAGAGAGAGAGACCAAGCAGGCACTCGTGTACCGTTGTGCATGTATTTGCAGTCAGAAGACAACTTTCAGGAGTCTGCTTTTTTTGTCATCTTCTAAGAACTGGTATTGAATCCAGGTCACCAGGTCTTTAATCAAGTGCGGCTCCCCACTGAGTTATTATACTGGTCCTAGAAATGCACATTTTTATTCACAAGAAAGACCTTTTCCAACAGAAGCATTGTCTCTGTTGGGGTGCCACTTGTTAAAATCCAAGAGGATTCTGGTACAAAAAAGTCTTCACAATCACAAAGAATTTACATAAATGGCTCAAATGCATAGTTTCATATATGAGGAGACTCTTGGACATTTTGTCATGATACAAAAGTAATTGTCCATTTAGGAATTCATCTGCCAAAGAAGCACCTAATTCTCTCCCTTCTTCTTCTTCTAGTACATGAAGATGATGGGTGTGAACTCCTGCAGTCATTTCTTTGCCTGGCTTATAGAGAGTGTTGGATTTTTACTGGTTACTATTGCAATCCTCATCATCATACTCAAGTTTGGCAATATTCTTCCCAAAACAAATGGCTTCATTTTGTTCCTATACTTTTCGGACTACAGCTTCTCAGTGATTGCCATGAGCTACCTCATCAGTGTGTTCTTCAACAACACCAACATTGCCGCTCTAATTGGAAGCCTGATCTACGTCATTGCCTTTTTCCCGTTCATTGTTCTGGTTACAGTTGAGGATGAGTTGAGCTATGTTATAAAAGTCTTCATGGTAAGTCAGCTGTTGGAGCGCACACTTGTGTGATGTCAGAGCCTCCCACCCATAGTTCATGAAAAGAGTCTCAAGTTGAAAGTTCACTTTTATAATTAAAAGTTAAGTGATAGCAAAATAAACTTAACTCTTCCAATGACAGATCTTTCTAATTGCCATCTGCTCTGAAGGGAAACATTTCTTCCCACGGCTTCGAAAACCGTTAATGATGCTGCTAAGCTATAGTTCTTGAACAGTTAAAATATTATCTGCCAAGTTTTAGAGATCACCAAGAATTCTGACTTCTTTGGTTCAAATCCTTAAACATCTCAGAATCTCTTACGTTAGAACCAGTCTCCTGTATGAAAAAGTACTCTGGTTTTCATGAATAACACATAGCCTGAAGGCATAGTGATGGACATTTTGACAGCAAGTACTCAAATTTGAATTCTTTTCTTCTGCTTTTCCTAATTCAGAAGCACTAAATTGAAGAATAAGATGACTGAATTTAAAATTCATAAAGCAGAGCACTTCCCATCACATTAAGGCTTTACTGTTCATAGACATAGATGTAATGAATAACTTTAATTCAACACTGACTGCTCTAAGTTTAAACAAAATGTAGATTTGTAATTTGTAGTGATTATCAATATTCAACCAATAAATATTTTAGTGTATTCTCATTCACAAGTCTATCACCTGAAATAAATTTAGGAACATTTTCTGGCCACGATATCATTTAATTTGAGTCTTCACACTCTATTACTCTGTAATTTCCTACCTTATAAATTTCTGAGCAACATTTAATAAGCTTAAATATATATATTTTGGATTCTTAAAAAAGCATTCTCCAAGTTTATTGCCTCTTTCTCTTTCTGTCTCTCTTCTCTCTCTCATCTCTAGTCTCTCTCTTCTCTCTCTCTCTCTCTCTCTCTCTCTCTCTCTCTCTCTGCGTCATTTTTGGCAAGGGAATTCAGCATTTTAAAACAGACTAAGAGAGTGAGCATAAATTTTTTTCTACATGTCTAACGTGTTTAGCATTTTGAGACCCTCTAGGCGAATCTACTGGCACTATCACCATTGTTCATTTCCTTCCCAGAGCCTGCTCTCCCCAACAGCATTCAGCTATGCAAGCCAATATATTGCACGATATGAAGAACAGGGTGTTGGTAGGTTCATTTTTTTTTTAAAGAACATGATTTTTATCTCTACCTGTGATGTGTGTCAAGGGAAGAGTAAATACCTGTGTTCAATTTCTAGGTCTTCAATGGGAAAATATGTACAAGTCCCCTGTTCAGGATGATACCACCTCATTTGGCTGGCTGTGCTGCCTAATCCTAGCAGACTCTTTCATTTATTTCTTTATTGCTTGGTATGTCAGGAATGTTTTCCCAGGTAGGAATCTGCATTTTATAGATACATGCTTCTTGTGGCTTTTATCACTGTTAGTCAGCTAATACACGTGCACTAATCGTTAGTTGGCTTGCTATATGCAATCTCTAAAGCAGTGTGCTAAAACCCTAAATTAACCAAAAATTTCAGATTAAGTACGTTGATGTGTTCCTTCTCTGATAGTTCTTTCAAAGATGGGGTAAATTCAAAATTGTATGATAGTATCAGGTCAACCCAATCCTTCCAAATGGAAGTATGATAAAGCAAGATCTATGTTTCTTAATTTTATGGAGGATGAATTACATTCTAGAGAGCATAGGCTGGACTCTCTCACTTTGGATCTCAAGAAGTGTTTCTTTACAGTAGGTTTAGGTGTTTTCTCGCTAAGCATTATTGATACATGTACAGTTTTGGTGAATGAGTAAATAAAATTGTATGGTTTTGTTTGCATGAAATGGTTATAAAAAATGGCTGTCTTGAGGCAGAAAGCATATCAGTGCTAGTCTGGGGCTTGGAGTAGGACCATGGAATATGCCAAGGGACCCTGTGAGAACTCTATGGAGTTACAGAATAGTAACTGGACTGTGGTGATGCTTGCATTTGTAAGTGAACAAAAATCATCCAACCACGCACTTAAAATGAGTACATTTATCATACAACCATACATCACTGACATGGCTTTTTAAAAAGAGTTGATCTTTTTGGCCCTACTCTTTTAGCTTATATAGTATTCTAGAAAATGAAGCAGTTTCCTGAACCATTCATAGGGTTTCATTTCATTTCATTCTCCCTCGTGGGTTCTCATTACAGGGACATATGGCATGGCTGCTCCATGGTATTTTCCAGTCCTTCCTTCCTATTGGAAAGAGCAATTTGGATGCGCCGAGGTGAAGCGTGAGAAAAGCAACGGCCTTATGTTTACCAATATCATGATGCAGAACACCAACCCTTCTGCCAGTAAGATAAGTAAGTCAATAGCATGTATTGTTATGAGAAAAATGACATCAAAAAATTGCATGACTAGTGGATTTAATTACGTTTTTCTAAATGATAAAATTCTCATCTCTTTAGTCACGCATGAGTATGTCTACACATATGTGTTTACACTCTTATATGGGTTGAATTGTGCCTTCTTCTGGGCTCATTAGCTCAGTTGGTTAGCATATGCTGCTAATTAAGCCAAGACTGCAGATCCCTTTGTGGTCCAGTTAGACTCATACAGAGAAAAAATTTGTTCCTTGCCCACAGCCTGCACCCCTCACTCTAGCCATCTGCTACCAGTAGTAGGAGTAACCAAGAAACAAAAATGGGTGATGTAGCATAGCCCACAGCTGACGAGAGAAAAAATAGTACAAAGCTCATGCCTTACTCGGGGGGTAAGTGTTCTTGTCTCTATGAAAAGACGCCCTGTGTAAGTGCTGTGGTGGTGTCTGAAGAAGGTAGAGATAGGAAAATTAGCTGGATTCTGCAAGCCACAGATCTGAGAAAACCTTGTTACTGTAAAACCACAACTTGCAAACATTTGTTTCATAAAATGATGCCATCCTTCCCAATCAGAGAACAAACTTTCTGGGTTGTCTTTTGAATATTTAAGATCTGTTTAACAAGGGAAACCATAAAATTATAATTCTGTATTCAGGAAGTGCTTTTTCCAACAGAGAAGGCTAATATACTAAGCCCTAGAGAATGTGGTTTTGCACTCCTGCTCATTCTGTAAGCAGATCAGAAGGAAGCTAGAGAACATAATAAATCAGTTGTTTTTGACCTTTTTAAACTTAAAGATTGTATTTATATAATCTCCAATTTTTAAAGGAAAGTCTAATCCAGCTCCATTAATTACTGATGAGCTTCCAACTCCTCTCTTGGTTTCTCTCCAGGTCCTGATTGTGCATTTCCCCCCAACATTGAACCTGAACCTAAAGATCTCCAAGTTGGAGTTGCCCTTCATGGGGTCACGAAGATGTATGGTACAAAGACGGCTGTTCAAAACCTCAACCTGAACTTTTATGAAGGGCACATTACATCATTGTTGGGGCCAAATGGAGCTGGAAAAACCACAACCATGTATGCTATTTTTCAACTAAATGTCAAAGAAGGCTATTATTAATGATAGCTTTTTGTAAACTAAGATTCCAAACTAAGAAGAAAGCAGAGCTCTTATGTCCTCTGGATGGTTCAACTTGTACATCCAGAGAATCCAAACTGTGAGCTCAAAGGCCATCTTAGGCCATTGCAGGATAGGTTTACTTGTGTGACTTAGTGTTGGTCCATCCCATGTGTCTTAAAATGTTTAATCCAGTGCAAATTCCAAATAACAGTAAGTTTTCTTGACATGGCTTAGATCAGTGGTTCTCACCCTGATGCTGCAACCCTTTAATAACCCTTTAATACAGTTCCTCATGTTGTGGGGAACCCCCAATCATAAAACTGTTTCCTCGCTACTTTGTAATTGTAATTTTATTACTGTTATGAATTGTAATGTAAATATCTGATATGCAGTATATCTAATATGTATCTACCAAAGAGGTCAAGATCCACAGATGGAGAACCATTGTCTTAGGGAGTAGAACACTCTACAACACAAGGTGTTCATAATAAGACAGGGGCTGTCGAAGGAGGTTCACAGTGCCAGTCTGTTCAAAACAAGTGTGGTGTCTGGTTAATCCCTGATCTCGGATCTATACTGCTGCGTCTGTCAGTCTGTCTTTTATTTGTATTTATCTCCGGGCCAGGTGTAAGTCTGAGTTTGCACATTCTAGCATGAACACACAGCCCCATCTTCCCTATCACAGGAAGCACTTGCCTTAATTCATAAAGAAACAAAGAATTGCCAGTGTCATACACAGGTCAAGGCAAAGAGCAGCAGATGAGCTGTTCTCTCTCTCTCCTGACCATCCTGTGTCAAGATAGAGGGAGGATGTGATCCCAGGATTCCTAGGTTATTTTTACTGTTTGGGTGTTTGCTTTGATGGTATGTCTCCAGCGCTCCACCTGCTCATATTTGCTGTCAGTGCTAACATATCGTTGGACTCCAGCCCTTCAGGAAATGTCTCACATGCTCTACATTCTATTTTTAATCATCTTGGGTAAGTTCAGGGACTTTCTCAAATGCTGCCGTCAATATTTTTCTAAAGATCTGGAGACGAGTGAAGCTCATGATAGGATTGAACACATACTCTTGTTTGTGTGAACTGTTAAAAGCCAGGGTTGGCTTTCTAGAATACAACACTTATAAAGAACACGTCTGAAGCATATTTTCCCAATGGGAAATAAGAGGCTGGGGAGAAAAGAGACAGCGAAGGTGTTTGAGGAGGCTAGAATTTTGCCTGAGAATGCCCTATTTTATTGGTCTAGATATAAACCCTAAAATATCAAAAAGAAGCATGCTATTTGTGTTTAATGTTAAGAGGAAATTGCATGGTATCTTGATTCATTATTTAGTACTAGGAGAGACAGGGGAGAGCTTCTCTAGACCTCCTGGGAATGATGTTATATTGCAGGGAGGAGATTATTAATAAATAACTGCCCAACTTACTAACCACTTGAAAGGTGTTGAGGATTCTCTAGGTAGAAATACTTCTGCCATAATACAGAGAATGGGACTGATGAGGGCCAGAGTTATTTCAAAAGCAAGCATGTGGTGATGGCTTCTGCCCCCTGGTGGTAGCAAATGTCAGTAGTTAGGAGACCAAGAGACCAAGATGGTGCAAACATGACTTATGAAAAATTTTTCTATAAACATTATATGAATTCATCACTCAACAAAAGAGGAAAAAAATAGATGGTATCGTGGTTAAGATCATAGTGGTTCTGAGGACCCTGTAAGACAGTGGTTATCAGTATTTCTAGTGCTGTGTCCCCTTTAATATAGTTCTTCATGTCGTGGTAACCCCTGACCATAAAATTATTTTGTTGCTACTTCATAACTGCAATTTTGCTAGTGTTATGAATACTTATATAAATATCTGATACACAACCCCTGTGAGGTCACAGCCCACAGATTGAGAACCACTGTTATAAGGTGTCTCATGAAGATGTAGCATATCATCTGTTGGATTCACTGGACAAGCATGGGATTAAGTGATAGAATCTGATCTGGAGACGTAAATTGGAGATTTGCCAGTCTATAAATAGGATTCCAAGGAAACACAGCATGTTCAAGGAGAGAGTGTACTTTCAACTAAAAAGTTCCCTTAGTGTTAACATTATTACCACCACCACCATCATGGAGTGTTTGTACAACACCCTAAATAACTAAAAGCTTAATAGTCATTTTTGTTTGTTTTTTCATTCCCACTTAATACCTTTTTATTTCACAGCTTGCCTTCACTTAAAGAGATGCACTCCAACTTTTTTTTTTTTTTTTTTTGCATATGAGATATATTTAGTTTTGCTATCTAGTTTGAGTGATTGGTCCATACCTAATTTATTACATCTTCATTTCCAGTTCCATGCTGACTGGGCTGTTTAGTGCCTCAGCAGGTACTATTTTTGTATATGGAAAAGATATCAAGACAGACCTGAATACTGTTCGGAAAAACATGGGAGTCTGCATGCAGCATGACGTCTTGTTCAGTTACCTCACCACCAAGGAGCATCTTCTCTTGTATGGCTCCATCAAAGTCCCTCACTGGACCAAAAAGCAGCTCCATGAGGAGGTTAAAAGGTGAGTTAAACCAGAAACATGGACATGGCTTGTTAACCTTTCCCAAAGACACATACCGTCTTGGTCAAGCTCTAGTGGTAATAACAATGGGAAACATTGTCTCCCAAACCTTTTTTCTTGCTTTCTATTTTTCTGCTAACATACATGCTTAACATTATTATCATCTCCAGCTTGTTATGCACACATTGTTCAACTATTCCTCAGTGTCTTCTATGTTGCTCTGATCCTTTGTTTCAGTTCTGCGTGGGTACTACACCCCAAGGTCTTTTAACTGGATTTCCAGCTACTCCCCATCCCCATCTCACCTTTTAAAAAAGCTGTCAGAGTGAGCTTTGTCACCTGCAAATCAGGCCATGTTATCCCTGCATCACTTTAAGTGGCTTTTGGTGCCCTTCACATGACATTCCATAACATCATTACTGTGGCCAACCAGACCCTACATGACCTGTCCACTGTCTCATATCTATTTCCTTTCACATTCTCTAGTCATTCTGCTCTGTGAATATAAGCACACTCCTACCCTTGACTACATACAACTCACTCCTGACAGTCTTCTTCCTTGCTCTTCACAACTTGCCACACCCTTCCCGAGAGCCACTTGACCTACTTCTGGCCAAATCACCATTGTTTCGGTCTTTGCTCCTCTCACTTTTTATGAGAGTGACTACTATATATACAGCCCTGAAGTAGTATTCCAGGCTCGCTCTCCCCTGCCTCTCTCATTTCCTATTTTATTAATTGTGTGTTGATTACCACCTGATATATTATAAACTTTCTTGAGATTATGATTATCTAATGGGTTTTCTTCACATTTTGGACACACGCACACATAATCTCTTAATGAGCAAGTTGGGTTTTTTGGTCTGTCCATTGCTTTTCTCCAAGAGCCCAATGTTCTAATGATTTGTCAAATGCATGGACTATATATTTTCTTGTGTTTTTCTTAGTAATTATTTTTTGATGACAATAAGATGATTAATGATAATAAACTATTTTATGTTTAATAAGATGATGAATGATAATAAACTACTCAAAAATCAGTGCTGAATTGTACTGATCACTAAAGACATACTCATTAAATAGTGAACACAATGGCATCATTAATTATTTTTTGAAGGACTTTAAAAGACACTGGACTGTATAGCCATCGCCATAAAAGAGTTGGGACATTGTCGGGAGGAATGAAGAGGAAGTTGTCCATATCTATCGCTCTCATTGGTGGATCGAGGGTAGTGATTCTGGATGAACCCTCCACTGGGGTTGACCCGTGTTCTCGTCGAAGCATATGGGACGTCATATCCAAGAACAAAACTGGTATGAGTTTTTTTTATAACTTCTCCATGGAGCAGTCAGAAGTGTACCCTCAGGGTTATCCAAAATCCAATTGAAGCTTTTTCTGTGTATAACGTAATACCCTCAAACTGTCTGAGGTGAGCTCTTTCTTTTCCTATGACCTCAGTGAGATTTCTGGGTCAAGTAGTTAATACCTATCCAGTCCTCACTGTCAGTTGAACCTAACAGGCTTTGGGCGATCATGTAGATCCAACAGCAGTCTGCCTAGAGGAGCATGGAATCTAATTAGAGAAACCAAACATACACAAATAAAAATAAACCGAAAACAGACTAAGTGAGTGCTAACAGGGTGTGATGCAGAGAAGTAATCAGACTGGAGTGGATCAATCAGAGAGGAATATTCAAAAAGTCGGTAAAATTACTGCTCTTTCAAAGTGAAGGAAGAGAAGAGAAGAGAAGAGAGAGAGAGAGAGAGAGAGAGAGAGAGAGAGAGAGAGAGAGAGAACACCAAAACAATGGAAGCTGAACTCTGACAAAGGAGAAAGAGTTGCTGATGTACACTAAACAATGAACACTAGCTGTAAAGCTTAATAAGGACCAGTTGCTGCCCAATTATATAGAAGAGACCCTCCTATACATCTAATAACACCCTTCTGAATTGCCCTTTGATTGTTATGGAGGCTCGCTCACCTCAGTTAATACCACCCTTGTCCCAAGAAATCCCAGAACTGACTCTTGCTAATTCTGTCCCGTGGAGCCTATATCCTTGTTTTTCATTCTACATTTTTCTCAACTGTGTTTTCTCAAGCCAGAACAATCATTCTGTCAACACACCACTTGGATGAGGCTGAGGTGTTGAGTGACCGCATTGCCTTCCTGGAACAAGGTGGGCTCCGATGCTGTGGATCACCATTTTACCTCAAGGAAGCTTTTGGGGATGGCTACCACCTCACACTCACCAAGAAGAAGGTTTGTAAGAGGGGAAGCGCACTATCTCATACGGTAGCACGAGTTAAGTGTTTCTATGAAGTGCAGACTAATTCTCTCCAACTTGACTCATTGTTAAATTTCAGCAACATGCTTCCTTATGTGATTCTTAAATCTCAGCAAGTGTGTTGGTTTTTTAAAAAAACAGATTTCTGCTCTCATCTCAGAGTATCTGGTGTTGTTAGACCCCTCCCACCCAGAATTTACTGAACTTCTGATAATTTCCCACATGCTATCGACATTGCTGGGTACTGCACAAAAATGACGCCCTTCTAAAGGTTATTGATAGACTGCCAGCCTTTTCCCTCCTAACATTTCAGACTCTGCAGAGAGATTTAAATTTTCTGGCTTGGGGAAAGCAAATGAAGAGCAGGTATGAAGTCATGTCTTCACTTGGTGACGGCAAGTGTTAGACTGCAGAGTAGAACTGACTCAGATCATCTTTTGGACAACTCCGTATCTAAGTTATCTTGGCATTACTTCCAAAATATACAAAGTAGTTCAGGCTGGGGTGGGGGGTGGGGCTCTTTCCTTAGCTTTACTCACCTGCTTCTACCTTATGTGTGCTATAATCTTTTCCTTTTGTTTATTGTTGTGGTTCTTCATTATTATTTTGAAATTTGCCTTTTGCCATAATAACTCCTACTGGTATAGACCACACTTTTAATTGTAAAATACTTTTTATCTCTTTTTTGAGTTTTTTTTTATTAAGACTTTTTTATTTCTTTTACATACCAACCAGAGATCCCCTTTTATCCCTCCTTCTGCCCCTCCACCTTCTCCTCCATCCCATCCCCACCCCCTTCTCTGAAAAGATAAGGTCTTTTTCATAAATAATATTCTTATTAATTCTTAGAGAATTTCATATGATGTAGTTCAATCCTATTCATTCAAAAACTCCTTCCACACACTCTCTCTCCATCTTTCCCCTTCCTACCCATCCCACTTTAGTTTTCTTCTCCATACCCAGCCAAATCAAGTCCAGTTTGGGTTGCCCAACAACTTTGGGGAACAGGGACCTACTCGCCATGAGTGTCATCAGCCTACTAGTGGTCACATCGTTAAACAAAACCAGCTCTCCCTCTCCCTGCGGCAAATACCAGTATCTTCCCAGCTAGTGATGGGACATCGTGCTATCTGCCCACTCCATGCTGAGACCGTGTCTGGCTGGAGCTCGAGCAGATCTCATACATACTGTTCCAGTGACTGCTAGTCCATAGGAGCAGCTGCCCTGCTGCCTTCAGAAAACACTGTTTTCTTGAAGTCATCCACTCCCTCTGCCCTTACGATCCTTCTTCTCATCTTCCTTGAAGTTCCCTGAGCCTTTTGGGGAAAGGTATGATGTATATGCTCCATTTATGATTGACCATTCCATAGTCTCTGAACGTTGACCAGGTGAGGGTCTCTGCTAATTGTTGTCCACTGCATGAAGCTTCTCAGATAAGACCTATACATGCAGTGTTTTATGGGTCTAGCAATAAGTTATTAGGAGTCTCTTAGTAAGATGTTCTTCCTTAATAAGCTATCTATTTCTACCCCATGCTTAATTAAAAGGGTATGACTTTTCTTCCATTCCTCTCCTAGTAGTTGCTGGGATTTTCATCTAATCTGAACTGCATTTTCTTTAAAACTCTAACGAAACTATCCTTGAGTTTGAAAAAACAAAAAATAACAATAATTCAACATTATATTTAGAAATTCATATATTAAGGGATATTTGCTGCATGAAGTTTTGAAGCATTATTCCAGGCACTGGGGGCTGCTGCATCAGTGAATTCATGATATAAATACTCCATATTCTGGATTCATGAACTTCGTGTTTGATGAAATGTGAAAAATTCAGACGCTATACTCAATATGTAAATCATTTGAACACATTAGCAATTAGCAAACGATAAATTACATAGAATATTTATTTCTATAAATATAGACAGAAATAAGCCAGGAGGGGGAAAGAAGTGTCAGTTAACCCATGAGCTGGAGGTGGTGTGAGAAGGGGGCATGTTGGCTGTCGGGGTACAGACACCCCGAGGAGGAGGGCCTTCACTATGGCGTGACATACCATAGCAACTGAGGCGAAGAGCTGACAGTCACTAAAGCTCTCAAGGGTGGTGGGTGGAGGAATGCAACTGGAATGTGGGACAGGGGACAGCTCAAAGAATGGTATGTGATCGGACTTAATAACTTTCCTTTTCGTCCACAGAGTCCAAATCTAGACGCAAATGCCATCTGTGACACAGGGGCGGTTACAGCCATGATCCAGTCACACCTTCCTGAAGCCTACCTCAAGGAGGACATCGGGGGAGAGCTTGTGTATGTACTACCTCCGTTTAGCACTAAGGTCTCCGGTGCTTACCTGTCACTCCTGAGAGCGCTGGACAAGGGCATGGGTAAACTCAACATTGGCTGCTATGGCATTTCCGACACCACTGTTGAGGAGGTATGTGGCCATCTTCTTACTGTTGTTCCATTTATTTCTTTATTGTTTGTTCATTTGTTATTTAAAGTGCCGGGGATCAAACCCAGCACTGTGAACATAGGCAGCCGCTGTACGTCTGAACTTTATCTGTACCACCTTCCTGCATATGTCCACGTCTCTCTGTGTGTATAGGTGCATGTAGGCACAGGAGTTCATGCACTCTTGTCCACATGCCTACAATGGTCATGGGACAACCCTACAATTATCTCTCTGGCACTGTCCACTTTGCTTTTTTGAGACAAGGTCACTCATTGGCCTAGACCTCAGCAAGTAAACTGGACTGGCTGGCCTGTGAACACCAAGGATCCATCAATGTTCACCTTCCCAGTGCTGAAATTACAAGTGCGCACTGTGACTCTGACTTTGGTGGGTTCTAGGGATGGAAGTCTGGTTCTCACTTATTCACTGAGCTCTCTCCCTACCCCCTCTCCCACCACCACTACTTTATTTATTGGTGCTCATATGACTTTGTCTGTCCTTAGAGAAATATATGAAGTTTTTTTTCTAATTAAAGGGAAAAGTATTTTTAAATAAATATGGCACAAAATCAGAAAAACTTAAAATTCTCCGTACTATTCTTACAGAACATTTATTTCCAAGAAGAAAGGTTTTTTTTTTCAACCTTTTACATCCAAAAAGATGAGAATGACCATCTTTTACATGTAAAAATATTCTCTTAATGTTAGTTGGGAAATAGTTGTCTTAATAAGTGTGATAATAATTTAAAAAATCAAAATCAAGGTCCCAAGAGATGTGTACCCTTTATGTTAATGAAGTGATCTGGCTCCTTTGTCTAGGTCTTCCTGAACTTGACAAAAGATTCACAAAAAAGTGGTACCATGAGTCTCGAACACTTAACTCAGAGGAAAGTCGGGACTCCCAGTACCAACGGCACCTCAACCCCTGACGACTTATCTGTGAGCAGCAGCAACTTCACAGACAGAGATGGTACAAACAATGCGCATGCTTTTCTTACTTTGTTGTTGTTTGGTTTTTTGAGACAGGGTTCTCTGTGTAGCTTTGTGCCTTTCCTGGAACTCACTTGGTAGCCCAGGCTGGCCTTGAACTCACAGAGATCCGCCTGCCTCTGCCTCCCGAGTGCTGGGATTAAAGGAGTGCACCACCACCACCCGGCCGGCACCTTGCTTACTTTTCATAGATGGCATAACTGGAAAATAGAAGCATCAATTTTGACTCTCCTTTGCAATTCAACCTTAAAGTTTCTTTTTAAATTAACCATCCTAACACATAAAATCATCCTTCCAATACACAAAATATTCATTATGGCACATCAAATTCTCCCTTTCAAAAGTGGAATGGCTATGAAAGTGAGGTGAATGTGAGAAATCCCTTTGACAGGTGATGAAGGGGTGCTTTCTGCTCATTGGAAACGACTCTCTGGATGTAACTCTCTGTAATTTCAGAGCTGTGCTTCCCAAGTCACGGTCCTTCCTGCAATCAGGGCTGTGCAGGACCGGGCATGGCTGTCTTATCAGGGGCACTCTTTCATTAGGTGCATACACCTGGGAGCAAAGTCATCCAAAATGAAGTTGTTGGGTTTTTGTTTTTTGTCTTTTGAATCATCTCACACTGGAAAAGGTGTCTACCTCCCTCCAATTCTGATTCACTCAAGGGACAAGAAAATGCTTTGTTTGGGGCAAAGTATCTGACTTGATTAAGCTAGACCTGAAGGTTAACATCTGTATTAAAATGCTTTGCCCTCAACTGTTCACACAGGATATGATTGGAGAAAAAAAATCACATTTTGACACAACTTTCAGGGGTTAAGTTCTTTTAAAAGTAGTTTTTATTATCACTTTGTTTCTTTCTGGCAGTTAATTTATACCCTGGAAACATGATTTACTTAAGGAAGCATGTAGTAAAATGATATATGAATTATGGAGTAGTCATTTCAACAGTTTGCTTAGAGTGGGAGACATCTCTAGAAGCAGAACTTTTAATTAAACATTTGCCTGTCTTGAAGACTCAGGAAAGATGTCTCTGATGTTTGTACACTTCTGGAATCCAAGGCTCACCTGTCCTCTGTCACACTTCCCATTTTTCATCTGTTAGGGAGGTTAATTGTGGATTCTGAAAAACTGAGGGCTCTGATTGGAAAGTGGTCATCTGCTTCGATAGATATATTTGCCTCTATCTTTCTCTCATAATTTGAAACTATTCTTCACTCGGAATGTTCCCCTCATTGACATTATCTTTGAAGAAGCACATTTACTCCATTTTGATACACCTGTAAGTCCTCCACATGTAATTTCTCAAGAAACAGAAAAGAATACTAATTAACTCAAAATATTCAGCTCCTTGTAAATTCCCTTCTGCAAAGATAGGAGTCTGCACTTAAACTTGTTCGCTCTGCTTAATTGGAATTCATTTTAAATTAAGCAGCTTTGTATTTTTCCTTATCAGCTGAATGAAGATCATGATTTTTGTGCTGCATGGATTTGTGATGGAGAATTTTAAGTGTACACAGAGCTGACAAATGCCATTGTCTTATCACATTCGAAAATGGGCGGGGGCAGGCCTGCTTGAATTGACTTTGGGGGAAAGCTGATGAAATAGTTGGCCCTTAAGAGCCCCATGGAGCAGCCATGGTCATCATGGCTTCCCTGGCCTGGCCCTCAGAGGCAATGGAGATTTTCTCAGGCCTTGGAAAGCACTGCAATGGGGGAGTGAGATGTTGAGAAGTTTTCAATGAACCTTTTATGGGGGCTCTAGTGCTGAAGATAGAGGCTTGAAAAGCCATAATCATCCCAAATTTCTAATGAGAGTGTAATGAACATGTGCTTGGATGAGAATTAGATCTTAGAGAAGATTTCCTCTTCCTACATTTAGAGGGAGGTCATTGGACTTCATGATAGAAGTAGAAACAACCAAACTAATAGTCTCTGCTATAGTGGGAACCAGTTCTTACACTACTAGGCTGGTGTTTTATTTATACTATTTCAATTCAACCTTGATAAGACTATTCTCTATGTTATCAAAATTACTAATTACATATTGGGCCTGTATTGAGACTTTGGAGTAGGAAACAGGATTCATTTATAAAATTCTGAATCTTTGCTTTTTCCATGTAATGTTTTTGCAATATATATTATAACTAGTGGTAATGAGTCATAATTTTCATAACAGTCTTATAGTCAGCTATACATGAGGCACACTTCGTGGTCCCTGATTTCGAGCCATATTAGAAATGGATTGCTAAATCTTCAGGCTGAATATTGAAAAGAGAATCTCCTCCCATCCTACAGCATGGTACCATTCATCTGTGGTTTGTGAAGTTACATTATGACTTGATTTATGGAGGTTGCCTGGAACCGCATCAACTCTTCTTGTCCTTTCTCAGACAAAGTCCTGACAAGAAGCGAGAAGCTGGATGGCTTTGGCCTGTTGCTGAAGAAGATAATGGCTATTCTCATCAAGAGGTTCCACCACACTCGCAGGAACTGGAAAGGTCTCATCGCTCAGGTCATTCTCCCCATCGTCTTTGTAGCCACTGCCATGGGCCTTGGCACACTGAGAGATTCCAGCAACAGTTATCCCGAGATCCTGATCTCTCCATCCATTTATGGGACCTCCGAACAGACAGCCTTCTACGCGTGAGTTATGTTCTGACAACATTGTCTCCACAGTGGTTCCAGCGTCTGTGCCCGAGTGGAGAAAACAAGAATTACAGAATTACAGTACTTCATTCTGCTAAAGAGATGTGCTGCTTCTATCCCTAACAAATAAGTCCTTAAGAGGATTTACATGCATCTACAAATAAAATTAGAGCATATGTTTACTGTTAAGGGTTAGACTTTAATCATATGTGTTTGCTAAATTCATGTGCTAGGAGAACATCAGGGCAGCAAAGCTTGCATCTTCCACAAATTTTTACACCTATAGGGTGGATGTCCCCAAGTGCTAGAACTCGTGTGTAGCGTGTGTGGAGGGCCTGGAGTTTACACCCCAACAGAAGAGAAGGGCAGGAGAGTGGGGGAGACAAAGAAGTAGAGAAGGGAAAGGGATGGAAGAATAGTCTTGTAGACAGCACAATTCATGTCTTAAGGTTTTTAGTGAACGTGAGCTGAGTGACAAGTCTGTGTCACTTGATATTGCAGGAATTTTGACCCAAGCACGAACGCCTTGGTCTCAGCACTATGGAACTTCCCTGGCATTGACAACGTGTGTTTGAATGCGAGTAACTCGTAAGTTGTTCCCCATTCTCTTCTTCTTCCCGGCATTCTAGTTGGTGTGAGTGGGGGTGGGAATGCATGAGGTGCACGTGTGCGATTTTGCTGGAAAAGGGTAATATCCTGGTAGAAAGCCTATATCTAACAGATTTTTATCTCTTTCTTTTTGAATCACTCATTGGCAATACTATACCATAGTAATAAACATTAGATTCCTTATATAGTTCTTCTTGTATTCATAGTTATATTTTCCAATTACAACATATTGTTAATCCCAGTTGATTGTTTTTAAAGACATACTTCCTTTTCTTTTATGTGTATGTGTGAGTACCTACATGTATATCTATATGCGACATCCATACCTCATGCCCACACAGACCAGGAGAGGGTGTTGGAGGCCTTGGAACTGGAGTTACAAGTGGCTTTGAGTCACTCAGTATAGATGCTGGGAACCAAACCTGGGTCATCTTCAAGAGCAGCAAGTTATCTTAATCACTAAGCCATCTGGAGCCCCATTAATCTCTTTACAGATGAGGAGACAAGGGACCATAGGGACTCATGTATTTGTCTAAGGAAGTCTAGATTGTACGACACGTAGGTAACCTGAGATCTAAGGCCCCTGACTCTACTCTTGGCATTTTCATGTTTATAGCATAGCTTATTTAAACTTTTAAGCTAGCACACGATGTATATTAACCTGGCTTTAGTGCATAAGCAGAGAGGATGAGAAGCACAAACTGAACAAAAAGGACACTGAGTCCTGTCCTGCCACAGTGAGAAAATACACTGAACATTGGTTCAACTTTGTTTAGTCGATTGATGCTGTCCTGTGATTCTCACCCCTACTAAACGCCAAATCAAAAACACTGCTGTAATGCATAATCAGCTTATGAAATATCAACCTTGCCTGGGTCTACCTACCTGAATTCAACACCAACTACTTGTTTCTATGCTCCCACACAAGCACTGAGAACTGCATGTGCACATGTACGCACACCTCACTTTGGTATCACTTTTATTTACAGGCAGTGTTTTAAAAAAGACAGTCTGGGAAAATGGAACACAAGTGGAGAAGCTATTGACAACTTTGGTGTTTGCTCCTGTTCAGACAATGTCCAGGTAAAAGAGAATTCAGTTTCAGTATAGTGGGGGCAGGGAAGGGAGAATAAATTGCAAAACTTGAAAGATCTATTCAGGTTACCAAAGAGTCAGTATAATTTCATTTCATGGAAGCTAGTAGCTCAAAGATATGGGCCTAGGCAGCTCAAAAATATTGACTTTGAACTTCAGGTCACTGTTTTAAATCTGACTGAAGACAAATTTCTAGATGTAAAAGATGGTCTTCTTGGAACCCAACTGAGAATGAACCTTTGGTCTCAATTCTGTTCTAGCTGAGAAGCTCAGATTCGCAGCACAAAAGGTGGCCTTAAGGTCATATTTGAAAATATAGTGGGCATGCCACCACAGCAGTCTGCTGGGAAGTCAGTCACCTGTCAGTCTAGAGAGGAATTCCACATGTTCCCAAGCAATACTTAGAAAGAGTTTTGCATCAAAATTCATTTCTTGAAAATTAAAAAAAAAAATCATCCCATATCTTTATCTTTATTCTATGAATCTAGATCTTCACTTTCTAAGCTACCAGCTCACTAAACGGTCAGGGGAACAAAGCTAACTGGGCGAATTCCATTTTTCTGTTTGAAACACTACGTACTTATCACACACATACCATATATGAAAGTGAGCGTCCTCGAGGAGATGAGGTGTAGTCAGGATTTAAGTGAAATACAAACAACATTGGACTAATAAACTTATGCAATTGATCTGATGAATTAAAAATGTGGAAGAAATTTTTAGTGAAGAGAAGTCACCATTGGTCTCTAAGGATCACTGTGGCACCAGCTTCTCTCTTGCAGGATGAGTTGCTATCTTGGGCTTTCTTCAAGTATAAGAAGGTTGTACCCTGACCCTAGTACAACACTTTACACTGAAAATATTTCTAGTGAGCACAGCTGATTTGGGCATTCCTGTGCAAGATAGTTACTAACAATAAGAACTAGCGTCTAACAAAGATCTTTGGAATCTTTCAGTTTTGAATGTTAGTCTCTCCTACCATCTAGAGCTTTTATTCCCTTTTATAATTTAACAACAACAACAACAAAGAAACACCCCATTATTTTGTGTGCTGGGTAAAAAAATACTTAAGTGGCTAAAACCTCATCTATTTTCTTTGAAGGATGGTAGTGATTTGCCAGGAGTGTGAGAAGGAGGCTTTTGTACTGATGGAATTCTGTCTTCTGCATTAGTTGCTAATTATGTGGGTGTGTTCACTTTGTCAAAACTCATCAAGCAGTGCCTTTATAATACATGTGTT